>NC_090448.1:438719512-439367610 GCF_031143425.1 Pleurodeles waltl | reverse complement strand
AAACCCACTCTCCACCCAAACAGATGCTGCGCATGGTCTTTGGCAGTGCACAGCAGGAGTTGGCTGAGGGCCTATTTCTCTCTGTGTGAGAATAGCTGCTAGACGGTGTCTCTGGGTGTGAGAGCGTCTGTCTGTCTGGGTGTGAGAGTGGGTGTTAGGGGGTCTATGTGGGTATGCGAGTGGGTGTAAGAGTGTCTGATTGTGCTCTAATAGATGAAAGATGCATTCATCTTCACGAAGGATTTCAGATAATTTTTCATTATGGAATTTCCAAGTAACCACACCTACTTTGCCTTCGCCAAGCCCAGGAGTTAGGATCATTTTTCCGTTCTGGAAGTGGAGCTTCAACTGGGGCACATACTACATTCATATTTGTAAGTGCTTCCTATTGAGGTTTAATTTCTGTGAAATGAGCATCATGGCCAGAACTAAAGCTCACCTGCTTGTTTATCCTGTAAGAGTCCCCAAAATGTCTATCTAACTGGAGCTCTTTTGACTGGTTAGTTAGTAAGTGATACCTCACTGGTTAAATGTATATTGTTAGGGAGGGGGTCTGTGCACCCCCTCTCTCCATCCTATTTTGGCCCCAGGGATTCCATCCCCCAGAGCCCACCACTACTGAATGGGGGAGGGGGACCATGCAGTCCCCATCCCCTGGGCTGCTTTTGGTCCCAGTGACCCCATCCCCAGGGCCTGGCCATCTGTGAGCGCAATTGTTTCCTCTTTATCCCTGCCTTCCTGCATTTCTGCAGGCAGGGAAACAAAGGAAACCTCTGTTCACAGCAAGTGAGAGCTGCAAGTGGAGTGTTTGCATTGACATGGCAGGGGTTGTCAAAGTACCTTCCAAGTAGGAGCAAACTGCTATGTCCCATGGATGGGCACCCCGGGACATAGCAGGAGCTGGCCCTGGAGGCTGGTGGTCCCTAGGGCTATTATTGAATCCTTCCGGGGGGGCACACGTGCTCCTTCCAACATTAGAATTTGTTGTATGGAATGGGCAGTCCCTGGATCTAGGGGGCGAGCCAAGTGGCCCCACATTCACCTTTCATTTTAGCCCCACGAGGTGGTTCCCCTGGATTGAATTAAATGTTTTCTCTGGAGAGGTGGACATCCCCGGGGCTGTGGGGGTCCATGTGGTGCCCCAAATATAATTCAACTTTAGCCCCAAAGAGGGAGCATCCTCAGGGCTGTGGGGGGGGGGGGATGCAGCCCCACAGATTAAATTAAATGTTTGCCCTGGGGAGGTGGTTCTCCCTGGGGGTGTGGGGGGGAGCACATGGGTCCCCTTCATATACTTCAGCATTAGCCCTGGAAAGTTGGTGGTTCCTGGGGCTGTGGGGGGTCCGGGCGGCCCCAAGCATATCATTTAACTTTAGTCCCGGGGAGGTGGCAGTCACGCAGCACGCCTGCATATAATTCCACTTTAACTCTGGGGAGCATATATATATACAAATATTTATTTATAGATATAGGTATAAGTATATATATGTATGCATATATATTAACTGAAAAAAACAAAGGTTACAGAGACGTTATATATAGGTTCTGAATCTGAATTTACACAAACAAAACCATAGCAGTTCAACCTTTATAGTTAGAGCTCTTGCAAGCAAGTATAACTCGTGCCCTAAGGTAACAATAACTCACGCCACATTTATTTTTTGGGTGGGTAGGCGGACGACAGCTCCCTCTCTGTGAGAGCAATTGTTTTCTCTGTCTCCTTGCCCATGTCTCTGCCGGCAAGGATACAGCAATTGGCTATGTCCCAGTGGATGGCACACTGGGGCACACCAGGAGCCGGCCCTGGGGGTGGCTGTCCCCAGGGCCTTCAGTGGCTCCACAAGGGGGGCTGTGCACCTCCCTCCAATGTGCATAACCTCAGGGAGGTGGTGGTTTCCGGGGATGTAGCGGGTCTGAAATGGACCTCCTTTCTATTTTTTACATTTTTTACACTTTGCCCCAAAGAGGTGGAGGTCCCTGAGGCTGGGGAGGCGTTGTGTGCCCCTCAAATAGATTTAAATTATACCCCTGGGGAGGTTGTGATCACCGGAGCTGCAGGGGGGTCACACGGTCCCCACAAATAAATGTAAGTGATAGCCTCAGTGAGGTGGTGGTCCCAAGGGCTGTGGGGGCCACATGGCTCCCCACTTATATTTAACAATAGCCCCCAGGAACTAGTGGTCCCTGGCGCTGCTTAAGGGGGGCCGTGCAACCCTCCCACATGGGTTTAAATTATAGCTCCGGGTAGGTGGTGGTCCCCAGGCCTGTGGGGGTGCGTGTGGCCTCCCGCATTGATTTAACAAGAGCCCCCGGTTGGTGGTGGTCCCGGAGCTGAGGAGGGGCCGGGAGGCCCCCCCCCATTTCAAAACAAAAATGCCCCTGGGACCTGGCCCACACGGGGACTTATTAGAAAAAAGCGCTGGAGCCCACGCTTATTTTTTAAAGAAAAAAAATCGGTCAAATTCATGACTTCATTGCAAATTTGCGGGAACATTTAAAAAAAAATGCTTTACTGCTCTGGAGGGGTACTTCTGGGACCCCAACACCAGGGCTAAGGGGTCAGGGTGACTCTACCCTTTCCACTCTACTTTTTTGTTTTTCACTTTTTTAGTGTAACTCAGCTCAAGCCAAGTCTCAAGATTGCTCAAGATGGCTGAAGATGGCTGCCAACACTTCCTAGGTTGAAGTTTTGGCAGCCAATCAGAGCAGTGCATTTGTTGTGCACGAACTCTTAATCTTTGTGAAGTCATCGTGGCCAGCGATATAAAAATTTGTTTGCCCTTTAATATCTCAAAAACTGATGAATGGATTTACACAATCTGCATACTGAAAGCCAACTTTCTGCCAAATGTGGTGTAATTCAGTCCACTGGTTTGGACTGTAGTTGTGTCTAAAGGTCCAAAGGGAATTACCAAGGGAAACACATCTTTTTTTAACCCCCCCCCCTTTTCCTGGGCTCCCACTTGACAGATCACCCCAAAACTTTCCGTGTGCAACAAGAATCGCCAGGGCACTTTTCCAAATACATTTTCATGAAGATTCATCAAATGGTGCCAAAGCTATAAGCAAGCCAAAAAACGCTGTTTCTATGGAAACATGGTGCTAACTATAACTACCTAGTTGCGACTGCACTATGTAATATATATATATATATATATATATATATATATATATATATATATATATATACACATATATTACATACATATCTTACATATATGCCAGACTCCGATTGCCTCCATCTATCGGGGTTGGTGCAAAGCATCATTCCTCGCATTCCGATGAATGATGACATCATGAGGTTTTATTCAAGAAGTTGATGCGTTTTGACTTCAGTCTTTTTCAAAACCAAAGAAAAACTGTGAATACATGCTCCTTTTCCCTTTTAAGAAATGTGACGCCATAAATATAGTAAACATGAACATGAACATGAAATGAGCATTTGTATTATATTTACATTGCATCAATCCATGTGAACTTGCCTTTTGCATGTGGGAAGAATTTGTATAATTACAATTGGTTTGTTTTAGTGGCAGAACATTTTGTCATATAGGAGGTCATTCCAATATTGGCGGGCGGCGGGTGCCGCCCGCCAAGCGGAAACCGCCAATTGGCCGCTCCACGGTCAAAAGACCGCAGAGGCCATTCTGGCTTTCCCGCTGGGCCGGCGGGCGCCCGCCAAGGGAGCGCCCGCCGGCCCAGCGGGAAAGGCCCTGCAACCCAGAAGCCGGCTCCGAATGGAGCCGGCGGTGTTGCAGGGGTGCGACGGGTGCAGTTGCACCCGTCGCGATTTTCACTGTCTGCTAATAAAACCCCTTGATTTCATCATCCCTTGAAGAGCGAGCTTCTCTGCGTGGATTAAGACATAGGGGGTCATTCCAACCCTGGCGGTCATCGACCGCCAGGGTGGATGACCACGGAAGCACCGCCAACAGGCTGGTGGTGCTTCCCTGCCCATTCTGACCGCGGCGGTAAAGCCGCAGTCAGAAAAGGGGATCCGGCGGTTTCCCGCCGGATTTCCCCTGTCTGGGCTGAATCTCCATGGCGGCAATTCCGACCCCATTCCCGCCACCCGGTTTCTGGCGGTTTTTACAGCCAGGAACAGGATGGCGGGAACGGGTGTCGTGGGGCCCCTGGGGGCCCCTGCACTGCTCATGCCACTGGCATGGGCAGTGCAGGGGCCCCCTAATCGGGCCCCAGCATGATTTTCACTGTCTGCAAAGCACCTGCAACACCGCTTCTACGTTGCAGGGCCTTTCCCGATGGGCCAGCGGGCGCTCCTTTGGCGGGCGCCCGCCGGCCCAGCGGGAAAGCCAGAATGGCCTCCGCGGTCTTTTGACCGCAGAGCGGCCAAATGGCGGTGACCGCATGGCGGGCGGCGGGCAGAATGACCGCCATAGGCCCTGATTATGACTTCGGCAAATGGAAAAGCCCATCCGCTGAAGTTCAGAAGGGTAGGTTGCCACCAGTGTGGCAGCCTCCCCGCTGGGGCCATTAGGAGTTTCCTGCTGGGTCAGCGGGCAGAAACTCAGTTTTTTCTCACTGGCCCCGTGAGAAACAGCCTACAGCATTGTCTCTGGCTTATAACAGAGCCGGCGGCTATGCTGTAGTGCCAAGTGCATGGGCAGTGCAGGGGTCAAGGAAAAAGGAAATCAGCAAAAACTGGAGGGAAAAGGCAAAAGGTCTGGGGGTGACACTGCAACAAGGGTCAAGTCCAACAAAGCCCAAAAGTTTGATGTAATTTCCAGTATAATAAGGCTGAGAATGAACATCTGGAAGACTTGAAAGATCCGGGTCACCGTAGAAACATGATTCTGTGTAACTATGCCTCTAATAGACCAGGCTTGGACTGAAAAGTACCCACCTAGAGGCCTGGAACAACTTTAACAAATCAATTGCCAACTGGAACAAAGTGATTTTAGAAAATTGCATGTCACACATGCAGCAAAATCATAATTGTACATATTGACAGGGGAAAATGTTCAAATTGCAGTTTAGATATAATGCTCGAGATTGTGGGTCAATTTTGACTCTAAATCATTTTTAAATTAGGTATTATAGCTGGCCCAAAAGGATACCACCCTCTCTCCCTAGTAGACTCTATGTGAGGCGTTCTTTCATTGCGTAAGATAATTGTTATATTCAAAAGGTCTGTAGGTATGAAACCAACGACTTCGTAAATAAAGATTTCTGAAGCCAGATATGTTGCAATTGTCATTAAAGGGAGTGGGCTGGAATTTAGTAGTTTATTATACAAAAAAAAAGAAAAGCACCATGAGCAAAATGTTTAAGGGCAACTCTCTTCTGAAGCCACACTTCCTCTTCTAAAATAACTCATATTGGATTATATAGCTAACACAACAGCAGTATATCCAGTAATCTTGGTTTATGTCCCAATTAAAAGTGCATCATTGTTTGTGGATAATCCTTATGAACAACACATGATTAGCATGCTTAGGTGCATTGCTTCCACTGCAGACAAGCAGATTTTTCAGGCCTGACATAGGACATGAGATTTACTACATTCTCTTGGTTAAGGTTATCGTGAAACATTCATCCATTTGCTGTTTTTCTATAGCTTCTATTGAAAATAATATGATTCTCTTAATGAAGGGTTTAGGTTTCAGCCATTATGAAACTACTGACGTGTACTACCTCTATAGATAGGAAGCCATCCGCATTACTTCAAAATTGTGCATTCTATTAATTACATTTGGTGTGGTTCACCTGACAGCAGGACTTTTGAAATGTTCATCTTAAATAAGTATGTAGGTTCATCTGGAATATCTGCCTAAGTGTACTCCACATCATTTTAATCTATCTTATTACAGAAAACAAGGAGGATATAGAAAACAGGATATTATGGATAATTAATAAACAGAGAGAAATCTGATCAAGTAGAAATAATTACCTCCTTAACCCTATTTTGTGTACCAATACTTACTTCAGTGAGGTGTTTTCCCTTGTACCCAGGCCCTCGTGTCCTAGCCATATCCAAGCAAAAAGTTCCACTTAACCCCTCGCCTCCCTCCTCCCCTTCCTATCCTCTAAGTACCCTATACCAACGTAAGGGCAAGGAGCCCAGAAAACAACCTGTTTTTTCAAGCTTGCTCAGGTCCTGAGCTTTTCCTGTCAGGTAAGCCTCTTCGGTTGTTTTTGTTCCCTTTCATTTGTTGCCCTCTCTTGACATGGTGCTGGGTGCTTTGCTGAGGTTTTGGCGATTAGTGACCTGGAGGTGCTTGCCCTTGCTGGGCTTACCTTGATGCCCTCTGTCCTGCAGCCACTGCCTTTTGCATGCTCCTCTCTTAGGGTGAGCTCACACCGCACACTTGCTGGGCTTTTGTGCAGTGCTATGTTTGGAGTCTCTGTCCGGCTGTCTCCTATCCGTGGCGCTGCATCAACAAGTATTAACCGTGGCATAGTAGTCACGGTCACATACCCTCACACTGAGATGCCAGTGTTTTAGGTGTGTCTGTAGTCGTGCCCCACCATTAATTTCTAACATAGGTATTGCATTTTATCTGTGCGTCTACCCCATCCAGCAGGTGCATGGTTTTCGTTGATGCTGCTTTTCGTGGCACTTGTTCCGTGTTCCAGGACTGCTGTGTGCAGGTCTTGTTGTTCAGAACACTTCTCTGGTTTGTGGAAGCACATCTCTCGCAGCGTCTTTGTGGCTAAGTTGCTTTTGCACCCTTGTGTGGTGGGAGATCGGTAAGCCCTTTTTTCCAGTTGTTATGGAAACAGGCTTCCCTGGTCTCCTAGGTCTTTTCTCCACTATTCATTGGATCCCCAAGCCATAGGGTTTTTCGTGGCTTGGTTTTGCCTCATGCGGTACACAAGGTGTTTTCCATGTTTCCGTCGCAGGGTATATGTCTCCTGTGTTCTGTAGTTTGTCTTCTAAAAAAAAAAGAGAAAATAACATGTATATTGTCTTTATTTATCATTTTTTGTTCTCTGTTTCCCATCTGGGATGTTCTATTGCAAAAAAAAGAAACAAACTAAAGTACTGCAGGGTTATGTTTGTGCTTTCCTGTATTTGCCTGATTTTTTTTGCAGGTTTTTGTGCAGGCTTTTACCCTACCCGGGTCCTTTTTGTCCTTCTATTCAGTTTGTTCTCTCTCAGCAACGCATGGGAAGGGAGGAAGTGTCCTCGGTCTGAGGAGGTTCTTCCTAGCTCCTCCCATGGCCTGGGTCTTTCAGATGACCAGTTTCAACTGCTTCTGATCACTCTCTCTGATGCCTTTTTGAGGTCTAAAAACTCTGGGGGTGTGTGTTATCCTCCCTCATTTCCCTCCTCTTTGGTCTCCTCTTTCATGGTGTCCTCTCCTTCATCTTTCTCTTCCTCTTCGTGGCCTTCTCCAGACTATGATGAGGATTTTGACTCTCCAGTGGTAAAGGTGATGCCTCGCTCCAAGTTTCTTCAAAAGGCGGATCTTTTGGCCCTATTTTGCTGTTTGGGAGACAACCTCGGTATTCTATTGGAAGATGATTTCCCTGGGCCTAGTTCTGGCCTTTTCCAACTGTTTCATTCCTGCCCTCCCACTTCATTGGCAGTTTACATGGAGGTGTTCGTTCTTCTGTGTGAATGGAAGGATCCAGAGAAGGCGGACCTCCCTCGGATTTTAACCCTCCTTTATCCTCAGGCTAAGGGTGATATTGAGTTACCCTCTCCATTAAAGATTGATCCCCTTCTTTCTGGTCGTCCATCCATTTCAGATTTTGCTTACCACAGAGTGGAGGCCTCTTTGAAAAAGTCCTTTTCGGGCCTGAACTTGATGCTTAGAGCTTCTATTTATGGTGTGCACACCTCTCAATGTTTGGTCAAAGACTTCCATTCTCTAACTTTGCAGGAAGGTGTTGACTGTGCATCTTTGTTTTCCTAGATGGAGACTCAGGCCAAGTTTCTGGCAGATGTATTTGGTGATGTATTGAAAACTTCTGCTTCTGCCATGGTTTCTTCTGTTTCAGCCCACCAACGTGTATTTGCTTGATTGGAAGGTGGGTTTGGCCCAGAAGTCAGGGTTATTACACATGCCCTTTACTGGCATTTTCCTTTTTGTTTTTTGGTGATGATTTAGGAACTATGCTCCATAAAGCCTTTAAAAAACTGAAGCATGCCCAACTGTTTTGGTCTCGCTCCAGGATTGCGCCATCGAGGAAGGTTTCTTTGCAGGGATATTCTTGAGGTTTCTCTGGATGTTTCCACTCCAAGTCTAAACAATCTTCCTCTTTTCCTGCTTGTCCTTTGTCCAAGCCTCCTTCTTCTCCACCCTCCCAAACCTGGGAAGCGCTCCTGACTATTCCGCCCTTCCGGTAGGAAGTCATCTGGCTGCTTTTCTTCCTACCTGGGAAAGTCATATTTCAGACGCTTGGGTTTTACTTTTGATCATTTCTGAAGGCTATTCTCTGGTCTTCGAAAGCCTACCTCTACCTTCAGGCACTGTGGAATCCCTTTCTGGCACTTCTGCCCTGTCTGTTCTGTTGCTGGAAATTGCGGATCTTTGTCAACAAACGTGGTGTTATCCCTGTCCCAGAGGGGCAGCAAGGGAGGGAGTTTAACTCACCGGTCTTTCTGGTTCCCAAGCTTGGGGGAAAGGTTTGGCTCATTTTCAATATAAAACAACTGAATCAGTTCCTCAGGAAGGCTCGGTTCAAAATGGACACATTGCAGCACCTTATTCTGCTAGTTCATCCAGGGGAATAGCAAGCCTCCTTGGACTTAAGAAAAGCATATCTTCACATCCCCATTGCTTGTTTCAATCAAAGGTTTCTCTGCTTCTGTGTGAATGGAGTCCATTGGCAGTTTCGGGTCCTTCCCTTCGGTCTGGCCTCCTCGCCCAGGGTGTTCACCAAGGTCATAGCCCCCTTGGTGGCTCACAGGCTGGGGTTGATGATTTCTCCAAATCTGGATGATTGTCTCATCCACCGTCCTCTATTGTCTGTGCTCCAATCCCAGATTGTACTGGTGTGCGAGACTCTGGAGTGCTTAGGCCCCCTAGTGAATTGGGAGAAATCTCACCTGACCCCATCATAGGATCTCCAGTTCATCGGAGCTCATTCCCAGATGGATATGGGCAGAGTCAGTCTTCCTTTGGACACCCTGGTGCTGCGCACTCTGCTCTGGTCTCTGGGTCGGAAGAGTGCGGCAACAGCTTAAGAATATCTGCAAATTCAAGGTCACATGGTATGTTGTCCTTGAAATCTGCTTAGTTTTTTTTATTTTGTTGCTGTCTGGGTTTGGTTGTCCAGGTTCATCTTGTTGTTTCTTTTCTTTCAGGCATCCTGCATCTTTGTTGTCCCCTGAGCTCGTCTGCACTTTGGTCCTCTGGTCCGGCATCTGCTTTCTCATCTGACCCTTCATCTTTAGTCATTGGACTCTCTGGTCGCAATTTCCCCCCCGCATTTGACACTTGCTCCAGTGGCGGCTCTATCCCTAAAAGTTGACCAGGGGTTTTCCTCTGGCTCTCCCTCCTCCGACGGTGATTACTACTGATGCCAGAAGTTGGGGATGGGGTGCCACTTTGGACTCTCTGTCTTTCCAGGGACTTTGATCTCCTCAGGGGAGCAGGCTTTCTTTGAATTGGAAAGAGCTGAACATAATTTGTCTGGCCCAGTTAAATTTTTCCCCCTTAATCGGCAGTCACGTGGTGATCGTGTGGATGCACAAGACTGTGGCCAAATCTTACATCAACAAGTAGTCAGGCACAGGATCTCGCTCCCTAGCCTCTCTGGGTTTTCAGGTGGGGTGTTGGGTGGAGTCTCATCTCCTCTCCCTGTCAGCAACATATATACGTGAGAAAGACAAAGGGGGTCATTACAACATTGGCGGTAAAAGGCGCTTACCGCCGTGCAGAAGACCGCCATTACACCGCCACGGCGGCGGCATTCCACCACAGCTATTATGACACACATCTTGGAATCCGCCGAAATTCAGACACCCACCCAAGACCGCCACACCAAAGGTCAGTGATAAACTGGCGGAAACAAATCCTCCACCTCCACGCCAACAGAAACACGCCCATGCTATTACAACCCACGAATCCACGCGGCGGTCTTTCAACCGCGGTATTCCATTGGCGGTACACACCACCGCGCTCAAAATACACACACATATACAAAACACCACCACATTGGACAATTCCAAATACACACACCTGACACACATACAAACAACACACCCACACACCCAATACAATATAAAACACACACCCACATCACCCACAAACCCCTACGACCAAACATTCGAGACGAAGGCCAGCGAGAGATCACAGAATAGACAACCCCACTACACAGAGGCATACAACACCATCACCCACACAACATCCACGCACAAAACACCACACACCAGTACACTCACCACAACCATCACCACATACACCACCCCACACATCACCCACACCACCCTATGTCACGCCAAAGACACCCCCGCTTCTCCGAGGAGGAGCTCAGGGTCATGGTGGAGGAAATCGTCCGGGTAGAGCCACAGCTATTTGGCTCACAGGTACAGCACACATCAATAGCCAGGAAGGTGGAGTTATGGTGCAGAATAGTGGACAGGGTGAACGCCGTGGGACAGCACCCAAGAAATAGGGAGGACATCAGGAAGAGGTGGAACAACCTACGGGGGAAGGTGCGTTCAACGGTCTCCAGGCACAACATCGCAGTACAGCGGACTGGCGGCGGACCCCCACCTCCTCCCCCACAACTAACAACATGGGAGGAGCAAGTCTTGACCATCTTGCATCCTGAGGGCCTCGCAGGAGTCGGTGGAGGATGGGACACTGGTAAGTCAATTCTTAACTATCATATCCCCCACCCTACCTGCATGCTATCACACACCCCCTCCCTCAGCCCCTCCCCTATCACTACAACTCCTCACTAATGTACCCATGACACAAACCACCCATCCCAACACCAAGCCCTGCATGACACAACTAAGCATGGACACCCCTCACTAAAGCATGCCCACTGCACATACCCAGTACACCCCCCCAACCATCACCACACAACCCCACACACAGGAATGCTTGCACTGGGGTACACAAACACCCACCCATTGCACACCATTACACACACACATGCAATAATCTAGCTCTTATGCCCCTGCAGGAACCCGAAGGACCGTCACCACACCAGAGGGTCCAGACAACACCACTCCACCCCCAGAAGAGGCCCACAGTGACGAGAGCACCTACTGGATCCTGAGGACCAGCCCGGACCATCGTGGGCCTCGGGACAGTCGGTTCCCCTTGCACTGTCACAGCCCAACACCGACCTTCCACCCTCTGGTAACACCAGCACAGCACCCACCCAGCGGGCCCAAACCTCCCTACCTAGGACAGGTCAATCAGCGGTGTGTCCACCACTACAGGGCACCCAGGGTAACCCACCACCCCAACAACAACAGGGACCTGGGGGCAGTGGTAGTGGGCACACGGTCCAGGGGACGGAGGCACAGGAACACAGGGGAACTGGGAGGGCTGCTGTGCGACAGGGGGCGGACAGGCCAAGGAAACCCACTCTCCACGAGGCCCTCTCCTCCATCATGGGAGCATACCACCACTCCCAGGAGATGATGGCAACGGTCCTGGATAAGTTGCAGGAGACCCTGCGCCTGCAGGACGAACTGTATTTTGGGTTCCGGGAGGAGCTCAGGACCATCAGCTCCGCCCTGGGCACCATCGTAGGGGTGCTGAAGGACATACAGCAGACCTTGAGGGACACCGTGCCACTCCAAGGGGCCCCTGACACTAGCCAGGACGATGAACTGCCCACCACCTCCGCCGGCGCTAGTGGACAGGACGCCCCGCCACAGGACCAACTCACCAGCACCCCACCCCCTGCAGACGGACAACCACCACGCAAGCGGTCCCTGAGATCCAGGAACAGGACAGAGCAAGATGGCAAGACCCCCGCCAGGAAATGAGACCACCCTGATTGTCCTCCCACTGTCCCACTTTGTTACCCTGTCCATACTTAAACTGCACCAGCTCCACTTCCTATGCCCAGATGGGCAGTGCACCTGTGAGACTAATAGACTGGACTCTGCCATGGACATTCCTCCGCCATCACCCATCCTCATTTTACAACCCCCTCCCATTTCTGAGCACTTCAATAAACACCCTTGAAACACAAAACAATCTGGAGTCAGTCTGTGATTTAGTAAAAATGTATTATCAATGACAGTGTCATAATGGGTTTACCATTGTAAAGCTAACATACCTATGTCACACATCACAAGCCCTTGAAGGATGCAAGCAGTTGACACGTAGGTAACCACACCTGTGAAACCGTAATGGAAGGGTACACTCAGTTACCAAATAGTGATTTAAAACGAGCAACAGGATAGAGGTAGACGTGTGAAAGTTAATGAAATGCTAAAAATGAAAATGTTCTCACCTGTGTCTCACTGGAAATATTGCTGTATGACTGACTCCCTGTTGTCGTTGTCTTCTTCCTCAGCTGCATCCTCATTACTGTCCACAGGCTCCACAGACTCCACAGCTGCTACAACACCGTCATCGGGATCATCCTCCTGCAGAAAAGGCACCTGGCGTCGCAAAGCCAAGTTATGGAGCATGGAGCAGGCAATGATGATGTTGCACACCTTCCTCGGTGAGTAGAATAGGGATCCACCTGTCATATGGAGGCACCTGAACCTGGCCTTCAGGAGGCCGAAGGTGCGTTCAATCACCCTCCTAGTCCGCCCATGGGCCTCATTGTACCGTTACTCTGCCCTGGTCCTAGGATTCCTCACTGGGGTCAATAGCCAGGACAGGTTGGGGTAACCAGAGTCCCCCAATAGCTATACACAGTGCCTCTGGAGTTGACCTATCATATCAGGGATGCTGCTATTCCGCAGGATGTAGGCGTCATGCACTGAGCCAGGGAACATAGCGTTTACCTGGGAGATGTACTGTTCTGCCAAACAGACCATCTGGACATTCATGGAATGATAACTCTTCCGGTTCCTGTACACCTGTTCACTCCTGTGGGGGGGGACCAGAGCTACATGGGTCCCATCAATAGCACCTATGACATTGGGGATATGTCCAAGGGCATAAAAGTCACTTTTCACTGTAGGCAAATGAGGGAAAATGATGTATCTCCTTACGTGTTTCAGCAGGGCAGACAACACTCTGGACAACACGTTGGAAAACATAGGCTGGGACATCCCTGATGCCATGGCCACAGTTGTCTGAAAAGAGCCACTTGCAAGGAAATGGAGCACTGACAGCACCTGCACGTCAGGGGGGATTCCAGTCGGATGGCGGATTGGTGACATCAGGTCTGGCTCCAACTGGGTACATAGTTCCTGGATTGTGGCACGGTCAAACCGGTAGGTTACGATGACATGTCTCTCTTCCATTGTCAACAGGTCCACCAGCCGTCGGTACACCGGAGGATTCCGCCATCTTCTCATATGTCCCAGCTGACGGTGCTTACGAAGGACAACAGCGAAGAACCAGTCATTATTCCTCCAGGTATGTACCCACAGTTACACACAAGACTACACCACTCACAAAACCCTTCCTGTATGTGTGTTGAGTGTAGGCCTAGCTATGTGTGACGCAATAGGAAATGAAGCCATGTGGGCCCCTGAAATGGCGGCTGCCTGACCTCTAAACTGGGACAATGGGATTGTGGGGTAACTGCACTGGCGTTGCACACCGTCGCGGTAGGCGGTCGGCGTCCACGGCGCAATGCCGCATTGGTTAACATTGGACCCTATGGGTCCCAGGAGCCAATGAACAGTTGCACTGGCGGTGATGATGCGCACTGCCGCGGACGTCACTGCCGCGGACGTCACCGCCATTTTCTGTCTGTTCAATCACTAGATACCTGACCTTCGACAGGAGAGGACCTACACTGCAAGTGCTGCTGTGACCTCGGTCTGGAAGCGACGATGGCTGCTGCGTCTGGGGAAAGGGCCCCTGCCTTCACTGCACAGGAGTTGGAGAAACTGGTAGACGGGGTCCTCCCCCAGTACACGCTACTCTACGGTCCTCCAGACCAACAGGTTAGTACACAGGGAGCACGTTGTATGGGCTAGGGCTGGGTGGAGAGGGCTGGTTGGAAGAGGGAAGGGGGCAGAGTTCATAGAGCTTTAATGCACAGGAATGAATGGGCCAAATGGCCAGAGTAGGGAGGGGGCCACTCACAACGACGGTGCAGTTGGTAATGACTGTTCCTCTTCCCGTGTGCATGTCATGTAGGTCAACACCCACCAGAAGAGGGACATCTGGCGTGCCATCGCCAAGGAGGTCCGGACCCTGGGGGCCCACCAGAGACGGGGCACCCACTGCCATAAGAGGTGGGAGGACATTCCCTGCTGCAGCAAGAAGACGGCGGAGGCTCAGCTGGGGATGGCCTCCCAATGTGGGAGGGGTGCCCGTCGCACCATGACCCCCCTGATGTTCCGGATCCTGGCGGTGGCCTACCCGGAGTTGGATGGGCGCTTCAGGGCATCACAGCAGACACAAGGGGGTGAGTACAAGATCATTCTGCGGACTTTGCCTGCAGTGGAGGTGTCTGGGTGGGGGAGGTGGGCTGTGGGTGTCCCTAGGCCAGGGCGAGTTAGGTAGGCAAGGACCCTCCGTAATGTAGGCCATGTGGCACTCTACCCCACCTCAGCAGAGTGCCAAGTCAAGGTATAGTTGCCCCTGTGGCATCCATGTGCGCAGATGTCCACCATTGCCATATAGGCCATATCCCAGAAATTGCATGTGCATAGGGCAGGAGCACGGCGTAATGCAGGGGGCTGCTGCGTTTGTCTTGTCCGCCAACGGTAGCGGTATGCCATGCACTAAAACTCTCTTTCTTCTGTCTCCCCCCCTTTTTCTGCTCTCCCTGTCCTTTTGTACATCAGCATCAACAGGCAGAGGTACAGTGTCACCGGAGCACGAGGGAGCTGCATCCCACATGGCCATGGAGGGCCACACCATGGACTCTGAATGCACCAGTGGGACGGAGGGCGAGGGGAGCTTCACGTCGGCCACCGGATCACCAAGCAGCGACACGGACTCGTTCGACGATGTGGGCTCCCTTGTAGTGGGGGCAGCATCTGTGCCCCCTCCTCTACAGGTACTGCCACCACCTCCCCTACCAGCACCGCCCTCCCAGCAGCCCCTCAGCGTTCACCCCGTGCCCGCTCACCCAGGAGGGTGGGCATCACCTTTGCCCCAGGCACCTCAGGCACCTCAAGCCCTGCCCCAGTCACCCCTGCTGCCCTCAGTGAGGAGGCCATTGACCTCCTCAGGTCACTCACTGTTGGGCAGTCTACCATTGTGAATGCCATCCAGGGTGTAGAACGACAGTTGCAACACAGTAATGCATTCCTGGAGGGCATTCATTCTGGTCAGGCTGTCCTTCAGCGAACCCTGCAATCTCTGGCCTCAGCACTGATAGCAGCCATTGTCCCTGTGTCTAGCCTCCCCCCTCCAACTTCCTCCACCCAGACCCAATCTCCTGTACCCCAGCCCATCCCAAGCACACCTACAGACCAGCATGCACACAAGTCAACACACACAAGTAGCTCAAGTAAACATAGGCACCAGACACACCACAGGCACTCACGCAAGCCTCAACCACATACAGACACAGCAACATCCACTGCCTCCACTGTGTCCCCCTCCTCCTCTTCTCCCTCCTCCCTCCCAGTCTCGTCTACACACACACCTGCATGCACCACATCTACAGGCACCATGAATCGCACCAGGACACCCAGCACCACAAGCCGCTCACCTGCACTCACCACCTCCACTGCCATTTAAACGTCCCCTTTGTCCTCTCCCAGTGTGTCTGTGACGCCCCCTCCCAAAGTACACAAACGTCGGCAATCACTCACCCAACATCCATCCACCTCACGACAGCCTCCAGTATCTGCACCTGCACCCAAAATAGCTAAAGTGACACCTCCGACAACCACCTCCTCTTCCTCCACTCCCAGACCCCCTCCAGCTACCCCTCCCAGTGTTCGTCAGAAACTGTCCCTCTGTAAAGTTGACCTTTTTGCCCCCACCCCCCTCCAATTCATCAGTCCCGTCGTAGCGCCTCAGCCAAAAAGCCTCCAATACCAGTGGTGCCTGTTCAAGGTTTGTGAAGTGCACCGGCCAAAAGGGCAGGCAGTAGGACCCGGAGCCAAGGCACTGGCAGCCCACCCCCTGTAAAGGCTCTAAAATTGGAGAGTGGACGACGGGACCGTGTTAAGACTCCTTTTGGGACAACAACTGACATGGGTTCCAAGGGGATTGAAGAGTCAGCCGTGACTCCACCAAAGGTGGGGAAGGGCCAGAGGAAGTCTGCCCAGCCTGTTGTGAGTGTCAAGGCGGAGAAGTGCGCCATCATTTCCGGCGGTCGAGGCACAACCGCCAGCACCATCGTCACTGGTCCAGAGACCACTGTCAGAGTCACAGCCCAGGAGGGCACAAGTATCGTCACTGGTCAGGAGACCACCGCCGGAGTCACAGCCCAGGAGGGCACAAGTATCATCACTGGTCAGGAGACCACCGCCGGAGTCACAGCCCAGGAGGGCCCAAGTATTGTCACTGGTCAGGAGACCACCGCCGGAGTCACAGCCCAGGAGGGCCCAAGTATCGTCACTGGTCAGGAGACCACCGCCAGAGTCACAGCCCAGGAGGGCACAAGTATCGTCACTGGTCAGGAGACCACCGCCGGAGTCACAGCCCAGGAGGGCCCAAGTATTGTCACTGATCAGGAGACCACCGGCACCGCCGGAGTCATTGCCCAGGAGGGCACAAGTATCATCACTGGTCCAGAGACCACCGCCAAAGTCACAGCCCAGGAGGGCCCAAGTATCGTCACTGGTCCAGAGAACACCGCCAGAGTCACAGCCCAGGAGGGCACAAGTATCGTCACTGGTCCAGAGACCACTGCCAGAGTCACAGCACAGGAGGGCCCAAGTATCGTCACTGGTCAGGAGACCACCGCCACCGCCGGAGTCAGTGCCCTGGAGGGCCCCGGCTGGCACAGCCCCGCTGGGCAATGATGAAACGTCATGCCACACACCAATGTCCAGTGTAGAGAACGTCATGCCACACACCAATGTCCAGTGTAGAAGATGTCATGCCACACACCAATGTCCAGTGTAGAGAACGTCATGCCACACACCAATGTCCAGTGTAGAAGACGTCATGCCACACACCAATGTCCAGTGTAGAGAACGTCATGCCACACACCAATGTCCTTATCAGAACCGCCATGTCAAAGCATCGCTGAACAGGGCAAAGACCGCCATGGCAAAGCACCGCTGAACAGGGCAAAGACCGCCATGGCAAAGCACCGCTGAACAGGGCAAAGGCCGCCATGGCAAAGCACCGCTGAACAGGGCAAAGACCGCATGGTAAAGCACCGCTGAACAGGGCAAAGGCCGCCATGGCAAAGCACCGCTGAACAGGGCAAAGACCGCCATGGCAAAGCACCGCTGAACAGGGCAAAGACCGCCATGGTAAAGCACCGCTGAACAGGGCAAAGACCGCTATGGCAAAGCACTGCAGAACAGGGCAAAGACCGCCATGGCAAAGCACCGCTGAACAGGTCAGAGACCGCCATGATGAAGACCGCTGAACAGGGCAAAGCACCGCTGAACAGGGCAAAGACCGCCATGGTGAAGACCGCTGAACAGGGCAAAGCACCGCTGAATAGGGCAAAGACCGCCATGGTAAAGCACCGCTGAACAGGGCAAAGACCGCCATGGCAAAGCACCGCTGAACAGGGCAAAGGCCGCCATGGCAAAGCACCGCTGAACAGGGCAAAGACCGCCATGCCAAAGCACCGCTGAACAGGGCAAAGACCGCCATGGTAAAGAACCGCTGAACAGGGCAAAGACCGCCATGGCAAAGCACCGCTGAACAGGGAAAAGACCGCCATGGCAAAGCACCGCTGAACAGGTCAGAGACCGCCATGATGAAGACCGCTGAACAGGGCAAAGCACCGCTGAACAGGGCAAAGACCGCCATGGTGAAGACCGCTGAACAGGGCAAAGCACCGCTGAACAGGGGCAAAGACCGCCATGGTGAAGACCGCTGAACAGGGCAAAGCACTGCTGAACAGGGCAAAGACCGCCATGGCAAAGCACCGCTGAACAGGTCAGAGACCGCCATGGTGAAGACCGCTGAACAGGGCAAAGCACCGCTGAACTGGGCAAAGACCGCCATGGCAAAGCACCGCTGAACAGGTCAGAGACCGCCATGGTGAAGACCGCTGAACAGGGCAAAGCACCGCTGAACAGGGCAAAGACCGCCATGGTGAAGACCGCTGAACAGGGCAAAGCACCGCTGAACAGGGGCAAAGACCGCCATGGTGAAGACCGCTGAACAGGGCAAAGCATCGCTGAACTGGGGCAAAGACCGCCATGGTGAAGACCGCTGAACAGGGCAAAGCACCGCTGAACAGGGCAAAGACTGCCATGGCAAAGCACCGCTGAACAGGGCAAAGCACCGCTGAACAGGGCAAAGACTGCCATGGCAAAGCACCGCTGAACAGGGCAAAGACCGCCATGGCAAAGCACCGCTGAACAGTCCTGAACCGCCATGGCAAAGCACCGCTGAACAGGGCAAGCACCGGGTAGGAATGAATGGACCGCCACATCAGGCATCCTTATCCCATGTGCAGCTGGGACAGTGACAGGACACGACCTTTCACGGGGAGACTCATCCAGTCTGGGCACCAGTCCCCCCCAGTACCAGTAGAGACCTGCATCAACTTGAGAGACTGTGGCTTTGCACTCCCCAGGATGGCACAGTGGGCAAACCACCCACTGTATAGACTTGAGAGACTGTGGCTTTGCACTCCCCAGGATGGCACAGTGGGCAACCCACCCACTGTATAGACTTGAGAGACTGTGGCTTTGCACTCCCCAGGATGGCACAGTGGGCAACCCACCCACTGTATAGACTTGAGAGACTGTGGCTTTGCACTCCCCAGGATGGCACAGTGGGCAACCCACCCACTGAATAGGCTTGAGAGACTGTGGCTTTGCACTCCCCAGGATGGCACAGCGGGCAAACCACCCACTGTATAGACTTGAGAGACTGTGGCTTTGCACTCCCCAGGATGGCACAGTGGGCAACCCACCCACTGTAGAGACTTGAGAGACTGTGGCTTTGCACTCCCCAGGATGGCATTAATGGGCATGGAGCCCCGTCAGGGATCTGGCTTTGCAGTCATCCGGCTGAGGTGCCCGCCTTCCCTTCCCCCTGAGGTGCCTGTAGTATTTCTATCTGATGCCCCGGCAGTGTTCTCTCCGATTGTGGTCAGGTATCGTTTGTGGGCCTCGCCCATGCATTTTTGGACTGGTGGTGCACCGACATTGTTATGTACATATATGCACTACTTCTCATATTGTAGATAATTATGACTGATTTTCAAATATATATATGTATATTTTTGTATGACATGTATATTGGCACTTTACATTGTTTGACTGATTTTCGCTTTGTGTTTTCATTCTTCCGGGGGGATTGTGGGTTGTTACTGTGATTTTTTGTGAATGCATTGGTGTGTATGTTTTAATATGCAAGGGTGGGGGTGGGGGTGGGGGTGTTTCCCTAACTTTTGCCTCCCCTCCCCCATGTCGTAGGTGCAGTACTCACCGTTGTCTTTGGCGCCTACGTAGCTGTTGGTCATAGAGGAGCAGAAACACAAGGGCAGGGAGTATTTGGAGTTCCGGCTCCATGGATTCCTCGTTCCTCGTGGGATATGTTCAGGTGAGCGTTTTCCCATAGCAAAAGCTGTTTCCGGCGTGTTTTTATCCACGGTGAATCCACCCCGGAAAAGGTGGCGGGTTGTAATACTGTGGGCGGTACATTGTCTCCCGCCTGTCTGTTGGCGGTGACCGCTGCGCTGCTTGTCTGTACCGCCGTGGCGGGCGAAGTGTTAAAGTGGCTGTCTTTGTTGGTGGTTTCCGCCAGGGTCATAATTCCCTTTTTTTGTCCGCCGGCCTGTTTGCGGTATTTCCGTAGCTTTAACACCGTCCGCCAGGGTTGTAATGACCACCAAAGTTCTGGCCAACAGACTCAACAGGGTTTTTCCTTCTTCCCTCAACTTCTGTCTGGATGCAGGTATTTTTGCTCAACTGTGTCACAGGTGTGTCACTCCTCTAGTGGACTTGTTTGCTTTGCATGAGAATTCTCTCCTTCCCAAATTTTTCTGCAGGTCCCCAGAACCAGGGTTTGGGAGGATGGATGCTCTGTCCCTTCCCTGGCCTCCTGTTCTCCTGTATGCCTTCCCACCGATTCCTCTTCTGCTTAAATTCTTGGCCAGACTTAAGTCTAGGGAGCCAGTGTACCTCATTTTGGTGGCACCGTTTTAGCCTTGGATGAGGTGGTTTCCTCTGTTGCGGATGATGTCAATGGCACCAGAGTGGGATCTGCCATTCCACCCATGTTCCCTTTAGATGTAATTTCTTCCACCTGCTACTTGTCAACAGATGTGTCTGATGGTTTGGCTCTTGAGAGGACGGGTTTGAGGTTGCAAGGCCTCTCCTGTGGTAGCTTCCATTCAGCACTCTCGTAAGGGATCCACTAAAAAGGCCTCTGCTCATCATTGGTCTTCTTTTGTTCAGTGGTGGGCAAATCACTCTTTGGATCCGGTCTCTTGTCCTGCTTCATGGGGTTTTCAATTTCTGCAGGATGGTTTTCAGAAGGGTGTGGCCGTGGCTACTTTCCAAGTCCAGTGGGCTGCTGTTAGGGCCCTTCATTCTCTGTTTGGTATGTCTGAAATGCTGGCTTTGGATTCCAGCCTTTTCAAGGGTTTTTCTTTATTGAAATCTTGGGTTCATTCTGTGGTTTCTGCATGGGATTTGCCTTTGGTTCTTCAGGCTTTTCAGTCTGCTCCTTTTGAGCACCAAGATATTGTGGATTTGAAATATCTTTCTTTTAAGGCGTACTTACTAGTAGCCATTACCTCGGCTCATCGCTTCGGTGAACTGGCCTCTTTGTCTATCAGGCACCCCTTTTGCAGTTTTTTTGTGAAAGGTTGGTTTTGCATTTGGGTCTTGGCTTTGTTCCCAAGGTGCTCTCTTTGGTTCACCAGTGCCAGGATATCACTCTGCCTTCTTTTTTTCCAAAGCCTGCTACTCCTGAGGAGAAATCATTCCACACTTTAGATGTGGTCAGGACTGTGTCTGTTTATCTCTCTCGCACTCAGGATTTTCGCCAGTGTGAGAATCTTTTTGTGAACTTTGGTGTCTTCTGTCATGGGCTGAAAACCTACTTTGAGATGTTGGATTCACTCTTTGATTTCCCTGGTTTATGCTTCTCAACATCTCCCTCTGCCAGGTGATATCCAGAGAAGTTCTACAAGAGGCATGGCGACTTCCTGGGAGGAAGCTCAGGGAGTTTCCATTCTGGACATTTGTCATGCAGCCACTTAGACCACTCCCTCTACTTTTGTGTCCCATTATAGGTTGAACGTCCTTTATCCTGGGGCCTTCGGCTCTTGCGTATTGGCTGCTGTTGTTTCATGAATAATCTGATCTCTAGTATTCTGCCCTACTCGTGTGCATTAAAGGTGTTCTGCATTATCCAGTGGTTTGTGTCTGTTTCTTTTTGGGGTCAGGTTGTTCTGTTTTTGGCTTTAGTATATCCTCACTGAAGTACGTTTTGGGATCACAAATAGGGTTGAAGAGATAATAAGTTCATTACTTACCAGTAATTCTAATTACTCTGAACACCCTGTTTCTCGAAGTAATACTTATGTCCCACCTTCCCCTTTCCTTCCTGGTTTACAAACTGACTCCTGCTCCGTTTTTTTTACCTTGGGTTGTTCTTTTGGTCTTTTTCTGGGCTTCTTGCCCATTTATTGGAATGGGTACCCGGAGGATAGGAAGGGGAAGAGGGAGGGGAGGGGTTAAGTGGAACATTTTGATTGAATCTGGCTACAACATGCGGGCCTTGGTAGAGGTGCAACACCTCACTTAAGAAAATATTGGTACAAGAAACAGGGTATTCAGAGTAATGAGAATTACCAGTAAGTAATGAATTCATTATCTGGCATGGTCAACCATTTATTTTTCAGAGAAAATACACTTTCACTTTGTTAATTTATTTTTTCTGAACATAATGCTTGCTGAGCTGGTACTAGACATGGTTCTGGCCAAACCTGAGTGTTGTGAAGGGAGGAAAAATGAGCTGTCTTGGTGGAGGCTTAATTTATAGCACAGAGAGTCCCTGACTGGTTAGGGGAATCTCTAGATAGGGCGGATGTAAATCCTAAACCATGTTGACTGACGTCCTGACCTCTACCTATAGACGTCATTTAGGGGCCGCCAGGGGTCACAGCTGCAACTCTGACACTGCCATTACGAACCCTGGACCCAGAGGTGTCAAATTCAATGCCAGGGACATAGCGGCAGCTCGTCCTTATGGACATCAGTTGGGACTGCACTCTCTTTGTCTTCTGTCAATTTTTATTACACTAATGGTGAAATATAACATATTATACACTATTAGTGTACTACAAATGGAGTACAGTTAGCTGGCAATATGTCCTTCCATGGCAACTGGGGAAAGCAAAATTGATTTTCAATGTATGTTGTGTGTGTGCTTGTAGTTGAGTGTGTTTCTGTTAGAGCGTGTGTATGTAAGTGTGAATTGGTGTGTATATATAAGTATGTGTGTGAGTGAAAGTAGAGGTCCAATGACCCATGATGTCACTTCCGTTACCTCTGGCATTTTGGTGAATTGACATCCATGCCTCCGCCCCTTTGCAGACCATCTGCCAGGCTATAAATAAGGCTGTTTGTACTGAGCATCAGGTCCTAGAAGAGGAAATTATGGTGGGCTGATACTTGCTTCGGTTGGATTGAAGCGTAATTATGATACGGCTACTAACCAAGATGTTTTTGTTCTGTGCTTTGAAACTTTCTTTTGGTACTCACTCATGAACAAAACAACAGCTCAACACATGGATATAGTTATACAATTAAAATTGCTTATGGAATTCAATTGATTTCAAGCAAGCTAAAGAAATTTTACCCAGATTACTAGGGTAAAGAATCAAGCTGAACCATATATAAATGTTTTCGTATTTTGTCATATGCAACTAAATCGTCCATTGCACCAAAACTCTTTGACTCATGTTAACTCATGCTAATTTATTGTGGAGCCAGCAATCATCCAAAGGCCACTCTGTATAGGCTCCCACTGAAAGGGTGCCCAAATGGCTTTAAGCGGATACACAGTCCAAGCCTTCCCCTCCATCAGCACAAAATGTTCTCATACTGTGCCTTTCCACTAAATGAGCAGGTGTGAAGTAAAGAACTTGACAGACCGTATGTGCCTGGGACAGCGTGAACTTGTCACCCCTCATTTTGTTGCGTAGGCTCTCATTATTCTAATGAGCCTACTGGATTTGAGTGGCAGAATCAACTGTGCTGTGGGGGGCTGAGTCTAACCCACTACAGGTGACACCTATCGACCTAATTCAGGTTTTGCTCCGGCTAACTAGCAGTGCCTCCTCTCTACCCAAGAGCAGGGATGATTGGTCAGCTGAGCGCATGACACAATTGATTCCTCAGGGAAATCGTGGTCACTCAGATCGCATCCGTTTCTCTTGTTTCATTAGTCTCACATGTACAAAGACAATCAGAGGCAATATACGTTTCAATAAGGTTTTAATAAAGCAACTGAATCTTAGATTATAAAGCATGTACTGCAATAACCAGGATGATTAAGCATGACAGGATTAAAATTGTGACAAGGAGAGTAAAGCATAAAAATAATGCTACCATGTTGTCACTAGTGTCATTGAAATACTTCCTACCTAGGCTATGTTAGAGCACAACATTTTAAGCTCTATTTCTGCCCTTCAGGTTCCCCTAGGAAGACATCATCCCTCATACCTGAGTAGGAGGCCTGTAGTCTGCATAAGCAGCTGTAGCGAAGCGTTTGGCAATCAGCATACAGTTGTGGTCATTTGGCTGGAATCTCCCTCTAACATGTATGGGACAGAGAATTGTTTTTATAATAAAACAACTGATGTTCTGAGAAAATGTCCCTATGTAAGAATGCAAATGTGGCTATTGTCAAAATGATAACGGAGCTGAATAAAATATATCTAGGTTAAAGTGCACAGTGGCAAGCCTAGTTTGCTAATATAATATATATATGGAGCTATAACTATAAGGGTTACACAACAATTTCACAATTTTGCTCCATATGTGAACATGATTTACCATATTCTGTGTGAACTAATGTTAAGCCTATGTAAAGTGGTACACCTGAAGTCAGTAGTAAAGTGCATTCACTCTAACATTAGAGAATTTACATGCTGTGTGCCTTAACTTTATAAACAAAATGTAAGCATTGAGAGTGTTTCTTTTAAACCATCCTCATTCCATATTAATGTAATTTAATTTAAAAGGGCAGCTTATGTAACATGCACTGATATTAAGGGTTAACGTTTGAAGACCAAGGGCAGCAACCATCCCAGGACTGTCCTGGGAACATAGAGGAATGCTCCAGGATTTGTTGTGCGATGTGAGAAGATTGAACCATGTGATGGCTTGATCCATGGTAGACGGACAACATATGAACTAGGACTTTCACTAATTGATTGTAAGAGAGATTCCCTTGGATTTGGAGAAGTTCAAACCTTTGACTTCCCCATAACCCTGAACTTTGCTGAGTGTGGCTGAGGCTTACTTAGCCTTTTAAGAAGACTCTTGACTGAGTTGCTGAAATGCCGACACCTTCCAGTTTTATCTACTTTTTACATCCACTTGTTAGTTTTAGTTAAATTCATTTTGACGCTTAACTTAAGTGTTTAGGGAAGTTTAGTGACATAGTATACACTGAGGTCAGTCAGCATGGTCCAAAAGCAGTGCCCAGCACATACTCCTTCTGGCTATGTCAAGAGAGGACACATCATGAACCTGGTCCAGATTAAGCACAGCATGCATCTATTTTCTAGGAACCATTTTCCATGGAGGGTCAGCCCCTTGTCGCCCAGAGGGGCAGACTATTTATGGACACCATGATGTACAACCAGTTGTCTAGTTGCTTTCATGGACACCATGATGTACAAGCAGTTGTATACTGGCTTTCATTGCTGAGTGCAGTAATGCACATTTTTTGCAACACATTCGTCTCAAGCCACTTCACAGCAGAGGAGACCGTCTGACCATGGAAAGGGAAATAATTCTAATAAACCATGTCTTACAAGAAGTCTTCATGAAACTGCGCATATCCCTAACAGCTTTTGTTGTGGTAGCCCAACACTAAGGAAATTAGACATTGGGCAGCAACCTGGCCAAAGGATATTTCTACAGCTCCGAAAACCACAAAGAGTGCCATAATAGATGTTATGATGTAAGTGACTTTGGACCAAAGTGATTTTGAGTTTGTATGGATCTCTGCATTCAATCATTAATGCCAACAACGTAGTCATGTAACAGTCCAAACAACATTATTACCAATTTTGTCTTAGTTTTTCATGGCATTGTTATGGGCCAATTCGTTTCTATGATTTTTAAAGGGGCTATAAAGTGTAGAGACAAAAAAGGTCCTCTTTACACATTTCTGCATCTCTAACAGTCTTAAACAGTAGGGGGCATATTTAAAAACCCCTAGTGCCATTTTAACGCCACATTGGCATCATTTGTTTTTACGCTAATGTGGCGTTAGAAGGCCAAACATGCTGAGCCATATTTACAAAGTGGTGCAATGCATGCATTGTGCCACTTTGTAACCTGTTGCACTACATCATGCCTGTGTTTCGTTTTTTCAGAGTAGGCAGTGGTCCATTGTACCAATGCCTGCTCTGATTTTTTTTATTTTTATGACATTCACAAAGGGGAAGGGGTCCCATGGGGACCCCCTCCCTTTTGCAAATGAGTTAGCACCCACTTCACGTGGGTGCTAACTGCGAATTGCTTTGCATCGCAGTGCGAGTAGCAAATAGGAAGGGAACACCCCTTCCTATTTGTGTGTTGCATTCCCACTTTGCAAGTCGGAACCGACTCGCAAAATGGGATTGTGCATCGCGATACGCGTTTTGCATGGCGCAAACTGCGATTTTTGCAGTTTGCGCCATGCAAAACGCTTCTTACATCTGGCCCTTAATTACTTTTACGTTCTCTGCCCTGCAGACATAGAACCTCGAAGAATAACTATGTTGATAGATTTCATTCTCAATTGATGCTCCATTTGCGTAAATGAAAAAAGAGTGAGCTTTGCTGATGTTACCTCCTTTGCCGTCTTACATGCTGTCTTATGTTTGTTCTCTTGCTTTGTACAAACTTGTGCATTTCAAATGCAGTTCAGAAGTGTTGGCACATATATGATGTCTTTGCTCATTGGTTGTGGGTGTATATGTCCTGTGTAAAGTGTACGAACTAAATAGCAGGTGTACAAGGTGATGTGAGGCAGAATTACAGTAGAATGAACAGAACAATGCAGATTATCAATTGGAATTCAAATTAATTTTGAGGCTAGTATTATCTTTTTCATACAGCTGTGGTCTGTGCATGAGCGATTCCACTTCTCATTTCCAAGAATAACCAACACAGTATTTGAATTGCACTTGCCACATTGACTTAAACTCAGGAGCAGCTTGCGGGGTGCAGAAGGGGCGGGGCAACGCGCATTAGGAGGAAAATAAACATTACATTAATTTTTTTAAAAATACTTACCTTCTCCACAGCTGTGCCGCTCCTCTGCTGCAGGCAGGCAAGGCTCCCGGCCTGCCCTGCGACCAATCCTTACGCTGCTCAGAGCAGTGTCAGGATTGGCTGAGAGCACTCAGCCAGGGTGCTCCCAGGCAGACTGGGAGCCTGTGAAGGCTCTCTCCAGCCTGGCAGCACAGTGCCGGGCTGGAGAGAGCCTACTGCGCATGCTTGTTTGGCTGGCCCGAGACAGCAGGCCAAACACACATGCGCCTTCTAATCATGGTATTATTGGCTTCTCTTTAATTTATGTTTTTAATTTACTTATAACTCCCCAGTACAGTGGTGCTACCTTGCAGGGCGCCTGAAAATTAAATGCTACTAGTGGGTCTGCAGGACTGATTGTGCAACCCACTTAAGTAGTCCTTTGCACATGGATCAGGCCAGTCATTGCAGAGCCTGTGTGTGCAATCGTATCCTTATATTTCGACCTGGCAAAATAAACCTTTTTCTGGGCTCATACCTTATTTCTAATACATGTAAGCCACCCGTAGGGAAGGCCCTGGACAGGCCACCAGGCATGGTCCAATGTATTTAAACTGTACGTCATGTACTTTTAGATTTACATGTCATGATATTGAAAAACTCTTCACAACTGTAGGGCCTATCTCTCCCATAGGATAACATTGGAATTGTTTTATTAAAATGTATATTTGTAATTTCCAAATGGGAAGAGATAACCAGTTCATGTTTGGTGTCTCTGGAATCCTAATTTAAAATCCTAAATTATGGTGATTTTGGATTTTAAATTACAATTCTGAAAATATCCTCCTTTAGTCAGATGCCATTTTCCTGCCTAAGCCTGAAGCCTGTTTCTTGTCACATGACTGGGTATAGTTAGCAGGTGGGCTTTGTGTATTTGTTGCAATTGCCCGCTTTGCAGGGTCATCCCCAAACTTTATGCCCTTTTCCCTCCACTTTTTGCTGAGTTTGTTTTTGTTGGTTTTAGGACTCTGTGCACTTTACCACTGCTAACCAGTGCTAAATTACTTGTGCTGTCTCCCTAAAATGTAGTTTGATTGGCAAATAGCTGATGGGCAAATTTAATTTACTAATAAGTCCCTAGTGAAAAGCACTACATGTGCTGAGGGCATTTAAATCAAATGCTACTAGAGGGCCTGCATCACTGCTTGTGCTACCCACTTAAGTAGCACTTTAAAACACATTCTGGCCAAATTAAGCATCATGCTGATAAAAGGGCCTTGTTTAAACTGAAAGAAATGAGAAGCAGTAAATCGCTTTGTAATGGGCCATTACTGATATGTTTTGTCATTGACATTCAACCTGCTAGTATGTGTCAAAAGGGAAGAGACTTCAAATACTCTTGAAGACCCCCACCCCACCCCTAATAATCACACTGTGTACACCTTTACACCTTAGTGAGGCCTACCTGAGCCAGAACAGTACTTTTGGTATAATGTATTTGACTGCAGTTTTATAACAGTAACACAACTTCACTGCAATGTTTAAGTATGTCTAGATGTATTTAAACTTTGCCAATTTATTAGATTAATTGTGAAAAATTTGGCAGATTTTTTTTTCTATTGGGGGGGCGCAGCATTAAAACGTTTGAAGCCCCTGTCTTAAATTCACCTTTTATTAAACATAAGTCACCTCTAAGGTAGGCCTTAGGACGTGCATAGTACAGTGTGCTGTGTTATTAAAAGGAAGGACATGGACTTTTAAGTTTGACATGTCCTGGGAGTGAAAAACTCCCAAATTTGTTTTTCACTACTGTGAGGCCTACACCTCTCATAGGATAACATTGGGGATTCCTTATTACAATTAATAAACTGTAATTCCTAATTGGGAAGGGGTAGATCTCTTATGTTTAGTGTCCATGGAATTGTAATGATAAACTCTCTTTAGTGGTAAAGTCGGATTTATTGTTACAATTTTGAAAAAGTCACTTTTAGAAAGTTGTCATTTCCCTGGTCTTAGCCCACTGTGCCTGCAGTCTGTCTCCCATACATGTCTGGAGTGGGGTAACAGTTGGACTTTGTGCCTTCTCTCTAGACAGCCACACACAATGGGAGCTTATATGTGACTTGATGGGAACTGGTGGACCATTAACTATCTTGAGGGATGGGCTGAGCTAAGCACAGCCCCACTTGCACCTTACTATGCTATGCCCTGTCTCCTCACAATAGTCCTAATAACCATGTATTGTCAATCCAGCCAGCTTGGAGCCAGGGAAGGGAAGTATTGGAAATCCTTGAACTTCAAAGCCACTGTCTGGAAGTGTCTCTCACCTTCCAGAACCAGTGCACCAAAGTACAAATACTGGACCTCAGACACCATCACTTTAATACACTTCTGGACATGTGGATACTTTGCCAGGAAGAAGGACTACTGTGCTTCTACAGGAACTACTACTCTGCTGGACGGCTGCTCTGGAAGGGCTGTCTTGCTGAGCTGACCTGCTGCTTGCTGCCTCCTTGCCTGGGTGAAAAGGACTGGACCCACAGCAATTAAACCCAGAACCATAGACAATCCGGGGGCTTGCTGGCTTGCCTCCTGTTCTTCTGAAGTCTCACAGACACAAAAGACTTCCTGCTTTTGGAAGTGGGTATAAAGTGCTACTCCAGGCCAAAATCCACGTCAATGCTGTTATGCTGTTTGTAACTGGTGCATTTCCATTGATTATGCTGATGCATTGCCGCTGCTACGAGGATCACAGACACATCATCACCTTCGATGCAAGTACATCACTGGTGCTGTGAGGATTGGGAACATTGCGTTTCTGACTGCCTCTTGCTTTCAATGTTAACGCATCTCTGAACCAAGGTACTGTTTCATCAGCCCAAGGCTGGTCACTGTGTCTGACCCATGCTCCATATCAGTGGTCTAATTTTTTTCATTTGACCCAGTGTAGCGCAATCAGATGGCCACCGTTGGTGTTTTATGCATCCAAGCACTACAACTACAACTAAGTTTTTTCTTTAAAAGTTCACATCTCAAGTCCTACTAATTTGATTTTTGGTGTTTTGGTCTTGTTATGCTCATTAAATTAAGATACAGTTTTCTAACTTTGTATGGCCTCTTTTTGTGATGTGTTTTCACTGTTTTACTGTTAGAGTGTTGCACAAATACCTAGCACATTGCCTCTTATGTTAAGCCTGACTGCTCTGTGCAAAGCTACCACCATGTGAGCACAGGTTAGCTTAGAGTGTGTATCTCACTTGCCTTGACTACGATTGTGGTGAAGTGTTGGCTCTCTTGTACCAATGAGACAGCTGGATTTGAGCAGCAGCACCACCAGGTTGTGGGGAACTTAGCCCAATTCTACACCTTCTGAAAGCTGTCAGCATAACCCTTTGAGCCAGCTAGAAGTACCTCACCAGCACCTGGAAGCGGGGTTGATTTGTGCCAGCCAGGCTCATGACTTTCTGATTTCTCAGGGGAATTCATGATGGAATAGATCTCATCCTTTTCTCCCAGTTACCTTTGTCTATTCACACATGCAAAGACAAACAGAAGCAAACAATGGTTCAATATACTTTATTGAATCAGTTGCATTCTAGATAAAATGGCATGTACTGCCATGATTTAGATGATAAAACATAAGGATGATATTGCAGTGACAATGAAAGTGAAAAATAAGAACATAAGAAAAGTCCCACCATAGTCTCAGAATGCTAGATGTTCCTACCTAGGCCACTAAAGTACTATATTAGAGCACAGCAGTATTAGCCTTAATCCTTCCTTCAGAATACCTAGGAAGATACCATCCCCCATACCTGGATTTAGTAGTAGCAAAGGGGGCTGTTAGTCTACTGAGTGTCCTCTCTCATGCAGACAGAGAAAGACATCAAGTCTCAGCAGACAGCTGCAATGAAGCGACAGCATGCAGTGGCAATCTTGTGGCTGGAACTCTCCCTCTAACATATAGAGGGCACACAGATGTTTTATAATAAAACAGCTGATGTTCTAGGAAAACACACATGTTTCCATGAAGTGACAAAGATTGCGGTGTTACACTTTGTGCCAGCAACATATTGGAGAGAGCCTTGAGCAAAGCACAGAATGAGAATGTCAGAGTACAAAGAATGAATACAGCTTCTGTGATAAAGGAAAACAAAACATCCCCACAGAGGAGACCTTCTTCTCAGAAATAAAAAATAAATAAAATGAATTGCAACTAGGCTAAAGGACACAAGCTTCAGGCCTATTGCTAAAATAATGTGCCCATAGAAAGCTGCTAAGGTAAGCATACAACAGTGGTTCCTGCTTGAGCAGGACACATACATCAGCCAACCTGAAACAACATTTCTAACAGTATTCCTCCTAGAGAGCAGCACACAATTGGAGCTAAGGTGTGATTGGATGGACCCTCATTAGCAGGATGGGAGAGAAGAGCTGGACAGAGCCTCACTTGCACCTGAATCAGCTGTGTCCTGTCCATACCAAACACAAAGGTGGTCATTCCGACCCTGGCGGTTTCAAACCGCCAGGGCCGGGGACCACGGAAGCACCGGCAACAGGCTGGCGGTGCTTCCAGGGCCATTCTGACCGCGGCGGTAAAGCCGCGGTCAGAAAAGGGGAACTGGCGGTTTCCCGCTGGTTTTCCCCTGGCCCAGGCAGCGCCGCCATGGGGATTCCGACCCCCTTCCCGCCAGCCTGTTCCTGGTGGTTTTTACCGCCAGGAACAGGATGGCGGGAACGGGTGTCGTGGGGCATGTGGGGGCCCCTGCACTGCCCATGCCACTGGCATGGGCAGTGAAGGGGCCCCCTAACAGGGCCCCACAAAGATTTTCACTGTCTGCTTAGCAGACAGTGAAAATCGCGACGGGTGCCACTGCACCCGTCGCACCCCTGCAACTCCGCCGGCTCCATTCGAAGCCGGCTTCATTGTTGCAGGGGCTTTCAGGCTGGGCTGGCGGGCGCTCTTTTGGAGGGCGCCCGCCGGCCCAGCGGGAAAGTTTGAATGGCCGCTGCGGTCTTTTGACCGCGGGGCGGTCATTCGGCGGCCAGATATTGGCGGGCGGCGGGAATGAGGGCCAAAGTGCCTAACAACCCTGCATGGTCACTCCAGCCAGCTTGTAGCCAGGGCAGGGGAGGTGGGGAATCCCCAGTACTTTAAAGGTACTATCTAGAAGCTTCTTCCATTCTCCTGAACCAGGGCACCATGAAATAAAGATGGACCTCAGACATCACCTTTTCTGTACACTTCTAGACCTGTTGATTCCCTTCCAGGAAGAAGGACTGCTGTGCTGCTGAAGGCGTACCACTTGCTGTGTTGGACTGCTGTCCTGTTGTCTGAGTGAGAAGGACTCAACCTGCATCTCTTGAACCCAGAACCCAGACTGACTCTATGGACTAGATGGCTGGCCTCCTGATATGAAGCCTCAGGGACATTGCAGGCTTCCATCAACATTGCATCTGCACCTGGACTCTTACATCTGTGAGTCTGTCCTGCCAAGTGATGCCACTCTAATCCTGATCCTTTGGTAGTGGGCAGTAGGTGCTCTGCCAGTCTGTTGATCTAGCAGAACCAGCACATATCCTCTGCTGCGCAGCACTAACCCGAGCAGAACTAACACTGTGCTGGTGTTGCGTGGAATGGACTTGTTGCAAAGACTTGTATAGCGGCTGAAAACAACATGGCCTTCAGAACTGCTGCTGCACGACTTTTCATCAGTGCAGGCCCTCACAAAGCTCATTGACAGCAGCCTCGACAATGGTGCTGGATTATGAATCAGAGCCTCGCAGCCCTTCAGAGCCCACACATAACCCTGATGGCATGTTGCATCCCTGGCACTAGACTTCACAGCGCAGGGCACTAAAGTATAATACTGGACCTCAGACATCATCGATGGGCACCCTCAATGTTGACACAACAGGACCTTGTACCAGAGTCTTGTCGCATCTTGGAACTGACACATCACCTCAACTGCATGACACATATTCAGTGCAGATTCACCAACAATACACAAACCTGGACTGAAAGTACTTTTGTTCAACTGGTGTAACTGGGTACTCGTAGATGGCCTGCGGTCCCTTACGGGCATGACTAGATATACACAGTTGCCGCTGTATGCCTTTTGGTGCTAAGGGCCAGATGTAGCAAAAAGCAAAATTGCGACTTGCAATTTGCGAGTCCATCCGACTCGCAAATTGCAAGTCGCAATTTGCTATGCAGTACGGTGTCTCAGACACCGACTGCGACTCGCAATGGGGTCGCAATGACCCACCTCATGAATATTCATGAGGTGGGTCGCAAATTGCGGCCCCATTGCGAGTATAGGCACTCGCTAACATGGAGGCCTGCTGACGTCAGCAGACCTCCATGTTCGCGACCTGCTTTTAAATAAAGCAGTTTTTTTTTTTTGAAGTGTAGTCCGTTTTCCTGACAGGAAAACGAGCTGCACTGCAAAAAAAACGAAACCTTTTGTTTCGGTACTTTTTCAGGGCAGGGAGTGGTCCCTTGGACCACTCCCTGCCCTGAAAAAATATTTTGGGGTCCAGTCACAAACTGGAAGGGGTCCCATGGGGACCCCTTCCAATTTGCGAGTGGGTTACCATCCACTTGAAGTGGATGGTAACTGCGATGCCATTTGCGACCGCGTACGCGGTCGCAAATGGTATTGCATCCCACAGCGACTCGCAAATAGGAAGGGAACACCCCTTCCTATTTGCGAATCGCAAATGCATATTGCGAGTCGGTAACGACTCGCAATATGCATTTCTGCATGCCAAACCCACGTTTGCGACTCGCAAACGGCGAATTTCGCCGTTTGCGACTCGCAAACGGGTTGCTACATGTGGCCCCTGATTCTTTAAAACTTTTAAAATTAGAAAAATTCCTGGTTCTACTAATTAGATGTTTGTCATTCTGGTCTTGTTTTATTTACTAAGTCATTATCCATTTTTCTAACCTGGTCTAAGATCCTTTTTGTGTGATGTTTTGACTGTTTTATCATTTAAAATGTTGCACAGATACTTTACACATTGCCTCTTAGTTAAGCTTGGCTGCTCTGTGTCAAGCTACAAGGGGTTGAGCACAGGTTAGTTTGGGATTTGCTGTTCCTTACCCTAACAAGGAATGACCTTGCTGCTTGACCAGGGCTCACACACAGTCCACCAACAACCCAAATTCCTATAAGCATTGATACAGTCCTTCTGTATCAAATATACAAGGGAAAATTATAGAGGGGCTGTATCACTTACTGGTGTATTCATTCATCGATCTATCCACTACTAGTCTTTACTCACTACTCCTCCACATTGGAGCCTAGTGATTACATTATATCACAATTTGTGCACGTTGGTTAAAATTTTAATTAAAAAAGAACACAAAGAATAAAAGAAGTAAATCCCTTATAATTTAAAATGAGGTAAGAGTACATGCTTAAAACAGCCTAAGAAAACAATCAAAGATATTAATCCACACACTGACCGCTACACATACAAAAGTAAGTTCTGTGCCCAATAAGGAAAATTAGAAACAGAGAAATTGTATGCTAGGCATTTTTGTGCATTATTGATCACTTGGCCTATCACCACACCACTTCTCTTTTTCTGTACTCTGCCATTATGGGGTGTTATTTTGATTTCTTATTTGACTGGGTCTTTTATATAGGTTGTTGTTAGGATTTGACAAAAAGCCTCATCTTTTCTGTTTTGACCTGATGATGCTTATATTGCATACTGTGATGAGTTTGTCTGCCTTAGATAATCTCCAATTATAGAGCCGAGCCCTCTGTATTGCTCTATTTTAAGTATGAGATAAAATATATTATTTAAAAAAAAATATTATAATGGTAAAACGTATTTTTGAGATGTTAGTAATTACAAGGCCACTCAAAAGTTATAAATCTGGGAAGCAGAGCTAACAAACTTAGCCATTCTATGCCACAACTTACCTGAACACAAACAAATAAATACTAATTTCTAATGAATATATTTTAAAATTAAATGATTTGCATCCTTTAAGATTTAATCCACTAATTATATACCTCATTAATTTCCTCGGCACCTAATTTTGTACCATGCTTCTAACCTGAAAATTGATAAAAATCCTGGGTAAGTAAATACTTTATTTCGGCTAGAAGCCATAAAAGTGCTTATCGTAGTAAAATAAGTAAAATAACATAAAATCATGTACATGCTTAAGATCATATGACATTTTTACAATTGTCCATTTCAAATATTTACACTAAGAAATCCACAGTAAATTCTACATGCCTCATAAAATTCTAGACCAGAGTCTTATAATACAGTGTATCTACTTAGACCCGCATATTACTGGGGCTTTTAGGTACTAGCTCTTAGTCTAAGTGTCCATGCCCATTGCGGGTAGGGGGAGACTGCAAACACTATTACTTCTTGTGTTTCACTCTTTAGAATTTGTAGCATTTCCCCATATTGTCTCACGCCCATTGGTTTACATAGTGGTACTATCCACTTTTTCCACGCCAGGGCATATAGGAGAAAGAAAAAGTGTGCCTCGGACTCACTATGCACGAGGCAATGTGGGCAAGAAGTTAGTTCACTAGCTTATTTGCCTCAATTTGCAGTAAAGGTTTCTTGGAGAGGAACCCCACATCTAAACAGGACATAGAGTCGTTTTGCTTGGAAGGGAGAAATTCTATCTACATATGGTTCAAAGTTAGGGATGGATTTATGTGGCAGGAACTGCGCTGCCAGACTCCCATTTTTCTGTTCAGTCCAAGCCATTAATACAAAATAATCAGAGTATTCCCTTTTCAGTTTCTGGATGACATCTTTCCCTATTGAACAAGGCCTACTCCACAGTTTCCCCATTTTTAAGGTATCACTCAGTTATTTTACATGATTTAACCAGGGTGTCCATGCTTGTGGCTCTAGGGATATCAATTTGGCTAGCGATTTCCTATAAGGAGATGATTCCTCAGATGACCACATTCTAACCCAATACACAAGGGGTCTCAAGGAAATCCAGTGGTGGATCCTATTTAAGGACAGATCATATGTCATTGGTAAAAGAGGTACACTCGTAGGAAGATCAAACAAAGCCCTAACAAACTTATTTTCTGTCTGTGACAGCAGCGTTACATTCACATATCCCCATATCTCAGCCCCATATGTGGCGTCAGACACAGCTGCAGCCTTACAATTTTTCAGAACAGGTGACACTGAGCCCCCTCTGGTTGCTTTAAGTCTTCTCAGTATGGCCTTTGCCCTCTGTAGTAGAATGGTCCTACTGTTGTCGAATTGTAGTCCTCAATGTGTACTATCTGCCAACCTTATCCCCAAATAGTCAAAGATTTTAACTTGTCCAAGTGGAAAACTGCAAATTGTCACCTTCTTTCTAAAGGACTGATGAGGGTTGATTACCATAAACTTGGACAGATTTATTTCTAATCCCATTTCATGGCAGAAAGCTGCAAAAGTATCCAGCTCATATTGTAACCCCATAGAGGTTCTTGATATTAAAAGTGTGTCATCCGTGAACATAAGAAGTAGAACAATAGCCCCAGTGGTTTTAGGCATGTTGTGCCTACATTGCCCCAACCTTTTCACTGCACTGTTTACATACAAACTGAATAGTGCTGGTGCAAGCACACACCCTTGCCTAACTCCTCGCTTTATGGGGATCCAAGATATAAGGTCACCCTCCTCTGCACCATCTAACTTTGGCATATGTGCAAAGACCTCAGGATCCACAAAAGGTCGCCAGAAATGCCATAGGCTTCTAAAAGCTTCTGGGCCTATAGTTATCTGGCTCATCTCTATCCCCCCTGTTTAGACAAGGCGATTATGACTGTCCTTTGCCAGAAGGAGGAATACCCTCACCCCTCAGCATACGGAGGGAGTTGAGATAGGGAACCCAAACGTCAGGTTGGGAGAGACACATATCACAGGGTATGTCATCAAGTCCAGGGGCCTTTCCTCTTTTTATTTAGTTTAGGACATTTTCTGTTTCATTGAGGGTAAAACTCATTGCTTCCCTCCCTCTGTCACCTGGTAAACAGACTGAGGGTGAAGGATCACTGTACTTATTTAATAAGTCGCAGTCGTGCTTCTGCAAACCACCCTTTCTGTTACGCCACTCTCCTTATAGACCCTCAAAGTGGGTCATCCAATTTTCTGGGGAAATTACTGTCTCTAGATGGCTATCTGTAGTGTGCATTCCTTCCTAAATACGTTTACAGAAAGTTATTGCATCACCAAATTTAAGGGCTTCTGCTAGTTCCTCCCACTGTGTGATTTCCCATTGTTTCTTTGCCTCTACCAAAATGGCTTTATAGGTCTTACTAGCTGTAACTATTTGTTCCTGACAGTCTGACTTAACAGCTTCCAGGAAACTATCCTTGGCAGTCTGGCACTTTCTAGTGAACCACCTGGGGTTAAATTTTCAAAAGTCCCCTCTCTTCACTGTTTTTTTAAAATAATTTGCTTTTTTGATTTATAAGTTGAGTGTGCAGATCGGGAAAATTTGTACTTCCCTCATTTTCATTAGCTAGTGGAAGAAGCATCTCCTTGAAAGACTATAACTTTGTGTAAAAATCATACTGTTATTCATAACTGCTGGCCACTTTAGATTCTACCTATCAGTAGTAACCTGGACCATATCAACATTAATAGTTGATTTCAAATTTGTGCTTTTAAAAACACGAAAAGCCATCATGACTCTTAATGCATGGTGATCACTATCTGCTCTTGTAACTATCTACATGTCCATTAGGAAAGGCCACTAGTTTTTATCCCCAAAAATATAGGCCCTCATTACAAGGCTGGCGGTCATCACAGAGGCGTCATACCGGACCTGGCTGTAGAGACCACTACATTACAAGTTGTGGGGTTTGGCCGAAGCCAAACCACCACAACGCTGCCTGGCCTGCCGGTACGGTTGCACCAACGTGGCCAGCAGTGAGCTCCTCCGGGCATGTGGCAGGCCTCATTACGAGGCAGCAAACCACCAGGATTTATGTGGTACTCGCCCTGGTACAAAAATCGTGGTGGAAACCCACCTGGCAACAGGAATCCCCACACATCCACACATCTCCATGCACCCCCACCTGTCCACACACCTCCATGCACTCCCCCACACATCCACACACCTGCATCCACCCCCCACCCACCCGCGCATATCCATACAAACACCCCCACTCGTTCTCACACTGACACACACACCCAAACTCACACATAAGCACCCCTGTGATCATTCACACACCCTCCGCATTTATGCACACTCCCACACCTTCCACGTACGCATACATTCACACACTCCCCCACTGCATAAGCACACTTGCATACACACCCCCTTATCCACACAATTGCACACAGACACCCTCATCCGCACACTTGCACACCCCCATTCGCACACTTGCACACAGACACCCGTACTACCTCGCAGACTTGTACACATGCGTCCCCACTCACATGCATCCTTAAACACACACCTACTCACTCACACCCCGACACACCCTTTCCCCTGCGCATACATGCAGACACATACCCCCAACCACACACATACATCCAGATACCCCCACCCGCTCGCACACATACCCGCAGTCAGATACCCCCATCCCTCTGCATACAAACACACATGCACTTGCACCCCAACACACACCCTCCCCTCTGCATACATGCAAACACACACAGCCTCCATGCACACATACATACACACAGGCACACCCATTCAGGCACACATACACGTACACACCACATGCATGCACCCAACACCCCCCCTTTCGGATGATCAACTTACCTTTTCCGGTGAGGTGGTCGTCCAGGAGGGGATGGGTCCTGGTGGTTTCCACCACCAGCACTGCACTGCTGACAGGACTTACGTATCGTAATACGGCGGGCGGTGTCTTGTCGCTGTGCGGTGGTGGTGGGGTGGTGGAACCACCTCTTTGAATCCATCAGCCAGACCCACAGAGTTGGATTTCTGCCCATAAACGTGCAAAAGTCCCTTTAGGTCTCCTAATATGGAGGTCAGCAGACCACCAGCACTGGCGGTGTGTTGATTGCAGCAGCTTCGGTGGTCTTTGACAAAGACCACCAAAGTCATAATGAGGGCCATAGTCTAAATGACTTGTTATTGCCCCTCTTCTTAAAGTTGGAGTTATGTATTCCCATTTACTGTTTTCAGGCCATATGCTACAGCCAAATCCATTAATTGTAATGCAACATTGGATGTATTTTTCCCAGCAGCATTTGAAAGCCCAAGCCTAGACGTTAAGGCATTAAATGCAATCTTGCCCGTCCGCAAAGCTATTTGTGTATTACAATCCCCAGCTTTATTTTTAGCTGCTCCCCCATGTAGTATACCAAGCATGTCCAAAAGTTGGTCCGCACTGGTGGAAACGCAACGTGAGGGAACAGATCTTACATATATGTTCACAATAGCCATGTACCTAGTGCCTTGTTTAGTGGATATGCTAATTTCTATGCCCAGGAGGTCTATGCTCTCCGACCGCACAACCTTTGATCTGGGAAAAAGGTCCAGCCATAGCCAGATCAGAAGGCCCCCTGATGCCCTTCCTGCAGTCGATGGGATGGAATTTTTAGTAAAAGTCATGCAACCTGGCCTATGAATTTGATCAATGGCCCATTTCTCCTGCAAGAGTATTACATGGTGTGTGTCTATGAGTCTTCCCCATTCAGGGTCTGCAAGTTTAGCCTTTATCTCAACAATGTTGCAAGACAATATTGTTAAACAATCACTTCTACCATTGTCATTCCCATTGTGTCAGCAGCATCTGCTTTATTCTGGTTCTCCAATCGTATTTGACCCTGCCAAGCTGGTTGAGAATTTGAGATGTCTTCTGAGGGGATTTCACCCTGGCTTGTGGTCTACATTCCTAACGTGCTTTCCCACTCTCTTTCCAAAATCATCTTAAGGGAGGGCCCTACATTATTTATATTTCCCTCTTGTCAGTTAGCTTTATGTTGTCCGTCTATCCAACCTTGTATGAAGTTGGTGGCAGCTAGGCGACTAATCTTGTTTGGGTCACTAAGCTTTAGTCTGATTTGCAACATTTTAGGGGGCTGAAATCTCAATTCAAGCGCTATTAGTCCTTCCACCAAGACCTCAGTTTCAGCCCTGTTGTATCATGATATCTATTAGTATTTCTAAGACGCCTTACATAGAAGGTATCTTCTCTTATGATGGACCTACAGCTTCTAGAATGTCTTATCCAATGAATTGCTTCATTAATAAGCATTTATTGTGATTCCCTCCCATCAAATGACAATTCATGAATGTTAATCAGGTAAATATTAAATTGCTCTTTATTTTCACAAGTCTACCTCATTCTTTTATTAGCTGTGTGGATGTTTTCCAAGTGAGTTTTCCTCTGATCCGACTGTGAGTTACTCTGTCTCGTTTCCCTATATGTGTTACTCTGACCCATGGACATGTTTTCCCATGTATTCCCGGTTTCTGTCAAGCCTTCTTTAGCTACACTGCTGAAATCAGTGTGAAAGGCCAGATTCTCACGCTGATATATTCTAATAAGTGTGGGTTGATTTATGGATATTGGTCCAGGCATATCACTTGAATCGTCCCTTGTCTGGTTCATTTTCATGACCAATGTAATTCATTTTTCCAATCTCCCATTTAGACTGTTGGCCAAATGGCCTATGAAATCTTGTAGCTGCATGTTTTCGCCCTTTGAGGATAGTACCTGTTCAATAAGGGGTACTTTCTCTATTAAGGGATGGCCTGGAAGCAGCAGTATCTGCCTCGTTGGGCTCCACGGTGTTCAATACTGCATATCTATTAGAGCATTCCACAGTCTTAATTATAGATGTTAGAGTTCTAGATTGCTCAGACACACAATCAGAGGATAATATTTCATGGAGGGGGTCGAGCTGGACAGTGGAGGGGGTACTTTCCTGGTCAAAAGGGCCTTGCTGTTGTAGTTTGGGGTCCCCACCTTTTTGGTATGTTTGAGAAAATGTCTAATGCCTTTATGGGCTGGCCCATTAATTTTGCCCTTAGAAGCAGTCCCTTTAGCTATCTTCCCTTGATGGTTATCTTTATGGTCAAGTACCCCTCAACCTCTTCGATTAACTCGTCAATATCAGCCAAAGTACATTTCTCTGCCGCATGTCTGGGAGCTTTCTACACATCCCCTGACCCCGAAGGCCCATCCACCACTTTCCGCTTTACCATGGCAATTCCCTTTCCTTTGTACAACTGCACTCTAAGTAACAAATGTGACGTACATAAATTGAATACAGTTAAACTCATCATCCGAGCCATATAGGCTTATGCAATAGTATTCTAAAAGTCAATTCAAACTAGGAAGCAGAACACCAAACTAACATGTTGTCTAGTTTCAGTTCCACTGGACATTCCAGACCAGCTATGAAACCTTTAAATCACACATCAGGCCGGACAAGTACTTAAGATACGGCAAGGATGAAAACTTGAAATTGGTTTGGATGCAAAGCATCTTGCTCACAGTCGCCCAAGTTCATAAAACTCCAGGTGTTCCAGGTGCTACCAGCGGTCAACGAGACTGGGGAACCAAGCGAAGAGGGGTGATGGCCCTGCCCTGGCTCTTCCTGGTGCTGACCGGTGCAAGACAGGCCCGCCGTTGGCCCGGGCTTCACCCAGGTGCGGCCTGCATGTGTCCCATTCAGCTGGGATGAGAACGCGCCTTATAGCGCCAACAGAGCACCGCAGGTGAGTCAAATCCTGGGGCCACCTCCTGGGACCCAAGGATGCTGGAACCTGTAGTCCCCCTGCTGACTCCAGTGAAAACGTTGTTCCGCACAGCAGGAGAGGAGAACGGGCTTTATAGCACCAACAAAGCACCACAGGTGAGTCAAAACATGGGGCCGCCTCCTAGGACCCAAGGATGCTGGATATTGAGGTCCCTCTGCTGCCTCCAGTGAAAATATTGTCCCTCACTGCAGGGGAGGTGAATGTGCTTTATAGCACCAACAAAGCACCGTAGGTAAGTCAAATCCTGGGACCGCCTCCTGAAACCCATGTGTAGTATTGTGTTTATTGTTAAAACAATATTGTAGGAAGTGTTTTGTTGTGGTATTTGTATTATGTAGAGTTTATTTGGTATCTCCCAGCTCCACCTGCAGCATTTAGGGGGTCATTCCGACCCCGGCGGGCGGCGGGCGCTGCCCGCCGGGCGGAAACCGCCCAAACACCGCCCCGCGGTCAGATGAGCGCGGGGGACATTCCGACTTTCCCGCTGGGCCGGTGGGCGATCTGCAAAAGATCGCCCACCGGCCCAGCGGGAAAGCCCCAGCAAAGATGAAGCCAGCTGATTTGCTGCGGTGCTACGGGTGTTAGGGGGCCCCTGCACTGCCCATGCCAGTGGCCCCACGACACCCGTTCCCGCCAGCCTCTTCCTGGTGGTGTAAACTGCCAGGAACAGGCTGGCAGGAAGGGCGTCGGAATCCCCTTGGCGGCGCTGCTTGCAGCGCCACCATGGAGGATTCCTTTGGCCAGGGGAAAACCGGCGGGAAACCGCCGGTTCCCCTTTTCTGACCGCGGCTTTACCGCCGCGGTCAGAATTGGCCAGGAAGCACCGCCAGCCTCTTGGCGGTGCTTCCACGGTCCCCGGCCCTGGCGGTCATGGACCGCCAGGGTCGGAATGACCCCCTTAGTCTCTTCCCCAGCTGGACAGCATTCCGTGCTGGACAGTTGGAAGTGCTGGAGGCTTTAGTGGAGGCTGGAGTCCCTTGTTTTACTTGAGAAATATATCTGAATAAAATGCTGATGTCAACTCCATCTGCGTGGACCTGCACTCATCTTTAGTTCCAATACCACAACATGGATGCTGGAACCTGTAGTCCCCCTGTTGCCTTCAGTGAAAAATCTTGTGTTAACTTCTAGTATGAAGAAGCCATGTGATATGTTAAGTTGTGTGCTTCATTTTGAATCCTAAAAAGTACAATATAAATATAAATACACAACTTACAGTTTTTCAGCCTAAGCACAGCTGTGCTATTTCAATGTGCTCCACAATTTTGCACTGTACCTCCAGACTTTTACCCTGATAAATAAATTGATGCATTGGCCAATATGCCAATTGAGTATGTCAAGTAGAAAGACAATTCTCTGCAACAATATGGTAACTCTCCAAGTGAGTTTCACATGGATATGTGCTTTGTTATAATTGTACCCAGGTTCACGTGGACATTCTGGGTTGTTCTTGTGATTTCCTTTTGATGGATACAAATCAGGCAAGAGTTACAAATGCAAAGGAACTCACAGTCACCTCCAGCACCGGCTTTAGGGCAGGGCAAGTGGTGCGGCCCCACAGGATGCTGACCTGGATTGGGGGACGCTGACTCAGGAGGCGCTGTGTTTAGCAATAACTTAGAAACTTGTGATTTAAAAGCACTTGCTGAAAAGTACATTGTGCATCCAGCCTTCAGGAAGCATTTAAAATGTCAAGATGTCACTTGTGATTAAGTTTCAAGTTTTGTCTAGCGGCAGCTTTGACTCGCCATAAAGTTGCATAGAGGGTTAATATGCCTGCTGCAAAGAACAGAACTATATTTTATGTGGTTAGCGGGGTAGATTAGTAAAGCCAGTCATTACAAGTGCTTTAAAACAAATGAATGTACGTGAAAGGGAGGCATTGGAGAGATGAGGGGCACTTTGCTGGGTGGTGGCGAGTGAATCCAAGGAGGTGATCTTGGGGTGGGGGCACAAAAAAAGAATGTCGCACAGGGCACCACCAGCGCTAAAGCCAGCCCTGGTCACCTCTAATAATGTATACACATTTTATTTTGCAATCTAAATTGGCATACATGAAATGAAAATTGAGGATTCTGGGAATACTTGTTTTCAACTGACCATCTACCCTAAAATTAATTAGAAAATATTAGCTTGGCCTCCTACATTTAATATGAAACATACCAGCACATTCTCTGGCACATTGTTGGCTCTTGACAATAATTATATAAATTGAGTCCACACTAGTGCTTGTTGTGTTAGAGGTGAATTCCCCAATGACTTTCTATTGAAAGCTAAATGGACAGATAAAAGTCACAAAAGTAAAACATCAGGGTATTGAGTCACCTGACTGCACACAAATGTCTTTGTAGAACCTTTGTGTTTAACTTGTTCTTTCGGAAAAGTACTGATGGGCATATTTGCGAGCCCAGTGGCGCAGGGCAGCGCAGCAAGCAACCTGTTGCACTGGCCTGAGGAAAAGAAAAGAAATGCGCTGTATTAACAAGACACTGTGCATTTCTGTCCTTTACTCCTTCACTGGCACACAAACTGCTGCCTAGCACCAATGCAGGCATCCTTGCACCATGGTGCATGGGTGTCTACATTGTCAGCAGGATTGTTTTTATGCCTGAAGGGACACCTTCCTGCCCACCTAGAAAGAGTAAAAAAGGAGAAATAAAGATATTTCTCCTCGTTGCACATGCCCTGGGGAGGTGTACAGTTGTGAGGCACTCCCAGGTTTACAGATTCTTGTAAATCTGGGAATGCATCAAAACCCATGGGTGTTGCATGGGAACACCTACTGCAATGCCCATGGTAGGCCTCGCTAATGCAGTGTAAGGCAATGCAGCGACTTGCTCTGAATTGCCTTACACCATATCTACAAGGCCATGAAAAGCCAAACAAAGTGCTTTGCGTGGCCTTGTAGATATGGGTCTGCACTATACGCTGCGGTTGCATCATAAAAAGTGGCACACCGGCAGTGCACAGGTCTTGTAAATAAGCCCCAGAGTTTTTTAGTTGCCTTGTTTCATAATAGTACACTGAAAAGTCACACACTACAGCAAAAACATGATTAGCTATAGTTGAAACTTCCTAGGGAATCATTACAAGTGTCAGGAATCCCCAAGGTGCCGCCTGCGTTATCTGTCAGCATCCCCAGGGATTAGGGTTAAATCATATGTCTGTTCTTGGTTAAACCTTCATGTTTCTAAGTAAACATAATGTGCTGTGTTACACTATTGGTTTTATCAATGTTTGTTTTACCAATGCTTGTTTGTTAATGTGAGCAGGTGTAGACATGTGCTTCTAATTGGGTGTGGTGTAGAAATGTGCTTCTAATTGGGTGTGGTGACTCTTCTACATGTGAAAACTCAACTGCTTTCCTGATTGGCTATAAATAACAGAGTGAAGCATGCCTCCCTGCTTGGCTTTGTTTTGCTTCCTGATCTAAGCATCTGATTTGGCAGTCCAGCCCCTGCTGTCGTCCTCAGATTCTGGACTTTTGAGGCAATTCTTTTCTTTGTTCCTGTACTAGCTGACACCAGGCATTCCTCCAGCACTCCGGAAAAGACTGCAGTTAAGTGACTAGTATTCTCCAGGGAGTTTGTTCTTTGAGCGCCGCTCTTTCCTAGAACAGCTGGTGCTTATCTTGAAGAGACAAATGCATTTCTGAACATTGTACATTATTATTATAGTTACTTGCCTAAATGTGCTTGAGATCAAGTACTACAAAAAGTGACAGTGCAATTTTAAAAGAGCATTTACATGACTTTTCTTTCTCTTATAGCATAACTCTTGGATTTAATTGTGTCATTTATGCCTGTGTTTCAGGTTTGAAGAATTTGCTTTTGAAGGGTTTTTCACACACACAGTGAAAGCAAACCAAACTGTGCCACCCTAACTGTTTAAACCCAGAGTGGACATTTGTATTTCTTGGATTGTTTTTGTTCCTTTTAGTTTAACCCTATGCATGCAGGAAAGTTACATGTGATATAATTAATGCCCTTATTTTTATTTCTTGTGGATGATAAGTGCAACCACAGTTCTAATTGTAGTGTGCAGCAGTGAATCTCTGTGAAGCCAGCCCTAGAGTCGCAATACTTAGGCCCATATTTATACTTTTTTAGCGCCGCATTTGCGTCATTTTTTGGCACAAAAGCGGCGCAAACTTGCAAAATACAATTGTATTTTGTAAGTTTGCGCCGTTTTTGCATCAAAAAGCGGCGCAAATGGGGCACTAAAAAAGTATAAATATGGGCCTTATTGTTATGGCACTCAGTTTGGGTTTTTGGTAATGCAGTGTTAGTAATTGTGCCAACAGATATTATTATCCAGGAAAAGTGCTGGAGCATCCCGGTGTTCTTCTACCGCTCCGGTGCCCACATCAGAAAGAGAGATTCAGTTTCAAGGAAGCTGTGTGCACTAATTCTACTACCACTCTGTCAACAATGACCTGCCCCCCCAAAGATACAGGGTGCCTGGCTGGACTGGCAAGACGTGGCAGTGTTTTGTTTCTTTCTCTTCCACTCCCCCTTTCCTTTTGGGACACTTGCTGGGGTTTCTGTGTCCACTAGGAAGTGCCGAGAGTTGTTCCAGGAGGTCGGTGGGCATACCATCGCCCCTGTAGATATCCTGCTTTTCAGGTGAGTGGCCCGTCTCAACAACAAGTCCGTCTGTAATTCCTGGAGCCTGTAACAGCAGTTTCACAGCCCCATTTATATTACGGACTCGGGGAAAACCTCAGACCTGATGTATTTTACCTGGTGATTTTGGCTGCTGAAATCTCTTAGTGAAATGTTGACGGGAAATGAGGCAGGACTAGGCGAATCAGACCTCAAATTACCAATTGCCCCAGTAACATATTATTACTTAGGGTCAGGCTTCTTACCATTACTCTAATACAGTGCAACTATTTTCCCATAGTTTTGTAATGCTCTACTACCGTCATGTTGGAATACAGGTCCCGAAAATTATTTCATTGAGTAGATAGGGCAAACTGGTCATTTTCGCACACACACTTTCTTCATACATCATCTCCTTAATATTAAATTACATCCTAAATCTCCAGGTTGTTATTTCACCCCATAATGTGCCATCATTGCAAACAAAGATCTTTATGGAGATGTGTCAGCACAAACATCATGACAGTAGGCACATTGTAGGTGTTGAAATACTCTGTCTCTTCTGTGGTATCTAATACCTTAACATGGAGGCAGATTCACCACTACCTGTACATGAATTTGGATCATTTAATGTTCCTGATTAAGGTAGTGTAATTGTTTAGATTTCTGTGCTCATTTTGACTTGACATAAAAGAAGTGACTCGGTCTATGAAACCTGTGCTACTGAAAGCTAAGCAGGCAGTTAAGAACTAGGGGCCAGATGTAGCAAAGGATTTGCGCCTCGCAAACAGCGAAAATCGCCATTTGCGAGGCGCAAATGCCTCTTTGCTATGCAGAAATGCAGTTTGCGAGTCTGAAACGACTCGCAAAATGCATTTCTGACTCGCAAATAGGAAGGGGTGTTCCCTTCCTATTTGCGACTCGCAGTGGGATGCAATTCCATTTGCGACCGCGTACGCGGTCGCAAATTGACTCGCAGTTACCATCCACTTCAAGTGGATGGTAACCCACTCGCAAATTGGAAGGGGTCCCCATGGGACCCCTTCCACTTTGTGAATGGACCCCAAAATATTTTTTCAGGGCAGGGAGTGGTCCAAGGGACCACTCCCTGCCCTGAAAAAATACCGAAACTAAAGGTTTCGTTTTTTTTTTTTAAGTGCAGCTCGTTTTCCTTTAAGGAAAACGGGCTACACTTAACAAAAAAAAAATGCTTTATTTAAAGCAGTCACGAACACGGAGGTCTGCTGACTACAGCAGGCCTCCATGTTTGCGAGTGCCTATACTCGCAATGGGGCCGCAATTTGCGACCCACCTCATGAATATTGATGAGGTGGGTCATTGCGACCCCATTGCGAGTCGCAGTCGGTGTCTGAGACACCGTACTGCATAGCAAATTGCGACTTGCAATTTGCGAGTCGGATGGACTCGCAAATTGCAAGTCGCAATTTTGCATTTAGCTACATCTGGCCCTAGGTCCTTCAAATTGAATGCACTGTATCTTGTACATTTGGCACTGTCTGCATCTGTATGCTCACTTTCACCTCATTAAAATAAGCTCAGAAAGCTGTAGGGTGTTACAGAGTCTGAAATGCATTTCCTTGCATCAGAGGCATACTAGAAAAGTAAGTGTTAAACTTGGCATCCTAGGCATAGTTTCCCCCTAACCTTTTGTCTTCATACCTCCTATTTTCTGACTTTGTTTTTGCTGGTTTTAGGACTCTGCAAAGCTTGCCACTGCTAACTAGTGCCAAACTGCTTGTGCCCTCTTATTAAAACATGGTAAGATGGGCTTATACCCAATTGACAAATTCCCTAGTAAAGTGGCACTACCAGTGCTGAGGGCATGTCAAAGAAATGCTGCTTGTGGGCCTGCAACACTGATTGTGCCGCCCTCTTAAATTGCACTTTAAACATGTCTCAGGCCTGCCATTGCAGCCTGTGTGTGTGTATGTGTGTGTGCAGTTGTAAGCTGTCATTTCAGCCTGAAAAAAATAAACCTTTTTCCGGACCCAAACCTTACTTTTTAATACATAAATGTCACCCATAGGGTTGACCCAAAGCAGCCCAGAGGGCAAGTTGCAATGTATTTAAGAAGGAGGACGTGCACTTTTAAGTTTTACATATCTTAGTAGTGAAAAACTCTTAATCTTATTTTTGATTACTGCAAGGCATACCCTTGTAAAAGAACATTGGAGTTATTTTACTACATTTGATAAGCACAATTCCCAAATGTGAAGAGGTAACCAAATTATATTTGCTCTCTTTCGAATTGTAATGAAACATCCTAACTGATGGTGAAGTCAAATTTTAAATCACAATTTTTAAAATAGATTTTTTTTTTAAGTTGCCATTTTTCTGCTTTAGCCATTTGGAGCCTGCAACATGCCTCTGGGTCAAATGCCTGGATGTAGCTGACAGTTGGGATTTCTGTATTCCTCCTAGACTGCCACACAGAACAGGGAGCTTAAGTGTGCTTGGATGGGCCCTCGCTGTGGGAAAGGATTTAGGAGCCGGGCACAGCCCCTCTTACACTTGAATAGACTGTCTACAGCCTCTATACAAAGAGCCACACACACCCTGCAATTAGCTTCTCCCCACTTCAACGGCACAGTAGGGTTTAAATACTGGACCTCAGACAACAACTCTTCAATATACTTCTAGACCTGCAGGTACTCTTGCAGGAAGAAAGACTGCTGTACTGCTGAAAGGACAGCCAATATGTTAGACTGCTGCTCTGAATGACTGCTGCACTGCTGTGCTGACCTGCTACCTGGTGCCCTCTTGCCTGGGCAAGAAGGAATGGACCTTCATCGTTTGAAACCAGAGTGACTCTAAGGGCTAGTTGGTTGGCTTCCTGATCTGAAGCCTCAGGGACACAACAGGTTTCCAACAAACTTGCCCCTGCACCGGTGCTCTGCTATCTGTGAGTCTAACCTTGCCAAGTGGTGCCACCAGAGCTCTAGGCCCTTGGATGTGGGCTTAAGGTGCTGTAACAGCCTGGCTAAGGGTGCTCTTCCAGCCTCTCTGATTCAGCAGAACTGACACTTTTTCTCTGCTGTGCAGGGCTAATCCGAGCAGAACAGCCACATCACCACTGTTGCATGGATAGGACCCATCGCAAGATCAACTTCGCATTGCAGCCCATCGGAACAGCTGCTGCATGACACATCCTCAGTGCAGACCCTCGCATTCCTTGTTGATGTAAATTCTGGAAACCACCATTAGCCTCGCATCTCCTTGGAACTAATGTATCGCCTCAACTGCACAACACAACCTCAACATTGGATTTCAAATCACAAGCCCTTGTCAATGAGATCTTCATTGATGGGTTCCTGGATAATGACATAGGACCTTGCACTGTAGCCTTGAGGCATGCATCTCAGAATGGATGCATCACTTCGGCTCCATGACACATCTTTGATGCAGATCATCGCAATGTTCCGCAAACCAGGATTTAAGGTACTTTGTAATGTTCCATTATGGTCAGCCTGAACTTGTGATTTTGCCTCGATCTGGTAAAACCAGATATCCAAAGTTGGCGCGTTGTGCTTTTTCGCACAGTTTTCACTAAAATATTTGAAATTGGATATCTCTAGGTCTACTCTTTTAGTCAGTTTTGTCTTGTTTTATTTCTTAAATATTCTTTTTTTCTAACTTGGTGTAAGATCCTTTTTGTGCGGTGTGTTCACATTTTTACTGTTTGAAATGTTGCACAAATACTTTACACATTGCCTCTAAGTTAAGCCTGACTGCTCTGTGTCAAACTACCAGAGGACTGACCACAGGTTCATTTAGAGTTGGAGTGTGCATTACCCTGGCAAGTATTGTGGTTGCTGTGTGACCAGGGCTCATACCCCAGTAAATCAACAACCCAATTTCTTACAGTAAGTCTCCCACTTTTCACCCTATCTTTGTACCTGAACTCACAGTGACACTGACATTTACAGGAATGCCTACGTATCTGCCTTAATGGCTTTTGGAAATCAGCCTTCTGCGGGGTCATCCTCGTATTTTTTGCCTTTTCCCTCCACTTCATGATGAATTTGTTTTTGTTGGTTTTAGGATTCTGGGCACTTTACCACTGCTGACCAGTGCTAAAGTGCAGGTGCTCTGTACATTAAACCGGGTAAAATTGGCTTCTCCGCAATTGCCACTTTTAATATACTTGGAAGTTCCTACTTAGGTATGCCACTGCAAAGCTTGCGTGTGCACTTTTAAACTGTTATTTCGGCCTATCAAGTGCAACCACTTGCAAAGTCCAAACCTTCCTCTTTATTACATATGTCACCCCTAAGGAAGGCGCTAGTTAGACCCAAGGTCAGGGTGTAGTGTATTTAAAAAGTTGGACATGTACTTTTAAGTTTAACATGTACTGGTAGTGAACAACTGTTACATTTGGTTTACACTACTACAAGGCCTTTCCCTCCCATAGGTTAACATTGAGGTTACCTTGAAGCAGCCTTTAAGTGCCACTTCCAATGTGAAAATAAAGAAATGTTGAGTTTGGTGTCTCTGACTCTCAATTTAAAATCACAACTTATGGTAAAGTCAGATTTTGAATTGTAAGTCTGAAATACCACTTTTAGAAAGTTGTCATTTTCTTACTTTAACTATTCTGTGCCTCTGCCTGTCTCTGAATACACATCTGGAGTTGGTGACAGCAAGGCTTTGTGCATTCCCCCTATCAGTCACACACAATAGGAGCTTAGATGTGACTTAATGGGCCTTAATGGGCCATTACCCAACGTGGGGGTGAAGCTTAGCACTGCCTCTCTTAGACCTGAATGGAGGTGTGCCTCTCCCCACACAAAGGGCTGTGTAACCCTATAGAGTGTCTGGAGCCAGGGAAGAAAGGGCCCTTGCAACCTTCAAAGGCCTCTTTGAAGTCTCTCCCACTTGAAAGGCACATTTAGGATTAACTACTGGATGCCAAACCCCACCAGATCAGAACTCTACTGGAACCAAGGACACCATGCCAGGAAGAAGGACTGCTGTGCTGCCAGGAGGGACTACCACTTTGCTACTTGCTTTGCTGTGTTGGCCTACTGCCTGTTGCTTATTGCCTGGAGTGAGAAGGACTGGACCTGTTCTCTACATCCTTGAACTCAAGGTTCTCCAAGGGCTTGGTGGCTTGGCCTCTGTTTTCTGCAGTGTCAGGGAAATTAAAGACTACCTCCAGCTCTCCCAGTGCTGCTGGACTCTGCCTTCTGCGAGTCCTACCCTTGCCTGATGTGCCTCCTCTAGTCCTGGGCCTCAGAAGTGGAATTTGCAGCTGACTTCTGCAAAAACCATTGCACTGTGCCCTCGACATTGACTCTTTGCATCATCAAAGATACTAATTCAGCAGACAATGTGTGGGTTCTTTGGCTGGCCTACCCCCCATTGCAGTTGGCTTGAACTTTGAATTTGCAACGGAGCCTCGCACCTCAAGTAACCTTTTAACCAGTAGTGAATTCTAACCACTGTTTTCACATTAATTCTTTAAAAATACATATTGCAACTTCTACTTATTGGATGTTTGTCATTTTGTTCTTGTTTTAATCAGATATTTTCTATTTTTCCAAAGTGATATGGAGTCTTTTTGTGGTGTTGTTCACTGTGTTACTGTAATCAAGTTGTGCACAAATATTTTGTACAGTAAGTTGAGCCTGATTGCTCTGTGCCAAGCTACCAGAGGGTGAGCACAGGTTAATTTAGGGTGTGTATCTGACTTACCCTGACCAGGGCTATGTCCCCTACTTGGACAGATTGCATAAGTCTGCCAACTAGAGACCCTGGGGCATAATTACAAAATAATGACGCAGCCCGGTGCAGCAAGCTATCTTGCAGTTCCGAGCTGTGCCATTAGGAAAGTGCAGAGATGTGTCGTATACACAGGAATACAACACATCTCTGTACTTTCCTTAGTCCTGGGCTGGTGCACAATTGTCAGCCTAGCGCCAATGCAGGCACTGTTGCACCATGGTTCAAGGGTGCCTGTGTTGCAGGGATGATTGTTTATGTACAGGAAAGGACGCAGATACCCCCCTGCACATAAATAATCATTAATGATGTTTTCCTCCTTCTCCTTGTTGCACCACTTTTACGCCACCCCTGGTAAATCTGGGAATGCGTTAAATTCCACGGGTGTTACGTGGGAACACCCACAGCAACACCCATGAAATGCCCCTATCATGCAGAGTAAGGCGTGAAAGGGGGCAATATTTACAACATGAAAAGCCAACCAAGATGGCTTTGTGTGGCCTTGTAAATATGGGCCGGCACACCACAGCATCAAAAACAGTGACAGTGACACTAGGAGCTTGTAAATATGCCCCCCAACTTCTAACAGTGGTATCTGCAATGGGATCTTATCCATCTCTTGTGGTTATTAAAATGTCATCATCACTGTAATTGTTACACATGAATCCAGATGTAACCATGCAACTCCTGCTTTCTATGTATAACAACTCAATTGAAATATTTACTTTATTACCTATAAGGTATAGATACAACCTTTTTACATGTAAAACAAGGCTGTAGTAGTATATATTTGATCTCAGAAGAGAGGGAGAATGTGAGACACCAATATTCTTTTTTTGGCAGACACAAATCATAGCAGGACGCCCTAACATTGTTAATGAGGCATTGGTCAATAGTCTACTATAAATATAAGAAAACCAATTGAGAAACGTGTTCACAAAAAAATGTTGTACTTGGTATTGCATAAGTGCTTGGTTGGTAATGTTACATATATTATGGACCGAGAACGTTTATTGTCTATTTACTTCTACGGTGTATAAATATTTTATTTGGCGATGTCCATTCAATTATTTTATGGACAATGAGGATCAATTGTAAAAAACCTTAAGAATATACGTTTGTACTATAGAAACATCAGTGATGATATTTTTTCTACTATAGTAGTGCAGTGCCATGTAACATGTTTGAAGTATTTTTGTTGGATAACCACTGTTGAAGATTGGTTGTATTTTTCTGGGAAATTACTGTTGAAGATGAATGTTATTGCTCCTAATTGTTATTTTATTACAGAATCATATCATATATGCTTCAGTTGTACTCTTGGTACTCTTCTGGTTGAAGCACTATAGCTATTCCAAACTAAATAAATGTATATGAAATTAAGTATGGTGCTTAAGAGGTCGATGCTCCACAGTCTGAATAGTCTGTTTCAATTTGTTCATTCACAGGTGCTCAGAATTTCACCTAAGAATCTTTCTTGTGAACAAAACAGATCATTAATCATGATGGAATCATTTGGGGGCATATTTAAGAGCCCCCTAGAGCTACTGGAGCGTCACTTTTAGTGACGCTCCGGTGGTGCTATGCACTGCACTGTCTTTACAAGCTGGTGTTGAGCCACATTTTGTGGCTTAAAGCCACCTTGTAAATACGACCCCCTCTCACGGAGCACTTTGCATGGAAGGGGCTCTTTCAACAGAAGATAATTAGGATTATATCCAATATATATCTGCTAATGTACTTTCACATACACATACTGGTCCCAGTTTGAGCACAAAGCAAATGTTGTGTTACGCCATAATGTTGTTGCCACCCTACCAGTTGATTGATTACACTACCTGTGTTTAAAGTCTATGCCCAAATGTGATTTTTAACACATATTTTTGCTATTATCTTAATTTAAGAGAGTTTCTAAGTAGCTGCTTAGAACCAAGGTTTGTGGATGGAGTTTGGACCATTGCTAATGCGATGGTCCGATTGCCATAATTTAACTGAGACAGTTGGGTCGCCTTGGGACTGCCAGCACTGCCAGGATCAGAGCTCCCAGTGGTCTGGCATCTGCGGCGGTCCTAATCCGCCAGGGCAGTGCTGCAAGCAGGGCTGTCCTGGGGATTATAACCTCATTGTCTGCCAGCCTTTTCATGGTGGTAGCACCACCGTAGCACCACCATCAAAAGACTGGCGGAGAACAGATGCAGGAGTCTCCCTGGCCAGCACCATTGCAGTGTTCACTGTCTGCTTTTCAGACAGTGAACATTGTGAGGCTGCTGGCACACCCTGCATCCTACAGCATTACCAGCGGCTCAATTATGAGCTGGAGACAATGCTGTAGGGTGTTTCCCGCTAGGCCAGCGGGTGGAAACTCAGGTTTCCGTCTGCTGATCGTGCGGGAAACTCTTAATGGGCCCAACAGGGAGGTAGCCTCTATGGCGGCAACCTCCCCATCAGAAGTTCGGCGAACGGGTGAAAACATTCGCCGAACTTGTAATGAGGCCCATAATGTTGAGTCAATCAAAGTTCTTTGACATTTCCTCACCAATGCAGTGAATTCAAGATTTCAAGATCAGCAAACACAGAATATTTGAGGTACCAACAGTGAAGGACTGGGGTCATCAGCAAATGAAATTGTGCTGAAAGGCGAAAGAAGAAAGCTACACTTTCCTTTTCGTACCCCAAGACAGAGAATCACTCCCAAATATATTTGTTGTAAAAGTACAACAGATGCAGATACTTTGTAGATTTTGCGAGCAAGCATCTTTAAACGAATGCATCCATGCAGACACTTAGAATGGCATCAACAAACTCTAACAGTATTTAGGTCTGTAGACTTTCCAATGCACATTTTCAGAGTCAATGTTCACCAAGACGACACTGCCACCCTCACCTTTGTAGTCAGGGTATGACGGGCTAGTTTACATACTTTCTATAAATCCCAGCACTCACACTTAATTTCCATAGTACAATTTTTGGTTAGCGTAAAAGGAGCTCAGGCACAATGCACTCTTTCATAAGATACCATTGTGCAGCAGATGTGAGCTTTCTAATAGGCCAGGACCTACAGTGCCATCTGATACCAAGTAAAAAGTAGAGACTATGGCACCTATTCACAAAGGTAAATTTACACATGCAAATGTACTCATTTGTAAATCTACCCCTGTTCCTAGGTGTAAATGTGTTTCGTGCAATTCTCCAATTCTGAGTGTAGATAAGTGTGGATTTACATGTCTCCACCCCTCATTTTCAGGAGGATGAGACTCTATGACTGAATTCTAAATAAATAAATAAATATAACGTATAACTAATTAAATTAAATATTACACCACAATAACACATACAAATTAAATAGGGATTTATTTGATCATTATTTTTTGGGTTACATGAGCTATAGTAATGCATTTTGTAAATAATAGTTGTTAAAGATTAGTTTGAAAAAATCCCAACAGGAATATTTGTATTTAATGCATATCATATTTTGTTAAAAGTTATGTGTTGAATTAGTTTTAAATATTTGTACTTTTTTAACCAACGTTGAAAATTTGACTTATATTTCACTATTAAGTTTATATTATATTTTAAAATATTAAAATAATTATGTAATGAATATTTATTTTTTCAATAAAAAAACAAGGCTAAACCTTAGTTATTATTAGGAAAACTGCATGTATTCTTTCTGTACAAACTAAATGCAAACTCCGCAAACATTAGAAATTCTAAAGTTATAGTTGTACCTTAAATTTCTAATTTACGCACCACCTTCAAATTAATTTGTGCACCTATATACACAGTATAGTGAGAGTACATTTAGTCACAATACATTAACTATAACTATAGCACTATACTATGCACTGCGTTTTCACAAATGATGTGATTTCCAATATCATAAGTGTTGTTATGATTGATATGATTTCAGATGGTATAAGTGATGTGATATAAAAGGAAACAAGTAGTGCCTGGAAAAGGGGGGAGTTATAATTAATGTAGTGCAGCTACTGAGTTCAATGCATTGTGTATGACGGTGCACAAGTGTTAGACTTGCCAGCCTTAGGGTGGTCTTCAACAAAACCTTTTGCCTTTTTCCCTCAATTTTGTGTTGGAATTCAATTTTTGGGCTTTAAGTCTCTGTGCACTCTACCTCTGTTAACTAGTGCAAAAGTGCTTGTGCTCACTCCCCTAAACATGGGGAAATTGGCTTACACCTGAGTAACATATTTAATTTACTTAAAAGTCCCTTGTAGACCAAAGCAGATACCATGATACCAGACAGCAATGGCCTGCAAAACAGATTCTACTAGTGGGCCTGCTTTTCTTAACCCCTTCGCTGCCAGGCCTTTTCCCCCTCCTGTGCCAGGCCTTTTTTTGCCTATTTGGGGCAGTTCGTGCTTAGGCCCTCATAACTTTTTGTCCACATAAGCTAACCAAGCCAAATTTGCGTCCTTTTTTCCAACATCCTAGGGATTCTAGAGGTACCCAGACTTTGTGGGTTCCCTTGAAGGAGGCCAAGAAATTGGCCAAAATACAGTGAAAATTTCGTTTTTTTCAAAAAAATTGGAAAAAGTGGCTGCAGAAGAAGGCTTGTGGATTTCCCCCTGAAAATGGCATCAACAAAGGGTTTGCAGTGCTAAACTCAGCAGCTACCTAGCTTTCAGGAACAGGCAGACTTGAATCAGAAAACCCAATTTTTCAACACAATTTTGGCATTTTACTGGGGCATACCCCATTTTTGCAATTTGTTGTGCTTTCAGCCTCCTTCCAGTCAGTGACAGGAATGGGCATGAAACCAATGCTGGATCCCAGACACCTAACCATTTCTGAAAAGTAGACAAAATTCTGAATTCAGCAAGGGGTCATTTGTGTAGATCCTACAAGGGTTTCCTACAGAAAATAACAGCTGAAAAAGAAAAATATTGAAATTGAGGTGAAAAAAACATCAATTTTTCTCTACGTTTTACTCTGTAACTTTTCCCTGCAATGTCAGATTATGGAAAGCAATATACTGTTACGTCTGCTGGACTCCTCTGGTTGCGGGGATATATAGGGCTTGTAGGTTCATCAAGAACCCGAGGAACCCAGAGCCAATAAATGAGCTGCACCCTGCAGTGCGTTTTCATTCTGTACCGGGTATACAGCAATTCATTTGCTGAAATATAAAGAGTAAAAAATTGCTATCAAGAAAACCTTTGCATTTCCAAAAAGGGCACAAGATAAGGTGCTGAGGAGCAGTGGTTATTTGCACATCTCTGAATTCCGGGGTGACCATACAAGCATGTGAATTATAGGGAATTTCTCAAATAGATGTCTTTTTTACACACTCTCCTATATTTGGAAGGAAAAAATGTAGAGAAAGACAAGGGGCAATAGCACTTGTTTTGCTAATCTATGTTCCCCCAAGTCTCCCGATAAAAATGATACCTCACTTGTGTGGGTAGGCCTAGCACCCGCGACAGGAAACGCCCCAAAGCGCAACGTGGACACATCCAAAATTTTGGGAGAAAACAGAGGTGTTTTTTGCGAAGTGCCTACCTGTAGATTTTGGCCTCTAGCTCAGCCGGCACCTAGGGAAACCTACCAAACCTGTGCATTTCTGAAAACTAGAGACCTAGGGGAATCCAAGGAGGGGTGACTTGCGGGGCTCGGACCAGGTTCTGTTACCCAGAATCCTTTGCAAACCTCAAAATTTGGCTAAGAAAACACATGTTCCTCACATTTCTGTGGCAGAAAGTTCTGGTATCTGAGAGGAGCTACAAATTTCCTTCCACCCAGCGTTCCCCCAAGTCTCCCGATAAAAATGATACCTCACTTGCGTGGGTAGGCCTAGCGCCGGCGACAGGAAACACCCCAAAGCGCAACGTGGACACATACTAAATTTTGGAAAAAAACAGAGGTGTTTTTTGCGAAGTGCCTACCTGTAGATTTTGGCCTCTAGCTCAGCCGGCACCTAGGGAAACCTACCAAACCTGTGCATTTCTGAAAACTAGAGACCTAGGGGAATCCAAGGAGGGGTGACTTGCGGGGCTCGGACCTGGTTCTGTTACCCAGAATCCTTTGCAAACCTCATAATTTGGCTAAAAAAACACATGTTCCTCACATTTCTGTGGCAGAAAGTTCTGGAATCTAAGAGGAGCTACAAATTTCCTTCCACCCAGCGTTCCCCCAAGTCTCCCGATAAAAATGATACCTCACTTGCGTGGGTAGGCCTAGCGCCGGTGACAGGAAACACCCCAAAGCGCAACGTGGACACATCCTAAATTTTGGAAAAAAACAGAGGTGTTTTTTGCGAAGGGCCTACCTGTAGATTTTGGCCTCTAGCTCAGCCGGCACCTAGGGAAACCTACCAAACCTGTGCATTTCTGAAAACTAGAGACCTAGGGGAATCCAAGGAGGGGTGACTTGCGGGGCTCGGACCAGGTTTTGTTACCCAGAATCCTTTACAAACCTCAAAATGTGGCTAAAAAAACACATGTTCCTCACATTTCTGTGGCAGAAAGTTCTGGAATCTGAGAGGAGCTACAAATTTCCTTCCACCCAGCGTTCCCCCAAGTCTCCCGATAAAAATTATACCTCACTTGCGTGGGTAGGCCTCGCGCCGGCGACAGGAAACACCCCAAAGCGCAACGTGGACACATCCTAAATTTTGGGAGAAAACAGAGGTGTTTTTTGCGAAGTGCCTACCTGTAGATTTTGGCCTCTAGCTCAGCCGGCACCTAGGGAAACCTACCAAACCTGTGCATTTCTGAAAACTAGAGACCTAGGGGAATCCAAGGAGGGGTGACTTGCGGGGCTCAAACCAGGTTCTGTTACCCAGAATCCTTTGCAAACCTCAAAATTTGGCTAAAAAAACACATGTTCCTCACATTTCTGTGGCAGAAAGTTCTGGAATCTGAGAGGAGCTACAAATTTCCTTCCACCCAGCATTCCCCCAAGTCTCCCGATAAAAATGATACCTCACTTGCGTGGGTAGGCCTAGCGCCGGCGACAGGAAACACCCCAAAGTGCAACGTGGACACATCCTAAATTTTGGAAAAAAACAGAGGTGTTTTTTGCGAAGTGCCTACCTGTAGATTTTGGCCTCTAGCTCAGCCGGCACCTAGGGAAACCTACCAAACCTGTGCATTTCTGAAAACTAGAGACCTAGGGGAATCCAAGGAGGGGTGACTTGCGGGGCTCGGACCAGGTTCTGTTACCCAGAATCCTTTGCAAACCTCAAAATTTGGCTAAAAAAACACATGTTCCTCACATTTCTGTGGCAGAAAGTTCTGGAATCTAAGAGGAGCTACAAATTTCCTTCCACCCAGCGTTCCCCCAAGTCTCCCGATAAAAATGATACCTCACTTGCGTGGGTAGGCCTAGCGCCGGCGACAGGAAACACCCCAAAGCGCAACGTGGACACATCCTAAATTTTGGAAAAAAACAGAGGTGTTTTTTGAGAAGGGCCTACCTGTAGATTTTGGCCTCTAGCTCAGCCGGCACCTAGGGAAACCTACCAAACCTGTGCATTTCTGAAAACTAGAGACCTAGGGGAATCCAAGGAGGGGTGACTTGCGGGGCTCGGACCAGGTTCTGTTACCCAGAATCCTTTGCAAACCTCAAAATTTGGCTAAAAAAACACATGTTCCTCTCATTTCTGTGGCAGAAAGTTCTGGAATCTGAGAGGAGCTACAAATTTCCTTCCACCCAGCGTTCCCCCAAGTCTCCCGATAAAAATGATACCTCACTTGCGTGGGTAGGCCTAGCGCCGGCGACAGGAAACACCTTAAAGCGCAACGTGGACACATCCTAAATTTTGGAAAAAAACAGAGGTGTTTTTTGCGAAGTGCCTACCTGTAGATTTTGGCCTCTAGCTCAGCCGGCACCTAGGGAAACCCACCAAACCTGTGCATTTCTGAAAACTAGAGACCTAGGGGAATCCAAGGAGGGGTGACTTGCGGGGCTCGTACCAGGTTTTGTTACCCAGAATCCTTTGCAAACCTCAAAATGTGGCTAAAAAAACACATGTTCCTCACATTTCTGTGGCAGAAAGTTCTGGAATCTGAGAGGAGCTACAAATTTCCTTCCACCCAGCGTTCCCCCAAGTCTCCCGATAAAAATGATACCTCACTTGCGTGGGTAGGCCTCGCGCCGGCGACAGGAAACACCCCAAAGCGCAACGTGGACACATCCTAAATTTTGGGAGAAAACAGAGGTGTTTTTTGCGAAGTGCCTACCTGTAGATTTTGGCCTCTAGCTCAGCCGGCGCCTAGGGAAACCTACCAAACCTGTGCATTTCTGAAAACTAGAGACCTAGGGGAATCCAAGGAGGGGTGACTTGCGGGGCTCGAACCAGGTTCTGTTACCCAGAATCCTTTGCAAACCTCAAAATTTGGCTAAAAAAACACATGTTCCTCACATTTCTGTGGCAGAAAGTTCTGGAATCTGAGAGGAGCTACAAATTTCCTTCCACCCAGCATTCCCCCAAGTCTCCCGATAAAAATGATACCTCACTTGCGTGGGTAGGCCTAGCGCCGGCGTCAGGAAACACCCCAAATCGCAACGTGGACACATCCTAAATTTTGGAAAAAAACAGAGGTGTTTTTTGCGAAGTGCCTACCTGTAGATTTTGGCCTCTAGCTCAGCCGGCACCTAGGGAAACCTACCAAACCTGTGCATTTCTGAAAACTAGAGACCTAGGGGAATCCAAGGAGGGGTGACTTGCGGGGCTCGGACCAGGTTCTGTTACCCAGAATCCTTTGCAAACCTCAAAATTTGGCTAAAAAAACCCATATTCCTCTCATTTCTGTGGCAGAAAGTTCTGGAATCTGAGAGGAGCTACAAATTTCCTTCCACCCAGCGTTCCCGCAAGTCTCCCGATAAAAATTATACCTCACTTGCGTGGGTAGGCCTAGCGCCGGCGACAGGAAACACCCCAAAGCGCAACGTGGACACATCCTAAATTTTGGAAAAAAACAGAGGTGTTTTTTGCAAAGTGCCTACCTGTAGATTTTGGTCTATAGCTCAGCCGGCACCTAGGGAAACCTACAAAACCTATGCATTTCTGAAAACTAGAGACCTTGGGGAATCCAAGGAGGGGTGACTTGCGGGGCTCGGACCAGGTTCTGTTACCCAGAATCCTTTGCAAACCTCAAAATTTGGCTAAAAAAACACATGTTCCTCACATTTCTGTGGCAGAAAGTTCTGGAATCTAAGAGGAGCTACAAATTTCCTTCCACCCAGCGTTCCCCTAAGTCTCCCGATAAAAATGATACCTCACTTGCGTGGGTAGGACTAGCGCCCGCGACAGGAAACACCCCAAAGCGCAACGTGGACACATCCTAAATTTTTGAAAAAAACAGAGGTGTTTTTTGCGAAGTGCCTACCTGTAGATTTTGGCCTCTAGCTCAGCCGGCAACTAGGGAAACCTACCAAACCTGTGCATTTCTGAAAACTAGAGACCTAGGGGAATCCAAGGAGGGGTGACTTGCGGGGCTCGGACCAGGTTCTGTTACCCAGAATCCTTTGCAAACCTCAAAATTTGGCTAAAAAAACACATGTTCCTCACATTTCACATGTTCCTCACATTTCTGTGGCAGAAAGTTCTGAAATCTGAGAGGAGCTACAAATTTCCTTCCACCCAGTGTTCCCCCAAGTCTCCCGATAAAAATGATACCTCACTTGCGTGGGTAGGCCTAGCGCCAGCGACAGGAAACACCCCAAAGCGCAACATGGACACATCCTAAATTTTTGAAAAAAACAGAGGTGTTTTTTGCGAAGTGCCTACCTGTAGATTTTGGCCTCTAGCTCAGCCGGCACCTAGGGAAACCTACCAAACCTGTGCATTTCTGAAAACTAGAGACCTAGGGGAATCCAAGGAGGGGTGACTTGCGGGGCTCGGACCAGGTTCTGTTACCCAGAATCCTTTGCAAACCTCAAAATTTGGCTAAAAAAACACATGTTCCTCACATTTCTGTGGCAGAAAGTTCTGGAATCTAAGAGGAGCTACAAATTTCCTTCCACCCAGCGTTCCCCCAAGTCTCCTGATAAAAATGATACCTCACTTGCGTGGGTAGGCCTAGCGCCGGCGACAGGAAACACCCCAAAGCGCAACGTGGACACATCCTAAATTTTGGAAAAAAACAGAGGTGTTTTTTGCGAAGGGCCTACCTGTAGATTTTGGCCTCTAGCTCAGCCGGCACCTAGGGAAACCTACCAAACCTGTGCATTACTGAAAACTAGAGACCTAGGGGAATCCAAGGAGGGGTGACTTGCGGGGCTCGGACCAGGTTCTGTTACCCAGAATCCTTTGCAAACCTCAAAATTTGGCTAAAAAAACCCATATTCCTCACATTTCTGTGGCAGAAAGTTCTGGAATCTGAGAGGAGCTACAAATTTCCTTCCACCCAGCGTTCCCCCAAGTCTCCCGATAAAAATTATACCTCACTTGCGTGGGTAGGCCTAGCGCCGGCGACAGGAAACACCCCAAAGTGCAACGTGGACACATCCTAAATTTTGGAAAAAAACAGAGGTGTTTTTTGCAAAGTGCCTACCTGTAGATTTTGGTCTATAGCTCAGCCGGCACCTAGGGAAACCTACCAAACCTGTGCATTTCTGAAAACTAGAGACCTAGGGGAATCCAAGGAGGGGTGACTTGCGGGGCTCGGACCAGGTTCTGTTACCCAGAATCCTTTACAAACCTCAAAATTTGGCTAAAAAAACACATGTCCCTCACATTTTTGTGGCAGAAAGTTCTGGAAACTGAGAGGAGCTACAAATTTCCTTCCACCCAGCGTTCCCCCAAGTCTCCCGATAAAAATTATACCTCACTTGCGTGGGTAGGCCTAGCGCTGGCGACAGGAAACACCCCAAAGCGCAACGTGGACACATCCTAAATTTTGGAAAAAAACAGAGGTGTTTTTTGCGAAGTGCCTACCTGTAGCTTTTGGCCTCTAGCTCAGCCGGCACCTAGGGAAACCTACCAAACCTATGCATTTCTGAAAACTACAGACCTTGGGGAATCCAAGGAGGGGTGACTTGCGGGGCTCGGACCAGGTTCTGTTACCCAGAATCCTTTGCAAACCTCAAAATTTTGCTAAAAAAACACATGTTCCTCACATTTCTGTGGCAGAAAGTTCTGGAATCTAAGAGGAGCTACAAATTTCCTTCCAACCAGCGTTCCCCCAAGTCTCCAGATAAAAATGATACCTCACTTGCGTGGGTAGGCCTAGCGCCCGCGACAGGAAACACCACAAAGCGCAAAGTGGACACATCCTAAATTTTTGAAAAAAACAGAGGTGTTTTTTGCGAAGTGCCTACCTGTAGATTTTGGCCTCTAGCTCAGCCGGCAACTAGGGAAACCTACCAAACCTGTGCATTTCTGAAAACTAGAGACCTAGGGGAATCCAAGGAGGGGTGACTTGCGGGGCTCGGACCAGGTTCTGTTACCCAGAATCCTTTGCAATCCTCAAAATTTGGCTAAAAAAACACATGTTCCTCACATTTCACATGTTCCTCACATTTCTGTGGCAGAAAGTTCTGGAATCTGAGAGGAGCTACAAATTTCCTTCCACCCAGTGTTCCCCCAAGTCTCCCGATAAAAATGATACCTCACTTGCGTGGGTAGGCCTAGCGCCGGCGACAGGAAACACCCCAAAGCGCAACGTGGACACATCCTAAATTTTGGAAAAAAACAGAGGTGTTTTTTGCGAAGTGCCTACCTGTAGATTTTGGCCTCTAGCTCAGCCGGCACCTAGGGAAACCTACCAAACCTGTGCATTTCTGAAAACTAGAGACCTAGGGGAATCCAAGGAGGGGTGACTTGCGGGGCTCGGACCAGGTTCTGTTACCCAGAATCCTTTGCAAACCTCAAAATTTGGCTAAAAAAACCCATATTCCTCACATTTCTGTGGCAGAAAGTTCTGGAATCTGAGAGGAGCTACAAATTTCCTTCCACCCAGCGTTCCCCCAAGTCTCCCGATAAAAATGATACCTCACTTGCGTGGGTAGGCCTAGCGCCGGCGACAGGAAACAGCCCAAAGCGCAACGTGGACACATCCTAAATTTTTGAAAAAAACAGAGGTGTTTTTTGCAAAGTGCCTACCTGTAGATTTTGGCCTCTAGCTCAGCCGGCACCTAGGGAAACCTACCAAACCTGTGCATTTCTGAAAACTAGAGAACTAGGGGAATCCAAGGAGGGGTGACTTGCGGGGCTCGGACCAGGTTCTGTTACCCAGAATCCTTTACAAACCTCAAAATTTGGCTAAAAAAACACATGTTCCTCACATTTCACATGTTCCTCACATTTCTGTGGCACAAAGTTCTGGAATCTGAGAGGAGCTACAAATTTCCTTCCACCCAGTGTTCCCCCAAGTCTCCCGATAAAAATGATACCTCACTTGCGTGGGTAGGCCTAGCGCCGGCGACAGGAAACACCCCAAAGCGCAACGTGGACACATCCTAAATTTTGGAAAAAAACAGAGGTGTTTTTTGCGAAGTGCCTACCTGTAGATTTTGGCCTCTAGCTCAGCCGGCACCTAGAGAAACCTACCAAACCTGTGCATTTCTGAAAACTAGAGACCTAGGGGAATCCAAGGAGGGGTGACTTGCGGGGCTCGGACCAGGTTCTGTTACCCAGAATCCTTTGCAAACCTCAAAATTTGGCTAAAAAAACACATGTTCCTCACATTTCTGTGGCAGAAAGTTCTGGAATCTAAGAGGAGCTACAAATTTCCTTCCACCCAGCGTTCCCCCAAGTCTCCCGATAAAAATGATACCTCACTTGCGTGGGTAGGCCTAGCGCCGGCGACAGGAAACACCCCAAAGCGCAACGTGGACACATCCTAAATTTTGGAAAAAAACAGAGGTGTTTTTTGCGAAGGGCCTACCTGTAGATTTTGGCCTCTAGCTCAGCCGGCACCTAGGGAAACCTACCAAACCTGTGCATTTCTGAAAACTAGAGACCTAGGGGAATCCAAGGAGGGGTGACTTGCGGGGCTCGGACCAGGTTCTGTTACCCAGAATCCTTTGCAAACCTCAAAATTTGGCTAAAAAAACACATGTTCCTCATATTTCACATGTTCCTCACATTTCTGTGGCAGAAAGTTCTGGAATCTGAGAGGAGCTACAAATTTCCATCCACCCAGTGTTCCCCCAAGTCTCCCGATAAAAATGATACCTCACTTGTGTGGGTAGGCCTAGCGCCGGCGACAGGAAACACCCCAAAGCGCAATGTGGACACATCCTAAATTTTGGAAAAAAACAGAGGTGTTTTTTGCGAAGTGCCTACCTGTAGATTTTGGCCTCTAGCTCAGCCGGCACCTAGGGAAACCTACCAAACCTGTGCATTTCTGAAAACTAGAGACCTAGGGGAATCCAAGGAGGGGTGACTTGCAGGGCTCGGACCAGGTTCTGTTACCCAGAATCCTTTGCAAACCTCAAAATTTGGCTAAAAAAACACATGTTCCTCACATTTCTGTGGCAGAAAGTTCTGGAATCTGAGAGGAGCTACAAATTTCCTTCCACCCAGCGTTCCCCCAAGTCTCCTGATAAAAATGATACCTCACTTGCGTGGGTAGGCCTAGCGCTGGCGACAGTAAACACCCCAAAGCGCAACGTGGACACATCCTAAATTTTGGGAGAAAACAGAGGTGTTTTTTGCGAAGTGCCTACCTGTAGATTTTGGCCTCTAGCTCAGCCGGCACCTAGGGAAACCTACCAAACCTGTGCATTTCTGAAAACTAGAGACCTAGGGGAATCCAAGGAGGGGTGACTTGCAGGGCTCGGACCAGGTTCTGTTACCCAGAATCCTTCGCAAACCTCAAAATTTGGCTAAAAAAACACATGCTCCTCACATTTTTGTGGCAGAAAGTTCTGGAATCTGAGAAGAGCTACAAAATTCCTTCCACCCAGCGTTCCCCCAAGTCTCCCGATAAAAATGATACCTCACTTGCGTGGGTAGGCCTAGCGCCCGCAACAGGAAACGCCCCAAAACGCAACGTGGACACAACCCATTTTTTGAAAGAAAACAGTGCCTACCTGTGGATTTTGGCCTGTAGCTCACCCGGCACCTAGGGAAACCTACCAAACCTGTGCATTTCTGAAAACTAGAGACCTAGGGGAATCCAAGATGGGGTGACTTGCGGGGCTCGGACCAGGTTCTGTTACCCAGAATCCTTTGCAAACCTCAAAATGTGGCTAAAAAAAACATGTTCCTCACATTTCTGTGGCAGAAGGTTCTGGAATCTGAGAGGAGCCACAAATTTCCTTCCACCCAGCGTTCCCCTAAGTCTCTCAATAAAAATGGTACCTCACTTGTGTGGGTAGGCCTAGCGCCCACGAAAGGAAATGGCCCAAAACACAATGTGGACAGAACATATTTTTTCACAGAAAACAGAGGTGTTTTTTGCAAAGTGCCTACCTGTGGAGTTTGGCCTCTAGCACAGCCCCCCCCAGCCCCCACCCCCCCCGGGAGCGACCCTTGCCTAAGGGGTCGCTCCCCCTGCGTGACATTGGCGCCAAAAAACAAATCCCCGGTGCCTAGTGGTTTCTGCCCCCTTGGGGGCAGATTGACCTAAAATCGGCCAATCTGCCCCCAGTGGGGCAGAAATGGCCTAAATACAATTTGCCCCCCAAGGGGAGCGACCCTTGCCTGATGGGTCGCTCCCCATCTCTAAAAAAACAAACAAACAAACAAAAAAAAAATTGCCCTGGCGCCTAGATGTTTCTGCCCCCCCCCGGGGGCAGATCAGCCTAATATTAGGCCGATCTGCCCCCGGGGGGGCAGAAATGGCCTAAAATAAATTTGCCCCCCCCAACCCCCACCCCACCCGGGAGCGACCCTTGCCTACGGGGTCGCTCCCCCTGCGTGACATTGGCGCCACAAAACAAATCCTCGGTGCCTAGTGGTTTCTGCCCCCTTGGGGGCATTTTGACCTAAAATCGGCCAATCTGCCCCCAGGGGGGCAGAAATGGTCTAAATACAATTTGCCCCCCAGGGGAGCGACCCTTGCCTGATGGGTCGCTCCCCATCTCTAAAAAAAGAAACAACAACAAAAAAAAAACACACAAAAAAAATTTGGCCTGGCGCCTAGAGGTTTCTGCCCCCCCTGGGGGCAGATCGGCCTAATAATAGGCCGATCTGCCCCCAGGGGGGGCAGAAGTGGCCTAAAATAAATTGCCCTCCCCCCCAGGGAGCGACCCTTGCCTAAGGGGTCGCTCCCTTTGCGTGAAATTCACGCAAAGAAAAAATTCCATGGTGTCTAGTGGTTTCTACCCCCCTTGGGGGCAGATTGGCCTCATCAAAATAGGCCAATCTGCCCCCAAGGGGGGCAGAAATGGCCAAAATATAATTTCACCCCAAGGGGAGCGACCCTTGCCTAAGGGGTCGCTCCCCACCAAAAAAAAAGAAATGAAACATAAAAAAAAAAAAAAAAAAAAAAAATGGTCCCTGGTGCCTAGAGGTTTCTGCCCCCCCTGGGGGCAGAAAAGGCCTTCTCAAAAAAATGCCCCCCCTGGGAGCGACCCTTGCCCAAGGGGTCGCTCCCTTTTGTCAGTTTCAATAAAAAAAAAAAAAATCCCTGGTGTCTAGTGGGGTTTCAAAAGCCGGATTGCAAGCAATCCGGCTTTTGAAACCCTCGGAGGGACTTCAAAGGGAAGGAAATACTTTTCCTTCCCTTTGAAGCCCCTCCGGGCCTCCCAAGTGATTGAAAAAGAAATTCTTTTGCATTTCTTTTTCAATCGTGCTGGAAGCAGAGCTTCCAGCGCGACTAGGGAGGCCCCTGTGACAAATCAGCGCGCGCTCATGCGCTGACGTCACAGGGGGTGGTGGGGGGGGTCGGGGGTGGAAGGGGAAGGTCTTCCCCTTCCATCCCGACTTTGGGGGGGGAAGGAGGTGCACGGGGGGCGCGCTAGCGCGCCCCCAAGTTCCCCTGTGCCATGGACGAGATGATCTCGTCCAAGGCACAGGGGAACTGTAGCCTTGGACGAGATCATCTCGTCCAAGGCACAGAACCGGTTAATGTGCCACCCATTTAAAATATATCCCAGGCCTGCCATTGCAGATCTTGAATGCAGTTTTAAACTACCACTTCAATGCAGTTTTTAACTATCACTTTGACTGGAAATATAATTCCCTCGCCAAGAATAAAACTCTTCTTTTTTTGCATATAAGTCACTTCTAAGGTAGACCCTAGATAGCCCATTGGGAAGTGTGCATTGTAATTGAAAGATTTGGAGGTGTAGTTTTACGTTTTACATGTCCTGGTAGTGAAAAACTACTAAATTAATTTTTCACTGCTGTGATACCTACCTGTCCAATAGAATAACATTGGGTTGCCTTGTTACATTTTATAAGTGATAACTTTTGATTGGGGACTGTTTGGTATCTATAAAACTGTAATTCAAAATCTGCTTTAATGGTAAAGTCAGATTTTAAGAATACAATTTTGAAGATGTCACTTACCTGAAAGATGGCATTTTCCTGCCCTTTGCAGTTTGTTGCCTACTGCCTGCCCCAGGTCTCATGACAGGGTGGATGTAGTTGGCAGTTGGACTTTGTGAATTCCACCCAGACAGTCATTCAATACAGGAGTTAGGTGGGCCTGAATGGGTCTTCTGCAGGAAGGATGGGGGAGGAGCTTGACACCATCCCACTTCAACTGAATAGGCTGTGGTCTTTCTTCACACAAAGTGCTTGTCACTATGACATTGTCCCAGCAGCCAGCCTGGAGCCAGGAAATTCCAAGCACTTCAAAGCAAAACCTCTAGAAACTTCTCAAACTTCAAAGAAGGCACCAGGTACAAAAATAGGATACTCAGATCCACTCTTCAGTTCACTTTCTGGATCTGACAAGAACTCTCAGAAGATTGCCTGCTGCTGAGCTCTGCTGTGTACTCCACAAGACTGCTTTGCTGCAGCTGGGAGGAGTGCTTTGCTGCTGAAAGCCTGCCTTGAACCCTCAGAGGCCTGTCCTGCTGCTTGAGCCCTGCTTCATCATCTGAGGCCAAGACTACTAGAGTGACTCAAATTTGCTGGCCTCCTATTCAGAGCCATGGGGAGATAACAGGATCCCCCATCTGGGGCCCACACCTGGACCCAGCCTAAGTGAGTCCTGAACCATCAAGTGGTGTCCCTCCAGTCCTGGACTCTTGTTTGTGGTATTAAAGTGCCCAGATACTCCAGATCCAAAACCTGGAGCTTAGAAAATGTTTAGCTAAAAGTGCTCTGAGAACCCAGGGTTGAACAGGACCAACTTGCTTGTCTATTCACCTAATCAATCAATCAAACAGAATTTCTAAAGCACAACCAATCACCAGTCAGGTCTCAAGGTGCTGGAGTTGCTAGCTGCTTCGCTGTGCTCCTTTCATTTGAACAGCCATGTCTTGTGTCCTTTTCTAAATTCCTAGAAAGATGTGGTGTTCCAGGTGTCCAGGGGAAGGTCACTTCAGGCTTTGGCTGCCAGGTGAGAGAAGGAGTGTCCTCCACTGTGGAAAGGGCAGATCCTGAGTGTGACTGTGTGAAAGGAGGCAGATATCAGGTGTCTGGTCGGTTGGTGGAAAGTCATTTGTTTGTTGATGAATGCTGGTCCTTTGTTGTGCAGGGCTTTGTCTGAGTGGGTCAGCATCTTGAACTGGCATCTCTTCTGGACCGAGAACCAGTGTAGCTTCTTTTGGTGTATGGTGATGTGAGTATGTCAGGGGAGATCAAGGATGAGTCTTGTCCCTGACTTTTGTTTTGTCTATAGTCTCTTCAGGAGGCGTGCAGTGATTCCTACATAATAAGTGTTACTGTTGTCCAGCCTGCTGGTTATGAGGGCTTGAGTGAGGGTCATTTTGGTGTTGGTTGAGATCCACATGAAGATCTTATAAAGCATGCATAGGGTGTGGAAGCAGGTGGATGAGACTGTGTTTACTTGTTTCTCCATAGATAACTTATTGTCCAGAATGATGGTGAGGTTGCGGGCGTGGTCTTGTCCGTATTGAGCTCGAGACAGTTGTCCTTTATCCAATTGGTATCGTTCATGGAAGTTGGTTCTGGTGGTAGAGGGGTCTTCCGACAGTGGCAGGATGATTGACGGCATAGAAGATGTTGTTGGGAGCGAGTCGTCTGAGGGTGTTGGCCCAAGTTGCATTGCAGTTCGGACCACATTAGTTCCTACTACGTTCTTGTAAGCAACAGCAAATCCTGTTCAGCAGTCCTTTGCCAAAGGGGTATCAGCCTTCTGGAACACTTGCCAGCTACAGCCTCCTGTCTCACCCGGCTGGAGATTTTTGACTTTCAAAAAAGTGACGAAACCTGAACATTGAAATCTTCAAAGAAACTTCTTCCAGAAGCTGATCAACAATGATGCTCCCTCCTCAGAAACCACATGCAGCCTTGCCTAACTGTAATTTTGAGAATTTTTTCCTCTATATTTCTTATAGGTCCAACAGTAAGCGTCAACTAGGCCCAATCCTCTTCTTGTATCCAACCTGCTCTCTATCAAGGTCAGCAATATTTTTCAAGTTTGACACAGATTTGCACGACTAGATGTCAGGAGTTGATGCCTTGATCTTCTAGGGGCAAGTTTTTTATTAAAAACAGTAAAAATTGATAACCCCAGTACTACTGATTTGGTTTTTGTCATCTTGGTGTCAAATGATTTAATAAAGTTTACTTTATTTTTCTAGATTTGTATGGGAGTTTTCTTGTAGAGTGTTTTCACTTTATTACTGTTTGTGTGCTGTGCAAATACATTACACATTGTCTCTAACCTACGCCTGACTGCTTTTTAGTGCCCATCTACCAAAGGTTAGGCACAGGTTGATTTAGTGTTTTTTGTGGTTGAGTAGGTTTTAAACTTAGATTTTTTTCATTGAATGTGGATACTATGAAGCAGATTTATGTACAGGTTGCGTCGCTTTGGCACCACACCAAAGGGTACAAGCGCAATCCAGCAATCAGTGTTATTTATCATGCCACGCAAGGCTCTGATTGGCTTGATTAATCTAGAGTAATGCAACATACAGCAAATCGATCTGATGTGTTAGCTTGACACAGGGGGACACTGCATGAGTGCTGCATGGGTGTTTCCATCCAGCACCCATGGATTTTGATGCATTCCCAGATTTACCATAAGTAGTAGACCTGGGAATGCGCCAAAACTGCTACACCTCCCCATGTGAGGCATAATGAGGAGGAACATGTTTATTTCTGCTTATTTTTTCCTTTTCCTATATGGGCTAAAGAGGAAAATGTCTCAGGAGATCGTTTTTGTGCAGTAAGGGGCCCCTTCCTGGACAAAAACAGTCCTCCTTACAACACAGGCACCCTTGCACCATAGTGCAAGTGTGCCTGCATTGGAGATAGGCAGCACATTGTGCACCAGCGAGGGGAAAAGACATGAATGTGTCTTATTATTTTAAATGCAGCACAAACTTGACTTTTCCCTGTCTTGGAGTGCAGCAAGGTGACTTGCTCTGATGTGCTGCGCTGCACAACTTTTTGATAAATGTGCCACTTTATGTACCTTGAGCCAAGGCAGTTAAGTCAGAGCTGCAGGTCTATCCGAATGCATGTACATGGTTGTATATTTTTATCCTTTCTGACTGCTGATGCCCTTGTTGGTTAGTTATGGGATAGTGAAACATGGAAATGTTATTATCTTAAGGTATGTCTGTCTGCTTCTTCCTTGTGGTAAATTGAGTATTCCAGTGGTTAAGGCAGTAGTTTCTACCCCAAGTTTGAGGGGCTGCGCTTCAGATGTGACTGGTTGGGTTTGCACCTTAAGGGTACTGCAATGTGACCCGAGATTCTGACACTCTTTGTTTGCAATACAAGGGTATTTTTGACCCTTCACATGTTCCTGTTTTCTGCAGATTGGGTTCAAATCAGTCTTAAACTAGAGCCCAATCCCACTTCATATTTGCTGGTGGGGTTTCATTCAGGAGATACCCAGTTAGCCAGTGAAGTGTAATGCATTAATTCAATTTGTTTCAGTTGAAAACACTTAACACTGTTTAATCTTCCATCTGTAGCTATGGTGATTTAGCATGTGTTAATTTGCTCAGCCCAAGGTAGCTGGTTGAGCTTACTGCTTTCATCTCCTATGATGGATGGTGAACAAGCGCTCCAGGGTAAAGCCAGTGGTATAATGTAAAATGATGGAGCCACACGGCAGAGCTGTGAAGGGGAACCACTGAGTCTCCCATACCTCATAAATAATAATAGATCCTAGGCTAAATAGGGGCAACATAAAAGGTGGGGGCCCTCTGAATGATTGGGTGCCCCCGCTCGTGGCTGAGGCAGCAGCGGTCTGCTTTACACCCCTTGGTACACTTTAAAAAATGAAGGACTGTGATGATGACAACGATTGAGGTGGTCCAGCTATGAGTAACTTCTTGGTAACCTCCATTATTCTGAGCCCATGGCTTCTATGGGTTTCTCTCACAGTCTTTTGATTCCCTCTTTCCCAAAGTCCAGGTTTGACCACATCAATTCACGCAGCCCACATTTACTATTTTTCTGTCAATGCAACATAGCATGAAAAACTGCAGCTCTGTGAAGAATGAACAATAAAAAACTCTGGGTTATGAAGAGTGATATGCTGATGACACCACCAGTTGCACTTGAAATAAAAATGGCTGTTCCGCATGATGCTCAGCCTTACAAAATCATGCAAGGGGGAGATAGTGGGGTCCCGTATAGGATATGTATTAAGTATTCTTTCAGTACAAATTCCTAGGCAAAGACAACACCACAGGGGTCAAATGTAAATGATATGGGCTGTCAGGTGTAGTACTTTGGTTAGCCACACGTATAGCGTGCAATATGCTGTTTGACCCTTGGAGCAGATTTATAAAAAATTTGTACAATGCAGCACAGCACAGCAAGGTGTCTTGCTGCACTGCATTGTGTGACAAGGACAGGACAGAAATGTGCCAAATTTAACATTATATTGTATATTTCTGCACTCTCCGTGTGGTGGTGCACTATACCCTGCCAAGCACTAAAGTAGGCACACTTGCATCATGGTTCAATGGTGCCTGCATTGCAGGCCGGATTGTTTTGTGCAGGAAGCAACACCTTCCTCCACAAAAACAATTCTCTGAGGCTTTTTGCTCCTTCGGTGCTGCTGAAAGAAGAAAAAACAAGGAGAAATAAACATATTTCTCCTCGTTACGCTTCCCCCAGAAGGACACAGAATGTTTGTGCATTCCCAGGTTTACCATGTATGCTAAATCTGGGAATGCACCAAAATCAATGGTTGGATGCCTAGGAACACCCACAATCCACCCATTGAAAAACTCCCTTGGGCAGAGTGCGGCAAAACAGCAACTCTCACTGCCTTGTCTTCTCTTAATTTCTTAAGTCACACAGGGTAAATGTCAGGTTTGCACCACCCTGCATCCACTTGTGTGGTCCAAGGGCAATGCAAAATCTTTGATAAATATGCCCCCTTGCATATGACTGCTTTTATTTGGCGTAACGGTTTGTCACAAAGGACCTAAAGTCATGGTTACTATTTATGATGCAAACTGAAGGTTAGAGGCACAGACTATAAAGCTCAAGAGTGCTTAGAGGGAAAATAGAGTACACTGCAAAAAAACTCTGCCAGTTTACAAAGCAGAATAAAAATAGAAAATACCATGAAAATCTAAGATTAAAGTAACGTACTGCTGCTAGCCTCTAACACACAGGACATTTAGGGGAAGCAGCATACTTAATCTCGGCCCCAATATACCTCTGTAAATAACTGTCAAGTTATTTTCATTTTTTATTTGTGTTTTTGGATTATTAGAATAGTAATTTAGCTTTAGTAGACGTTGCTGATCTGGACCAAATTTTTCTGGATGATATTTTAAAAATTGCAGATGTGTTGCAGTGATGATTTATTATTTCAGGAACTATGAGAGCTATATACTTCATTTTGATGTTGAAACATAGGTTTTGGGGGGTCAAGTAGTCTTTTAGAGACAGAAAATTTAAAGTTTTAGGTGAGAGGTTTTTTGAAGTTCTTTTACAAGTTTGTGCTCCACTGGTTTGGTTGAAGCATCTCCATCAAATAATATGTGTGTTGGAAGAAGATCATGCAACAGAATGACTTCGATAAACTCACCCCTTTCTTTTGCTACATCCATCTCTCTATGTGCTTGTGAAAGTTGTTTTTTTATACCCTGCTTTTGTTGTGGCTAGTTGTATGAAACTCTTACTATGGCAATTAAAGCATGGAAGTTTAGCTTTCTTGATTATGCCAAACAGCTTTTTCTCTTTCAATACAAATCTCTCCTGCTTCTGTTCAGTGTATAGTTTCGATCCATGTTACAGGACCTCTAGTAGACCAGTCTTTATAGCATTATCCACATATTGTTTAGTCACGAAGCTGTGTAGTTGCACAGGCTCAGTCATTTCAAAGAGATTTCCTTGCTGCTGCATGAAACGAAGAAGGCTGTCAACATGTTTATTAAAATGTTCCCCTCTCTTTCCCACAAGTTTGTGGTGCTGAACAGTTTCATGATGGTCTATTAATTTGTAATTTGTCATCTCCCTGAAAACATTGCATATAGAAAGGACCTCAGGGTAAACTAGCTTCCATTAAGCAATATATTCACTTCTACATGTCTGACCAGCAGTTTTCTTGGAGTTTTTCTGTGATCTCTTGATCGTGTGCTCCAGTGTTATACTTGGAGCCACAGCATTGAAACTTCCCTCTCTGTCATTCACAACAAAATGTCTTTGGATGAATTTTCTGTAGAGGTTTGGTTTTTCCACCTCTAACTTCTTCGCTCTATATCCAAATACCAGGAGCCATATTTCAAGTAGTTTATGCAGTCGAAATCAGGAAGCACAGTAATCAGTGACTCCACAGCCTTTAAGTGAAGCTCCCAACCACCTTCCTGATCAGCCTGTACCAAGCTTTTCACTAGAGCTATCATGTGCAAAACATTTCTACAGTACTTGCAAAGTTCTGATTTTTCTTCACATTGTTTGACAAACTTTACAAACTTGGAGGCATATTTAGGAAAGGTGGAAATGCATACAGCTGAAACAGATTGTTTTCCAGCAGCTACTTCATTGATACAGTCTTGAAAATGCACCATGGCAGTATCATGTGTGCCGGATTTTCCAGACAAAGAAGCTGTCATCAAAATCAAAATTATCAAGAGCAGCATTTGTAAATCCTTTCCTGGTAAAGTGACTTGGAAGTGGTGGGCTGTCAGAGTCACAAGATTTTAAAGCATGAGCTGCTAACAAGTTTCTGCTCCGTACTAAGTCATTGTAACATGTTGATACACCAATCCTTTTCATTGAAGTGATTAGCTCTACTTTTACATCTTATATAGATTGCATGGGCAGTCATCATGTGTAGCAGAATTTTCTTTTTGCCGTGATGTAATCCATAAAACATGATTTGGAAAAGACAGTACATTTGCACAGCATAAGTCTGTCAGTTCTTGGGATTGTCTTCCACTTCTTTTCTTATCTCTTCAAAGTTATCATTAATGTTGTAAGCTTCTGTTCCATATCAAGAGCTTTAGCTTGTAACAGTTTTGCTTTGATGATATTAAACAATGATGTAAAAATTGTTAAGACAACATCAGGCATTCTTGTTGACTCCCATGATTTCTGGAGCTCTGGGGAATCACAAAATCTGTCATTAAGTCCAAAATTTAAATCTTTCAGGATGTTTCTTAAAATGGTTCCTGCTGATTTTACTGCATCCTTTGTTCTTATTTTGGCAGCAAGAACTTCAGGAGCCAAATCAGCTGAGAACACCATAAGTGGCTCATTCTTTTTTTTAGGCTGACTAGAACGAATTTCGTCATTGTACATTCTCACAAGAAAAATCTTAATTTTGTTAGTATGGATCAATACAGTTTTATCAATATTGACCATTATTTCTCTGATCTCACTGAGTGTGAAACCATAGCCAGCACTCAGGAGTGGCTTTAAAACTTAATTTGCTTTTTCAAAGAGTGCAAACTTAACTGATGGCTGGTGGTTACGTTGCTGCTCGGAGCTGATTGCACATTAATACTTTCAAATGTCTGCACTCATGCAGTTCGGTTGTGTATACAATTCCACTTCAAATACAATCACCTCACTGTTTAGTTCAGCTAATTGGCTGAAAACTTTATCTTGGAAGAAAGCAGCTGCAGATAAGAACATGTTTGCCCTTTCAGACTCACATACTCTGTACTTTGTTCTTTTGTGAATCCCTTTGGACCAGAGATAACAAATTGACGATCTCTGCTTTCTGATCAGTTTTTGGAGGTGGATAAGAGGTAGCCATCAATCTAAGTGAATGGACATCGTCTTTAGCTGTTGTTGCTTTCTCAGAAGACTCGGATTCTTGTTGTGATTCACTGGGTTCTGTTATTTGTTGACAATGTTTTTTCCAGTCTTTTTTCTATAGTATATGACTTGTAGCACTTGTTGTTACAATGATAAAATATTTGATCCAATTCACTCATCAGTTTTAATCTTTTATGAGCTTCGTCTTGTCGTATTTCTACAGCATCTCAAACTCTCTTCTGTCCAGCCACAGTTGATGGCTTAAACACATCATAATGAAGCTACCATTTTGGAAAATCCAGAAGAGTTGTTCTGAGGTGATATTTGTTGCCTCTATAAGACTACTTGACCCCTAAAACCTGTTTCGACACCAAAATGAAGTATTTAGTTCTCATGGTTCCTGAAATATTACATGTTCACTGCAACACATCTGTCATTTTTAAAAATGTCACCCAGAACATATCTGCAAGGATTAAGAATGTCTACCCAAACTAAATTACTTCTCTAATGATGCAAAAACACAAATCAAAAATGAAAATCTCTGGACAACAATTTTGTTGAGGAGCTATATCAAGGGGCCAGGACTAACTGATTTACAAGATTGAATTCTTGACAAAAGCAATTTTTTTATCTGTCCAAGCCATTCTGATATATTGACTGGTCTTTGTCTCCCTCTTGTGGCAACACAGGGTGACTGCCACTTTCCATATCAGACGTGTTTGAACATCAAGCATTCAGAAACCACAGCTTACAACTGTGCCAACAAAAAATTAAACATGAAGTACATTCCCAAGCATATTTCAGTTTTTTTCAAATATAGGGGCATATGTACACTCCATTTGAGACTAATTTGCGTCTTTTTTATGCAAATTCGGCTCAAAACTAACTCCATATTTATATTTTGACGTTAGACCTGTCTAATGTCAAATATTGGAGTTTGCACCATTTTTTAGATGCATGAAGCTACCTTGCGTCAATGAGATGCAAGGTAGGCGTTCCCATCTAAAAATGGTGCTAACCCCATAGCCCCATATTTATCTCCTCATGCAAACATGATGCACAGGTGGGAGGAGGGGTTAAATAAGGATGTAAAGCTTGCTTTGCACCATTAGTTAACACCTGGGTCAGACCAAGCGTTAGGGGACCTGTAGACTCATTTCCATGGTTAAACACCATGGAATGGGTCCACAAGTGCTCTCCTAATGCCCCAAGAACACCCATACACACACCAGAGGGACACTGGAGGATGGAGGACCCCATCCTAGGTAAGTAGGGTAAGTATAAGTAAGTATTTGTTTAATTAAAGTGCCATCGGGGGCCCAACGTGGGGCCCCCTGTATGGAACAGGGTGCAGTAACTATGCCCAGGGGCCACTGGTTCCCTGTGCTGGCCATTGGGATAGTGGACATGACTCCTGTCTTTTCTAAGACAGGAGTCATGTGGTATGGGTGGTTTTGCATCAGAAAATTACTCTAGGCTGGTTAGAGGCATGTTTTTTGCCTCTAACCAGCCTAATGTCATTTTTTTGTTGCAAAACCCCCTTCTCCCATACTGCCACTCCCACTCAGCTAAAGTCATTTTTTTAATGCTAGCCCACCCTTTGCGTTTGCTTGCGGCATTCCATAAATTTGGCGCCCGGCTGGCGCTCTGGAATGATGCAAGCCAGTACTATACTTTTTGATGCAAAACTGTGTTTGCGCAGTTTTGCATCAAAAAGTATAAATATGGGCCATAATGTTTGTTAAAAACAAATGTGAAAATGAGTCTGTAAGATGCAAAGTCATTTACTGGTCCATACTTTTGAAGATATTGGACACAAATACTCAACAATGTGCTGGTGATAGATAATGGGTTGTGGATCTTTCCATATTAGACAACAGGTGCTTGCTTTATGTGGCTGCAGAGGTCCTTATATTTCCAAGGACCACCTATAATTCACTACTAGAGACTGTGAACCTGAGGCTAAGCAATTGCTATCAACATTCAAGTAAATACAAAATATTGAAATATTTTAATTCATGAAGAAATAAATAAAAAACTAGAACTTTTCATAGAAAAGTATTAACTTTTCAAAATTAGCTTTATTTCTAAAAGGCGAAGTGATAGGCTAGACTCGGACTAAGAACATCTACGTTAACAGCAACATTGTTTCTATTATTGAAAGGTTTTGTGTTCAGCTAGTAGCCTATTTTATGACAAAATGTCATTTTCAAAAGTACCAATTATAAGGCTGCTAATAATCATGATTATAATAATTATGGAAATATAAAATTCATGCAAAATAATACCATGATTGCTAAAAACAAATTTGAATAATAAAAATACAGCAAAACATGATTATAAAAAATAATATATTCACAGAGTTATAAAAGAGGGTTCCAACACCGTACAGTTAGCTATTATGCCTGCAAAAGAAGTGAATTAGAAGAAAAAGCGATAGAGATATAGGCCCTCATTATGACATTGGTGGTCTATTCCGAAGACCACTGTGGTGATAGCCACCAATAGACCACCACGGAGACGGTAATCCGCTCGCCAGATTATACTGAACAAACACAAACCCGACAGAAACCAGCCACAACCACAAGTCCACCAGACCCAACAAAGGCAAAAAACTGTCAGACCCACCACCCTCACCACTATGCCAGCAATACACCGCCCTCCAAATAATGACCCATGCATCACCACAGTGGACATTCAACGGCGGTCAGCCATTGGCAGTGCACACCACTGCGGCGGAATTGGGCACCAAATACTACTTGAAGCTAACATTGGCCAGAACAAAAAACCCACACCTAACACATATACACATACCCTACATACCCACCAACAGCACTATCAAACACCCCCCCACATAACCCACAATCCATTGCAAACATGAAAAGACTACTACACCTTGCCAGGCCAATTGCTTAGAGAACTGCTCACACACACCACATCTACCTATACATCCACCACACATCACACTCCACACACCCTACCACAACACTGAACACCCTCTGCACAACACACAATAGGCATGTCACCTCAAAAGCAGCCCCGTTTCACAGATGAGGAGTTGCAGGTGATGCTGGAGGAAGCCTTCAGGGTAGAGCCACAGCTGTTTGGTGAACAGGTCCAACAGATATCCATTGCCATGAAGAAGGAGCTACGGCAGAGGATCGTGGACAGGATGAACTCCGTGGGACAATATCAACACACAAGGGACGACATCCAAAAGAGGTGGAACAACCTAGTTGATAAGGTTCTTTCCATTGCATTAAGGCACCAAGGGGCATATTTATACTCTGTTTGCGCCAGAATTGCGTTGTTTTTTTTTACACAATTCCGACGCAAAACTAACTCCATATTTATACTTTGGCGTTAGACGCGTCTAGCGCCAAAGTCCATGGAGTTTGCGTCATTTTTTAGCGTGGACACCTACTTTGCGTTAATGATATGCAAGGTAGGCGTTCCCGTCTAAAAAAGTGACTCCGAGGCATGTGCGCCGTATTTACACTCCCGGGCAAAATTCACGCCCGGGAGTGGGCGGACAAAAAAAATGACGTCCAGCCGCTTTTGCGCCGTTTTTTAGCGCCTGGACAAGGCAGGCGTTAAGGGACCTGTGGGCTCGGAAGGAGCCCAGAGGTGCCCTCCCATGCCCCCAGGGACACCCCCTGCCACCCTTGCCCACCCCAGGAGGACACCCAAGGATGGAGGGACCCATCCCAGGGAACTTAAGGTAAGTTCAGGTAAGTCTTTTTTTTTTTTTTTAATTGTGGCATAGGGGGGCCTGATTTGTGCCCCCCTACATGCCACTATGCCCAATGACCATGCCCAGGGGACAGAAGTCCCCTGGGCATGGCCATTGGGCAAGGGGGCATGACTCCTGCCTTTGCTAAGACAGGAGTCATTTCAATGGGGGTTGGGAGTCGAAAAAAATGGCGCAAATCGGGTTGAGGCGAAAAATTTGCCTCAGCCTGACTTGCCCCATTTTTTGTCGCCCAAGCTCCATATTCCCCTACGCCGGCGCTGCCTGGTGTACGTCATTTTTTTCACGCACACCAGGCAGCGCCGGCGGCTAACGCCGGCTAACCTCGGCTAACGTCATTGAATAAATACGGCGCCCGCATGGTGCTTCAGAATGGCGTTAGCCGGCGCAAATATTTTTGATGCAAAACTGTGTTAGCGCAGTTTTGCGTCAAAAAGTATAAATATGGCCCCAAGTCTCCATCATGATGACTAGCGGTGGATCTCCACCTCCACCTCCTCCCCCACAGTTGACAGCATGGGAGGAACACGTCTTGCCAATCCTGCATCTTGAGGGCCTCGCTGGAGTCACTGTAGGGATGGACATTAGTAAGTCACCATTACTAACCTACCTCCACCTCCCCCTCAACCCGACCCCCTACAACCCACTCCATCTCACACCGTACATCTCCCCAATGACAATACCTAAATGTGTACCTCTGCATGCCCTACCCACTGCAAGCACGTCCCTCCCAGCTCTGCATGCACAGACAACAGCAATGCATGGACAGCATGTAGAACTACCAATCCCACAATCCATCACCATACACTACCAAAGGTGGGAGGACAACACAAAACCCATAGGGAAAGGTAGAAATGTGGAATATGTGACAGACAATGACCTTAACAAATCACCTACATCCTCACATGTGCCCCAGCGGCAAGCAGGTGCCACGGCAACCCAGTCCTCCACCAGAAGATGCCCTCAGTGATGACAGCAACTCTGGATGTCCCGAGCTGGATGAATTCCCTGGTCCATCTGGCTTCCACATCCCACAGTCAGTCCTCCACAGGGCCCCCTTCTAACTCCAACACCACAGTGGCCACTCAACATCCCCAGACCACTGTCCCCAGGACACGTTGATCAATAGTGTGCCCACCTGTTCAGGGACCTGAGTCAACACCACACAGGCAAGACGGTGAAGGGCACACCGTTCAGGGGACACAGGCACAGGGTGCCAGGGACAGTGGGAGGTCAGCTGGGTGCCAGGGGGAGGCCAGTCCCAGGGAACCGACTGCCCAGGAAGCACTTACACATGTCCTGGAGCACACCAAAAATCCCAGTACAGGATGGGGCAAGTGATCACCCTCATGCAGGAGAACCAGCGATTTCAGGGGGCACAGCACCAGGAGGTCATGCAGCATTTGCAGGGCCTAAATACCAACATGGCCTCCATTGTAGGGGTGCTGGGTGACATAGCCAACACCATGCGGGAGAACAGGGCACAACAGGGGCCCAATTCTACTAGCCAGTCCACTCACCAGCCATCAACATCTGCTGCAGCTTGTGGACAGGAGGTCCTGCCTCAAGGCCCACAGGCCACCAGCACCCCTCCCTCTGCAGCAGAAGAACCACCCCGCAAATGTTCCCTGTGACCCACACAGACACCAGACACTGTTGCCAAGACCAGGACCACCGCCAGGAAATTAACCCCTCCAAAATGTCACCCTTGTGTGCCACTGAGTCACCCTGTTCACTTTGGAATGCCATTGCTCCTCTCCCTATGGCCCCATGGACACTTGACCTGTGCTACAAACTCACTATCTGGACATTTAGAGAGTGGTAACGTTTCCTATTCCTGTAGACCTGCTCATTTGCCCTGGGATGGACCAAGGCAATACGGGTCCCGTCAATGGCCCCAATCACATGTGGCATGCGTCCCATGGCATAAAATCCCGCCTTCACAGTTGGCAAATCTTCAAGCCGGGGGAATGAGATGTAGCTGCTCATGTGTTTGAGCAAGACAGTCAAAACCCTTCCAAGCACTATAAAAACATTGGCTATGACATTCCTGCAGCCAAGCTCACTGTCACCTAGAATTAACCACTTGCCACTAAATGGAGCACTGAGAGTACCCGTACTATAGGGGGAATTACTGTGGTTCTACAGATAGCAGGAATTAGATCAGGCTCCACTTGTGCACACAGCTCCATGATTGTGGCCCTGTCCAGAGGATAGGTGAGTATGATGTGCCAGTCCTCCAGTGTAGCCAAATCCACAAGGGGTCTGTACAGGGGTGCTTGTCTCCTCATCCTCCTCATCCTCCACAGTGGTTGATATCTAAGTGAGCCAAAATTAAAATGTGTGTGACTACAGGAAATATGGCCACACTATATCACAGTACACAGGGCATATATTTATGGAGAAGACTGGAACTGTATAGGTGTTTAAAATCAAGACCAATCATGCATGTAAATTTGTCTAACATGAGTACTAGCAGTAACAAATGGCAACCTCCTGTCCTGTATGCAGGGACAGGTGTAAGTGACCTCACTCCGCCAGCATTTGGCATCATGGCAGAAGGTGGTCTGCACCGCCTTGCAACTCCTCATTGGCTAACATGGAGCTCTATGGAGTACAGGAACCACTGATGATCAACACTGGCGGTAACGGTGTGCACCTCTGCCGATGTGATGGCCATTTCCTCTCTGCCACTTCACTTGATTCCTGACTGTCTACGGTTGAACATCTCCACTGCGTGTGCTGCTGTGACCTGTGTCTGGAACCTGTGATGGCCCATGCTATAGGGGAAAGGGCCCCAACCTTCACATCCGAGGAGTTGGAGAAGCTTGTGAATGGGGTCCTACCCCTGTATGGAGAGTTGTATGGGCCTCCAGACCAACAAGTGAGTACATCATGGGTAAGTTGGATGCGACATGGCTGCATGAAGATGTATGTATGTGCTGGCAGTGTGTCATTTGGGGGGTATTGGCTGCTTGCAGTGTGTATGCAGAGGTAGGGGTCATGTGTGTGCTTAATGTGGAACATATGCAGAATGTAAGCCATTTGTGTAACAGAATGGATTGTTGAGTTCATGGTGTTCTCTTGTCTGTGTCTCCTCTGCAGGTCAGTGCCCATCAGAAGAAAGGGTTGTGGAGCCATCGCCAAGGAAGTGTGGACCCTGGGGGTCCATAGCCAGTGGAGCACCCACCTCAGGAAATGGCAGGAGGACCTGCGACGTGGAGGCCCAGCTGGGGACAGCCTCCTAACGAGGGAGGCATGCCCGTTGAAGCCTGAAGCCCCTAATGGCCGCATACTGGCAGTGGCCAGTCCTCAGTTGGATGGACGCTTGAGGGCAGCACAGCAGCCACAAGGAGGTGAGAACAGAGTGTGTGCTTTTAATTTTTTGTTGCCTGGCATGGGATTTGGGTGCAAGCTACTAGTTAGTGGGTGCCCCAATATGCCGGTTTGGCTTTTCCAGTGGGGTCCTGCTTAGCTATGTAGGGTGATATGTATATTTGGTATTGGTAAGTAGGTAGCATACCATGGCAGACAGGGCTTAGTGAATCTCAGTAGGTGTGCAGATGGTAGTATTTGGGTTCTTTACTGTTGTTGTACCCAGGTAATAGTTTGTCATTCTGGCCCATACTGCACTGTGTTATTCCCAGTGAGTGATTAAGATGTGTATGCCACATGTGCTGTTTTTGCTGTGATTGACCCTATGGTCCCTTTCTCTCTCTCCCACCCTCTTTCCTTTTCTCATCCTGTCCTTCTATAGATTAGCATCATCTGGCGAAGGAGCAGGGGTACCGGCGAATGTGGGAGCAGCAGCCCACGGGACCCAGGAGGCGTAGAGCACGGATGCCGATGGGACCAGTGGGTTGAAGAGTGAGGGGAGCACCACCGGGGAGACAGGAGTGATGACTACAGACTCTGATTCCTCCTCTGATGGATGCTCCCTGGTGGTGGTGGACTCCGCTGGAACCACCCCAGCTACTAGATCTTCTGCCACCCCCAGTAGCCCTCCACCAAGTTGCCCATGCCCACCCACCCAGGAGGGTGGGCGTCTCCTTTTGCCGCAGGCACCTCAGGCCCTGCCCCCATCAGCCCTGCTACCCTCAGTGAGGAGGCTATTGACCTCCTGAGATCCATCTCTGTAGGGCAGTCAACCATAGTGAATGCCATCCAGGGGCTGGCATCCCAGATGCAGCAATGCAATGCCTACCTGGAGGGCATTCACAGTGGCTTGGCTGCCCTACAGAGATCGTTTCAGGCTCTGGCCTCCTCTCTGAAGGCAGCCAGTGTCCCTGGTTCTACCGTCCCCCTTCAGCCACCTGTTGACAGTCTCAAAGCCCTCTCCCCCAACCCATTCCACGCACGTAATCAGACAAGCATGCACCCAAAACAACAGACAGCACTCACACAGACAAATACAGGCACAACACTTCACTCCACAAGCACACACACACCCAACACACAGATGCACATACTACAACAGCCACTGCCTCCACTGTCTCCCCCTCCTCCTACTCCCTCACAGCCACATCAACACTCACACCTGAATGCACTGCATTGTCTGTCCCAGATCCTTTCACCTGTACAGCCTTGCCCACAGTCACCACAACAGCAGACATGCAGACATGGACCCCATACACCACATGCGCAGTCACCACCATCACAACCTCAAGCAGCACATCCACCTCACTTGCAGAAACCACCACAACATACATACACATGTCCTGTTTGTCCTCTTCCACCCTGTCTGCCTGCCTCCAATTACACATAAACGCTCCCACTCAGACACCCAACAGCCATCCACCTTACACACGCACACTGTCCATGCACCTGCACCCAAGTCCAGAACACCTACTCCTCCCACAACTACTCCCTCTATCTCCACTCCCAATTCTCCTCCCACAACCTGCCCCCTTGGTCCTAAGAAGCTTTTCCTTTCCCACCTTGGCCTCTTCCCTCCCCTGTCCTGCCCGTAAGAGAAAGATCCCTCCCCTCCAGCCCAGTACCTCCACCTCCCATTCGACTCATGTTCCTCCCTCTAAGTCTACACCTGCTACTAAGGGGCACAAGAGTGGCACTCTGCCCTCTCGCCCCAAGCCCACTCCTCCACCCCCTAAACAGAAGGTTAAAGACCCACCCCCCTGAAACCCAAGCCAAGGGACCTTCTCCCAAGAAGAAACCCAACCCACCTTCCGGACTCCCCTCCCCCTGAGGTGCCTTCCAAATGTGATCATGATGCACCTGCCCAGTGGAGTGACTGGGCTGTCAGGAGTCAAGTTGGGCCTTGGACGTTGCCCTGTGGCCATTTGTTGACTGTGGATTGGCCAATGACCTTTGCTTTACATATGTACATATGTATATATTTATTTATTTAAAATTGATCTCATTTTCCCACATTATGATAGTGGTTGGACCAGAGGTATGTGTCCTAGCTTTCTTTGTTCCTGGGTTATGTTGCTGTTGATTTACTCTGCAGATAGTTCTGGATGTGTGATATGTGTGTTTTGTGTGTGTTGTGGGTGCGGTGTGTCACTCTCCCTTCCCTCCCTTGTGTGCTAGGCAGTTGTACTCACCATTCGGCGTTGGTGCTCCTGGACTGCCATTGCATGGTACAGCATCAGAAGGACTTCCATTTTGGGTTCCCTGGCAGCCGCGGACTCCTCTGTGTCCCTGGAGGTGACTGTCTCCTTTTATATATTGTGTTTCCGCCAGGCTTTTGGTGGCAGTGGTCCTGCCCCGGAAATCCTGGCAGTGTGCTATATCATAATATGGTGGGTAGGTCATTGTGTTCCGGCTGCATGAAGATGGCTACCGCGTGGTCTGTGGACGGACCACACTGGCGGTTCGAGTGGTACATTGGCTGTCTATGGTAGGGATCACCACCATGGTCATAATTTGGAGGTCTTCCTGGTTACGGTACTACCGCCATCACCTGTGTGGCGGTCAGCTGACAGCCAATGTCATAATGACCACCATAATGCTGATCTCCAGTGGAAACAGTGCGCCATATTATGGAACATGATTGAGGATTACAATCAGTGGTAAGTGTGTTACTGCAGAAAATGTCCAATTAAAAAAAACATTTTAGTAAATATGGTGACATTTGCAACTCACAATAAGCTTAACACAAAATAGGTAAAAAACATACTTGTTGATTCTGTGTGGTCACTAAAGTCTAAAGTAACAGTGCCACAATGTTTTTCTCTGCAGAGCCCTTTTAGCTGACTGTATTTTTACTATCTGTACGCAAATTAATCTACAGAAGGGCAAAATATATTCTACTGTTGATTAATTTATTTGCTGCTAAACAGAGGACGTATGCCTCATCCGCTGTATTATGTGTGCCATTAGATATAATGAAATTGTAATACGGGGCAGGGTTTCCGTCAAGTTTGTGACAAAGGAAACTCTAACTCAGGCCCATAGTCTTTTTTTCAGAGCTAAGAATCCTCCAACAGGACATGGTTACAGACTGTATCCAATAATGTGTTCCATGATCCTAGATATGTTCTCACTGAGGGCCTGCTGAAACAGATTTACTTCTACAGAGAAGCTCCAAGCAGCAGAAACCTGTTTCTTAAGCCCAACAAAGTTGCACCTTTGAGACTGGCTTGCATGGTTGGTCCTGGTCATCTGATGGTATAGAAATCCCACCTTTTTCTAACTCTTCTAGCTTTTCAAGTTATATTTAACTTTCATGCCATGGGTATTATTCTGCACAGTAGACTTTGGCCTAGTTGGAAAGTTCTAAATGCCAATCAGAGACCCGTCTATTTTTAAATGTTTTATGTGTCAGAGCACATATACTGGGCACTACACAGTAGTGACCAGACGTACAGGGTCTAAAACCAGCAATACAATTATTCCACAAATGGTGGTGACCATGCAAAAAAGGGCATTTTTTCGCACCATGTTTCAGGAACTCCAGAGAGGGAGGAGCAGGGGATGTTAGCAGGCTGGATACCGAGGGCATTCAAAATGAGACCCTTAGGCTCAATAGTTTGAAAAGTATCATATCTTAAATCTGAATAAACAGTACACCATGAATGAGCATCACATTCACTGGGTCAGCTCAAGCAGTGTTTATTGAAGTTGTCTATTACTACAAGCTTGTCCTTAATAATGCCATGTTTTAATACTATAATTACCACTTAAGTATCTGTGTTAACCCATAAGCAGTTCTCTTTCATCCATATCTCAGATTTGATTTGTCATTGCTGCTCATCGGCAGGCCTCTGGGCATGATGTCTTCCTGCAAGATGGCACTGATGAACGCAGGAGACTGAAAAGCATGGCTGTTATGACTTGAGAGCTGAGAGCTCCACCTTTCAGGGGCGACGCTATAAGGCACTGAGGTACGGCGGTAAGTTGGTAGCATAGGAGTGGGGAGGCATTACAAACTTTAAAATCCAACCTTAAACTACTATTGTAAAGCAGAGAAGTGGCGAACTGTAAAACATAATTGTATCAGCCCCCCGCCCACATTACAAGCACCACCACCGCCACTGCTACGGTCTGCTCTATCAGCTATCGACTATCAGCCCCAGTATCAGCGTCCATACCAGCATAGTCCTCAGCATAACCCTCAGTGCTCCATTAGCATTCATCACTTACATGGTCAGGTGAAGCAAGCGTGATAGCCATATTTGACTATCTCAGAGTGTGAGCTGCAGCCTCCCTGCGGAAGCGGTCCGGCCAGGTCCAGATGCGGCTTGCAGGGTAGCCAGCAGCCCAGCTTGTCTTCCCGACCGCATTCCTGCCTCAACTCCAATATTAAAATCAAAACTCTGATACTGGGCGTATAAACCTAACAACAGAAGAGCGGATTTAAATAACTTTGCACAAGAATAAGAACAGAACAGAATACTAGGATAAACCACCTTACGGAACTCGTCCGAACAGCTGAAGACCCCCAGTGTGGATTATATTGCCCCCTCATCAGACAAACTAACTAATTGGAAAAGGAACACGAGGTCGGACAAAGCACAAAACAACGCCATTAATAACATCACCAATCCAACTAAGAGAAAAAGGAAAAGAGATCTGGACTCTGATGAGACAACTGGAAAAAGGAGAGTGAGCAGTGACTCTGACCGCCTCATCCCATCCAGAGCACAGGGTGTGACCAATAACTTTGGCAGGAGCTCGGCAGAGTAAAACAGCAGTATGTAAAAAAAGAGCAGGAGAGAGATAGATCAGCGGGAAAATGGGTCTCCCCAGGAGAAGGGAGTAAAGTATGATGTTGTACCCAACTGCCATAAGATAACCAACTAATATTCTGTTACAAACATTAATGGTGGAAGCAAGAGGGGCTCACTGGTCATGATCCAGCAAAGCACAGGGGATAGTCCGCCGCTAGTTCAGGTCTTGGGAACCAAAGGATGTTCTGGAAAGAAGGCCAGGGAAGAGTTTCCACCTCTACAGCCTCCACCTCCCCTTTTATCAAATATATTTATCATTGGGAAATGGCCTTCGGTGGGAGGCATTTCATCTATGGCTCCAGTGGGCTCCACCTCCGCGCTAGGAGCCCGTCACACTCCAAAGCAAGCAAAAACCATGAGAAACATATGCACACATTCTGGAAATCTACACTGGATGTCCAGCCCAGTTAACCTATCCATTCCTGACTCAGAGATGGTAGCAACGGCCGAAATCTTAGAGCAAGAGTCCCCCCAAGATGGCTTACTGAGCTCTGAGCTCTACTCCTTCCCGACATATGGATTTGGAGACAATGATCAGGAGCCCCCAGAGACTGGTTGCCACTGTCAGGGTGGCAGAAGAAGACAGCATCCTGTAGAAAGAAGCATTCAATGTAAGAACAACTGAGGGTGGTCAAAGGGATGACCACAAGGTTAACTCACAACCCCCAGTGGTAATCAGTGGAAATGAAATGTGGGCCCAATCCTGAACTCATTGCAGGCAACATTAATGGCACTCCAGTTTCATTCTAACAAAATAGACATTCAGGTCGATCTTTTAAACACATTGGTGGTTTTTGTCTCCGGAATAAACGGCAAGCTGAAAGAGCTAAACGCTCTGGTAACAAGGGCCTAAGCTAATCAATTCAATGACTATACCATCTGCTCATGCAAAGAGGTGGGCGGCAGACTACCCCAACTGCTGTTAATTCTGGAAGGAATATTAAAAGAAGTTTGCACAGCACACAAAGAGGAATGCACACATGTGAACCTGCTTGCCACAATGCTGACATACGCTCCCCCTGTGGAGAAACCAGAGGGTATGCCCCACACCCCTCAAGGGGCCCTATTCTCGATCATGGCAGGCAAAAGGGACTGTCAGAAGTTAGTGCAACAGCAAACCACAGCATGGAGGTCACCGAGGCAACAGTACACACACTAGCTGCTATCAATTTCGAGAGTTCAGAGAATCTCACAACCCGGAAAACAACAAAAAGAGAATGAAAACGTGCAAGAAAGGCAGGAAGTCGGCTGGGATTGTGCCGGCAAGTTGGAAGGGCTCAATAATCCACCCCATATACAAGGGAGGGAAGGCTGCCTCTCCAATCAATTACAGACTAAGGCCCTCATTCCAACCCTGGTGGTCGGTGTTAAAGCGGCGGCTAACCCGCCAACAGGCTGGCGGTTAAAAAAATTGAATTCTGACCCTGGCGGAAACCGCCGACAGAGACCGCCACTTTAACACTCCGACCGCCACGGCGGGACAAACAACCAACAGACAGGCGGGAGACAATGTACCGCCCACCCTATCACAACCCACCAATCCGCCACCTTTTCCGGGGCGGTAGCCCTGCCGATAAAAACACGGCGGAAACAGACATTTCAAACCAAAAACACTCACCTCCATACACCCCACGAGGAATCTGGACAGCATGGAACCCGAATTACACATCCTACCAGCTATTGTATTACTGCTCCTCTACCAGGAGCAAGAACGCCGGCGCAGAAGACAATGGTGAGTACTGCACCTACGACACAGGGGAGGGGGGAGGAGAAAATATTACGGGCACACACATACGCGACACACCCACCCCCACCCCCACCCACTACAACACACACATCAATGCATAGCAATACATCACTGTTACAACCCCCAATCCCCCCCGAAAGAATGCAAAGACAAAAGGAATAGATCATAAACAGTCAAATATATCGGATCATTGCCTTATAAAAATATCACACATTTAAAACTAATATATACATAAATATTAAAAGTCTGATAATTCTAGCTGTCATTGTCCGTGGACCACTGGGCCCAAATCACATGGGCAAGGCCCACACAAGATACCTGACCTAAACGGAGAGAACACTGCAGGGGCATCAGATAGAAAAACTACAGGCACCATAGGGGGAACGAAAGGGGGGGCACCTCAGCCAAATGAGTACACAACGCCAGATCCACGAGGTGCCTCCATGCCCACTGTCCCATCCTGGGGAGTGCAAAGCCACAGTCTCACACGTCTCTACAGTGGGTGGCTTGCCCACTGCCATATCCTGGGGAGTGCAAAGCCACAGTCTCTCAAGTCTCTACAGTGGGTGGGTTGCCCACTGTCGAATCCTGGGGAGTGCAAAGCCACAGTCTCTCAAGTGGATAACAGTCTCCACTGGTACTGGAGGGGGACTAGTGCCCAGAGTGCTTCGTGCAGCCCTGCCCGACACAGATGCGGGCCTGCCCCTTCCGCCAATGGGCCAGCGGTGCTTGAGATGAAGGGCCCTGTTCAGCGGTGCTTGAGACGGCGGTGCCCAGTTCAGCGGTGCTTGAGACGGCGGTGCCCTGTTCAGCGGTGCTTGAGACGGCGGTGCCCTGTTCAGCGGTGCTTGAGACGGCGGTGCCCTGTTCAGCGGTGCTTGAGATGAAGGTGCCCAGTTCAGCGGTGCTTGAGACGGCGGGGCCCAATTCAGCGGTGCTTGTGATGAAGGTGCCCTGTTCAGCGGTGCTTGATTGAAAGGGCCCAGTTCAGCGGTGCTTGAGACGGCGGTGCCCTGTTCAGCGGTGCTTGAGATGAAGGTGCCCAGTTCAGCGGTGCTTGAGACGGCGGTGCCCTGTTCAGCGGTGCTTGAGACGGCGGTGCCCAGCGGAGCGGTGCTTGAGATGAAGGGCCCAGCGGAGCGGTGCCTGAGATGAAGGGCCCAGCGGAGCGGTGCTTGAGATGAAGGGCCCAATTCAGCGGTGCTTGAGATGAAGGGCCCAGCGGAGCGGTGCTTGAGACGGCGGTGCCCTGTTCAGAGGTGCTTGAGACGGCGGTGCCCAGCGGAGCGGTGCTTGAGATGAAGGGCCCAATTCAGCGACGCTTGAGATGAAGGGCCCAGTTCAGCGGTGCTTGAGACGGCGGTGCCCAGTTCAGCTGTGCTTGAGACGGCGGTGCCCAGTTCAGCGGTGCTTGAGACGGCGGTGCCCTGTTCAGCGGTGCTTGAGACGGCGGTGCCCAGCGGAGCGGTGCTTGAGATGAAGGGCCCAGCAGAGCGGTGGTTGAGATGAAGGGCCCAGCGGAGCGGTGCTTGAGATGAAGGGCCCAATTCAGCAGTGCTTGAGATGAAGGGCCCAATTCAGCGGTGCTTCAGATGAAGGGCCCAGTTCAGCGGTGCTTGAGACGGCGGTGCCCAGTTCAGCGGTGCTTGAGACGGCGGTGCCCAGTTCAGCGGTGCTTGAGACGGCGGTGCCCTGTTCAGCGGTGCTTGAGATGCCGGTGCCCAGCGGAGCGGTGCTTGAGATGAAGGGCCCAATTCAGCGGTGCTTGAGATGAAGGGCCCAATTCAGCGGTGCTTGAAACGGCGGTGCCCAGTTCAGCGGTGCTTGAGACGGCGGTGCCCTGTTCAGCGGTGCTTGAGACGTCGGTGCCCAGTTCAGCGGTGCTTGAGACGGCGGTGCCCTGTTCAGCGGTGCTTGAGACGCCGGTGCCCTGTTCAGCGGTGCTTGAGACGCCGGTGCCCAGCGGAGCGGTGCTTGAGATGAAGGGCCCAATTCAGCGGTGCTTGAGATGAAGGGCCCAATTCAGCGGTGCTTGAGACGGCGGTGCCCAGTTCAGCGGTGCTTGAGACAGCGGTGCCCTGTTCAGCGGTGCTTGAGACGGCGGTGCCCAGTTCAGCGGTGCTTGAGACGGCGGTGCCCTGTTCAGCGGTGCTTGAGACGGCGGTGCCCAGCGGAGCGGTGCTTGAGATGAAGGGCCCAATTCAGCTGTGCTTGAGATGAATGGCCCAATTCAGCGGTGCATGAGATGAAGGGCCCAATTCAGCGGTGCTTGAGATGAAGGGCCCAATTCAGCGATGCTTGAGACGGCGGTGCCCAGTTCAGCGGTGCTTGAGACGGCGGTGCCCTGTTCAGCGGTGCTTGAGACGGCGGTGCCCAGTTGAGCGGTGCTTGAGACGGCGGTGCCCTGTTCAGCAGTGCTTGAGACGGCGGGGCCCAATTCAGCGGTGCTTGTGATGAAGGTGCCCTGTTCAGCGGTGCTTGATTGAAAGGGCCCAGTTCAGCGGTGCTTGTATGAAAGGGCCCCGTTCAGCGGTTCCGGCCCAGGCATGGGTGTCAGTCGCCATACTACGCAGCAATCCTAGCACATTGGTGCAAGGGTTGCTGCGATGGTGCACTGCAGCAAATACAGCACCTCGCAGGGGGAAACCCAGGGGTGCGCCCTATTCTTTTAAAGACGGGGCATCAGTGATTTTTGAAAATGACAGTTGGTGACATTGCCAAATTTGGCGCAGTGCCACACACCGTAATTTGTTTGTGAAATTTGGCCCTTGGCCTCTGTCATCAGTAATGTTTTGGGCAAAAAAGAAATGGGCCTGATTTAGAGTTTGGCTGATGGAGGTTACTCCTTCCGGGCATTCTTTTACCTAAGCCATTTTGTATGTTTTTTTGTGGAAAAATCATTTGGAAGATTGGTGACTCGTGTAGAGAAGGAATAAGTGTCTCCTTACAGCCCAAGCCATGAAAATGTGGCTTTCCCCTCCTTGATAGCATTCAGGTACATATAAGCACAAGAATCGAAGGCCATGCCATTGTGTTCTCATCTGAGTCACCAGTCGTAGTTGTCATCTCCTTGTGGAGACTACATATGACTTGAAATCTGAAATATTTAGAGGATGCATTTGACTTACTTACTTTTGAAATGCTGATGAATTTTATCATTGAGGCACTAAGAGAGCGCTCCAGACCCGCATTGATGAAGTACTGAAAACTAGGAAATTACACCAAATTGCCACATTGCACTTAATCCATTCCAGTGCCATCATGTCCAGAGATGGAGAAGTGACTAGAGTAGCAAGGCCCTCATTGGTGGTGCTGGAGAGCCAAACTTGGGAACATTTTCCTAACCAGTCCAAAGCCTAGAGAGTTGATTCTTAAGGTGTGAAATCTACCGGAAGATGTAACCATCAGAAAACATATTTCAGTATACCCTTGTCTAATCAACAAATATAGCATAATTATACACAAAATGATGGAACGTGAGTGGATGAGACAAGTAAAGAAAAGTGAATGTCCCAATAAAGACCTCTTTCCATGGGTCAGCATTTTTGGAATGAAAGGACCACACCTTTTGAACACAAACACTGCTAGGTTTCCAACATCTAGTTGCAATTTTTGTAACCTCCCTTTTAAAATTATGCACAACAGAATTGGGAATAATGCAGGAATACAGCATACCTTTCCCTATTTTGTGCTGCAAAACTCAGAATGTGCATTAGTTTCCGTCATAAAATCTACCTCATTTCACCCCCTGAAAAATTTGCTGGGTAACATGCAATATTGCCAAACAAAAGGTAATCTCAATTTGGGAGCAAACAGTTTGTGAGTGTTAGAAATTGGGTTGTTGATTGTTTGGGGTGTAAACCTTAGTCAAACTGCAAACACAATCGTAGTCACGTGTAGTGTCAGGTAACCCCTAAATTATCCTGTTCTCACCTCTGGTAGCTTGGCACAGAACAGTCAGACTTTACTTAGAGGCAGTGTGTGAAGCATTTATGCAACACTTCAAACAGTAAAAGAATAAAAACACCACACAAAATGAATCCACGCCACTTTAGAAAAATAGATCTGAAGTTTATAAGTAAAACAAGACTAAAACAAAAAAATGCAATAAGTAGAGCTTGAGTTAAGAATTTCTAAATAAACTGTAAAATATTAAATAAAAGCAAGAAGCACCATTGGGGGATATGTGATTGAGTCAGACTAGGACAACGTGAAAAGTTCAGTCTGACTGTGATGGAGCGTGGACGATCTACCCACTTAGACTCACTGAACCAAAGTACCATAAACCCTGCATTGCGTCTGTTCCGAAAACATACAGTGTAGGTGATGCATTGATCTCCATGCAGCAGCGGCGATGAGTCGGTTCTCAGATGTGGTGGAGTTAGGTTGCAAGTTCCTACTGTGATCCAGGCACAAGGGCTTGCAATGCGAAGACCAGTGTTGAGGTTGTGTTGTGCTGTTAAGGCAATGCATTGGTTCCATTAAGCGCAGAGGCTGCGATTCAAAGATTCAGTATTGTCGTTGAGGCTGCTGATGATGGGGATGCAAGGACCTTGGGCTTGGAAAAGAGACCAGTGGCAGTTCCATAGGCAATATGCTGATTTTGCTCCAAACAATATCAGCAATGCATCAGTCCTGCTCCTGCAGAAGAGGATTATATCTGTTCCACTGAGCAAACACCTTAGGCCCACTTCGAAGAGTCCAGGACTGGGGTGGTTCCACTTGGCAGCGCTGACTCACAGATGGCAGAGTCCAGGTGCAGGAGAAGGGTGGTTGGAAGTCTTTTATGTCTCTGGGACTTCGGATCAGGAGGCCAGGCTGCTAGACCTTGGAGTCACTATGGGTTCAAGTGAGCCAGGCACCGGTCCTTCTCACCCAGGCAGGGGAACAGCAGGCAACACAGCAAGACAAGAAAAGCAGCCATCCAGAAGAGTGACAGTCCTTCAGAAGCACAGCAGTCATTCCTGGCAGAGTACTCACAGGCCCAGAAGTGCACTGAATTGGTGGGGTCAGAAGTATAATACTTATACCCAGTTGGGCCTTTGAAGTGGGGGAGGCTTCAAAGTCAGGTCTTGGAAGTGCACAGAGGTCCTGCCCTTCTTGCCATGGTTCCAGACTCTCAGCAGGGGGTTATGCAGCCCAACCCAGCCAAGCGACCAGATACAAGCAGCAGGCACCAAATGGCAAAATTCAGAAAATGCTGACTTTGTAATAGTGGCATTCACAGAACTGCAATTTAAAATCTGACTTCACTAGATGTTGTGATTATAAATTTCGATTTCAGAGATATCAAACTCAAAAAGTTTATCTCTTCCACATTATGAAATACACTCATAAAATGTAATACTGTAATCTAAATTGTATCGAATGGGAGAGATAGGCCTTGCTGCAAGTGTGACTTTGAAGTTTTTCACTACCAGGACATGTAAAACTTAAAAGCATATACCCTGCATTTTAAAAATATTGCACCCTACCCTATGAGCTGTCTAGGGCCTACGTTAGGGGTGACATATGTATAAAAAGGGAAGGTTTAAGCAAAAGGTTATTTTGCCAGGTCAACACTGTAGTGTAGAATTGCACATGCAGGCTCTGCAATGGCAGGCCTGGGACATGGTTAAAGGGCTACTTAAGTGGGTGGTGCAATCAGTGCTGCAGGTCCACAAGTAGCATTTCATTTACAGGCCCTGGGTACATGTAGTGTACTTTGACAGGGATTTATAAGTAAATTAAGCCAATATTACCATGTTTAGGGGAGAGAGCACAAGCACTTTAGCACTGTTTTGCAATACTTATACCAGCAAAAACAATGTCAGGAAGGCAGAAAGTTGGGGAAAAGACCATCCTAAGGCTGTCAGGTCTAACATTGACAAAATCATAAATACTTGTTTAATTGATATGAGGGCCTGATGAGTAGGTTTTGAGGTTTGGGTAGGGAGGGTAAATACCTTCCCTGAAAAATCCTCGTTGTAAGAAGCAATGTAGTTCTGAATTGTTTTCTGCTGCGTTGCCAAAAGCACCTCGGCCTTTAGAGGCTCTTTCTTTCTAGATATCTACAGTTGGTTGATACTCTTTCTTGTGTCCGCTCTTTCAACAGAAGATGATTAGGATTATATCCAATATATACCTGCTAATGTACTTTCACATACACATACTGGTCCCAGTTTGAGCACAAAGCAAATGTTGTGTTACACCATAATGTTGTTGCCACCCTACCAGTTGATTGATTACACTACCTGTGTTTAAAGTCTATGCCCAAATGTGATTTTTAACACATATTTTTGCTATTATCTTAATTTAAGAGAGTTTCTAAGTAGCTGCTTAGAACCAAGGTTTGTGGATGGAGTTTGGACCATTGCTAATGCGATGGTCCGATTGCCATAATTTAACTGAGACAGTTGGGTCGCCTTGGGACTGCCAGCACTGCCAGGATCAGAGCTCCCAGTGGTCTGGCATCTGCGGCGGTCCTAATCCGCCAGGGCAGTGCTGCAAGCAGGGCTGTCCTGGGGATTATAACCTCATTGTCTGCCAGCCTTTTCATGGTGGTAGCACCACCGTAGCACCACCATCAAAAGACTGGCGGAGAACAGATGCAGGAGTCTCCCTGGCCAGCACCATTGCAGTGTTCACTGTCTGCTTTTCAGACAGTGAACATTGTGAGGCTGCTGGCACACCCTGCATCCTACAGCATTACCAGCGGCTCAATTATGAGCTGGAGACAATGCTGTAGGGTGTTTCCCGCTAGGCCAGCGGGTGGAAACTCAGGTTTCCGTCTGCTGATCGTGCGGGAAACTCTTAATAGGCCCAACAGGGAGGCAACCTCCCCATCAGAAGTTCGGCGAACGGGTGAAAACATTTGCCGAACTTGTAATGAGGCCCATAATGTTGAGTCAATCAAAGTTCTTTGACATTTCCTCACCAATGCAGTGAATTCAAGATTTCAAGATCAGCAAACACAGAATATTTGAGGTACCAACAGTGAAGAACTGAGGTCATCAGCAAATGAAATTGTGCTGAAAGGCGAAAGAAGAAAGCTACACTTTCCTTTTCGTACCCCAAGACAGATAATCACTCCCAAATATATTTGTTGTAAAAGTACAACAGATGCAGATACTTTGTAGATTTTGCGAGCAAGCATCTTTAAACGAATGCATCCATGCAGACACTTAGAATGGCATCAACAAACTCTAACAGTGTTTAGGTCTGTAGACTTTCCAATGCACATTTTCAGAGTCAATGTTCACCAAGACGACACTGCCACCCTCACCTTTGTAGTCAGAGTATGACGGGCTAGTTTACAATTAAATATTACACCACAATAACACATACAAATTAAATAGGGATTTATTTGATCATTATTTTTTGGGTTACATGAGCTATAGTAATGCATTTTGTAAATAATAGTTGTTAAAGATTAGTTTGAAAAAATCCCAACAGGAATATTTGTATTTAATGCATATCATATTTTGTTAAAAGTTATGTGTTGAATTAGTTTTAAATATTTGTACTTTTTTAACCAACGTTGAAAATTTGACTTATATTTCACTATTAAGTTTATATTATATTTTAAAATATTAAAATAATTATGTAATGAATATTTATTTTTTCAATAAAAAAACAAGGCTAAACCTTAGTTATTATTAGGAAAACTGCATGTATTCTTTCTGTACAAACTAAATGCAAACTCCGCAAACATTAGAAATTCTAAAGTTATAGTTGTACCTTAAATTTCTAATTTACGCACCACCTTCAAATTAATTTGTGCACCTATATACACAGTATAGTGAGAGTACATTTAGTCACAATACATTAACTATAACTATAGCACTATACTATGCACTGCGTTTTCACAAATGATGTGATTTCCAATATCATAAGTGTTGTTATGATTGATATGATTTCAGATGGTATAAGTGATGTGATATAAAAGGAAACAAGTAGTGCCTGGAAAAGGGGGGAGTTATAATTAATGTAGTGCAGCTACTGAGTTCAATGCATTGTGTGTGACGGTGCACAAGTGTTAGACTTGCCAGCCTTAGGGTGGTCTTCAACAAAACCTTTTGCCTTTTTCCCTCAATTTTGTGTTGGAATTCAATTTTTGGGCTTTAAGTCTCTGTGCACTCTACCTCTGCTAACCAGTGCAAAAGTGCTTGTGCTCACTCCCCTAAACATGGGGAAATTGGCTTACACCTGAGTAACATATTTAATTTACTTAAAAGTCCCTTGTAGACCAAAGCAGATACCATGATACCAGATAGCAATGGCCTGCAAAACAGATTCTACTAGTGGGCCTGCTTTTCTTAACCCCTTCGCTGCCAGGCCTTTTCCCCCTCCTGTGCCAGGCCTTTTTTTGCCTATTTGGGGCAGTTCGCGCTTAGGCCCTCATAACTTTTTGTCCACATAAGCTAACCAAGCCAAATTTGCGTCCTTTTTTTTCAACATCCTAGGGATTCTAGAGGTACCTGGACTTTGTGGGTTCCCTTGAAGGAGGCCAAGAAATTGGCCAAAATACAGTGAAAATTTCGTTTTTTTCAAAAAAATTGGAAAAAGTGGCTGCAGAAGAAGGCTTGTGGATTTCCCCCTGAAAATGGCATCAACAAAGGGTTTGCAGTGCTAAACTCAGCAGCTACCTAGCTTTCAGGAACAGGCAGACTTGAATCAGAAAACCCAATTTTTCAACACAATTTTGGCATTTTACTGGGGCATACCCCATTTTTGAAATTTGTTGTGCTTTCAGCCTCCTTCCAGTCAGTGACAGGAATGGGCATGAAACCAATGCTGGATCCCAGAAACCTAACCATTTCTGAAAAGTAGACAAAATTCTGAATTCAGCAAGGGGTCATTTGTGTAGATCCTACAAGGGTTTCCTACAGACAAAAACAGCTGAAAAAGAAAAATATTGAAATTGAGGTGAAAAAAACATCAATTTTTCTCTACGTTTTACTCTGTAACTTTTCCCTGCAATGTCAGATTATGGAAAGCAATATACTGTTACGTCTACTTGACTCCTCTGGTTGCGGGGATATATAGGGCTTGTAGGTTCATCAAGAACCCGAGGAACCCAGAGCCAATAAATGAGCTGCACCCTGCAGTGCGTTTTCATTCTATACTGGGTATACAGCAATTCATTTGCTGAAATATGAAGAGTAAAAAATTGCTATCAAGAACACCTTTGCATTTCCAAAAAGGGCACAAGATAAGGTGCTGAGGAGCAGTGGTTATTTGCACATCTCTGAATTCCGGGGTGACCATACAAGCATGTGAATTATAGGGAATTTCTCAAATAGATGTCTTTTTTACACACTCTCCTATATTTGGAAGGAAAAAATGTAGAGAAAGAGAAGGGGCAATAGCACTTGTTTTGCTAATCTATGTTCCCCCAAGTCTCCCGATAAAAATGATACCTCACTTGTGTGGGTAGGCCTAGCGCCCGCGACAGGAAACGCCCCAAAGCGCAACGTGGACACATCCAAAATTTTGGGAGAAAACAGAGGTGTTTTTTGCGAAGTGCCTACCTGTAGATTTTGGCCTCTAGCTCAGCCGGCACCTAGGGAAACCTACCAAACCTGTGCATTTCTGAAAACTAGAGACCTAGGGGAATCCAAGGAGGGGTGACTTGCGGGGCTCGGACCAGGTTCTGTTACCCAGAATCCTTTGCAAACCTCAAAATTTGGCTAAAAAAACACATGTTTCTCACATTTCTGTGGCAGAAAGTTCTGGAATCTGAGAGGAGCTACAAATTTCCTTCCACCCAGCGTTCCCCCAAGTCTCCCGATAAAAATGATACCTCACTTGTGTGGGTAGGCCTAGCGCCGGCGACAGGAAACACCCCAAAGCGCAACGTGGACACATCCTAAATTTTGGAAAAAAACAGAGGTGTTTTTTGCGAAGTGCCTACCTGTAGATTTTGGCCTCTAGCTCAGCCGGCACCTAGGGAAACCTACCAAACCTGTGCATTTCTGAAAACTAGAGACCTAGGGGAATCCAAGGAGGGGTGACTTGCGGGGCTCGGACCAGGTTCTGTTACCCAGAATCCTTTGCAAACCTCAAAATTTGGCTAAAAAAACACATGTTCCTCACATTTCTGTGGCAGAAAGTTCTGGAATCTGAGAGGAGCTACAAATTTCCTTCCACCCAGCGTTCCCCCAAGTCTCCCGATAAAAATGATACCTCACTTGCGTGGGTAGGCCTAGCGCCGGCGACAGGAAACACCCCAAAGCGCAATGTGGACACATCCTAAATTTTGGGAGAAAACAGAGGTGTTTTTTGCGAAGTGCCTACCTGTAGATTTTGGCCTCTAGCTCTGCCGGCACCTAGGGAAACCTACCAAACCTGTGCATTTCTGAAAACTAGAGACCTAGGGGAATCCAAGGAGGGGTGACTTGCGGGGCTCGGACCAGGTTCTGTTACCCAGAATCCTTTGCAAACCTCAAAATTTGGATAAAAAAACACATGTTCCTCACATTTTTGTGGCAGAAAGTTCTGGAATCTGAGAGGAGCTACAAATTTCCTTCCACCCAGCGTTCCCCCAAGTCTCCCGATAAAAATGATACCTCACTTGCGTGGGTAGGCCTAGCGCTGGCGACAGGAAACACCCCAAAGCGCAACGTGGACACATCCTAAATTTTGGAAAAAAACAGAGGTGTTTTTTGCGAAGTGCCTACCTGTAGATTTTGGCCTCTAGCTCAGCCGGCACCTAGGGAAACCTACCAAACCTGTGCATTTCTGAAAACTAGAGACCTAGGGGAATCCAAGGAGGGGTGACTTGCGGGGCTCGGACCAGGTTCTGTTACCCAGAATCCTTTGCAAACCTCAAAATTTGGCTAAAAAAACACATGTTCCTCACATTTCTGTGGCAGAAAGTTCTGGAATCTGAGAGGAGCTACAAATTTCCTTCGACCCAGCGTTCCTCCAAGTCTCCCGATAAAAATGATACCTCACTTGCGTGGGTAGGCCTAGCGCCGGCGACAGGAAACACCCCAAAGCGCAACGTGGACACATCCTAAATTTTGGAAAAAAACAGAGGTGTTTTTTGCGATGTGCCTACCTGTAGATTTTGGCCTCTAGCTCAGCCGGCACCTAGGGAAACCTACCAAACCTGTGCATTTCTGAAAACTAGAGACCTAGGGGAATCCAAGGAGGGGTGACTTGCGGGGCTCGGACCAGGTTCTGTTACTCAGAATCCTTTGCAAAACTCAAAATTTGGCTAAAAAAACACATGTTCCTCACATTTCTGTGGCAGAAAGTTCTGGAATCTGAGAGGAGCTACAAATTTCCTTCCACCCAGCGTTCCCCCAAGTCTCCCGATAAAAATGATACCTCACTTGCGTGGGTAGGCCTAGCGCCGGCGACAGGAAACACCCCAAAGCGCAACGTGGACACATCCTAAATTTTGGAAAAAAAACAGAGGTGTTTTTTGCGAAGTGCCTACCTGTAGATTTTGGCCTCTAGCTCAGCCGGCACCTAGGGAAACCTACCAAACCTGTGCATTTCTGAAAACTAGAGACCTAGGGGAATCCAAGGAGGGGTGACTTGCGGGGCTCGGACCAGGTTCTGTTACCCAGAATCCTTTGCAAACCTCAAAATTTGGCTAAAAAAACACATGTTCCTCACATTTCTGTGGCAGAAAGTTCTGGAATCTGAGAGGAGCTACAAATTTCCTTCGACCCAGCGTTCCTCCAAGTCTCCCGATAAAAATGATACCTCACTTGCGTGGGTAGGCCTAGCGCCGGCGACAGGAAACGCCCCAAAGCGCAACGTGGACACATCCAACATTTTGGGAGAAAACAGAGGTGTTTTTTGCGAAGTGCCTACCTGTAGATTTTGGCCTCTAGCTCAGCCGGAACCTAGGGAAACCTACCAAACCTGTGCATTTCTGAAAACTAGAGACCTAGGGGAATCCAAGGAGGGGTGACTTGCGGGGCTCGGACCAGGTTCTGTTACCCAGAATCCTTTGCAAACCTCAAAATTTGGCTAAAAAAACACATGTTTCTCACATTTCTGTGGCAGAAAGTTCTGGAATCTGAGAGGATCTACAAATTTCCTTCCACCCAGCGTTCCCCCAAGTCTCCCGATAAAAATGATACCTCACTTGTGTGGGTAGGCCTAGCGCCGGCGACAGGAAACACCCCAAAGCGCAACGTGGACACATCCTAAATTTTGGAAAAAAACAGAGGTGTTTTTTGCGAAGTTGCCTACCTGTAGATTTTGGCCTCTAGCTCAGCCGGCACCTAGGGAAACCTACCAAACCTGTGCATTTCTGAAAACTAGAGACCTAGGGGAATCCAAGGAGGGGTGACTTGCGGGGCTCGGACCAGGTTCTGTTACCCAGAATCCTTTGCAAACCTCAAAATTTGGCTAAAAAAACACATGTTCCTCACATTTCTGTGGCAGAAAGTTCTGGAATCTGAGAGGAGCTACAAATTTCCTTCCACCCAGCGTTCCCCCAAGTCTCCCGATAAAAATGATACCTCACTTGCGTGGGTAGGCCTAGCGCCGGCGACAGGAAACACCCCAAAGCGCAATGTGGACACATCCTAAATTTTGGGAGAAAACAGAGGTGTTTTTTGCGAAGTGCCTACCTGTAGATTTTGGCCTCTAGCTCTGCCGGCACCTAGGGAAACCTACCAAACCTGTGCATTTCTGAAAACTAGAGACCTAGGGGAATCCAAGGAGGGGTGACTTGCGGGGCTCGGACCAGGTTCTGTTACCCAGAATCCTTTGCAAACCTCAAAATTTGGCTAAAAAAACACATGTTCCTCACATTTCTGTGGCAGAAAGTTCTGGAATCTGAGAGGAGCTACAAATTTCCTTCGACCCAACGTTCCTCCAAGTCTCCCGATAAAAATGATACCTCACTTGCATGGGTAGGCCTAGCGCCGGTGACAGGAAACACCCCAAAGCGCAACGTGGACACATCCTAAATTTTGGAAAAAAACAGAGGTGTTTTTTGCGATGTGCCTACCTGTAGATTTTGGCCTCTAGCTCAGCCGGCACCTAGGGAAACCTACCAAACCTGTGCATTTCTGAAAACTAGAGAGCTAGGGGAATCCAAGGAGGGGTGACTTGCGGGGCTCGGACCAGGTTCTGTTACCCAGAATCCTTTGCAAACCTCAAAATTTGGCTAAAAAAACACATGTTCCTCACATTTCTGTGGCAGAAAGTTCTGGAATCTGAGAGGAGCTACAAATTTCCTTCGACCCAGCGTTCCTCCAAGTCTCCCGATAAAAATGATACCTCACTTGCGTGGGTAGGCCTAGCGCCGGTGACAGGAAACACCCCAAAGCGCAACGTGGACACATCCTAAATTTTGGAAAAAAACAGAGGTGTTTTTTGCGATGTGCCTACCTGTAGATTTTGGCCTCTAGCTCAGCCGGCACCTAGGGAAACCTACCAAACCTGTGCATTTCTGAAAACTAGAGACCTAGGGGAATCCAAGGAGGGGTGACTTGCGGGGCTCGGACCAGGTTCTGTTACCCAGAATCCTTTGCAAACCTCAAAATTTGGCTAAAAAAACACATGTTCCTCACATTTCTGTGGCAGAAAGTTCTGGAATCTGAGAGGAGCTACAAATTTCCTTCCACCCAGAGTTCCCCCAAGTCTCCCGATAAAAATGATACCTCACTTGCGTGGGTAGGCCTAGCGCCGGCGACAGGAAACACCCCAAAGCGCAACGTGGACACATCCTAAATTTTGGAAAAAAACAGAGGTGTTTTTTGCGAAGTTGCCTACCTGTAGATTTTGGCCTCTAGCTCAGCCGGCACCTAGGGAAACCTACCAAACCTGTGCATTTCTGAAAACTAGAGACCTAGGGGAATCCAAGGAGGGGTGACTTGCGGGGCTCGGACCAGGTTCTGTTACCCAGAATCCTTTGCAAACCTCAAAATTTGGCTAAAAAAACACATGTTCCTCACATTTCTGTGGCAGAAAGTTCTGGAATCTGAGAGGAGCTACAAATTTCCTTCGACCCAGCGTTCCTCCAAGTCTCCCGATAAAAATGATACCTCACTTGCGTGGGTAGGCCTAGCGCCGGCGACAGGAAACGCCCCAAAGCGCAACGTGGACACATCCAACATTTTGGGAGAAAACAGAGGTGTTTTTTGCGAAGTGCCTACCTGTAGATTTTGGCCTCTAGCTCAGCCGGAACCTAGGGAAACCTACCAAACCTGTGCATTTCTGAAAACTAGAGACCTAGGGGAATCCAAGGAGGGGTGACTTGCGGGGCTCGGACCAGGTTCTGTTACCCAGAATCCTTTGCAAACCTCAAAATTTGGCTAAAAAAACACATGTTTCTCACATTTCTGTGGCAGAAAGTTCTGGAATCTGAGAGGATCTACAAATTTCCTTCCACCCAGCGTTCCCCCAAGTCTCCCGATAAAAATGATACCTCACTTGTGTGGGTAGGCCTAGCGCCGGCGACAGGAAACACCCCAAAGCGCAACGTGGACACATCCTAAATTTTGGAAAAAAACAGAGGTGTTTTTTGCGAAGTTGCCTACCTGTAGATTTTGGCCTCTAGCTCAGCCGGCACCTAGGGAAACCTACCAAACCTGTGCATTTCTGAAAACTAGAGACCTAGGGGAATCCAAGGAGGGGTGACTTGCGGGGCTCGGACCAGGTTCTGTTACCCAGAATCCTTTGCAAACCTCAAAATTTGGCTAAAAAAACACATGTTCCTCACATTTCTGTGGCAGAAAGTTCTGGAATCTGAGAGGAGCTACAAATTTCCTTCCACCCAGCGTTCCCCCAAGTCTCCCGATAAAAATGATACCTCACTTGCGTGGGTAGGCCTAGCGCCGGCGACAGGAAACACCCCAAAGCGCAATGTGGACACATCCTAAATTTTGGGAGAAAACAGAGGTGTTTTTTGCGAAGTGCCTACCTGTAGATTTTGGCCTCTAGCTCTGCCGGCACCTAGGGAAACCTACCAAACCTGTGCATTTCTGAAAACTAGAGACCTAGGGGAATCCAAGGAGGGGTGACTTGCGGGGCTCGGACCAGGTTCTGTTACCCAGAATCCTTTGCAAACCTCAAAATTTGGCTAAAAAAACACATGTTCCTCACATTTCTGTGGCAGAAAGTTCTGGAATCTGAGAGGAGCTACAAATTTCCTTCGACCCAGCGTTCCTCCAAGTCTCCCGATAAAAATGATACCTCACTTGCATGGGTAGGCCTAGCGCCGGTGACAGGAAACACCCCAAAGCGCAACGTGGACACATCCTAAATTTTGGAAAAAAACAGAGGTGTTTTTTGCGATGTGCCTACCTGTAGATTTTGGCCTCTAGCTCAGCCGGCACCTAGGGAAACCTACCAAACCTGTGCATTTCTGAAAACTAGAGAGCTAGGGGAATCCAAGGAGGGGTGACTTGCGGGGCTCGGACCAGGTTCTGTTACCCAGAATCCTTTGCAAACCTCAAAATTTGGCTAAAAAAACACATGTTCCTCACATTTCTGTGGCAGAAAGTTCTGGAATCTGAGAGGAGCTACAAATTTCCTTCGACCCAGCGTTCCTCCAAGTCTCCCGATAAAAATGATACCTCACTTGCGTGGGTAGGCCTAGCGCCGGTGACAGGAAACACCCCAAAGCGCAACGTGGACACATCCTAAATTTTGGAAAAAAACAGAGGTGTTTTTTGCGATGTGCCTACCTGTAGATTTTGGCCTCTAGCTCAGCCGGCACCTAGGGAAACCTACCAAACCTGTGCATTTCTGAAAACTAGAGACCTAGGGGAATCCAAGGAGGGGTGACTTGCGGGGCTCGGACCAGGTTCTGTTACCCAGAATCCTTTGCAAACCTCAAAATTTGGCTAAAAAAACACATGTTCCTCACATTTCTGTGGCAGAAAGTTCTGGAATCTGAGAGGAGCTACAAATTTCCTTCCACCCAGCGTTCCCCCAAGTCTCCCGATAAAAATGATACCTCACTTGCGTGGGTAGGCCTAGCGCCGGCGACAGGAAACACCCCAAAGCGCAACGTGGACACATCCTAAATTTTGGAAAAAAACAGAGGTGTTTTTTGCGAAGTGCCTACCTGTAGATTTTGGCCTCTAGCTCAGCCGGCACCTAGGGAAACCTACCAAACCTGTGCATTTCTGAAAACTAGAGACCTAGGGGAATCCAAGGAGGGGTGACTTGCGGGGCTCGGACCAGGTTCTGTTACCCAGAATCCTTTGCAAACCTCAAAATTTGGCTAAAAAAACACATGTTCCTCACATTTCTGTGGCAGAAAGTTCTGGAATCTGAGAGGAGCTACAAATTTCCTTTGACCCAGCGTTCCTCCAAGTCTCCCGATAAAAATGATACCTCACTTGCGTGGGTAGGCCTAGCGCCGGTGACAGGAAACACCCCAAAGCGCAACGTGGACACATCCTAAATTTTGGAAAAAAACAGAGGTGTTTTTTGCGATGTGCCTACCTGTAGATTTTGGCCTCTAGCTCAGCCGGCACCTAGGGAAACCTACCAAACCTGTGCATTTCTGAAAACTAGAGACCTAGGGGAATCCAAGGAGGGGTGACTTGCGGGGCTCGGACCAGGTTCTGTTACCCAGAATCCTTTGCAAACCTCAAAATTTGGCTAAAAAAACACATGTTCCTCACATTTCTGTGGCAGAAAGTTCTGGAATCTGAGAGGAGCTACAAATTTCCTTCCACCCAGCGTTCCCCCAAGTCTCCCGATAAAAATGATACCTCACTTGCGTGGGTAGGCCTAGCGCCGGCGACAGGAAACACCCCAAAGCGCAACGTGGACACATCCTAAATTTTGGAAAAAAACAGAGGTGTTTTTTGCGAAGTGCCTACCTGTAGATTTTGGCCTCTAGCTCAGCCGGCACCTAGGGAAACCTACCAAACCTGTGCATTTCTGAAAACTAGAGACCTAGGGGAATCCAAGGAGGGGTGACTTGCGGGGCTCGGACCAGGTTCTGTTACCCAGAATCCTTTGCAAACCTCAAAATTTGGCTAAAAAAACACATGTTCCTCACATTTCTGTGGCAGAAAGTTCTGGAATCTGAGAGGAGCTACAAATTTCCTTCGACCCAGCGTTCCTCCAAGTCTCCCGATAAAAATGATACCTCACTTGCGTGGGTAGGCCTAGCGCCGGCGACAGGAAACACCCCAAAGCGCAACGTGGACACATCCTAAATTTTGGAAAAAAACAGAGGTGTTTTTTGCGAAGTGCCTACCTGTAGATTTTGGCCTCTAGCTCAGCCGGCACCTAGGGAAACCTACCAAACCTGTGCATTTCTGAAAACTAGAGACCTAGGGGAATCCAAGGAGGGGTGACTTGCGGGGCTCGGACCAGGTTCTGTTACCCAGAATCCTTTGCAAACCTCAAAATTTGGCTAAAAAAAAACATGTTCCTCACATTTCTGTTGCAGAAAGTTCTGGAATCTGAGAGGAGCTACAAATTTCCTTCTACCCAGCGTTCCCCCAAGTCTCCCGATAAAAATGATACCTCACTTGCGTGGGTAGGCCTAGCGCCGGCGACAGGAAACACCCCAAAGCGCAACGTGGACACATCCTAAATTTTGGGAGAAAACAGAGGTGTTTTTTGCGAAGTGCCTACCTGTAGATTTTGGCCTCTAGCTCTACCGGCACCTAGGGAAACCTACCAAACCTGTGCATTTCTGAAAACTAGAGACCTAGGGGAATCCAAGGAGGGGTGACTTGCGGGGCTCGGACCAGGTTCTGTTACCCAGAATCCTTTGCAAACCTCAAAATTTGGCTAAAAAAACACATGTTCCTCACATTTCTGTGGCAGAAAGTTCTGGAATCTGAGAGGAGCTACAAATTTCCTTCCACCCAGCGTTCCCCAAAGTCTCCCGATAAAAATGATACCTCACTTGCGTGGGTAGGCCTAGCGCCGGCGACAGGAAACACCCCAAAGCGCAACGTGGACACATCCTAAATTTTGGAAAAAAACAGAGGTGTTTTTTGCAAAGTGCCTACCTGTAGATTTTGGCCTCTAGCTCAGCCGGCACCTAGGGAAACCTACCAAACCTGTGCATTTCTGAAAACTAGAGACCTAGGGGAATCCAAGCAGGGGTGACTTGCGGGGCTCGGACCAGGTTCTGTTACCCAGAATCCTTTGCAAACCTCAAAATTTGGCTAAAAAAACACATGTTCCTCACATTTCTGTGGCAGAAAGTTCTGGAATCTGAGAGGAGCTACAAATTTCCTTCAACCCAGCGTTCCTCCAAGTCTCCCGATAAAAATGATACCTCACTTGCGTGGGTAGGCCTAGCGCCGGCGACAGGAAACACCCCAAAGCGCAACGTGGACACATCCTAAATTTTGGAAAAAAACAGAGGTGTTTTTTGCGATGTGCCTACCTGTAGATTTTGGCCTCTAGCTCAGCCGGCACCTAGGGAAACCTACCAAACCTGTGCATTTCTGAAAACTAGAGACCTAGGGGAATCCAAGGAGGGGTGACTTGCGGGGCTCGGACCAGGTTCTGTTACCCAGAATCCTTTGCAAACCTCAAAATTTGGCTAAAAAAACACATGTTCCTCACATTTCTGTGGCAGAAAGTTCTGGAATCTGAGAGGAGCTACAAATTTCCTTCCACCCAGCGTTCCCCCAAGTCTCCCGATAAAAATGATACCTCACTTGCGTGGGTAGGCCTAGCGCTGGCGACAGGAAACACCCCAAAGCGCAACGTGGACACATCCTAAATTTTGGAAAAAAACAGAGGTGTTTTTTGCGAAGTGCCTACCTGTAGATTTTGGCCTCTAGCTCAGCCGGCACCTAGGGAAACCTACCAAACCTGTGCATTTCTGAAAACTAGAGACCTAGGGGAATCCAAGGAGGGGTGACTTGCGGGGCTCGGACCAGGTTCTGTTACCCAGAATCCTTTGCAAACCTCAAAATTTGGTTAAAAAAACACATGTTCCTCACATTTCTGTGGCAGAAAGTTCTGGAATCTGAGAGGAGCTACAAATTTCCTTCCACCCAGCGTTCCCCCAAGTCTCCCGATAAAAATGATACCTCACTTGCGTGGGTAGGCCTAGCGCCGGCGACAGGAAACACCCCAAAGCGCAACGTGGACACATCCTAAATTTTGGAAAAAAACAGAGGTGTTTTTGGCGAAGTGCCTACCTGTAGATTTTGGCCTCTAGCTCAGCCGGCACCTAGGGAAACCTACCAAACCTGTGCATTTCTGAAAACTAGTGACCTAGGGGAATCCAAGGAGGGGTGACTTGCGGGGCTCGGACCAGGTTCTGTTACCCAGAATCCTTTGCAAACCTCAAAATTTGGCTAAAAAAACACATGTTCCTCACATTTCTGTGGCAGAAAGTTCTGGAATCTGAGAGGAGCTACAAATTTCCTTCGACCCAGCGTTCCTCCAAGTCTCCCGATAAAAATGATACCTCACTTGCGTGGGTAGGCCTAGCGCCGGCGACAGGAAACACCACAAAGCGCAACGTGGACACATCCTAAATTTTGGAAAAAAACAGAGGTGTTTTTTGCGAAGTGCCTACCTGTAGATTTTGGCCTCTAGCTCAGCCGGCACCTAGGGAAACCTACCAAACCTGTGCATTTCTGAAAACTAGAGACCTAGGGGAATCCAAGGAGGGGTGACTTGCGGGGCTCGGACCAGGTTCTGTTACCCAGAATCCTTTGCAAACCTCAAAATTTGGCTAAAAAAAAACATGTTCCTCACATTTCTGTTGCAGAAAGTTCTGGAATCTGAGAGGAGCTACAAATTTCCTTCCACCCAGCGTTCCCCCAAGTCTCCCGATAAAAATGATACCTCACTTGCGTGGGTAGGCCTAGCGCCGGCGACAGGAAACACCCCAAAGCGCAACGTGGACACATCCTAAATTTTGGGAGAAAACAGAGGTGTTTTTTGCGAAGTGCCTACCTGTAGATTTTGGCCTCTAGCTCTACCGGCACCTAGGGAAACCTACCAAACCTGTGCATTTCTGAAAACTAGAGACCTAGGGGAATCCAAGGAGGGGTGACTTGCGGGGCTCGGACCAGGTTCTGTTACCCAGAATCCTTTGCAAACCTCAAAATTTGGCTAAAAAAACACATGTTCCTCACATTTCTGTGGCAGAAAGTTCTGGAATCTGAGAGGAGCTACAAATTTCCTTCCACCCAGCGTTCCCCAAAGTCTCCCGATAAAAATGATACCTCACTTGCGTGGGTAGGCCTAGCGCCGGCGACAGGAAACACCCCAAAGCGCAACGTGGACACATCCTAAATTTTGGAAAAAAACAGAGGTGTTTTTTGCAAAGTGCCTACCTGTAGATTTTGGCCTCTAGCTCAGCCGGCACCTAGGGAAACCTACCAAACCTGTGCATTTCTGAAAACTAGAGACCTAGGGGAATCCAAGCAGGGGTGACTTGCGGGGCTCGGACCAGGTTCTGTTACCCAGAATCCTTTGCAAACCTCAAAATTTGGCTAAAAAAACACATGTTCCTCACATTTCTGTGGCAGAAAGTTCTGGAATCTGAGAGGAGCTACAAATTTCCTTCGACCCAGCGTTCCTCCAAGTCTCCCGATAAAAATGATACCTCACTTGCGTGGGTAGGCCTAGCGCCGGCGACAGGAAACACCCCAAAGCGCAACGTGGACACATCCTAAATTTTGGAAAAAAACAGAGGTGTTTTTTGCGAAGTGCCTACCTGTAGATTTTGGCCTCTAGCTCAGCCGGCACCTAGGGAAACCTACCAAACCTGAGCATTTCTGAAAACTAGAGACCTAGGGGAATCCAAGGAGGGGTGACTTGCGGGGCTCGGACCAGGTTCTGTTACCCAGAATCCTTTGCAAACCTCAAAATTTGGCTAAAAAAAAACATGTTCCTCACATTTCTGTTGCAGAAAGTTCTGGAATCTGAGAGGAGCTACAAATTTCCTTCCACCCAGCGTTCCCCCAAGTCTCCCGATAAAAATGATACCTCACTTGCGTGGGTAGGCCTAGCGCCGGCGACAGGAAACACCCCAAAGCGCAACGTGGACACATCCTAAATTTTGGGAGAAAACAGAGGTGTTTTTTGCGAAGTGCCTACCTGTAGATTTTGGCCTCTAGCTCTACCGGCACCTAGGGAAACCTACCAAACCTGTGCATTTCTGAAAACTAGAGACCTAGGGGAATCCAAGGAGGGGTGACTTGCGGGGCTCGGACCAGGTTCTGTTACCCAGAATCCTTTGCAAACCTCAAAATTTGGCTAAAAAAACACATGTTCCTCACATTTCTGTGGCAGAAAGTTCTGGAATCTGAGAGGAGCTACAAATTTCCTTCCACCCAGCGTTCCCCAAAGTCTCCCGATAAAAATGATACCTCACTTGCGTGGGTAGGCCTAGCGCCGGCGACAGGAAACACCCCAAAGAGCAACGTGGACACATCCTAAATTTTGGAAAAAAACAGAGGTGTTTTTTGCAAAGTGCCTACCTGTAGATTTTGGCCTCTAGCTCAGCCGGCACCTAGGGAAACCTACCAAACCTGTGCATTTCTGAAAACTAGAGACCTAGGGGAATCCAAGCAGGGGTGACTTGCGGGGCTCGGACCAGGTTCTGTTACCCAGAATCCTTTGCAAACCTCAAAATTTGGCTAAAAAAACACATGTTCCTCACATTTCTGTGGCAGAAAGTTCTGGAATCTGAGAGGAGCTACAAATTTCCTTCAACCCAGCGTTCCTCCAAGTCTCCCGATAAAAATGATACCTCACTTGCGTGGGTAGGCCTAGCGCCGGCGACAGGAAACACCCCAAAGCGCAACGTGGACACATCCTAAATTTTGGAAAAAAACAGAGGTGTTTTTTGCGATGTGCCTACCTGTAGATTTTGGCCTCTAGCTCAGCCGGCACCTAGGGAAACCTACCAAACCTGTGCATTTCTGAAAACTAGAGACCTAGGGGAATCCAAGGAGGGGTGACTTGCGGGGCTCGGACCAGGTTCTGTTACCCAGAATCCTTTGCAAACCTCAAAATTTGGCTAAAAAAACACATGTTCCTCACATTTCTGTGGCAGAAAGTTCTGGAATCTGAGAGGAGCTACAAATTTCCTTCAACCCAGCGTTCCTCCAAGTCTCCCGATAAAAATGATACCTCACTTGCGTGGGTAGGCCTAGCGCCGGCGACAGGAAACACCCCAAAGCGCAACGTGGACACATCCTAAATTTTGGGAGAAAACAGAGGTGTGTTTTGCGAAGTGCCTACCTGTAGATTTTGGCTTCTAGCTCAGCCGGCACCTAGGGAAACCTACCAAACCTGTACATTTCTGAAAACTAGAGACCTAGGGGAATCCAAGGAGGGGTGACTTGCGGGGCTCGGACCAGGTTCTGTTACCCAGAATCCTTTGCAAACCTCAAAATTTGGCTAAAAAAACACATGTTCCTCACATTTCTGTGGCAGAAAGTTCTGGAATCTGAGAGGAGCTACAAATTTCCTTCGACCCAGCGTTCCTCCAAGTCTCCCGATAAAAATGATACCTCACTTGCGTGGGTAGGCCTAGCGCCGGCGACAGGAAACACCCCAAAGCGCAACGTGGACACATCCTAAATTTTGGAAAAAAACAGAGGTGTTTTTTGCGAAGTGCCTACCTGTAGATTTTGGCCTCTAGCTCAGACGGCACCTAGGGAAACCTACCAAACCTGTGCATTTCTGAAAACTAGAGACCTAGGGGAATCCAAGGAGGGGTGACTTGCGGGGCTCGGACCAGGTTCTGTTACCCAGAATCCTTTGCAAACCTCAAAATTTGGCTAAAAAAAAACATGTTCCTCACATTTCTGTTGCAGAAAGTTCTGGAATCTGAGAGGAGCTACAAATTTCCTTCCACCCAGCGTTCCCCCAAGTCTCCCGATAAAAATGATACCTCACTTGCGTGGGTAGGCCTAGCGCTGGCGACAGGAAACACCCCAAAGCGCAACGTGGACACATCCTAAATTTTGGGAGAAAACAGAGGTGTTTTTTGCGAAGTGCCTACCTGTAGATTTTGGCCTCTAGCTCTACCGGCACCTAGGGAAACCTACCAAACCTGTGCATTTCTGAAAACTAGAGACCTAGGGGAATCCAAGGAGGGGTGACTTGCGGAGCTCGGACCAGGTTCTGTTACCCAGAATCCTTTGCAAACCTCAAAATTTGTCTAAAAAAACACATGTTCCTCACATTTCTGTGGCAGAAAGTTCTGGAATCTGAGAGGAGCTACAAATTTCCTTCCACCCAGCGTTCCCCAAAGTCTCCCGATAAAAATGATACCTCACTTGCGTGGGTAGGCCTAGCGCCGGCGACAGGAAACACCCCAAAGCGCAACGTGGACACATCCTAAATTTTGGAAAAAAACAGAGGTGTTTTTTGCAAAGTGCCTACCTGTAGATTTTGGCCTCTAGCTCAGCCGGCACCTAGGGAAACCTACCAAACCTGTGCATTTCTGAAAACTAGAGACCTAGGGGAATCCAAGGAGGGGTGACTTGCGGGGCTCGGACCAGGTTCTGTTACCCAGAATCCTTTGCAAACCTCAAAATTTGGCTAAAAAAACACATGTTCCTCACATTTCTGTGGCAGAACGTTCTGGAATCTGAGAGGAGCTACAAATTTCCTTCGACCCAGCGTTCCTCCAAGTCTCCCGATAAAAATGATACCTCACTTGCGTGGGTAGGCCTAGCGCCGGCGACAGGAAACACCCCAAAGCGCAACGTGGACACATCCTAAATTTTGGAAAAAAACAGAGGTGTTTTTTGCGAAGTGCCTACCTGTAGATTTTGGCCTCTAGCTCAGCCGGCACCTAGGGAAACCTACCAAACCTGTGCATTTCTGAAAACTAGAGACCTAGGGGAATCCAAGGAGGGGTGACTTGCGGGGCTCGGACCAGGTTCTGTTACCCAGAATCCTTTGCAAACCTCAAAATTTGGCTAAAAAAAACATGTTCCTCACATTTCTGTGGCAGAAAGTTCTGGAATCTGAGAGGAGCTACAAATTTCCTTCCACCCAGCGTTCCCCCAAGTCTCCCGATAAAAATGATACTTCACTTGCGTGGGTAGGTCTAGCGCCGGCGACAGGAAACACCCCAAAGCGCAACGTGGACACATCCTAAATTTTGGGAGAAAACAGAGGTGTTTTTTGCGAAGTGCCTACCTGTAGATTTTGGCCTCTAGCTCTGCCGGCACCTAGGGAAACCTACCAAACCTGTGCATTTCTGAAAACTAGAGACCTAGGGGAATCCAAGGAGGGGTGACTTGCGGGGCTCGGACCAGGTTCTGTTACCCAGAATCCTTTGCAAACCTCAAAATTTGGCTAAAAAAACACATGTTCCTCACATTTCTGTGGCAGAAAGTTCTGGAATCTGAGAGGAGCTACAAATTTCCTTCCACCCAGCGTTCCCCCAAGTCTCCCGATAAAAATGATACCTCACTTGCGTGGGTAGGCCTAGCGCCTGCGACAGGAAACACCCCAAAGCGCAACGTGGACACATCCTAAATTTTGGAAAAAAACAGAGGTGTTTTTTGCAAAGTGCCTACCTGTAGATTTTGGCCTCTAGCTCAGCCGGCACCTAGAGAAACCTACCAAACCTGTGCATTTCTGAAAACTAGAGACCTAGGGGAATCCAAGGAGGGGTGACTTGCGGGGCTCGGACCAGGTTCTGTTACCCAGAATCCTTTGCAAACCTCAAAATTTGGCTAAAAAAACACATGTTCCTCATATTTCTGTGGCAGAAAGTTCTGGAATCTGAGAGGAGCTACAAATTTCCTTCCACCCAGCGTTCCTCCAAGTCTCCCGATAAAAATGATACCTCACTTGCGTGGGTAGGCCTAGCGCCGGCGACAGGAAACACCCCAAAGCGCAACGTGGACACATCCTAAATTTTGGAAAAAAACAGAGGTGTTTTTTGCGAAGTGCCTACCTGTAGATTTTGGCCTCTAGCTCAGCCGGCACCTAGGGAAACCTACCAATCCTGTGCATTTCTGAAAACTAGAGACTTAGGGGAATCCAAGGAGGGGTGACTTGCGGGGCTCGGACCAGGTTCTGTTACCCAGAATCCTTTGCAAACCTCAAAATTTGGCTAAAAAAACACATGTTCCTCACATTTCTGTGGCAGAAAGTTCTGGAATCTGAGAGGAGCTACAAATTTCCTTCGACCCAGCGTTCCTCCAAGTCTCCCGATAAAAATGATACCTCACTTGCGTGGGTAGGCCTAGCGCCGGCGACATTAAACACCCCAAAGCGCAACGTGGACACATCCTAAATTTTGGAAAAAAACAGAGGTGTTTTTTGCGAAGTGCCTACCTGTAGATTTTGGCCTCTAGCTCAGCCGGCACCTAGGGAAACCTACCAAACCTGTGCATTTCTGAAAACTAGAGCCCTAGGGGAAATCCAAGGAGGGGTGACTTGCGGGGCTCGGACCAGGTTCTGTTACCCAGAATCCTTTGCAAACCTCAAAATTTGGCTAAAAAAACACATGTTCCTCACATTTCTGTGGCAGAAAGTTCTGGAATCTGAGAGGAGCTACAAATTTCCTTCCACCCAGCGTTCCCCCAAGTCTCCCGATAAAAATGATACCTCACTTGCGTGGGTAGGCCTAGCGCCGGCGACAGGAAACACCCCAAAGCGCAACGTGGACACATCCTAAATTTTAGAAAAAAACAGAGGTGTTTTTTGCGAAGTGCCTACCTGTAGATTTTGGCCTCTAGCTCAGCCGGCACCTAGGGAAACCTACCAAACCTGTGTATTTCTGAAAACTAGAGACCTGGGGGAATCCAAGGAGGGGTGACTTGCGGGGCTCGGACCAGGTTCTGTTACCCAGAATCCTTTGCAAACCTCAAAATTTGGCTAAAAAAACACATGTTCCTCACATTTCTGTGGCAGAAAGTTCTGGAATCTGAGAGGAGCTACAAATTTCCTTCGACCGAGCGTTCCGCCAAGTCTCCCGATAAAAATGATACCTCACTTGCGTGGGTAGGCCTAGCGCCGGCGACAGGAAACACCCCAAAGCGCAACGTGGACACATCCTAAATTTTGGAAAAAAACAGAGGTGTTTTTTGCGAACTGCCTACCTGTAGATTTTGGCCTCTAGCTCAGCCGGCACCTAGGGAAACCTACCAAACCTGTGCATTTCTGAAAACTAGAGACCTAGGGGAATCCAAGGAGGGGTGACTTCCGGGGCTCGGACCAGGTTCTGTTACCCAGAATCCTTTGCAAACCTCAAAATTTGGCTAAAAAAACACATGTTCCTCACATTTCTGTGGCAGAAAGTTCTGGAATCTGAGAGGAGCTACAAATTTCCTTCAACCCAGCGTTCCTCCAAGTCTCCCGATAAAAATGATACCTCACTTGCGTGGGTAGGCCTAGCGCCGGCGACAGGAAACACCCCAAAGCGCAACGTGGACACATCCTAAATTTTGGGAGAAAACAGAGGTGTTTTTTGCGAAGTGCCTACCTGTAGATTTTGGCCTCTAGCTCAGCCGGCACCTAGGGAAACCTACCAAACCTGTACATTTCTGAAAACTAGAGACCTAGGGGAATCCAAGGAGGGGTGACTTGCGGGGCTCGGACCAGGTTCTGTTACCCAGAATCCTTTGCAAACCTCAACATTTGGCTAAAAAAACACATGTTCCTCACATTTCTGTGGCAGAAAGTTCTGGAATCTGAGAGGAGCTACAAATTTCCTTCGACCCAGCGTTCCTCCAAGTCTCCCGATAAAAATGATACCTCACTTGCGTGGGTAGGCCTAGCGCCGGCGACAGGAAACACCCCAAAGCGCAACGTGGACACATCCTAAATTTTGGAAAAAAACAGAGGTGTTTTTTGCGAAGTGCCTACCTGTAGATTTTGGCTTCTAGCTCAGCCGGCACCTAGGGAAACCTACCAAACCTGTACATTTCTGAAAACTAGAGACCTAGGGGAATCCAAGGAGGGGTGACTTGCGGGGCTCGGACCAGGTTCTGTTACCCAGAATCCTTTGCAAACCTCAAAATTTGTCTAAAAAAACACATGTTCCTCACATTTCTGTGGCAGAAAGTTCTGGAATCTGAGAGGAGCTACAAATTTCCTTCGACCCAGCGTTCCTCCAAGTCTCCCGATAAAAATGATACCTCACTTGCGTGGGTAGGCCTAGCGCCGGCGACAGGAAACACCCCAAAGCGCAACGTGGACACATCCTAAATTTTGGAAAAAAACAGAGGTGTTTTTTGCGAAGTGCCTACCTGTAGATTTTGGCCTCTAGCTCAGACGGCACCTAGGGAAACCTACCAAACCTGTGCATTTCTGAAAACTAGAGACCTAGGGGAATCCAAGGAGGGGTGACTTGCGGGGCTCGGACCAGGTTCTGTTACCCAGAATCCTTTGCAAACCTCAAAATTTGGCTAAAAAAAAACATGTTCCTCACATTTCTGTTGCAGAAAGTTCTGGAATCTGAGAGGAGCTACAAATTTCCTTCCACCCAGCGTTCCCCCAAGTCTCCCGATAAAAATGATACCTCACTTGCATGGGTAGGCCTAGCGCCGGCGACAGGAAACACCCCAAAGCGCAACGTGGACACATCCTAAATTTTGGGAGAAAACAGAGGTGTTTTTTGCGAAGTGCCTACCTGTAGATTTTGGCCTCTAGCTCTACCGGCACCTAGGGAAACCTACCAAACCTGTGCATTTCTGAAAACTAGAGACCTAGGGGAATCCAAGGAGGGGTGACTTGCGGGGCTCGGACCAGGTTCTGTTACCCAGAATCCTTTGCAAACCTCAAAATTTGGCTAAAAAAACACATGTTCCTCACATTTCTGTGGCAGAACGTTCTGGAATCTGAGAGGAGCTACAAATTTCCTTCGACCCAGCGTTCCTCCAAGTCTCCCGATAAAAATGATACCTCACTTGCGTGGGTAGGCCTAGCGCCGGCGACAGGAAACACCCCAAAGCGCAACGTGGACACATCCTAAATTTTGGAAAAAAACAGAGGTGTTTTTTGCGAAGTGCCTACCTGTAGATTTTGGCCTCTAGCTCAGACGGCACCTAGGGAAACCTACCAAACCTGTGCATTTCTGAAAACTAGAGACCTAGGGGAATCCAAGGAGGGGTGACTTGCGGGGCTCGGACCAGGTTCTGTTACCCAGAATCCTTTGCAAACCTCAAAATTTGGCTAAAAAAAACATGTTCCTCACATTTCTGTGGCAGAAAGTTCTGGAATCTGAGAGGAGCTACAAATTTCCTTCCACCCAGCGTTCCCCCAAGTCTCCCGATAAAAATGATACTTCACTTGCGTGGGTAGGTCTAGCGCCGGCGACAGGAAACACCCCAAAGCGCAACGTGGACACATCCTAAATTTTGGGAGAAAACAGAGGTGTTTTTTGCGAAGTGCCTACCTGTAGATTTTGGCCTCTAGCTCTGCCGGCACCTAGGGAAACCTACCAAACCTGTGCATTTCTGAAAACTAGAGACCTAGGGGAATCCAAGGAGGGGTGACTTGCGGGGCTCGGACCAGGTTCTGTTACCCAGAATCCTTTGCAAACCTCAAAATTTGGCTAAAAAAACACATGTTCCTCACATTTCTGTGGCAGAAAGTTCTGGAATCTGAGAGGAGCTACAAATTTCCTTCCACCCAGCGTTCCCCCAAGTCTCCCGATAAAAATGATACCTCACTTGCGTGGGTAGGCCTAGCGCCGGCGACAGGAAACACCCCAAAGCGCAACGTGGACACATCCTAAATTTTGGAAAAAAACAGAGGTGTTTTTTGCAAAGTGCCTACCTGTAGATTTTGGCCTCTAGCTCAGCCGGCACCTAGAGAAACCTACCAAACCTGTGCATTTCTGAAAACTAGAGACCTAGGGGAATCCAAGGAGGGGTGACTTGCGGGGCTCGGACCAGGTTCTGTTACCCAGAATCCTTTGCAAACCTCAAAATTTGGCTAAAAAAACACATGTTCCTCATATTTCTGTGGCAGAAAGTTCTGGAATCTGAGAGGAGCTACAAATTTCCTTCCACCCAGCGTTCCTCCAAGTCTCCCGATAAAAATGATACCTCACTTGCGTGGGTAGGCCTAGCGCCGGCGACAGGAAACACCCCAAAGCGCAACGTGGACACATCCTAAATTTTGGAAAAAAACAGAGGTGTTTTTTGCGAAGTGCCTACCTGTAGATTTTGGCCTCTAGCTCAGCCGGCACCTAGGGAAACCTACCAATCCTGTGCATTTCTGAAAACTAGAGACTTAGGGGAATCCAAGGAGGGGTGACTTGCGGGGCTCGGACCAGGTTCTGTTACCCAGAATCCTTTGCAAACCTCAAAATTTGGCTAAAAAAACACATGTTCCTCACATTTCTGTGGCAGAAAGTTCTGGAATCTGAGAGGAGCTACAAATTTCCTTCGACCCAGCGTTCCTCCAAGTCTCCCGATAAAAATGATACCTCACTTGCGTGGGTAGGCCTAGCGCCGGCGACATTAAACACCCCAAAGCGCAACGTGGACACATCCTAAATTTTGGAAAAAAACAGAGGTGTTTTTTGCGAAGTGCCTACCTGTAGATTTTGGCCTCTAGCTCAGCCGGCACCTAGGGAAACCTACCAAACCTGTGCATTTCTGAAAACTAGAGCCCTAGGGGAAATCCAAGGAGGGGTGACTTGCGGGGCTCGGACCAGGTTCTGTTACCCAGAATCCTTTGCAAACCTCAAAATTTGGCTAAAAAAACACATGTTCCTCACATTTCTGTGGCAGAAAGTTCTGGAATCTGAGAGGAGCTACAAATTTCCTTCCACCCAGCGTTCCCCCAAGTCTCCCGATAAAAATGATACCTCACTTGCGTGGGTAGGCCTAGCGCCGGCGACAGGAAACACCCCAAAGCGCAACGTGGACACATCCTAAATTTTAGAAAAAAACAGAGGTGTTTTTTGCGAAGTGCCTACCTGTAGATTTTGGCCTCTAGCTCAGCCGGCACCTAGGGAAACCTACCAAACCTGTGTATTTCTGAAAACTAGAGACCTGGGGGAATCCAAGGAGGGGTGACTTGCGGGGCTCGGACCAGGTTCTGTTACCCAGAATCCTTTGCAAACCTCAAAATTTGGCTAAAAAAACACATGTTCCTCACATTTCTGTGGCAGAAAGTTCTGGAATCTGAGAGGAGCTACAAATTTCCTTCGACCGAGCGTTCCGCCAAGTCTCCCGATAAAAATGATACCTCACTTGCGTGGGTAGGCCTAGCGCCGGCGACAGGAAACACCCCAAAGCGCAACGTGGACACATCCTAAATTTTGGAAAAAAACAGAGGTGTTTTTTGCGAAGTGACTACCTGTAGATTTTGGCCTCTAGCTCAGCCGGCACCTAGGGAAACCTACCAAACCTGTGCATTTCTGAAAACTAGAGACCTAGGGGAATCCAAGGAGGGGTGACTTCCGGGGCTCGGACCAGGTTCTGTTACCCAGAATCCTTTGCAAACCTCAAAATTTGGCTAAAAAAACACATGTTCCTCACATTTCTGTGGCAGAAAGTTCTGGAATCTGAGAGGAGCTACAAATTTCCTTCAACCCAGCGTTCCTCCAAGTCTCCCGATAAAAATGATACCTCACTTGCGTGGGTAGGCCTAGCGCCGGCGACAGGAAACACCCCAAAGCGCAACGTGGACACATCCTAAATTTTGGAAAAAAACAGAGGTGTTTTTTGCGAAGTGCCTACCTGTAGATTTTGGCCTCTAGCTCAGCCGGCACCTAGGGAAACCTACCAATCCTGTGCATTTCTGAAAACTAGAGACTTAGGGGAATCCAAGGAGGGGTGACTTGCGGGGCTCGGACCAGGTTCTGTTACCCAGAATCCTTTGCAAACCTCAAAATTTGGCTAAAAAAACACATGTTCCTCACATTTCTGTGGCAGAAAGTTCTGGAATCTGAGAGGAGCTACAAATTTCCTTCGACCCAGCGTTCCTCCAAGTCTCCCGATAAAAATGATACCTCACTTGCGTGGGTAGGCCTAGCGCCGGCGACAGGAAACACCCCAAAGCGCAACGTGGACACATCCTAAATTTTGGAAAAAAACAGAGGTGTTTTTTGCGAAGTGCCTACCTGTAGATTTTGGCCTCTAGCTCAGCCGGCACCTAGGGAAACCTACCAAACCTGTGCATTTCTGAAAACTAGAGCCCTAGGGGAAATCCAAGGAGGGGTGACTTGCGGGGCTCGGACCAGGTTCTGTTACCCAGAATCCTTTGCAAACCTCAAAATTTGGCTAAAAAAACACATGTTCCTCACATTTCTGTGGCAGAAAGTTCTGGAATCTGAGAGGAGCTACAAATTTCCTTCCACCCAGCGTTCCCCCAAGTCTCCCGATAAAAATGATACCTCACTTGCGTGGGTAGGCCTAGCGCCGGCGACAGGAAACACCCCAAAGCGCAACGTGGACACATCCTAAATTTTAGAAAAAAACAGAGGTGTTTTTTGCGAAGTGCCTACCTGTAGATTTTGGCCTCTAGCTCAGCCGGCACCTAGGGAAACCTACCAAACCTGTGTATTTCTGAAAACTAGAGACCTGGGGGAATCCAAGGAGGGGTGACTTGCGGGGCTCGGACCAGGTTCTGTTACCCAGAATCCTTTGCAAACCTCAAAATTTGGCTAAAAAAACACATGTTCCTCACATTTCTGTGGCAGAAAGTTCTGGAATCTGAGAGGAGCTACAAATTTCCTTCGACCGAGCGTTCCGCCAAGTCTCCCGATAAAAATGATACCTCACTTGCGTGGGTAGGCCTAGCGCCGGCGACAGGAAACACCCCAAAGCGCAACGTGGACACATCCTAAATTTTGGAAAAAAACAGAGGTGTTTTTTGCGAAGTGCCTACCTGTAGATTTTGGCCTCTAGCTCAGCCGGCACCTAGGGAAACCTACCAAACCTGTGCATTTCTGAAAACTAGAGACCTAGGGGAATCCAAGGAGGGGTGACTTCCGGGGCTCGGACCAGGTTCTGTTACCCAGAATCCTTTGCAAACCTCAAAATTTGGCTAAAAAAACACATGTTCCTCACATTTCTGTGGCAGAAAGTTCTGGAATCTGAGAGGAGCTACAAATTTCCTTCAACCCAGCGTTCCTCCAAGTCTCCCGATAAAAATGATACCTCACTTGCGTGGGTAGGCCTAGCGCCGGCGACAGGAAACACCTCAAAGCGCAACGTGGACACATCCTAAATTTTGGGAGAAAACAGAGGTGTTTTTTGCGAAGTGCCTACCTGTAGATTTTGGCCTCTAGCTCAGCCGGCACCTAGGGAAACCTACCAAACCTGTACATTTCTGAAAACTAGAGACCTAGGGGAATCCAAGGAGGGGTGACTTGCGGGGCTCGGACCAGGTTCTGTTACCCAGAATCCTTTGCAAACCTCAACATTTGGCTAAAAAAACACATGTTCCTCACATTTCTGTGGCAGAAAGTTCTGGAATCTGAGAGGAGCTACAAATTTCCTTCGACCCAGCGTTCCTCCAAGTCTCCCGATAAAAATGATACCTCACTTGCGTGGGTAGGCCTAGCGCCGGCGACAGGAAACACCCCAAAGCGCAACGTGGACACATCCTAAATTTTGGAAAAAAACAGAGGTGTTTTTTGCGAAGTGCCTACCTGTAGATTTTGGCCTCTAGCTCAGACGGCACCTAGGGAAACCTACCAAACCTGTGCATTTCTGAAAACTAGAGACCTAGGGGAATCCAAGGAGGGGTGACTTGCGGGGCTCGGACCAGGTTCTGTTACCCAGAATCCTTTGCAAACCTCAAAATTTGGCTAAAAAAAAACATGTTCCTCACATTTCTGTTGCAGAAAGTTCTGGAATCTGAGAGGAGCTACAAATTTCCTTCCACCCAGCGTTCCCCCAAGTCTCCCGATAAAAATGATACCTCACTTGCGTGGGTAGGCCTAGCGCCGGCGACAGGAAACACCCCAAAGCGCAACGTGGACACATCCTAAATTTTGGGAGAAAACAGAGGTGTTTTTTGCGAAGTGCCTACCTGTAGATTTTGGCCTCTAGCTCTACCGGCACCTAGGGAAACCTACCAAACCTGTGCATTTCTGAAAACTAGAGACCTAGGGGAATCCAAGGAGGGGTGACTTGCGGAGCTCGGACCAGGTTCTGTTACCCAGAATCCTTTGCAAACCTCAAAATTTGGCTAAAAAAACACATGTTCCTCACATTTCTGTGGCAGAAAGTTCTGGAATCTGAGAGGAGCTACAAATTTCCTTCCACCCAGCGTTCCCCAAAGTCTCCCGATAAAAATGATACCTCACTTGCGTGGGTAGGCCTAGCGCCGGCGACAGGAAACACCCCAAAGCGCAACGTGGACACATCCTAAATTTTGGAAAAAAACAGAGGTGTTTTTTGCGAAGTGCCTACCTGTAGATTTTGGCCTCTAGCTCAGCCGGCACCTAGGGAAACCTACCAAACCTGTGCATTTCTGAAAACTAGAGCCCTAGGGGAAATCCAAGGAGGGGTGACTTGCGGGGCTCGGACCAGGTTCTGTTACCCAGAATCCTTTGCAAACCTCAAAATTTGGCTAAAAAAACACATGTTCCTCACATTTCTGTGGCAGAAAGTTCTGGAATCTGAGAGGAGCTACAAATTTCCTTCCACCCAGCGTTCCCCCAAGTCTCCCGATAAAAATGATACCTCACTTGCGTGGGTAGGCCTAGCGCCGGCGACAGGAAACACCCCAAAGCGCAACGTGGACACATCCTAAATTTTAGAAAAAAACAGAGGTGTTTTTTGCGAAGTGCCTACCTGTAGATTTTGGCCTCTAGCTCAGCCGGCACCTAGGGAAACCTACCAAACCTGTGTATTTCTGAAAACTAGAGACCTGGGGGAATCCAAGGAGGGGTGACTTGCGGGGCTCGGACCAGGTTCTGTTACCCAGAATCCTTTGCAAACCTCAAAATTTGGCTAAAAAAACACATGTTCCTCACATTTCTGTGGCAGAAAGTTCTGGAATCTGAGAGGAGCTACAAATTTCCTTCGACCGAGCGTTCCGCCAAGTCTCCCGATAAAAATGATACCTCACTTGCGTGGGTAGGCCTAGCGCCGGCGACAGGAAACACCCCAAAGCGCAACGTGGACACATCCTAAATTTTGGAAAAAAACAGAGGTGTTTTTTGCGAAGTGCCTACCTGTAGATTTTGGCCTCTAGCTCAGCCGGCACCTAGGGAAACCTACCAAACCTGTGCATTTCTGAAAACTAGAGACCTAGGGGAATCCAAGGAGGGGTGACTTCCGGGGCTCGGACCAGGTTCTGTTACCCAGAATCCTTTGCAAACCTCAAAATTTGGCTAAAAAAACACATGTTCCTCACATTTCTGTGGCAGAAAGTTCTGGAATCTGAGAGGAGCTACAAATTTCCTTCAACCCAGCGTTCCTCCAAGTCTCCCGATAAAAATGATACCTCACTTGCGTGGGTAGGCCTAGCGCCGGCGACAGGAAACACCTCAAAGCGCAACGTGGACACATCCTAAATTTTGGGAGAAAACAGAGGTGTTTTTTGCGAAGTGCCTACCTGTAGATTTTGGCCTCTAGCTCAGCCGGCACCTAGGGAAACCTACCAAACCTGTACATTTCTGAAAACTAGAGACCTAGGGGAATCCAAGGAGGGGTGACTTGCGGGGCTCGGACCAGGTTCTGTTACCCAGAATCCTTTGCAAACCTCAACATTTGGCTAAAAAAACACATGTTCCTCACATTTCTGTGGCAGAACGTTCTGGAATCTGAGAGGAGCTACAAATTTCCTTCGACCCAGCGTTCCTCCAAGTCTCCCGATAAAAATGATACCTCACTTGCGTGGGTAGGCCTAGCGCCGGCGACAGGAAACACCCCAAAGCGCAACGTGGACACATCCTAAATTTTGGAAAAAAACAGAGGTGTTTTTTGCGAAGTGCCTACCTGTAGATTTTGGCCTCTAGCTCAGCCGGCACCTAGGGAAACCTACCAAACCTGTGCATTTCTGAAAACTAGAGACCTAGGGGAATCCAAGGAGGGGTGACTTGCGGGGCTCGGACCAGGTTCTGTTACCCAGAATCCTTTGCAAACCTCAAAATTTGGCTAAAAAAAACATGTTCCTCACATTTCTGTGGCAGAAAGTTCTGGAATCTGAGAGGAGCTACAAATTTCCTTCCACCCAGCGTTCCCCCAAGTCTCCCGATAAAAATGATACTTCACTTGCGTGGGTAGGTCTAGCGCCGGCGACAGGAAACACCCCAAAGCGCAACGTGGACACATCCTAAATTTTGGGAGAAAACAGAGGTGTTTTTTGCGAAGTGCCTACCTGTAGATTTTGGCCTCTAGCTCTGCCGGCACCTAGGGAAACCTACCAAACCTGTGCATTTCTGAAAACTAGAGACCTAGGGGAATCCAAGGAGGGGTGACTTGCGGGGCTCGGACCAGGTTCTGTTACCCAGAATCCTTTGCAAACCTCAAAATTTGGCTAAAAAAACACATGTTCCTCACATTTCTGTGGCAGAAAGTTCTGGAATCTGAGAGGAGCTACAAATTTCCTTCCACCCAGCGTTCCCCCAAGTCTCCCGATAAAAATGATACCTCACTTGCGTGGGTAGGCCTAGCGCCGGCGACAGGAAACACCCCAAAGCGCAACGTGGACACATCCTAAATTTTGGAAAAAAACAGAGGTGTTTTTTGCAAAGTGCCTACCTGTAGATTTTGGCCTCTAGCTCAGCCGGCACCTAGAGAAACCTACCAAACCTGTGCATTTCTGAAAACTAGAGACCTAGGGGAATCCAAGGAGGGGTGACTTGCGGGGCTCGGACCAGGTTCTGTTACCCAGAATCCTTTGCAAACCTCAAAATTTGGCTAAAAAAACACATGTTCCTCATATTTCTGTGGCAGAAAGTTCTGGAATCTGAGAGGAGCTACAAATTTCCTTCCACCCAGCGTTCCTCCAAGTCTCCCGATAAAAATGATACCTCACTTGCGTGGGTAGGCCTAGCGCCGGCGACAGGAAACACCCCAAAGCGCAACGTGGACACATCCTAAATTTTGGAAAAAAACAGAGGTGTTTTTTGCGAAGTGCCTACCTGTAGATTTTGGCCTCTAGCTCAGCCGGCACCTAGGGAAACCTACCAATCCTGTGCATTTCTGAAAACTAGAGACTTAGGGGAATCCAAGGAGGGGTGACTTGCGGGGCTCGGACCAGGTTCTGTTACCCAGAATCCTTTGCAAACCTCAAAATTTGGCTAAAAAAACACATGTTCCTCACATTTCTGTGGCAGAAAGTTCTGGAATCTGAGAGGAGCTACAAATTTCCTTCGACCCAGCGTTCCTCCAAGTCTCCCGATAAAAATGATACCTCACTTGCGTGGGTAGGCCTAGTGCCGGCGACAGGAAACACCCCAAAGCGCAACGTGGACACATCCTAAATTTTGGAAAAAAACAGAGGTGTTTTTTGCGAAGTGCCTACCTGTAGATTTTGGCCTCTAGCTCAGCCGGCACCTAGGGAAACCTACCAAACCTGTGCATTTCTGAAAACTAGAGCCCTAGGGGAAATCCAAGGAGGGGTGACTTGCGGGGCTCGGACCAGGTTCTGTTACCCAGAATCCTTTGCAAACCTCAAAATTTGGCTAAAAAAACACATGTTCCTCACATTTCTGTGGCAGAAAGTTCTGGAATCTGAGAGGAGCTACAAATTTCCTTCCACCCAGCGTTCCCCCACGTCTCCCGATAAAAATGATACCTCACTTGCGTGGGTAGGCCTAGCGCCGGCGACAGGAAACACCCCAAAGCGCAACGTGGACACATCCTAAATTTTAGAAAAAAACAGAGGTGTTTTTTGCGAAGTGCCTACCTGTAGATTTTGGCCTCTAGCTCAGCCGGCACCTAGGGAAACCTACCAAACCTGTGTATTTCTGAAAACTAGAGACCTGGGGGAATCCAAGGAGGGGTGACTTGCGGGGCTCGGACCAGGTTCTGTTACCCAGAATCCTTTGCAAACCTCAAAATTTGGCTAAAAAAACACATGTTCCTCACATTTCTGTGGCAGAAAGTTCTGGAATCTGAGAGGAGCTACAAATTTCCTTCGACCGAGCGTTCCGCCAAGTCTCCCGATAAAAATGATACCTCACTTGCGTGGGTAGGCCTAGCGCCGGCGACAGGAAACACCCCAAAGCGCAACGTGGACACATCCTAAATTTTGGAAAAAAACAGAGGTGTTTTTTGCGAAGTGCCTACCTGTAGATTTTGGCCTCTAGCTCAGCCGGCACCTAGGGAAACCTACCAAACCTGTGCATTTCTGAAAACTAGAGACCTAGGGGAATCCAAGGAGGGGTGACTTGCGGGGCTCGGACCAGGTTCTGTTACCCAGAATCCTTTGCAAACCTCAAAATTTGGCTAAAAAAACACATGTTCCTCACATTTCTGTGGCAGAAAGTTCTGGAATCTGAGAGGAGCTACAAATTTCCTTCCACCCAGCGTTCCCCCAAGTCTCCCGATAAAAATGATACCTCACTTGCGTGGGTAGGCCTAGCGCCGGCGACAGGAAACACCCCAAAGCGCAACGTGGACACATCCTAAATTTTGGGAGAAAACAGAGGTGTTTTTTGCGAAGTGCCTACCTGTAGATTTTGGCCTCTAGCTCAGCCGGCACTTAGGGAAACCGACCAAACCTGTGCATTTCTGAAAACTAGAGACCTAGGGGAATCCAAGGAGGGGTGACTTGCGGGGCTCGGACCAGGTTCTGTTACCCAGAATCCTTTGCAAACCTCAAAATGTGGCTAAAAAAACACATGTCCCTCACATTTTTGTGGCAGAAAGTTCTGGAATCTGAGAGGAGCTACAAATTTCCTTCCACCCAGCGTTCCCCCAAGTCTCCCGATAAAAATGATACGTCACTTGCGTGGGTAGGCCTAGCGCTGGCGACAGGAAACACCCCAAAGCGCAACGTGGACACATCCTAAATTTTGGAAAAAAACAGAGGTGTTTTTTGCGAAGTGCCTACCTGTAGATTTTGGCCTCTAGCTCAGCCGGCACCTAGGGAAACCTACCAAACCTGTGCATTTCTGAAAACTAGAGACCTAGGGGAATCCAAGGAGGGATGACTTGCGGGGCTCGGACCAGGTTCTGTTACCCAGAATCCTTTGCAAACCTCAAAATTTGGCTAAAAAAACACATGTTCCTCACATTTCTGTGGCAGAAAGTTCTGGAATCTGAGAGGAGCTACAAATTTCCTTCCACCCAGCGTTCCCCCAAGTCTCCCGATAAAAATGATACCTCACTTGCGTGGGTAGGCCTAGCGCCGGCGACAGGAAACACCCCAAAGCGCAACGTGGACACATCCTAAATTTTGGAAAAAAACAGAGGTGTTTTTTGCGAAGTGCCTACCTGTAGATTTTGGCCTCTAGCTCAGCCGGCACCTAGGGAAACCTACCAAACCTGTGCATGTCTGAAAACTAGAGACCTAGGGGAATCCAAGGAGGGGTGACTTGCGGGGGTCGGACCAGGTTCTGTTACCCAGAATCCTTTGCAAACCTCAAAATTTGGCTAAAAAAACACATGCTCCTCACATTTCTGTGGCAGAAAGTTCTGGAATCTGAGAGGAGCTACATATTTCCTTCCACCCAGCGTTCCCCCAAGTCTCCCGATAAAAATGATACCTCACTTGCGTGGGTAGGCCTAGCGCCCGCAACAGGAAACACCCCAAAACGCAACGTGGACACATCCCTTTTTTGAAAGAAAACAGTGCCTACCTGTGGATTTTGGCCTGTAGCTCACCCGGCACCTAGGGAAACCTACCAAACCTGTGCATTTCTGAAAACTAGAGACCTAGGGGAATCCAAGATGGGGTGACTTGCGGGGCTCGGACCAGGTTCTGTTACCCAGAATCCTTTGCAAACCTCAAAATGTGGCTAAAAAAACACATGTTCCTCACATTTCTGTGGCAGAAAGTTCTGGAATCTGAGAGGAGCCACAAATTTCCTTCCACCCAGCGTTCCCCTAAGTCTCTCAATAAAAATGGTACCTCACTTATGTGGGTAGGCCTAGCGCCCACGAAAGGAAATGGCCCAAAACACAACGTGGACAGAACATATTTTTTCACAGAAAACAGAGGTGTTTTTTGCAAAGTGCCTACCTGTGGAGTTTGGCCTCTAGCTCAGCCGGCCCCGGGAGGGGGGGGGCAGAAATGCCCTAAAATAAATTTCCCCCCCCGGGAGCGACCCTTGCCTAAGGGGTCGCTCCCCCTGCGTGACATTGGCGCCAAAAAACAAATCCCAGGTGCCTAGTGGTTTCTGCCCCCTTGGGGGCAGATTGACCTAAAATCTGCCAATCTGCCCCCAAGGGGGGCAGAAATGGCCTAAATACAATTTGCCCCCCAGGGGAGCGACCCTTGCCTGATGGGTCGCTCCCCATCTCGAAAAAAACAAACAAACAAAAAAAAAAACACAACAAAAAAATTTGCCCTGGTGCCCTGAGGGTTCTGCCCCCCCCCGGGGGCAGTTCGGCCTAATAATAGGCCGATCTGCCCCCAGGGGGGGCAGAAATGGCCTAAAATAAATTTGTCCCCCCCCCAGCCCCCACCCCCCCGGGAGCGACCCTTGCCTACGGGGTCGTTCCCCCTGCGTGACATTGGCGCCAAAAAACAAATCCCCGGTGCCTAGTGGTTTCTGCCCCCTTGGGGCAGATTGACCTAAAATCGGCCAATCTGCCCCCAGGGGGGCAGAAATGGCCTAAATACAATTTGCCCCCCAAGGGGAGCGACCCTTGCCTGCCTGATGGGTCGCTCCCCATCTCTAAAAAAACAAACAAACAAACAAAAAAAAAATTGCCCTGGCGCCTAGAGGTTTCTGCCCCCCCCTGGGGGCAGATCAGCCTAATATTAGGCCGATCTGCCCCCGGGGGACAGAAATGGCCTAAAATAAATTTGCCCCCACCCCCCCGGGAGCGACCCTTGCCTACAGGGTCGCTCCCCCTGCGTGACATTGGCGCCACAAAACAAATCCCCGGTGCCTAGTGGTTTCTGCCCCCTTGGGGGCAGATTGACCTAAAATCGGCCAATCTGCCCCCAGGGGGGCAGAAATGGTCTAAATACAATTTGCCCCCCAGGGGAGCGACCCTTGCCTGATGGGTTGCTCCCCATCTCTAAAAAAAGAAACAACAACAAAAAAAAAAAAAAAAAAAAATTTGCCCTGGCGCCAAGAGGTTTCTGCCCCCCCTGGGGGCAGAAATGGCCTAAAATAAATGTCCCTCCCCCCCAGGGAGCGACCCTTGCCTAAGGGGTCGCTCCCTTTGCGTGAAATTCACGCAAAGAAAAAATTCCATGGTGTCTAGTGGTTTCTACCCCCCTTGGGGGCAGATTGGCCTCATCAAAATAGGCCAATCTGCCCCCAAGGGGGGCAGAAATGGCCAAAATATAATTTTCCCCCAAGGGGAGCGAACCTTGCCTAAGGGGTCGCTCCCCACCAAAAAAAAAAAAGAAATGAAACATAAAAAAATAAAAAAAATGGTCCCTGGTGCCTAGAGGTTTCTGCCCCCCCCTGGGGGCAGAAAAGGCCTTCTCAAAAAAATGCCCCCCCCTGGGAGCGACCCTTGCCCTTGTCAGTTTCAATAAAAAAAAAAAAATCCCTGGTGTCTAGTGGGGTTTCAAAAGCCGGATTGCAAGCAATCCGGCTTTTGAAACCCTCGGAGGGACTTCAAAGGGAAGGAAATACTTTTCCTTCCCTTTGAAGCCCCTCCGGGCCTCCCAAGTGATTGAAAAAGAAATGCTTTTGCATTTCTTTTTCAATCGCGCTGGAAGCAGAGCTTCCAGCGCGACTAGGGAGGCCCCTGTGACAAATCAGCGCGCGCTCATGCGCTGACGTCACAGGGGGGGGGTGGGGGGTGGAAGGGGAAGGTCTTCCCCTTCCATCCCGACTTTGGGGGGGAAGGGGGGTGCACGGGGGGCGCACAGGGGAACTGTAGCCTTGGACGAGATCATCTCGTCCAAGGCACAGAACCGGTTAATGTGCCACCCATTTAAAATATATCCCAGGCCTGCCATTGCAGATCTTGAATGTAGTTTTAAACTACCACTTCAATGCAGTTTTTAACTATCACTTTGACTGGAAATATAATTCCCTCGCCAAGAATAAAACTTGTCTTTTTTTGCATATAAGTCACTTCTAAGGTAGACCCTAGATAGCCCATTGGGAAGTGTGCATTGTAATTGAAAGATTTGGAGGTGTAGTTTTAGGTTTTACATGTCCTGGTAGTGAAAAACTACTAAATTAATTTTTCACTGCTGTGATACCTACCTGTCCAATAGAATAACATTGGATTGCCTTGTTACATTTTATAAGTGATAACTTTTGATTGGGGACTGTTTGGTATCTATAAAACTGTAATTCAAAATCTGCTTTAATGGTAAAGTCAGATTTTAAGAATACAATTTTGAAGATGTCACTTACCTGAAAGATGGCATTTTCCTGCTCTTTGCAGTTTGTTGCCTACTGCCTGCCCCAGGTCTCATGACAGGGTGGATGTAGTTGGCAGTTGGACTTTGTGAATTCCACCCAGACAGTCATTCAATACAGGAGTTAGGTGGGCCTGAATGGGTCTTCTGCAGGAAGGATGGGGGAGGAGCTTGACACCATCCCACTTGCAACTGAATAGGCTGTGGTCTTTCTTCACACAAAGTGCTTGTCACTATGACATTGTCCCAGCAGCCAGCCTGGAGCCAGGAAATTCCAAGCACTTCAAAGCAAAACCTCTAGAAACTTCTCAAACTTCAAAGAAGGCACCAGGTACAAAAATAGGATACTCAGATCCACTCTTCAGTTCACTTTCTGGATCTGACAAGAACTCTCAGAAGATTGCCTGCTGCTGAGCTCTGCTGTGTACTCCACAAGACTGCTTTGCTGCAGCTGGGAGGAGTGCTTTGCTGTTGAAAGCCTGCCTTGAACCCTCAGAGGCCTGTCCTGCTGCTTGAGCCCTGCTTCATCACCTGAGGCCAAGACTACTAGAGTGACTCAAATTTGCTGGCCTCCTATTCAGAGCCATGGGGAGATAACAGGATCCCCCATCTGGGGCCCACACCTGGACCCAGCCTAAGTGAGTCCTGAACCCTCAAGTGGTGTCCCTCCAGTCCTGGACTCTTGTTTGTGGTATTAAAGTGCCCAGATACTCCAGATCCAAAACCTGGAGCTTAGAAAATGTTTAGCTAAAAGTGCTCTGAGAACCCAGGGTTGAACAGGACCAACTTGCTTGTCTATTCACCTAATCAATCAATCAAACAGAATTTCTAAAGCACAACCAATCACCAGTCAGGTCTCAAGGTGCTGGAGTTGCTAGCTGCTTCGCTGTGCTCCTTTCATTTGAACAGCCATGTCTTGTGTCCTTTTCTAAATTCCTAGAAAGATGTGGTGTTCCAGGTGTCCAGGGGAAGGTCACTTCAGGCTTTGGCTGCCAGGTGAGAGAAGGAGTGTCCTCCACTGTGGAAAGGGCAGATCTTGAGTGTGACTGTGTGAAAGGAGGCAGATATCAGGTGTCTGGTCGGTTGGTGGAAAGTCATTTGTTTGTTGATGAATGCTGGTCCTTGTTGTGCAGGGCTTTGTCTGAGTGGGTCAGCATCTTGAACTGGCATCTCTTCTGGATCGAGAACCAGTGTAGCTTCTTTTGGTGTATGGTGATGTGAGTATGTCAGGGGAGATCAAGGATGAGTCTTGTCCCTGACTTTTGTTTTGTCTATAGTCTCTTCAGGAGGCGTGCAGTGATTCCTACATAATAAGTGTTACTGTTGTCCAGCCTGCTGGTTATGAGGGCTTGAGTGAGGGTCATTTTGGTGTTGGTTGAGATCCACATGAAGATCTTATAAAGCATGCATAGGGTGTGGAAGCAGGTGGATGAGACTGTGTTTACTTGTTTCTCCATAGATAACTTATTGTCCAGAATGATGGTGAGGTTGCGGGCGTGGTCTTGTCCATATTGAGCTTGAGACAGTTGTCCTTTATCCAATTGGTATCGTTCATGGAAGTTGGTTCTGGTGGTAGAGGGGTCTTCCGACAGTGGCAGGATGATTGACGGCATAGAAGATGTTGTTGGGGGGAGCGAGTCGTCTGAGGGTGTTGGCCCAAGTTGCATTGCAGTTCGGACCACATTAGTTCCTACTACGTTCTTGTAAGCAACAGCAAATCCTGTTCAGCAGTCCTTTGCCAAAGGGGTATCAGCCTTCTGGAACACTTGCCAGCTACAGCCTCCTGTCTCACCCGGCTGGAGATTTTTGACTTTCAAAAAAGTGACGAAACCTGAACATTGAAATCTTCAAAGAAACTTCTTCCAGAAGCTGCTCAACAATGATGCTCCCTCCTCAGAAACCACATGCAGCCTTGCCTAACTGTAATTTTGAGAATTTTTTCCTCTATATTTCTTATAGGTCCAACAGTAAGCGTCAACTAGGCCCAATCCTCTTCTTGTATCCAACCTGCTCTCTATCAAGGTCAGCAATATTTTTCAAGTTTGACACAGATTTGCACGACTAGATGTCAGGAGTTGATGCCTTGATCTTCTAGGGGCAAGTTTTTTATTAAAAACAGTAAAAATTGATAACCCCAGTACTACTGATTTGTTTTTTGTCATCTTGGTGTCAAATGATTTAATAAAGTTTACTTTATTTTTCTAGATTTGTATGGGAGTTTTCTTGTAGGGTGTTTTCACTTTATTACTGTTTGTGTGCTGTGCAAATACATTACACATTGTCTCTAACCTACGCCTGACTGCTTTTTAGTGCCCATCTACCAAAGGTTAGGCACAGGTTGATTTAGTGTTTTTTGTGGTTGAGTAGATTTAAACTTTGATTTTTTTCATTGAATGTGGATACTATGAAGCAGATTTATGTACAGGTTGCATCGCTTTGGCACCACACCAAAGGGTACAAGCGCAATCCAGCAATCAGTGTTATTTATCATGCCACGCAAGGCTCTGAGTGGCTTGATTAATCTAGAGTAATGCAACATACAGCAAATCGATCTGCTGTGTTAGCTTGACACAGGGGGACACTGCATGGGTGCTGCATGGGTGTTTCCATCCAGCACCCATGGATTTTGATGCATTCCCAGATTTACCATAAGTAGTAGACCTGGGAATGCGCCAAAACTGCTACACCTCCCCATGTGAGGCGTAATGAGGAGGAACATGTTTATTTCTGCTTATTTTTTCCTTTTCCTATATGGGCTAAAGAGGAAAATGTCTCAGGAGATCGTTTTTGTGCAGTAAGGGGCCCCTTCCTGGACAAAAACAGTCCTCCTTACAACACAGGCACCCTTGCACCATAGTGCAAGACTGCCTGCATTGGAGATAGGCAGCATATTGTGCACCAGCGAGGGGAAAAGACATGAATGTGTCTTATTATTTTAAATACAGCACAAACTTGACTTTTCCCTGTCTTGGAGTGCAGCAAGGTGACTTGCTCTGATGTGCTGCGCTGCACAACTTTTTGATAAATGTGCCACTTTATGTACCTTGAGCCAAGGCAGTTAAGTCAGAGCTGCAGGTCTATCCGAATGCATGTACATGGTTGAATATTTTTATCCTTTCTGACTGCTGATGCCCTTGTTGGTTAGTTATGGGATAGTGAAACATGGAAATGTTATTATCTTAAGGTATGTCTGTCTGCTTCTTCCTTGTGGTAAATTGAGTATTCCAGTGGTTAAGGCAGTAGTTTCTACCCCAAGTTTGAGGGGCTGCGCTTCAGATGTGACTGGTTGGGTTTGCACCTTAAGGGTACTGCAATGTGACCCGAGATGCTGACACTCTTTGTTTGCAATACAAGGGTATTTTTGACCCTTCACATGTTCCTGTTTTCTGCAGATTGGGTTCAAATCAGTCTTAAACTAGAGCCCTATCCCACTTAATATTTGCTGGTGGGGTTTCATTCAGGAGATACCCAGTTAGCCAGTGAAGTGTAATGCATTAATTCAATTTGTTTCAGTTGAAAACACTTAACACTGTTTAATCTTCCATCTGTAGCTATGGTGATTTAGCATGTGTTAATTTGCTCAGCCCAAGGTAGCTGGTTGAGCTTACTGCTTTCATCTCCTATGATGGATGGTGAACAAGCGCTCCAGGGTAAAGCCAGTGGTATAATGTAAAATGATGGAGCCACACGGCAGAGCTGTGAAGGGGAACCACTGAGTCTCCCATACCTCATAAATAATAATAGATCCTAGGCTAAATAGGGGCAACATAAAAGGTGGGGGCCCTCTGAATGATTGGGTGCCCCCGCTTGTGGCAGAGGCAGCAGCGGCCTGCTTTACACCCCTTGGTACACTTTAAAAAATGAAGGACTGTGATGATGACAACGATTGAGGTGGTCCAGCTATGAGTAACTTCTTGGTAACCTCCATTATTCTGAGCCCATGGCTTCTATGGGTTTCTCTCACAGTCTTTTGATTCCCTCTTTCCCAAAGTCCAGGTTTGACCACATCAATTCACGCAGCCCACATTTACTATTTTTCTGTCAATGCAACATAGCATGAAAAACTGCAGCTCTGTGAAGAATGAACAATAAAAAACTCTGGGTTATGAAGAGTGATATGCTGATGACACCACCAGTTGCACTTGAAATAAAAATGAAAGACACAGAATGTTTGTGCATTCCCAGGTTTACCATGTATGCTAAATCTGGGAATGCACCAAAATCAATGGTTGGATGCCTAGGAACACCCACAATCCACCCATTGAAAAACTCCCTTGGGCAGAGTGCGGCAAAACAGAAACTTGCACTGCCTTGTCTTCTCTTAATTTCTTAAGTCACACAGGGTAAATGTCAGGTTTGCACCACCCTGCATCCACTTGCGTGGTCCAAGGGCAATGCAAAATCTTTGATAAATATGCCCCCTTGCATATGACTGCTTTTACTTGGCGTAACGGTTTGTCACAAAGGACCTAAAGTCATGGTTACTATTTATGATGCAAACTGAAGGTTAGAGGCACAGACTATAAAGCTCAAGAGTGCTTAGAGGGAAAATAGAGTACACTGCAAAAAAACTCTGCCAGTTTACAAAGCAGAATAAAAATAGAAAATACCATGAAAATCTAAGATTAAAGTAACGTACTGCTGCTAGCCTCTAACACACAGGACATTTAGGGGAAGCAGCATACTTAATCTCGGCCCCAATATACCTCTGTAAATAACTGTCAAGTTATTTTCATTTTTTATTTGTGTTTTTGGATTATTAGAATAGTAATTTAGCTTTAGTAGACGTTGCTGATCTGGACCAAATTTTTCTGGATGATATTTTAAAAATTGCAGATGTGTTGCAGTGATGATTTATTATTTCAGGAACTATGAGAGCTATATACTTCATTTTGATGTTGAAACATAGGTTTTGGGGGGTCAAGTAGTCTTTTAGAGACAGAAAATTTAAAGTTTTAGGTGAGAGGTTTTTTGAAGTTCTTTTACAAGTTTGTGCTCCACTGGTTTGGTTGAAGCATCTCCATCAAATAATATGTGTGTTGGAAGAAGATCATGCAACAGAATGACTTCGATAAACTCACCCCTTTCTTTTGCTACATCCATCTCTCTATGTGCTTGTGAAAGTTGTTTTTTTATACCCTGCTTTTGTAGTGGCTAGTTGGATGAAACTCTTACTATGGCAATTAAAGCATGGAAGTTTAGCTTTCTTGATTATGTCAAACAGCTTTTTCTCTTTCAATACAAATCTCTCCTGCTTTTGTTCAGTGTATAGTTTCGATCCATGTTACAGGACCTCTAGTAGACCAGTCTTTATAGCATTATCCACATATTGTTTAGTCACGAAGCTGTGTAGTTGCACAGGCTCAGTCATTTCAAAGAGATTTCCTTGCTGCTGCATGAAACGAAGAAGGCTGTCAACATGTTTATTAAAATGTTCCCCTCTCTTTCCCACAAGTTTGTGGTGCTGAACAGTTTCATGATGGTCTATTCATTTTTAATTTGTCATCTCCCTGAAAACATTGCATATAGAAAGGACCTCAGGGTAAACTAGCTTCCATTAAGCAATATATTCACTTCTACATATCTGACCAGCAGTTTTCTTGGAGTTTTTCTGTGATCTCTTGATCGTGTGCTCCAGTGTTATACTTGGAGCCACAGCATTGAAACTTCCCTCTCTGTCATTCACAACAAAATGTCTTTGGATGAATTTTCTGTAGAGGTTTGGTTTTTCCACCTCTAACTTCTTCGCTCTATATCCAAATACCAGGAGCCATATTTCAAGTAGTTTATGCAGTCGAAATCAGGAAGCACAGTAATCAGTGACTCCACAGCCTTTAAGTGAAGCTCCCAACCACCTTCCTGATCAGCCTGTAGCAAGCTTTTCACTAGAGCTATCATGTGCAAAACTACAGTACTTGCAAAGTTCTGATTTTTCTTCACATTGTTTGACAAACTTTACAAACTTGGAGGCATATTTAGGAAAGGTGGAAATGCATACAGCTGAAACAGATTGTTTTCCAGCAGCTACTTCATTGATACAGTCTTGAAAATGCACCATGGCAGTATCATGTGTGCCGGATTTTCCAGACAAAGAAGCTGTCATCAAAATCAAAATTATCAAGAGCAGCATTTGTAAATCCTTTCCTGGTAAAGTGACTTGGAAGTGGTGGGCTGTCAGAGTCACAAGATTTTAAAGCATGAGCTGCTAACAGGTTTCTGCTCCGTACTAAGTCATTGTAACATGTTGATACACCAATCCTTTTCATTGAAGTGATGAGCTCTACTTTTACATCTTATATAGATTGCATGGGCAGTCATCATGTGTAGCAGAATTTTCTTTTTGCCGTGATGTAATCCATAAAACATGATTTGGAAAAGACAGTACATTTCCACAGCATAAGTCTGTCAGTTCTTGGGATTGTCTTCCACTTCTTTTCTTATCTCTTCAAAGTTATCATTAATGTTGTAAGCTTCTGTTCCATATCAAGAGCTTTAGCTTGGAACAGTTTTGCTTTGATGATATTAAACAATGATGTAAAAATTGTTAAGACAACATCAGGCATTCTTGTTGACTCCCATGATTTCTGGAGCTCTGGGGAATCACAAAATCTGTCATTAAGTCCAAAATTTAAATCTTTCAGGATGTTTCTTAAAATGGTTCCTGCTGATTTTACTGCATCCTTTGTTCTTATTTTGGCAGCAAGAACTTCAGGAGCCAAATCAGCTGAGAACACCATAAGTGGCTCATTCTTTTTTTTAGGCTGACTAGAACGAATTTCGTCATTGTACATTCTCACAAGAAAAATCTTAATTTTGTTAGTATGGATCAATACAGTTTTATCAATATTGACCATTATTTCTCTGATCTCACTGAGTGTGAAACCATAGCCAGCACTCAGGAGTGGCTTTAAAACTTAATTTGCTTTTTCAAAGAGTGCAAACTTAACTGATGGCTGGTGGTTACGTTGCTGCTCGGAGCTGATTGCACATTAATACTTTCAAATGTCTGCACTCATGCAGTTCGGTTGTGTATACAAATCCACTTCAAATACAATCACCTCACTGTTTAGTTCAGCTAATTGGCTGAAAACTTAATCTTGGAAGAAAGCAGCTGCAGATAAGAACATGTTTGCCCTTTCAGACTCACATACTCTGTACTTTGTTCTTTTGTGAATCCCTTTGGACCAGAGATAACAAATTGACGATCTCTGCTTTCTGATCAGTTGTTGGAGGTGGATAAGAGGTAGCCATCAATCTAAGTGAATGGACATCGTCTTTAGCTGTTGTTGCTTTCTCAGAAGACTCGGATTCTTGTTGTGATTCACTGGCTTCTGTTATTTGTTGACAATGTTTTTTCCAGTCTTTTTTCTATAGTATATGACTTGTAGCACTTGTTGTTACAATGATAAAATATTTGATGCAATTCACTCATCAGTTTTAATCTTTTATGAGCTTCGTCTTGTCGTATTTCTACATCATCTCAAACTCTCTTCTGTCCAGCCACAGTTGATGGCTTAAACACATCATAATTAAGCTACCATTTTGGAAAATCCAGAACAGTTGCTCTGAGGAGATATTTTTTGCCTCTATAAGACTACTTGACCCCTAAAACCTGTTTCGACACCAAAATGAAGTATTTAGTTCTCATGGTTCCTGAAATATTACATGTTCACTGCAACACATCTGTCATTTTTAAAAATGTCACCCAGAACATATCTGCAAGGATTAAGAATGTCTACCCAAGCTAAATTACTTCTCTAATGATGCAAAAACACAAATCAAAAATGAAAATCTCTGGACAACAATTTTGTTGAGGAGCTATATCAAGGGGCCAGGACTAACTGATTTACAAGATTGAATTCTTGACAAAAGCTATTTTTTTATCTGTCCAAGCCATTCTGATATATTGACTGGTCTTTGTCTCCCTCTTGTGGCAACACAGGGTGACTGCCACTTTCCATATCAGACGTGTTTGAACATCAAGCATTCAGAAACCACAGCTTACAACTGTGCCAACAAAAAATTAAACATGAAGTACATTCCCAAGCATATTTCAGTTTATACAAATATAGGGGCATATGTACACTCCATTTGAGACTAATTTGCGTCTTTTTTATGCAAATTCGTCTCAAAACTAACTCCATATTTATATTTTGACGTTAGACCTGTCTAATGTCAAATATTGGAGTTTGCACCATTTTTTAGATGCATGAAGCTACCTTGCGTCAATGAGATGCAAGGTAGGCGTTCCCATCTAAAAATGGTGCTAACCCCATAGCCCCATATTTATCTCCTCATGCAAACATGATGCACAGGTGGGAGGAGGGGTTAAATAAGGATGTAAAGCTTGCTTTGCACCATTAGTTAACACCTGGGTCAGACCAAGCGTTAGGGGACCTGTAGACTCATTTCCATGGTTAAACACCATGGAATGGGTCCACAAGTGCTCTCCTAATGCCCCAGGAACACCCATACACACACCAGAGGGACACTGGAGGATGGAGGACCCCATCCTAGGTAAGTAGGGTAAGTATAAGTAAGTATTTGTTTAATTAAAGTGCCATCGGGGGCCCAACGTGGGGCCCCCTGTATGGCACAGGGTGCAGTAACTATGCCCAGGGGCCACTGGTTCCCTGTGCTGGCCATTGGGATAGTGGACATGACTCCTGTCTTTTCTAAGACAGGAGTCATGTGGTATGGGTGGTTTTGCATCAGAAAATTACTCTAGGCTGGTTAGAGGCATGTTTTTTGCCTCTAACCAGCCTAATGTCATTTTTTTGTTGCAAAACCCCCTTCTCCCATACTGCCACTCCCACTCAGCTAAAGTCATTTTTTTAATGCTAGCCCACCCTTTGCGTTTGCTTGCGGCATTCCATAAATTTGGCGCCCGGCTGGCGCTCTGGAATGATGCAAGCCAGTACTATACTTTTTGATGCAAAACTGTGTTTGCGCAGTTTTGCATCAAAAAGTATAAATATGGGCCATAATGTTTGTTAAAAACAAATGTGAAAATGAGTCTGTAAGATGCAAAGTCATTTACTGGTCCATACTTTTGAAGATATTGGACACAAATACTCAACAATGTGCTGGTGATAGATAATGGGTTGTGGATCTTTCCATATTAGACAACAGCTGCTTGCTTTATGTGGCTGCAGAGGTCCTTATATTTCCAAGGACCACCTATAATTCACTACTAGAGACTGTGAACCTGAGGCTAAGCAATTGCTATCAAAATTCAAGTAAATACAAAATATTGAAATATTTTAATTCATGAAGAAATAAATAAAAAACTAGAACTTTTCATAGAAAAGTATTAACTTTTCAAAATTAGTTTTATTTCTAAAAGGTGAAGTGATAGGCTAGACTCGGACTAAGAACATCTACGTTAACAGCAACATTGTTTCTATTATTGAAAGGTTTTGTGTTCAGCTAGTAGCCTATTTTATGACAAAATGTCATTTTCAAAAGTACCAATTATAAGGCTGCTAATAATCATGATTATAATAATTATGGAAATATAAAATTCATGCAAAATAATACCATGATTGCTAAAAACAAATTTGAATAATAAAAATACAGCAAAACATGATTATAAAAAATAATATATTCACAGAGTTATAAAAGAGGGTTCCAACACCTTACAGTTAGCTATTATGCCTGCAAAAGAAGTGAATTAGAAGAAAAAGCAATAGAGATATATGCCCTCATTATGACATTGGTGGTCTATTCCGAAGACCACTGTGGTGATAGCCACCAATAGACCACCACAGAGACGGTAATCCGCTCCCCAGATTATACTGAACAAACACAAACCCGACAGAAACCAGCCACAACCACAAGTCCACCAGACCCAACAAAGGCAAAAAACTGTCAGACCCACCACCCTCACCACTATGCCAGCAATACACCACCCTCCAAATAATGACCCATGCATCACCACAGTGGAGATTCAACGGCGGTCAGCCATTGGCAGTGCACACCACTGCGGCGGAATTGGGCACCAAATACTACTTGAAGCTAACATTGTCCAGAACAAAAAACCCACACCTAACACATATACACATACCCTACATACCCACCATCAGCACTATCAAACACCCCCCCACATAACCCACAATCCATTGCAAACATGAAAAGACTGCTACACCTTGCCAGGCCAATTCAAGTTCAGGTAAGTCTTTTTTTTTTTTTTTTTGTGGCATAGGGGGGCCTGATTTGTGCCCCCCTACATGCCACTATGCCCAATGACCATGCCCATGGGACAGAAGTCCCCTGGGCATGGCCATTGGGCAAGGGGGCATGACTCCTGTCTTTGCTAAGACAGGAATTTCAATGGGGGTTGGGAGTCGAAAAAAATGGCGCAAATCGGGTTGAGGCGAAAAATTTGCCTCAGCCTGACTTGCCCCATTTTTTGTCGCCCAAGCTCCATATTCCCCTACGCCGGCGCTGCCTGGTGTACGTCATTTTTTTTCACGCACACCAGGCAGCGCCGGCGGCTAACGCCGGCTAATGTCATTGAATAAATACGGCGCCTGCATGGCGCTTCAGAATGGCGTTAGCCGGCGCAAATTTTTTTGATGCAAAACTGCGTTAGCGCAGTTTTGCGGCAAAAAGTATAAATATGGCCCCAAGTCTCCATCATGATGACTAGCGGTGGATCTCTACCTCCTCCCCCACAGTTGACAGCATGGGAGGAACACGTCTTGCCAATCCTGCATCTTGAGGGCCTCACTGGAGTCACTGTAGGGATGGACATTAGTAAGTCACCATTACTAACCTACCTCCACCTCCCCCTCAACCCGACCCCCTACACCCCACTCCATCCCACACCGTACATCACCCCAATGACAATACCTAAATGTGTACCTCTGCATGCCCTTCCCACTGCAAGCACGTCCCTCCCAGCTCTGCATGCACAGACAACAGCAATGCATGGACAGCATGTAGAACTACCAATCCCACAATCCATCACCATACACTACCAAAGGTGGGAGGACAACACCAAACCCATAGGGAAAGGTAGAAATGTGGAATATGTGACAGACAATGACCTTAACAAATCACCTACATCCTCACATGTGCCCCAGCGGCAAGCAGGTGCCACGGCAACCCAGTCCTCCACCAGAAGATGCCCTCAGTGATGACAGCAACTCTGGATGTCCCGAGCTGGATGAATTCCCTGGTCCATCTGGCTTCCACATCCCACAGTCAGTCCTCCACAGGGCCCCCTTCTAACTCCAACACCACAGTGGCCACTCAACGTCCCCAGACCACTGTCCCCAGGACACGTTGATCAATAGTGTGCCCACCTGTACAGGGACCCGAGTCAACACCACACAGGCAAGACGGTGAAGGGCACACCGTTCAGGGGACACAGGCACAGGGTGCCAGGGACAGTGGGAGGTCAGCTGTGTGCCAGGGGGAGGCCAGTCCCAGGGAACCGACTGCCCAGGAAGCACTTACACATGTCCTGGAGCACACCAAAAATCCCAGTACAGGATGGGGCAAGTGATCACCCTCATGCAGGAGAACCAGTGATTTCAGGGGGCACACCACCAGGAGGTCATGCAGCATTTGCAGGGCCTAAATACCAACATGGCCTCCATTGTAGGGGTGCTGGGTGACATAGCCAACACCATGCGGGAGAACAGGGCACAACAGCGGCCCGATTCTACTAGCCAGTCCACTCACCAGCCATCAACATCTGCTGCAGCTTGTGGACAGGAGGTCCTGCCTCAAGGCCCACAGGCCACCAGCACCCCTCCCTCTGCAGCAGAAGAACCACCCCGCAAATGTTCCCTGTGACCCACACAGACACCAGACACTGTTGCCAAGACCAGGACCACCGCCAGGAAATTAACCCCTCCAAAATGTCACCCTTGTGTGCCACTGAGTCACCCTGTTCACTTTGGAATGCCATTGCTCCTCTCCCTATGGCCCCATGGAAACTTGACCTGTGCTACAAACCAATTGGGCCACTACAATGAAGTTTTCCTCAGCCATCACCCCACTCTATTGCACTATCCCTTCATTATTATCACTTCAATGAACACCCTCGAACACAACTGGAATATTAGTGCTTTATCAGACATAAATGTGCAATGTATTGAACTGTATAATCTTGTGAAAATGTCCTGTAATGTGTGAATCCATCCAACAAATATGTCTTAGCAATCTGTGTCATCACATCAGTACACAGTTGTGACCACACCAACATTTGCAAAAAGGGAAGGCATAAGTGACTGTCAAATGAAATGTAAAGGCAGGGATTGGCACAACACAGCTGGCACACAGCACTTAACTAAAATGGAGATATGAACAGATCTACAGTCTTACCTGAGTGTCATTGGAAGTACTGCTGAATGATTTGTATCCAGTTGCCCACATCCTCCTCCTCTTCCTCTTCCTCTTCCTCACTGTTTTCAGTGTCCACTGCTGCCACAGGTGCTTTGTCTCCCCCCTCCTCCTGGAAGTAGGACATGTGGCATCTGAGGGCCAAATTGTGCAGCATGCAGCAGACCACCACAAGCTGGCAAACCTTCTTAGGTGTGTAGCATAGGGACCCACCTATTGAATGGAGGCACTTGAACCTGGCTTTCAGTAGACCAATTGTGCGTCCTACAACCCTCTTGGTATGCCCATGTCCCACATCGGACCGATTTTCAGCCCCAGTTCTTGGATTCCTAACAGGGGTCAACTGCCATGACAGGTTTGGATAGCCAGAGTCACCTAGAAGAAGGGAGGGACACACATTACCCATGTACAATGGCATGGAGTACAACTCCAGTTGGTATACACTGACATATTTTGTGTGAAGACTCAAGCTCACCTATGAGCCACACTCTGTGCCTCTGTAGTCGTGCCATCACTTGTGGGAGGCTGTTATTCCTCAATACATAGGCATCATGCACAGATCCAGGGAACTTGGCAGTGACGTGGGAGATGTATTGATCAGCAAGGCTCACTATCTGGACATTTAGAGAGTGGTAACTTTTCCTATTCCTGTAGACCTGTTCATTTGCCCTGGGATGGACCAAGGCAATATGGGTCCCGTCAATGGCCCCAATCACATGTGGCATGCGTCCCATGGCATAAAATCCCGCCTTCACAGTTGGCAAATCTTCAAGCCGGGGGAATGAGATGTAGCTGCTCATGTGTTTGAGCAAGACAGTCAAAACCCTTCCAAGCACTATAAAAACATTGGCTATGACATTCCTGCAGCCAAGCTCACTGTCACCTAGAATTAACCACTTGCCACTAAATGGAGCACTGAGAGTACCCGTACTATAGGGGGAATTACTGTGGTTCTACAGATAGCAGGAATTAGATCAGGCTCCACTTGTGCACACAGCTCCATGATTGTGGCCCTGTCCAGAGGATAGGTGAGTATGATGTGCCAGTCCTCCAGTATAGCCAAATCCACAAGGGGTCTGTACAGGGGTGCTTGTCTCCTCATCCTCCTCATCCTCCACAGTGGTTGATATCTAAGTGAGCCAAAATTAAAATGTGTGTGACTACAGGAAATATGGCCACACTATATCACAGTACACAGGGCATATATTTATGTAGAAGACTGGAACTGTATAGGTGTGTAAAATCAAGACCAATCATGCATGTAAATTTGTCTAACATGAGTACTAGCAGTAACAAATGGCAACCTCCTGTCCTGTATGCAGGGACAGGTGTAAGTGACCTCACTCCGCCAGCATTTGGCATCATGGCAGAAGGTGGTCTGCACCGCCTTGCAACTCCTCATTGGCTAACATGGAGCTCTATGGAGTACAGGAACCACTGATGATCAACACTGGCGGTAACGGTGTGCACCTCTGCCGATGTGATGGCCATTTCCTCTCTGCAACTTCACTTGATTCCTGACTATCTACGGTTGAACATCTCCACTGCGTGTGCTACTGTGACCTGGTCTGGAACCTGTGATGGCCCATGCTATAGGGGAAAGGGCCCCAGCCTTCACATCCGAGGAGTTGGAGAAGCTTGTGAATGGGGTCCTACCCCTGTATGGAGAGTTGTATGGGCCTCCAGACCAACAAGTGAGTACATCATGGGTAAGTTGGATGCGACATGGCTGCATGAAGATGTATGTATGTGCTGGCAGTGTGTCATTTGGGGGGTATTGGCTGCTTGCAATGTGTATGCAGAGGTAGGGGTCATGTGTGTGCTTAATGTGGAACATATGCAGAATGTAAGCTATTTGTGTAACAGAATGGATTGTTGAGTTCATGGTGTTCTCTTGTCTGTGTCTCCTCTGCAGGTCAGTGCCCATCAGAAAAAAGGGTTGTGGAGCCATCGCCAAGGAAGTGTGGACCCTGGGGGTCCATAGCCAGTGGAGCACCCACCTCAGGAAATGGCAGGAGGACCTGCGACGTGGAGGCCCAGCTGTGGACAGCCTCCTAACGAGGGAGGCATGCCCGTTGAAGCCTGAAGCCCCTAATGGCCGCATACTGGCAGTGGCCAGTCCTGAGTTGGATGGACGCTTGAGGGCAGCACAGCAGCCACAAGGAGGTGAGAACAGATTGTGTGCTTTTAATTTTTTGTTGCCTGGCATGGGATTTGGGTGCAAGCTACTAGTTAGTGGGTGCCCCAATATGCCGGTTTGGCTTTTCCAGTGGGGTCCTGCTTAGCTATGTAGGGTGATATGTATATTTGGTATTGGTAAGTAGGTAGCATACCATGGCAGACAGGGCTTAGTGAATCTCAGTAGGTGTGCAGATGGTAGTATTTGGGTTCTTTACTGTTGTTGTACCCAGGTAATAGTTTGTCATTCTGGCCCATACTGCACTGTGTTATTCCCAGTGAGTGATTAAGATGTGTATGCCACATGTGCTGTTTTTGCTGTGATTGACCCTATGGTCCCTTTCTCTCTCTCCCACCCTCTTTCCTTTTCTCATCCTGTCCTTCTATAGATTAGCATCATCTGGAGAAGGAGCAGGGGTACCGGCGAATGTGGGAGCAGCAGCCCACGGGACCCAGGAGGCGTAGAGCACGGATGTCGATGGGACCAGTGGGTTGAAGAGTGAGGGGAGCACCACCGGGGAGACAGGAGTGATGACTACAGACTCTGATTCCTCCTCTGATGGATGCTCCCTGGTGGTGGTGGACTCCGCTGGAACCACCCCAGCTACTAGATCTTCTGCCACCCCCAGTAGCCCTCCACCAAGTTGCCCATGCCCACCCAGGAGGGTGGGCGTCTCCTTTTGCCGCAGGCACCTCAGGCCCTGCCCCCATCAGCCCTGCTACCCTCAGTGAGGAGGCTATTGACCTCCTGAGATCCATCTCTGTAGGGCAGTCAACCATAGTGAATGCCATCCAGGGGCTGGCATCCCAGATGCAGCAATGCAATGCCTACCTGGAGGGCATTCACAGTGGCTTGGCTGCCCTACAGAGATCGTTTCAGGCTCTGGCCTCCTCTCTGAAGGCAGCCAGTGTCCCTGGTTCTACCTTCAGCCACCTGTTGACAGTCTCAAAGCCCTCTCCCCCAACCCATTCCACGCACGTAATCAGACAAGCATGCACCCAAAACAACAGACAGCACTCACACAGACAAATACAGGCACCACACTTCACTCCACAAGCACACACACACCCAACACACAGATGCACATACTACAACAGCCACTGCCTCCACTGTCTCCCCCTCCTCCTACTCCCTCACAGCCACATCAACACTCACACCTGAATGCACTGCATTGTCTGTCCCAGATCCTTTCACCTGTACAGCCTTGCCCACAGTCACCACAACAGCAGACATGCAGACATGGACCCCATACACCACATGCGCAGTCACCACCATCACAACCTCAAGCAGCACATCCACCTCACTTGCAGAAACCACCACAACATACATACACATGTCCTGTTTGTCCTCTTCCACCCTGTCTGCCTGCCTCCAATTACACATAAACGCTCCCACTCAGACACCCAACAGCCATCCACCTTACACACGCACACTGTCCATGCACCTGCACCCAAGTACAGCACACCTACTCCTCCCACAACTACTCCCTCTATCTCCACTCCCAATTCTCCTCCCACAACCTGCCCCCTTGGTCCTAAGAAGCTTTTCCTTTCCCACCTTGGCCTCTTCCCTCCCCTGTCCTGCCCGTAAGAGAAAGATCCCTCCCCTCCAGCCCAGTACCTCCACCTCCCATTCGACTCATGTTCCTCCCTCTAAGTCTACACCTGCTACTAAGGGGCACAAGAGTGGCACTCTGCCCTCTCGCCCCAAGCCCACTCCTCCACCCCCTAAACAGAAGGTTAAAGACCCACCCCCCTGAAACCCAAGCCAAGGGACCTTCTCCCAAGAAGAAACCCAACCCACCTTCCGGACTCCCCTCCCCCAGAGGTGCCTTCCAAATGTGATCATGATGCCCCTGCCCAGTGGAGTGACTGGGCTGTCAGGAGTCAAGTTGGGCCTTGGACGTTGCCCTGTGGCCATTTGTTGACTGTGGATTGGCCAATGACCTTTGCTTTACATATGTACATATGTATATATTTATTTATTTAAAATTGATCTCATTTTCCCACATTATGATAGTGGTTGGACCAGAGGTATGTGTCCTAGCTTTCTTTGTTCCTGGGTTATGTTGCTGTTGATTTACTCTGCAGATAGTTCTGGATGTGTGATATGTGTGTTTTGTGTGTGTTGTGGGTGCGGTGTGTCACTCTCCCTTCCCTCCCTTGTGTGCTAGGCAGTTGTACTCACCATTCGGCGTTGGTGCTCCTGGACTGCCATTGCATGGTACAGCATCAGAAGGACTTCCATTTTGGGTTCCCTGGCAGCCGCGGACTCCTCTGTGTCCCTGGAGGTGACTGTCTCCTTTTATATATTGTGTTTCCGCCAGGCTTTTGGTGGCAGTGGTCCTGCCCCGGAAATCCTGGCAGTGTGCTATATCATAATATGGTGGGTAGGTCATTGTGTTCCGGCTGCATGAAGATGGCTACCGCGTGGTCTGTGGACGGACCACACTGGCGGTTCGAGTGGTACATTGGCTGTCTATGGTAGGGATCACCACCATGGTCATAATTTGGAGGTCTTCCTGGTTACGGTACTACCGCCATCACCTGTGTGGCGGTCAGCTGACAGCCAATGTCATAATGACCACCATAATGCTGATCTCCAGTGGAAACAGTGCACCATATTATGGAACATGATTGAGGATTACAATCAGTGGTAAGTGTGTTACCGCAGAAAATGTCCAATTAAAAAAAACATTTTAGTAAATATGGTGACATTTGCAACTCACAATAAGCTTAACACAAAATAGGTAAAACACATACTTGTTGATTCTGTGTGGTCACTAAAGTCTAAAGTAACAGTGCCACAATGTTTTTCTCTGCAGAGCCCTTTTAGCTGACTGTATTTTTACTATCTGTACGCAAATTAATCTACAGAAGGGCAAAATATATTCTACTGTTGATTAATTTATTTGCTGCTAAACAGAGGACGTATGCCTCATCCGCTGTATTATGTGTGCCATTAGATATAATGAAATTGTAATACGGGGCAGGGTTTCCGTCAAGTTTGTGACAAAGGAAACTCTAACTCAGGCCCATAGTCTTTTTTTCAGAGCTAAGAATCCTCCAACAGGACATGGTTACAGACTGTATCCAATAATGTGTTCCATGATCCGAGATATGTTCTCACTGAGGGCCTGCTGAAACAGATTTACTTCTACAGAGAAGCTCCAAGCAGCAGAAACCTGTTTCTTAAGCCCAACAAAGTTGCACCTTTGAGACTGGCTTGCATGGTTGGTCCTGGTCATCTGATGGTCTAGAAATCCCACCTTTTTCTAACTCTTCTAGCTTTTCAAGTTATATTTAACTTTCATGCTATGGGTATTATTCTGCACAGTAGACTTTGGCCTAGTTGGAAAGTTCTAAATGCCAATCAGAGACCCGTCTATTTTTAAATGTTTTATGTGTCAGAGCACATATACTGGGCACTAAACAGTAGTGACCAGACGTACAGGGTCTAAAACCAGCAATACAATTCTTCCACAAATGGTGGTGACCATGCAAAAAAGGGCATTTTTTCGCACCATGTTTCAGGAACTCCAGAGAGGGAGGAGCAGGTGGTGTTAGCAGGCTGGATACCGAGGGCATTCAAAATGAGACCCTTAGGCTCAATAGTTTGAAAAGTATCATATCTTAAATCTGAATAAACAGTACACCATGAATGAGCATCACATTCACTGGGTCAGCTCAAGCAGTGTTTATTGAAGTTGTCTATTACTACAAGCTTGTCCTTAATAATGCCATGTTTTAATACTATAATTACCACTTAAGTATCTGTGTTAACCCATAAGCAGTTCTCTTTCATCCATATCTCAGATTTGATTTGTCATTGCTGCTCATCGGCAGGCCTCTGGGCATGATGTCTTCCTGCAAGATGGCACTGATGAACGCAGGAGACTGAAAAGCATGGCTGTTATGACTTGAGAGCTGAGAGCTCCACCTTTCAGGGGCGACGCTATAAGGCACTGAGGTACGGCGGTAAGTTGGTAGCATAGGAGTGGGGAGGCATTACAAACTTTAAAATCCAACCTTAAACTACTATTGTAAAGCAGAGAAGTGGCGAACTGTAAAACATAATTGTATCAGCCCCCCGCCCACATTACAAGCACCACCACCGCCACTGCTACGGTCTGCTCTATCAGCTATCGACTATCAGCCCCAGTATCAGCGTCCATACCAGCATAGTCCTCAGCATAACCCTCAGTGCTCCATTAGCATTCATCACTTACATGGTCAGGTGAAGCAAGCGTGATAGCCATATTTGACTATCTCAGAGTGTGAGCTGCAGCCTCCCTGCGGAAGCGGTCCGGCCAGGTCCAGATACGGCTTGCAAGGTAGCCAGCAGCCCAGCTTGTCTTCCCGACCGCATTCCTGCCTCAACTCCAATATTAAAATCAAAACTCTGATACTGGGCGTATAAACCTAACAACAGAAGAGCGGATTTAAATAACTTTGCACAAGAATAAGAACAGAACAGAATACTAGAATAAACCACCTTACGGAACTCGTCCGAACAGCTGAAGACCCCCAGTGTGGATTATATTGCCCCCTCATCAGACAAACTAACTAATTGGAAAAGGAACACGAGGTCGGACAAAGCACAAAACAACGCCATTAATAACATCACCAATCCAACTAAGAGAAAAAGGAAAAGAGATCTGGACTCTGATGAGACAACTGGAAAAAGGAGAGTGAGCAGTGACTCTGACCGCCTCATCCCATCCAGAGCACAGGGTGTGACCAATAACTTTGGCAGGAGCTCGGCAGAGTAAAACAGCAGTATGTAAAAAAAGAGCAGGAGAGAGATAGATCAGCGGGAAAATGGGTCTCCCCAGGAGAAGGGAGTAAAGTATGATGTTGTACCCAACTGCCATAAGATAACCAACTAATATTCTGTTACAAACATTAATGGTGGAAGCAAGAGGGGCTCACTGGTCATGATCCAGCAAAGCACAGGGGATAGTCCGCCGCTAGTTCAGGTCTTGGGAATCAAAGGATGTTCTGGAAAGAAGGCCAGGGAAGAGTTTCCACCTCTACAGCCTCCACCTCCCCTTTTATCAAATATATTTATCATGGGGAAACGGCCTTCGGTGGGAGGCATTTCATCTATGGCCCCAGTGGGCTCCACCTCCGCGCTAGGAGCCCGTCACACTCCAAAGCAAGCAAAAACCATGAGAAACATATGCACACATTCTGGAAATCTACACTGGACGTCCAGCCCAGTTAACCTATCCATTCCTGACTCAGAGATGGTAGCAACGACCGAAATCTTAGAGCAAGAGTCCCCCCAAGATGGCTTACTGAGCTCTGAGCTCTACTCCTTCCCGACATATGGATTTGGAGACAATGATCAGGAGCCCCCAGAGACTGGTTGCCACTGTCAGGGTGGCAGAAGAAGACAGCATCCTGTAGAAAGAAGCATTCAATGTAAGAACAACTGAGGGTGGTCAAAGGGATGACCACAAGGTTAACTCACAACCCCCAGTGGTAATCAGTGGAAATGAAATGTGGGCCCAATCCTGAACTCATTGCAGGCAACATTAATGGCACTCCAGTTTCATTTTAACAAAATAGACATTCAGGTCGATCTTTTAAACACATTGGTGGTTTTTGTCTCCGGAATAAACGGCAAGCTGAAAGAGCTAAACGCTCTGGTAACAAGGGCCTAAGCTAATCAATTCAATGACTATACCATCTGCTCATGCAAAGAGGTGGGCGGCAGACTACCCCAACTGCTGTTAATTCTGGAAGGAATATTAAAAGAAGTTTGCACAGCCCACAAAGAGGAATGCACACATGTGAACATTCTTGCCACAATGCTGACATACGCTCCCCCTGTGGAGAAACCAGAGGGTATGCCCCACACCCCTCAAGGGGCCCTATTCTCGATCATGGCAGGCAAAAGGGACCGTCAGAAGTTAGTGCAACAGCAAACCACAGCATGGAGGTCACCGAGGCACCAGTACACACACTAGCTGCTATCAATTTCGAGAGTTCAGAGAATCTCACAACCCGGAAAACAACAAAAAGAGAATGAAAACGTGCAAGAAAGGCAGGAAGTCGGCTGGGATTGTGCTGGCAAGTTGGAAGGGCTCAATAATCCACCCCATAAACAAGGGAGGGAAGGCTGCCTCTCCAATCAATTACAGACTAAGGCCCTCATTCCAACCCTGGCGGTCGGTGTTAAAGCGGCGGCTAACCCGCCAACAGGCTGGCGGTTAAAAAAATTGAATTCTGACCCTGGCGGAAACCGCCGACAGAGACCGCCACTTTAACACTCCGACCGCCACAGCGGGACAAACAACCAACAGACAGGCGGGAGACAATGTACCGCCCACCCTATCACAACCCACCAATCCGCCACCTTTTCCGGGGCGGTAGCCCCGCCGATAAAAAAACGGCGGAAACAGACATTTCAAACCGAAAACGCTCACCTCCATACACCACACGAGGAATCTGGACAGCATGGAACCCGAATTACACATCCTACCAGCTATTGTATTACTGCTCCTCTACCAGGAGCAGGAACGCCGGCGCAGAAGACAATAGTGAGTACTGCACCTACGACACAGGGGAGGGGGGAGGAGAAAATATTACGGGCACACACATACGCGACACACCCACCCCCACCCCCACCCACTACAACACACACATCAATGCATAGCAATACATCACTGTTACAACCCCCAAGCCCCCCGAAAGAATGCAAAGACAAAAGGAATAGATCTTAAACAGTCAAATATATTGGATCATTGCCTTATAAAAATATCACACATTTAAAACTAATATATACATAAATATTAAAAGTCTGATAATTCTAGCTGTCATTGTCCGTGGACCACTGGGCCCAAATCACATGGGCAAGGCCCACACAAGATACCTGACCTAAACGGAGAGAACACTGCAGGGGCATCAGATAGAAAAACTACAGGCACCATAGGGGGAAGGGAAGGGGGGGCACCTCAGCCACATGAGTACACGACGCCAGATCCACGCGGGGCCTCCATGCCCACTGTCCCATCCTGGGGAGTGCAAAGCCACAGTCTCACAAGTCTCTACAGTGGGTGGCTTGTCCACTGCCATATCCTGGGGAGTGCAAAGCCACAGTCTCTCAAGTCTCTACGGTGGGTGGGTTGCCCACTGTCGAATCCTGGGGAGTGCAAAGCCACAGTCTCTCAAGTGGATAACAGTCTCCACTGGTACTGGAGGGGGACTAGTGCCCAGAGTGCTTCGTGCAGCCCTGCCCGACACAGATGCGGGCCTGCCCCTTCCGCCAATGGGCCAGCGGTGCTTGAGATGAAGGGCCCTGTTCAGCGGTGCTTGAGACGGCGGTGCCCTGTTCAGCGGTGCTTGAGACGGCGGTGCACTGTTCAGCGGTGCTTGAGACGGCGGTGCCCTGTTCAGCGGTGCTTGAGACGGCGGTGCCCAGCGGAGCGGTGCTTGAGATGAAGGGCCCAGCGGAGCGGTGGTTGAGATGAAGGGCCCAGCGGAGCGGTGCTTGAGATGAAGGGCCCAATTCAGCAGTGCTTGAGATGAAGGGCCCAGTTCAGCGGTGCTTGAGACGGCGGTGCCCAGTTCAGCTGTGCTTGAGACGGCGGTGCCCAGTTCAGCGGTGCTTGAGACGGCGGTGCCCTGTTCAGCTGTGCTTGAGACGGCGGTGCCCAGCGGAGCGGTGCTTGAGATGAAGGGCCCAGCAGAGCGGTGGTTGAGATGAAGGGCCCAGCGGAGCGGTGCTTGAGATGAAGGGCCCAATTCAGCAGTGCTTGAGATGAAGGGCCCAATTCAGCGGTGCTTCAGATGAAGGGCCCAGTTCAGCGGTGCTTGAGACGGCGGTGCCCAGTTCAGCGGTGCTTGAGACGGCGGTGCCCCGTTCAGCGGTGCTTGAGAAGGCGGTGCCCTGTTCAGCGGTGCTTGAGACCCCGGTGCCCAGCGGAGCGGTGCTTGAGATGAAGGGCCCAATTCAGCGGTGCTTGAGATGAAGGGCCCAATTCAGCGGTGCTTGAGACGGCGGTGCCCAGTTCAGCGGTGCTTGAGACGGCGGTGCCCTGTTCAGCGGTGCTTGAGACGGCGGTGCCCAGTTCAGCGGTGCTTGAGACGGCGGTGCCCTGTTCAGCGGTGCTTGAGACGCCGGTGCCCAGCGGAGCGGTGCTTGAGATGAAGGGCCCAATTCAGCTGTGCTTGAGATGAATGGCCCAATTCAGCGGTGCATGAGATGAAGGGCCCAATTCAGCGGTGCTTGAGATGAAGGGCCCAATTCAGCGATGCTTGAGACGGCGGTGCCCAGTTCAGCGGTGCATGAGACGGCGGTGCCCTGTTCAGCGGTGCTTGAGACGGCGGTGCCCAGTTGAGCGGTGCTTGAGACGGCGGTGCCCTGTTCAGCGGTGCTTGAGACGGCGGGGCCCAATTCAGCGGTGCTTGTGATGAAGGTGCCCTGTTCAGCGGTGCTTGATTGAAAGGGCCCAGTTCAGCGGTGCTTGTTTGAAAGGGCCCCGTTCAGCGGTTCCGGCCCAGGCATGGGTGTCAGTCGCCACCTGGCATGTGGCTGGCAGGGCCTTCCTGCCCATCTGTCCGTTGGCTTGCGGGGCCCTCCTGGGCTGCCGTACCGGGCCTCTGGGTGTACTCCTGCACAGGGCACTCCTGGGCAGCTGGCCTGCTGCTGGACTTGTCGGCCGTGCTGCCCTTCCCACCCTTCCCTGGTCGTCTGTTGCCCTTTGACCCCTTTGGCGGTGTGCCAGGTGGCACCCCACTTCCAGACGGAGCCAGGGTAGGGATTTTGGTCCCTGGTGTCCGTGGCCTCTCGCGCCGGGCACTGCTCACTTTTGGGTGCTTTTCAGGGGGTGGGCTGGGCGTGCCTTGGCTCCACCCCGGAGTTGTTGCCCTTGAGGGTGGGGGACTCCACAGTCCTTGGACAACAGTCCTGATAGGTCCTGGTTTGGTGGTGGCTGAGGTGCTGATTGCAGTCTTAGGAGTTGGACGGGGTGGGGGAGTTGTTGGAAAGAGGTTAAGGTTGGCAAGGAAAAGCAATTTGGAAAGAGACTGACGGGTTGGTGTAGTGGGTATGGGAGTGGAGGAAGAGGAAGAGGATGTGGTTGTATGTGTGTGAAGTCTGGTGTCTTTGGGTGCAGGTGCTTGGGCTGGAGGCTGTCGTGAGGTGGATGGCTGTTGGGTGGGTGGCTGCTTGCGTTTGTGTGGTTTGGAAGAGGGGGGTGACAGACACACTAGGAGAGGACACAGGGGACGTGTACATGGTAGTGGGGGTGGTGACTGCACGTGTGCGGAGTGTTCTGGTGGGTGTGCTGGTGGTGGACGTAGTGGCTGAAGATGTTGTGCATGCAAGTGTGAGTGGAGACGTCACAGGGAGGGAGGAGGGAGACGAGGAGGAGGGGGACACAGTGGAGGCAGTGGCTGTTGGTATGTCTGCATGTGGATGTTGCTTGTGTGAATGCTTGTGTGATGTGTGGTGCTTATGTCTGGATGAGCTTCCCTTGGGTGTTGAGGTGTGTGCAGGCTGGTCTGTAGGTGTGTCTGGGATAGGCTGAGGTACAGGGGATTGGGTCTGGGTGGAGGAAGTTGGAGGGGGGAGGCTAGAGACAGGGACAATTGCTGCCGTCAGTGCTGAGGCCAGAGCGTTGAACGATCGCTGATGGGCAGCCTGACCCGTATGAATGCCCTCCAGGTATACATTACTCCGGTGCACCTCCCTTTCTACACCCTGGATGGCATTCAAAAGGGTAGACTGCCCAACAATGAGCATCCTCAGGAGGTCAATGACCTCCTCACTGAGGGCAGCAGGGGTGATTGGGGCAGGGCCTGAGGTGCCTGGGGCGAAGGAGATGCCCACCTTCCTGGGTGAGCGGGCACGGGACGAAGGCTGAGGGGCTGCTGGGAGGGCGGTGCTGGTGCGCTGGGTGGCGGCTGTACCTGTTGTTGCGGGGGGCACGGATGTTGCCGCCACCACAAGGGAGCTCCCTTCAGAGGACGAGTCGCTGCCACTGACATCAGCACGAGTCCCCGCTGTGGAGCTCCCCTCGCCCTCCGTCTCACTGGTGAAATCCGACTCAGTTGCATGGCCCGCCATGGCCATGTGAGATGCAGCTCCCTCGTTGCTCCGATGCCACTTCTCTTCCGCCTGATGATGCTGATGCACACATGAACAGGAAGACCACAAAAAAGGGGCGGGGGAGAAATGAAGACATGTTGAGTGCATGGATTACCGCTACCGTTGGCGGACAAGACAGACACAGAAGTCCCCTGCACTACGCCGCGCACTTGGGGTCTACTACGCAATCCGTGGGACATGGCCTACAAGCCTATCGACGACAACTGCACACATAGATGAGACAGGGCCATGGATACCTGAACTTGGCACCCTACAGAGGTGGGGGGTGGGGGCACAGGGCCATGCCTTACAGAGGGGCCTAGCCTACAGAATTCGCCCTGGCCTAGGGAGACCCACAGCCCTCATCCCCCACCCAGACTCCTCCACTGCGCGCAAAGTCACCAGAATGAGAGTGCACTCACCCCCTTGTGTCTGCTGTGATGTCCTCACGCGCCCATCCAAATCGGGGTAGGCCACCGCCAGGATCCGGGACATCAGGGGGGTCAATTGACGACTGGCACCCCTCCTACGTTGGGAGGCCATCCCCAGCAGAGCCTCCGCCGTCTTCCTGCTCCCGCGGCAGATGTCCTCCCACCTCTTCCCGCAGTGGGTGCCCCGTCTGTTGTGGACCCCCAGGGTCCGGACGTCCTTGGCGATGGCACGCCAAATCGCGATTTTCTGGTGGGCGCTGACCTATGTGACATGTACAGGGAGAGAAAATTGTCATCACCTTCTGCAGGCTCAATGTGAGTGGCCCCCCATCCCCACCCTTGCCATGTGGCACATGCTCTCATCTGTCGTCTGATGCATGACTCAATCGCTCCCCTCCCCACCATCTTTCATCCACTCGACTCAACCCAGGCATTGCCCACAAAGCATGGTCCCAGTGTACTTACCTGTTGGTCTGGAGGACCGTAGAGTAGCGCATACTGGGAGAGGACCCCATCCACGAGTTTCTCCAATTCTTCAGAAGTGAAGGCAGGGGCCCTTTCCCCAGTTGCAGCAGCCATTGTCTCTTCCAGACCGAGGTCACAGCAGCACTTGCAGTGTAGCTTCTCTCCTGTGGAAGATCAGGTATCGAGTGATTAAGCTGACCGCCGGCGCACATCGTCATTGGCTCCTGAAACCCATAGGATTCAATGTGAACCAATGCAGCTTTGCGCCGCGGTCTTCGACCGCCTACCGCCACGGTGTGCCACGCCAGCGCATTGACCTCACATCCCATTGTCACACTTCACAGGTCAGGCAGCCGCCATTTCAAGGGCCCACATGGCTTAATTTCTACTGCGTCACACATACCGAGGCCTTTCCTCAACACTCATACACACCATTCAATGCATAGTGAATCGTGTTGTGTGCAAGCTGTGGGAACGTGCCTGTGGGTTGATTGACTCTGTGCTCGCTGTTGTCCTTCCTAGGCACCGTCCGCTTGGCAATGCGAGGAGATGGAGGAATCTTCCCGTGTACAGACCGCTGGTGGACCTGTCGACAATGGAGGAATGACATGTCATTCTGACATACAGGCTTGACCGAGCCACTATACATGAACTGTGTGCCCAGCTGGAAGCAGACCTGATGTCACCCATCCGCCAACCCACAGGGATCCCCCCTCTAGTGCAGGTGCTGTCAGTACTCCATTTCTTAGCAAGTGGGTCATTTCAAACAACAGTGGCCACATCATCAGGGATGTCTCAACCTATGTTTTCCAAGGTGTTGTCCAGAGTGTTGTCTGCCCAGCTCAAACACATGCGGAGCTACATCGTTTTCCCTGAGGTGGGGGATTTGCCTACAGTGAAGGGTGACTTCTATGCCCTTGGACATATCCCCAACATTATAGGTGCCATTGATGGGACCCATGTGGCTTTGGTACCCCCCAGAGAAAGTGAACAGGTGTACAGGAACAGGAAAAGCTATCATTCGATGAATGTACAGATGGTCTGTTTGGCAGACCAGTACATCTCCCATGTTAATGCCAAGTTCCCTGGCTCTGTGCATGACGCCTACATCCTGCGCAATAGCAGCATCCCGTATGTGATGGGTCAACTCCAGAGGCACCGTGTGTGGCTATTAGGGGACTCTGGTTGCCCCAACCTTTCCTGGCTATTGACCCCAGTGAGGAATCCCAGGACCAGGGCAGAGGAACGGTACAATGAGGCCCATGGGCGGACTAGGAGGGTGATCGAGCGAACCTTCGGCCTCCTGAAGGCCAGGTTCCGCTGCCTCCATATGACTGGTGGATCCCTAATGTACTCACCAAAGAAGGTGTGCCAGATCATCGTTGCCTGCTGTATGCTTCACAACCTGGCTTTGCGCCACCAGGTGCCTTTTCTGCCGGAGGATGGTCCAGATGGTGGTGTTGTAGCAGCTGTGAGCCTGTGGAGAGTGAAGAAGAGGAAGCCGAAGAGGACGACGTAGACAACAGGAACACAGTAATAGAGCAATACTTTCAGTGACACACAGGTAAGAGTACACACCGGCATATTACATTTACTTAAAGACTCCTACCTCTCTACTGTCTGACTTTTTCCCCCAGTGTATGGTAACTGTGTTGTGACTTTCCCTTCCGTTTTCAGAGCTGTGGACCCCACTGCGTGACATCTGCTTAGTTTCCCCATGGACTACAGCTTTGTGACAGCGTTTTTTTGGCATCACTATGTGAATAACAATTTTGGCACTGTCATGTCTAATACATTTGTTAAAATCACAGACAGACTCCAGATTGTTTATGTGCAATAAGTGTGTTTATTCAAGTGCTCTAATTTGTGATGGGTGGTAGCAAATCGGTGAGGGGTGATGGTGGAGGATTGTCCATGGCAGAGTCCAGACTATCAGGTTCACAGGTGCATTGTCCAAATGCCTGTAGGAAGTGGAGCAGGGGCAGTTTAAGGTTGGACAGGGTGACAATGTGGGACAGTGGGATGACAATCAGGGCGGTATCCTTTGCTGGCGGGGGTCTTGACATCTTACTCTGTCTTCTTCCTGGATCTCAGGGCACGCTTGCGGGGTGGTTCTCCTTCTGCAGGGGGTGGGGTTCTGGTGGCCTGTTGGTCTTCTGTCGGGGCCTCCTGTCCACTGGCGCCGGCGGCAGTGGTAGCCAGTTCTTGGTCCATGCTAGTGTCAGGGGCCCTTTGAGGTGCCAGAGTGGTCCGCAATGTGGAGATTAACTCATTCAGGGCCACTACAATGGTACCCATGGTGGTACTGATGTTTCTCAGTTCCTCCCTGAACCCCATATACTGTTGTTCCTGCAGAAGCTGGATTTCCTGAAACCTGGCCAGGACCGTCGCCATCGTCTCCGGGGAGTGGTGGTATGCTCCCATGATGGAGGAGAGGGCCTCGTGGAGAGTGAGTTCCCTAGGCCAGTCCCCCCCCTGTCGCACAGCTGCCCTCCCAGTTCCCCTGTTTCCTTGGGCCTCCGTCCCCTGGACCGTGTGCCCACTACCACTGCCCCCAGGTCCCTGTTGTTGTTGGGGTGGTGGGTTAGCCTGGGTTCCCTGTAGTGGTGGACACACCGCTGATTGACGTGTCCTGGGGACAGAGGTATGGGCCCGCTGGGTGGGTGCTGTGCTGGTGTTCCCAGAGGGGGGAAGGTCTGCTGTGGCCTGTGGGGAACCGACTGTCCAGAGGTCCCCGATGGACCGGGCTGGTCATCTAGATCCAGGGAGACAGAGCTGCTGTCATCACTGTGGGCCTCTTCTGGGGGTGGAGGGGACATTTGTGGACCCTCCTGCGCGGTGACCTGGCGTTCGGGTCCTGCAGGGGTATAAAAGTATGGTTATTGCTTCTGTGTGTGCCAATGGCGTGCAATGGGTGGGTGCCCGTGTACCCCAGTGCTGGCATTCCTTTGTGGGGACTGTTGTGATAGTGTTTTGGGGGGGTGATGGGTACGTGCATTGGACATGCTTTGGTGATGGGTGTCCATGCTTTGGGGCCGCATGCAGGGCTAAGTTTTGGGATGGGTGGGTTGTGATGGTGAGACATTTGCAAGGGGTAGTTGTGAAGGGGGTGAGGGTGGGGGTATGAGTTGGCATGCAGGTGGGGTGGGGGGGATGAAGTAGTGAAGATGAGACTTTCCAGAGTCCATACCTCCGCCTACTCCTGCGAGGCCCTCAGGATGCAGGATGTTCAAGACTTGCTCCTCCCATGCTGTAAATTCGGGGGAGGAGGTGGGGGTCCGCCGCCAGTCCGCTGTACCGCGATGTTGTGCATTGATACCATGGAACGCACCTTCCCCCGTAGGTCGTTCCACCTCTTCCTGATGTCATCCCGATTTCTTGGGTGCTGTCCCACAGCGTTGACCCTGTCCACTATTCTTTGCCATAGCTCCATCTTCCTGGCAATGGTGGTGTGCTGCACCTGTGTCCCGAACAGCTGGGGCTCTACTCGTAGGATTTCCTCCACCATGACGCTGAGTTCAGCATCTGAGAACCTGGGGTGTCTTTGAGGTGCCATGGGGTGGTGTGGATGATGTGTGGGGTGGAGTGTGTAGTGATAGGTGGGGTGCTATTTAGTGGTGTGTTGTGTGAGGTGCGTGGAAGTTCTGTGGGTATTGGTATGGTGTGCCTGTGGATGCTTGTTTGTAGATTGTGGTGTCTCTCTCTGGTCTTCGTTCGAAATTTCTGGTCGTAAGGGTTTGTGGGTGATGTGGGTGTGTGTTTTATAATGTATTGGGTGTGTGGGAGTGGTGTGTGTATGTGTATCAGGTGTGTGTATTTCGAATTGTCCAATGTGGTAGTGTTTTGTAGGTGTATGTGTATTTCGACCGCGGCGGTGTGTACCGCCAATAGAATACCGCGGTTGAAAGACCGCCACGTAGATTCGTGGGTCGTAATGGCATGGGCGTATTTCTGTTGGCGTGACGGTGGAGGTTTGGTCATCGCCAGTTTATCGCTGACCTTTGGTGTGGCGGACTTTTGTGGATGGCGGTATTTTAGCGGTTTGCCTAGTGTGGGTCAGAATGACCGTGGCGGTTTACAGCGACCGCGGCGGTGTTATGGCGGTCTTCTATCTGGCGGTAAGCGCCTTTGACCGCCGCGGTTGGAAGGACCACCTAATTGCCCTTCTGGACGTCGACCTAAATTACTTTTCGGTATGCTTGCTGCAGCATTTAGAGGCATGGATTCCAGATAGCAACATACTCCCCATAAATCAAAGCATATCTACCAAGATCCAGGGAACGTTAACGAACCTTATGGCACTGGGACTGATTAGCAACAGAGCAAAGGCAATTAGGACTCCCACATACTTGTGTTCTGTTGATTTTAAAGCTGCTTTGATTGTGTCCCCCGCTGTAAACTATGGGCAAAGCTACAGCAATGGGGGCTGCCAGCGCCCGTTTTAAATGCCATTCTATTGATTTATTCAGATACGTGAGTGAAGGTTAAACTTGGGGGAGGTTCATATCTATCTAGGGCAGTCAAAATGACAGGTGGGTTAAAACAAGGCTGTGTTCTGGCACCAATTTGTTTCAATCTGTACATAGCAGACCTCTCTACCAATTTAAACAATCAGTCAGCTCACCCCCCCTCCCTTGGTTGTCAACAATTATCCAACATGCTATATGTAGGTGATCTGATGTGGTATATGAATGGAAAGCTCGTAGAGGAAGTAACCTCATACAGATACCTAGGAGTTATGATAGACGCAAGGGGCAACTATGTGCCCCAAAAAGAAGCAATAAAAAACAAGGCACAAGCATTAATTCACAACTTTAGCATGCTTGCAAATACAATTCATGGCCACGCTTTGAATCCACTGACTGCCATAATGAGAGCAAAATTACTTCCAACTCCCGCCTGTGGGACTGAATTAATAAGGGGGATGGAGGAAGCTCTCTTGGACAAACTTCTGGTAAATGCATATAAACGTGTCTTCCGGCTACTGTGAGCATGCTTCCCCGGCCCAGGTCAGACTGGAATTTATGCTGGTCAAGCAGTCACTGGCTCGGCCCGTGGCATATATTCAATGTTGCTACAAATTAAGTCATGCCCCAAGGGGGAGGCTGGCTAACCTAGTATAGCAGGAAATTAAAATGGAAAGAGGTAACAGTAATTATAAAAAACTATCTGGTACAAGCCTAACACAGCTGAATCTAGTTGATGAATGGGATCAGTTGCTTCCTATCCCGGCTTTTAATAAAGCAGTCAACAAAATTAGCAAATTACATAGCTGGCTAGAAGATAGGGAAGAACTGGCCAAACGGACTCATGGCTGGTTGGTTCTTAACTCATATCAAGTATTCAAAGAATCACCATTATTGGCTGCCCCCTAATGACTAAAAATTAACAACGCTTTTCCAAACTAAGGCTGGGTGATATTCCAACGCTAGACCTAATGCCAAAATGGAAAAAGGTATAGCTAATAGACAACCAGGAATGCTGCCGGTAGAAACCTAGTGCATGGAATCTGTATCTGCCCAGCTTTGGCTACAAAAAGAAGACAAATATTGAAGAAAGAACTAAATGAGATAGGGTTTAGATTGTGTAGACAAGCTCTAACTGAAGCACTTAACCCAAGCAACATCATACTGAATATCAGGCTTGTCTAATTTTTGGAAATTTATATCTCTCTAATCACCCCACCAGAAACTAGTGGATAGGATCTGCGCCAGGGGTGTTGAAACATTTTTTTGCGAAACATTGGAACCACCCACTGTGAAAAAACAGGGTGGAAAGAGGCAGGACGGATCATCCATGTAGGTATGTTTTTAATCTCCCCTGCAACAAAGTTCTACACTCTCAGTTGTAGCTAAGTGGGGTCAACCTGCCCAACACACTAATTATGACTTGTTTTACGTACTACAAATGTTTTTATTGTATTTATAATGTTTTGCGTAATTCTATGTGGAAGGAATGCTTTTTATGGTTTTAATTAATTAATAAAATAAACTACTACTACTATAGATGTGTCTCAGAAAGAGACATACATCTGCTTGTTCTCAGCTTTTCAAAGCATGCTTCCTTGTTCCCATACATGCATAACAAATATGAGTTTCTAAAACAATACCCCCAGCAGATCCCTTAAGCAATATGACTTCTTATAACATGATAAAGTCCATCATCACCATGTCATTCCTAATATTAAGGTAATACTGTAGAAGAGCCACTCTACATATTGTAACCTTATCTTCTCTGCAACCTCTTTGGGCTCAAGCAGCATTCCATATTCAGATATCCTTAAAAGGCATTTGAGATTTGAAGCACTGAAGATAGATATCTGGTCATTGTACTTGAAATAGAAAACATAATCAGCCATGTGCATTAGGAGTGGCTTTATATCATGCTACGCCATGGCTTGTGCTTGGTATAACCATGGGTGGCTCCTTCACTTGGGCAGGAGAGCGTTGCTGCACCCCCCCCCAGCAGCAGCCGCTGCAAACCTTTTACAACAAAACAATAATAAACATGCTTTATTGTTGTTTCATTGTGAAAGGGCAGGCATTGGGAATGAGGGGAGTGCGCTGTGCACTCCCCTCAGTGCGCATGTGTGTTTGCCCGTCCCTCTCAGGCCGGCCAAACACACATGCACACAAGGCTTTCTTCAGCCTGGCACTGTGATGCCGGGCCAGAGAGAGCATGCACAGGCTTCCAGTCTGCCTGGAAGGGCCCACTCCCAGCCAATCCTAAAACTGCTCTCAGCAGCATCAGGATTGGCCACAGGGCAGGCTGGGAACCTGTGCCTGGAGTGACAATGGAAAGAGAAGCCGCGCGATGCAGCGGTAACGGAGCAGGTAAGTTTTTCTTTTAATTAGATGCCACCTCCCCCCGCGTGCTGCACCCATTTCTCCCCCCTTCAGAGCGCAGTGAGCTGTGACTGGGTATAATGAAAGGTGAAATTAAATATTGAATAATACAAATCTCGTTACACCTGTTCAACTCTGGCGAGGGATTGATGTACAGTCGCCATTTGTACAACCTCTCACTGTCATCAATAAATCAGACTGCCGATTGGCTGACACTGAAATCTGATGCATCACTATGTTTTACTGAAAATAACTCACTCTTCACTGGGTTGGAATCTTCTGCGAAGGTCTCCAATAAGTCAATGTCCCCCTCTTTGCTAGTGTCTTTGCTTAGCCAGCAGTTACTGTCATTGCTGGTGAAAGAAGGTAGTCTTGCAACGTTTGATACATCATCTGTCTCCTTTAAGTAAAAGGAATGCATATTAATGACATATGCTTCAAATTATTTGCAGCAGCAAATGTATTTCAGTTAGATAAAGTTCATTTGATAATATTTGTTTAATATTTAGCTCTTTAATTTAGGAGTTCATCACAGATTAGAGCTTGAAACAATGGCTATGGCACACCCTGCTCTTACAGCCTTTAATAACTATATAGAGCATACGACTTTCATTTTAAAAGGAAGCAGGCCTCTTCAGTGAGTACTATTTAATTATGTTTCTGTTCATTGTTTACAGATGAGTACTTCAAATGCATCTGATATCTCCACAATTTTTCCAAGGTTACCAATAGTATGTATCTACATGTTAAACCGAGGAGAATTTCAAAAGGGGGAAAATATGGTGTTTACTGCAGCAAGAGTCTTTTGTTGAGGTAAGCACTAAAATCCATATGTAGTTCCACAAAAGCATGGAACAGTTGCAATTTCTAGACCACAATAAATTCTGAAATCTGGGAAGTCAGAATGTATCAGGTGTGATGAATAGCACCTACTCCTCCAGGGCACATGTAATCAGGGGCATAGGCTCAGTTATGGAGCTCACCTACTTGTGTGAGGCACCACTGAACGACCTCTTAGTTCAGTGGTTCCCAAACTTTTTCGATCCCCGGCTCCTTTGACCTATTGGCCGTGTTGGCCACGGCTCCCCATTATGTTACTTTTTTTTGGCGGGTGGGGGAACGTAATCCCAGCCTGTACCTGTACCTACACTATTTACAGTTTGTCTTCTTTATTCTCTCGTTCAGGTTGCTGAAAACCATTTATTGGAAACTATTTTTGTTCTTTTGTCATAGGGATATTATTAATGGTACTTTGGCGCCCTCCGCTGGTCACAATAATTAATGCAGGGGGTTTTGTTTACAATACCACGATGAAAAGCTACCGATTCAAAGCACCTCCGAGTGGTTTCCAGACTGTGTGCGGCGCCCCTGGCTAGTTTTGACGGCGCACCAAGGAGCCGCGGCGCACAGTTTGGGAACCACTGTCTTAGTTGTTGGAAATCTAATGTAGGGTTCTCCAAATTTTGTTTAGTGTTAAAATGTACACATTTTTCCTTGAAAGTTATACACCATTCACATTAAGTTGTATAGATCCTCTACTTCCAGGTATTATTGTCTCCAGTCAATTTAAGTCCTGGTCTCCTATGCTTGCGTTTTCTATTATTGCCTGTTCTATCACTTAGTTTCAGTGTTTCATGTACATAATCATCACCACTGCAGGAAAGGTAAAATAAAATAATAAGAAAATAATAAGAAAAACACAGTTTAGTTCAGATTTTTCTAAAACAAAATGTCTGCCCGTTAGAAACTTTTAGCTAAGCAATCATATGGTATTTTCTACATATCGCTTGATATATTAATTTATAGGCAACAAGAAACAACTAGCCCATGTAAAAATTCAGCCTGGAATGAGCAGAAAGGGGTGGATAAATGTTATTTTTTTTATCTAAAACAGTATCCAATCACTTAGGTAAAGGTTTTTACTATGCCAGTTTGGCTCTAACCATCAAACCGAATCATCCCAGATCACACTCACTCCTCTTTAGGACACCTAAGTTGGCCTATTATGTACATGTGACTTTGGTTATAAGTAAAATCACATAATGAACTTAGACTTTCAATTAGGGGTGGGCGGACCTCGCAGAGTTTCACTCTGTGGAATTCCATGGAGTTACATAGAAACTCAGTGAGATTCTATGGAGTTCTGCCAAAGGGCAGAAATATGCATCTCATGCTGCTCGCACTGCAATTTAGCGTTTGCATGCACTGAAAAATCACCGTAATGGTACCATGAGGTGAGCAAGACCACGCAGCCATTCTAGTTGATTTTGAAGCCACTTGAGTAGCAAATCTACTCAAGTGGCAGCAAATCTACTCAAGAAGCAGCTGTCTGACTGCGTGACTGCGCATCTTCCTGCATTAGAAAATGGTGCAGGGGACGCCCACTCTTACTCACATAAACGACCAATCATGGGGAAAAAATGTGCAATGCTGTGATTGGTGGGATTTATTTATGACTCCAGGTTTCAAGAGTAATGCGGAGTCACCAAATTCTGCTATTTCCTCAGGCGGAATGAAACATTCTGCCCACCCCTACTTACAATGTGATCCACTTGTACACAGCTTTAGGTAAAACAAATATGCTTACAGGGAGGGGAATTTGTTGTTCCAGGACGGGGTTTCCCTGTAAAAGTTGGTAAACACCCAGAAACTGTGCCAGGCACATACACTCCCTGTTTCCATTCAGAGATTTACTCCTCTGATTAATAAAATCATGACTGTTAGCTGTCTTAAGCAGTTAAGCATTCCGATTCCCTCCTCATTTGATCTTTACATCACAGATTCAGAAGCACAATTGTTGTCTACTAGAAGCTTTCCTCCATGATTAGAAGGTACATTTTTATATCTTGTACACTCCTATTGGGACAAACAGTTTAACTCCATACAACGACAACTGGCTAAATAGGAAAAATAAAAAGATATTATCTTTGTTAGGGATAAATGTTTCAGCAGATTTGTTAGTTCATCTAATTTAGATGTTGAATCAGAGTATATCTAGGTGTTGCTTGCAATATCTGGAAAATTTGGAGACCTAATTTCTGTGACCTATTTAGTCGAATGGAGAGATGCTGCTTGAGAATTGCTTATTGTAATAACTACTATTATGGCACAAATCTTGGACCCTTTTGAAGGTGCTTTGAAGCAAATATTTCAACATGATTATACAGTTCTTTATTTTCACAAAGTGCTTTGGTAAATATTTGAACAAGCGTGAATGCAACAGGTTCTGGATTTTACTACATAAAAGCTCAACCACTATTCAGTGTCTAATTCGTCATCAACTGGACAATACAGTGGTATCTAAACGTGAAGGACGGGAGCTATTGTAAAATATGATAAACTGAGGATCACTGCAACTAAGACCTTAGACGTGCTTATTTTAAAGGCGATTGATGGTTTAAAATGTTCCTCAAAAGAGTAATTTTAATGGTTGCATGGTGCATTATAGTCTGTTTTGTAATTCTTCATCTAATTACAGGGAAAACACAAGTTTATAATGTTGATTAAAGATTTCTTTTTTTTGATCAAAGATCAACATAAAATAGGTTGAAACTTATGCGAGGATTATGAATTACCTGCCTCTCCGGCATACCTTTAATTTATACACTATATATGTGTGGGCATTCAAGCTCAACAGATTATTAGTTGCAGAGTCAAATTGGATGGCAAGGCCCTAAGACACGTGGATAAAGAATCAATGTCCCCCATTATTATTAGCTCCCCAGGCCTGCTGCAACCAAGAAAATGCTACTTGAGACTTATATTTATACAGTAAAGGACACACATTAAGCAAGTTGTGACTAGGCAGGTCCCCAAATAAAACTGTTTATTAAGTGGTAATATTTTCAATAAAATTCTATGAAATTGTGACATACACAAAAGGGGACTGTGAGTTCCACTAGTGCTACCAAGTGTGTTTATGATTAACATAACTGTCCATCTCATTGGTGGCAGAGGTTTTACTATTTATAATGAATGGAGATTCATTTGAGAAGTGCAAAAATATTTGTTATTATTACCTATGTTTACACATGTTTTAATTGCGCTTTTAAATTTGGAGTTTCTATTCTTTTCTTGGATGAAGTAATATGTATTTAATTAATTTGAAGCATAATAAGTTTCGTTTTGTAAGGCATGCTTATAAATGTATAAAGCTGCATCCTAATATTTGGTGATGTAAGGCCTGGGGTTCCTTCACAAAGTAAAAAATCACTTTCTGTGCGAGATTTATATTCAATTGCAGCTTGGCTGTATATTTAAGTGTATACTTTCTACATTACTCTCAGAAACACATTTCTGTTTTGAGTCACAAGGATTTATTTACATAATTCTAGAACTATTCCCAGGAAACTCTTACTGTTGACGTTTTCCAAAACTACCCCTGGAATACTTTGTGAATTCAAAAAAAATGTTAAAATTAATCATATGTAGAAGGGAACATACAGAAATGCATATACTTTAGAAATAGTCCTTTTGCAGTAATTCATACTACTAGAATAAAATATTCCCATTCCTTTGCGTTTTATCCCTCAACTCTTATTGTTGAAATGTATCACATTTACCTCAATGTTGCATGACAAAGCTTCAAACTGTTCACTGACCTTTGTCTCTGGTCTGTATCCACAGCTATGAGCCTATGTTAATACAATGAGCTGTGCATTCAAGGGCGGTGAACCATTGGCGGTACATACTGTGAGAAGGTAGCCTCTTTCTAGTCTTGTTACCCCCACTTTTGGCCTGTTTGTGAGTGTATGTCAGGGTGTTTGTCACTGTTTTCACTGTCTCACTGGGATCCTGATAGCCAGGCCTCAGTGCTCATAGTGAAAACACTATGTTTTCAGTATGGTTGTTATGTGTCACTGGGATCCTGCTGGTCAGGACCCCAGTGCTCATAGGTTTGTGGCCTATATGTATGTGTCACTGGGACCCTGTCACACAGGGCCCCAGTGCTCATAGGTGTGCATGTATATGTTCCCTGTGTGGTGCCTAACTGTCTCACTGAGGCTCTGCTAACCAGAACCTCAGTGGTTATGCTCTCTCATTACTTTCAAATTGTCACTAACAGGCTAGTGACCATTTTTTACCAATTTACATTGGCTTACTGGAACACCCTTATAATTCCCTAGTATATGGTACTGAGGTACCCAGGGTATTGGGGTTCCAGGAGAACCCTATGGGCTGCAGCATTTCTTTTGCCACCCATAGGGAGCTCTGACAATTCTTACACAGGCCTGCCACTGCAGCCTGAGTGAAATAACGTCCACGTTATTTCACAGCCATTTTACACTGCACTTAAGTAACTTATAAGTCACCTATATGTCTAACCTTTACCTGGTAAAGGTTAGGTGCAAAGTTACTTAGTGTGAGGGCACCCTGGCACTAGCCAGGGTGCCCCCACATTGTTCAGAGCCAATTCACTGAACTTTGTGAGTGCGGGGACACCATTACACGCGTGCACTACATATAGGTCACTACCTATATGTAGCTTCACCATGGTAACTCCGAATATGGCCATGTAACATGTCTATGATCATGGAATTGCCCCCTCTATGCCATCCTGGCATTGTTGGTACAATTCCATGATCCCAGTGGTCTGTAGCACAGACCCTGGTACTGCCAGACTGCCCTTCCTGGGGTTTCACTACAGCTGCTGCTGCTGCCAACCCCTCAGACAGGCAGCTGCCCTCCTGGGGTCCAGCCAGGCCTGGCCCAGGATGGCAGAACAAAGAACTTCCTCTGAGAGAGGGTGTGACACCCTCTCCCTTTGGAAAATGGTGTGAAGGCAGGGGAGGAGTAGCCTCCCCCAGCCTCTGGAAATGCTTTGTTGGGCACAGAGGTGCCCAATTCTGCATAAGCCAGTCTACACCGGTTCAGGGACCCCTTAGCCCCTGCTCTGGCGCGAAACTGGACAAAGGAAAGGGGAGTGACCACTCCCCTGACCTGCACCTCCCCTGGGAGGTGTCCAGAGCTCCTCCAGTGTGCTCCAGACCTCTGCCATCTTGGAAACAGAGGTGCTGCTGGCACACTGGACTGCTCTGAGTGGCCAGTGCCACCAGGTGACGTCAGAGACTCCTTGTGATAGGCTCCTTCAGGTGTTAGTAGCCTTTCCTCTCTCCTAGGTAGCCAAACCCTCTTTTCTGGCTATTTAGGGTCTCTGTCTCTGGGGAAACTTCAGATAACGAATGCATGAGCTCAGCTGAGTTCCTCTGCATCTCCCTCTTCACCTTCTGATAAGGAATCGACCGCTGACCGCGCTGGAAGCCTGCAAACCTGCAACATAGTAGCAAAGACGACTACTGCAACTCTGTAACGCTGATCCTGCCGCCTTCTCGACTGTTTTCCTGCTTGTGCATGCTGTGGGGGTAGTCTGCCTCCTCTCTGCACCAGAAGCTCCGAAGAAATCTCCCGTGGGTCAACGGAATCTTCCCCCTGCAACCGCAGGCACCAAAAAGCTGCATTTCCGGTCCCTTGGGTCTCCTCTCAGCACGACGAGCGAGGTCCCTCGAATCCAGCGACACCGTCCAAGTGACCCCCACAGTCCAGTGACTCTTCAGCCCAAGTTTGGTGGAGGTAAGTCCTTGCCTCACCTCGCTGGGCTGCATTGCTGGGAACCGCGACTTTGCAAGCTACTCCGGCCCCTGTGCACTTCCGGCGGAAATCCTTCGTGCACAGCCAAGCCTGGGTCCACGGCACTCTAACCTGCATTGCACGACTTTCTAAGTTGGTCTCCGGCGACGTGGGACTCCTTTGTGCAACTTCGGCGAGCACCGTTTCACGCATCCTCGTAGTGCCTGTTTCTGGCACTTCTCCGGGTGCTACCTGCTTCAGTGAGGTCTCTTTGTCTTGCTCGACGTCCCCTCTCTCTGCAGGTCCACTTTGCGACCTCCTGGTCCCTCCTGGGCCCCAGCAGCGTCCAAAAACGCCAAACGCACGATTTGCGTGTAGCAAGGCTTGTTGGCGTCCATCCGGCGGGAAAACACTTCTGCACGACTCTCCAAGGCGTGGGAGATCCATCCTCCAAAGGGGAAGTCTCTAGCCCTTGTCGTTCCTGCAGTATTCACAGTTCTTCAGCCTAGTAAGAGCTTCTTTGCACCAACCGCTGGCATTTCTTGGGCATCTGCCCATCTCCGAGTTGCTTGTGACTTTTGGACTTGGTCCCCTTGTTCCACAGGTACCCTCAGTCAGGAATCCATCGTTGTTGCATTGCTGATTTGTGTTTTCCTTGCATTTTCCCTCTAACACGACTATTTTGTCCTTAGGGGAACTTTAGTGCACTTTGCACTCACTTTTCAGGGTCTTGGGGAGGGTTATTTTTCTAACTCTCACTATTTTCTAATAGTCCCAGCGACCCTCTACAAGGTCACATAGGTTTGGGGTCCATTCGTGGTTCACATTCCACTTTTGGAGTATATGGTTTGTGTTGCCCCTATCCCTATGTTTCCCCTTTGCATCCTATTGTAACTATACATTGTTTGCACTGTTTTCTAAGACTATACGGCATATTTTTGCTATTGTGTATATATATCTTGTGTATATTTCCTATCCTCTCACTGAGGGTACACTCTAAGATACTTTGGCATATTGTCATAAAAATAAAGTACCTTTATTTTTAGTATAACTGTGTATTGTGTTTTCTTATGATATTGTGCATATGACACTAGTGGTACTGTAGTAGCTTCACACGTCTCCTAGTTCAGCCTAAGCTGCTCTGCTAAGCTACCATTATCTATCAGCCTAAGCTGCTAGACACCCTATACACTAATAAGGGATAACTGGGCCTGGTGCAAGGTGCAAGTACCCCTTGGTACTCACTACAAGCCAGTCCAGCCTCCTACATTGGTTGTGCAGCGGTGGGATAAGTGCTTTGAGACTACTTACCACTCTTGTCATTGTACTTTTCATAAGAGAAAAATATACAAAACAAGGTCAGTGTATATACACATAGCCAAAAAGTTTTGCATTTCCTCTTTTCACTCTTTTCTAAGTGCTGAAAAGTACTTCTAAACTTTCAAAAAGTTCTTAAAAGTTTAAAAAGTTTTTTCTGTCTTTCCAAAAAGTTCTGAAAACTTTTTTCTCTTTGTCTATCACTTTAACTCTCTCTAAAAATGTCTGGCACAGGCCAAAAAGTTGAACTGTCCAAACTTGCATATGATCACCTTAGCTGGAAAGGAGCAAGGAGTCTCTGCATAGAGAGAGGTTTGAGTGTAGGGAAGAATCCTTCCTTAGAACTGTTAATTAATATGCTTAGAGTACAGGATAAGGCCATAAGTGCCCAATCTGTAGAAAAAGTAGCTAATGGTTCTCAATCTGATCCAGGGACTCCCCCAGGAAAAGGTTCAGGAAAGAAACTTCTCAGCCTGCCCATTACTAGACAGTCTAGCATAGTTGGTACAGAGGTTGAATCACATCATACTGATGATGTGCTCTCACATTATACTGGTAGCCAAGCTGTTAGGGTGCCCTCTGTAAGGGACAGGTCTCCTTCTGTTCATTCCCATCATACCTCTGTATCTAGAAATGTCCCTCCCACCCACCCTGATGACAGATTGTTAGAAAGGGAACTCAATAGATTGAGAGTGGAACAAACCAGACTGAAGCTCAAGAAGCAACAGCTGGATTTGGATAGACAGTCTTTAGAAATAGAGAGGGAAAGACAGAAGTTGGGTTTAGATACCCATGGTGGCAGCAGCAGTATTCCCCATAGTCATCCTGCAAAAGAGCATGATTCCAGGAATCTGCACAAGATAGTTCCCCCTTATAAGGAGGGGGATGACATTAACAAGTGGTTTGCTGCACTTGAGAGGGCCTGTGCTGTACAGGATGTCCCTCAAAAGCAGTGGGCTGCTATCCTATGGCTATCATTTAGTGGAAAAGGTAGGGATAGGCTCCTTACAGTGAAAGAAAATGATGCCAATAATTTCCAAGTTCTTAAGAATGCACTCCTGGATGGTTATGGCTTAACCACTGAACAGTACAGGATAAAGTTCAGAGAGACCAAAAAGGAGTCTTCACAAGACTGGGTTGATTTCATTGACCATTCAGTGAAGGCCTTGGAGGGGTGGTTACATGGCAGTAAAGTTACTGATTATGAAAGCCTGTATAACACAATCCTGAGAGAGCATATACTTAATAATTGTGTGTCTGATTTGTTGCACCAGTACCTGGTAGACTCTGATCTGACCTCTCCCCAAGAATTGGGAAAGAAGGCAGACAAATGGGTCAGAACAAGGGTGAACAGAAAAGTTCATACAGGGGGTGACAAAGATGGCAATAAGAAGAAAGATGGTGAAAAATCTCAAGATAAGCATGGGGATAAGGGTAAAACCAAAGATCCCACTTCAAATCTTAAACACTCTTCAGAGGGTGGGGATAAAACAAATTCTTCCTCTTCTTCCCAACCTGCACACACTAAAAAGCCTTGGTGCTTTGTGTGTAAAAATAGAGGCCATAGGCCAGGGGATAAGTCCTGTCCAGGTAAACCCCCTGAGCCTACCACCACTAATACATCAAGCTCTAGTGCCCCTAGCAGTAGTGGTACTAGTGGTGGGACTGCTGGCAACAGTCAAGCAAAGGGTGTAGTTGGGTTCACTTATGGGTCCATAGTGGAAACTGATGTCATCAGTCCCAAGACAGTTTCTGTCACACCTAGTGGCACTGGCCTTGCCACACTGGCTGCTTGTCCCCTTACAATGGATAAGTACAGGCAGACAGTTTCAATAAATGGTGTTGAGGCCTTGGCCTACAGGGACACAGGTGCCAGTTTCACTTTGGTGACTGACAACCTAGTGCACCCTGATCAACACATCATTGGACAACAGTATAAGATTATTGATGTCCATAACTCCACTAAGTTTCTTCCCTTAGCTATAATTCAGTTTAGTTGGGGTGGAGTTACTGCCCCTAAGCAGGTGGTGGTATCACCTAGCTTACCTGTAGACTGTCTCTTAGGTAATGACCTAGAGGCCTCAGGTTGGGCTGATGTAGAGTTTTATGCCCATGCAGCCATGCTGGGCATCCCTGAGGAATTGTTCCCTCTCATTTCTACTGAAATGAAAAAGCAAAGGAGAGAAGGCCTGAAAACTCAGGATCCCTCTCCATCAACAGGTAAAAAGGGTATCACAGTATCCCCTAACCACCCTACCATTCAGGATACCATTCCTGTGGTGGGAGAAACCTCTCCTGGGGTGGCACCTGTTCCAAGGGAATCATCAGTTGGCAAAACTGTACTCCCTGAGGTGGAAGTACCTCTCTGTGGGATAACTAACATTGGTGAGAAAAAGAGCACCATTTTAGTTAACATGGAGCATCCCTCCAACCCTCCCAGAGAAACTTTAGTGCAGAAACTCTGCACTGCCTCACAACACTTAGGACAGCATCCCTGCCCTAGTGTGGAGCTGATAGGACAGCATCCCTGCCCTGCTCCAACTCAAGAGAAACAGCATCCCTGTTCTCTCTTCCAGCCAAATGGACAAAGTTTTTGTCCAGCTATGGCTTTACTGAGACAGCATCCCTGTCTGGCATTTCCATCATTACAAATAGGTTCAGTGGATAATTCCCACTGCTCTAAACTAAAACTTACTGATAGAAACTCTGAAAATACATCTTCACATTGTTGGTTAGCTAAAAAACTTCAAACAGGGTGGTTTACATCCCCACAGGGAAGTAACCATATAGTGGATGATAAAGGGAGTAACCAGTCTATTGCAGAGCTACTCTCTACTTATCACCACTTAGACAATAAAGTCTCAACTGGCCAAGGTTAGCCTTATTGTCCTTCGTTTGGGGGGGGGGTTGTGTGAGAAGGTAGCCTCTTTCTAGCCTTGTTACCCCCACTTTTGGCCTGTTTGTGAGTGTATGTCAGGGTGTTTGTCACTGTTTTCACTGTCTCACTGGGATCCTGATAGCCAGGCCTCAGTGCTCATAGTGAAAACACTATGTTTTCAGTATGGTTGTTATGTGTCACTGGGATCCTGCTGGTCAGGACCCCAGTGCTCATAGGTTTGTGGCCTATATGTATGTGTCACTGGGACCCTGTCACACAGGGCCCCAGTGCTCATAGGTGTGCATGTATATGTTCCCTGTGTGGTGCCTAACTGTCTCACTGAGGCTCTGCTAACCAGAACCTCAGTGGTTATGCTCTCTCATTACTTTCAAATTGTCACTAACAGGCTAGTGACCATTTTTTACCAATTTACATTGGCTTACTGGAACACCCTTATAATTCCCTAGTATATGGTACTGAGGTACCCAGGGTATTGGGGTTCCAGGAGAACCCTATGGGCTGCAGCATTTCTTTTGCCACCCATAGGGAGCTCTGACAATTCTTACACAGGCCTGCCACTGCAGCCTGAGTGAAATAACGTCCACGTTATTTCACAGCCATTTTACACTGCACTTAAGTAACTTATAAGTCACCTATATGTCTAACCTTTACCTGGTAAAGGTTAGGTGCAAAGTTACTTAGTGTGAGGGCACCCTGGCACTAGCCAAGGTGCCCCCACATTGTTCAGAGCCAATTCACTGAACTTTGTGAGTGCGGGGACACCATTACACGCGTGCACTACATATAGGTCACTACCTATATGTAGCTTCACCATGGTAACTCCGAATATGGCCATGTAACATGTCTATGATCATGGAATTGCCCCCTCTATGCCATCCTGGCATTGTTGGTACAATTCCATGATCCCAGTGGTCTGTAGCACAGACCCTGGTACTGCCAGACTGCCCTTCCTGGGGTTTCACTACAGCTGCTGCTGCTGCCAACCCCTCAGACAGGCAGCTGCCCTCCTGGGGTCCAGCCAGGCCTGGCCCAGGATGGCAGAACAAAGAACTTCCTCTGAGAGAGGGTGTGACACCCTCTCCCTTTGGAAAATGGTGTGAAGGCAGGGGAGGAGTAGCCTCCCCCAGCCTCTGGAAATGCTTTGTTGGGCACAGAGGTGCCCAATTCTGCATAAGCCAGTCTACACCGGTTCAGGGACCCCTTAGCCCCTGCTCTGGCGCGAAACTGGACAAAGGAAAGGGGAGTGACCACTCCCCTGACCTGCACCTCCCCTGGGAGGTGTCCAGAGCTCCTCCAGTGTGCTCCAGACCTCTGCCATCTTGGAAACAGAGGTGCTGCTGGCACACTGGACTGCTCTGAGTGGCCAGTGCCACCAGGTGACGTCAGAGACTCCTTGTGATAGGCTCCTTCAGGTGTTAGTAGCCTTTCCTCTCTCCTAGGTAGCCAAACCCTCTTTTCTGGCTATTTAGGGTCTCTGTCTCTGGGGAAACTTCAGATAACGAATGCATGAGCTCAGCCGAGTTCCTCTGCATCTCCCTCTTCACCTTCTGATAAGGAATCGACCGCTGACCGCGCTGGAAGCCTGCAAACCTGCAACATAGTAGCAAAGACGACTACTGCAACTCTGTAACGCTGATCCTGCTGCCTTCTCGACTGTTTTCCTGCTTGTGCATGCTGTGGGGGTAGTCTGCCTCCTCTCTGCACCAGAAGCTCCGAAGAAATCTCCCGTGGGTCGACGGAATCTTCCCCCTGCAACCGCAGGCACCAAAAAGCTGCATTTCCGGTCCCTTGGGTCTCCTCTCAGCACGACGAGCGAGGTCCCTCGAATCCAGCGACACCGTCCAAGTGACCCCCACAGTCCAGTGACTCTTCAGCCCAAGTTTGGTGGAGGTAAGTCCTTGCCTCACCTCGCTGGGCTGCATTGCTGGGAACCGCGACTTTGCAAGCTACTCCGGCCCCTGTGCACTTCCGGCGGAAATCCTTCGTGCACAGCCAAGCCTGGGTCCACGGCACTCTAACCTGCATTGCACGACTTTCTAAGTTGGTCTCCGGCGACGTGGGACTCCTTTGTGCAACTTCGGCGAGCACCGTTTCACGCATCCTCGTAGTGCCTGTTTCTGGCACTTCTCCGGGTGCTACCTGCTTCAGTGAGGTCTCTTTGTCTTGCTCGACGTCCCCTCTCTCTGCAGGTCCACTTTGCGACCTCCTGGTCCCTCCTGGGCCCCAGCAGCGTCCAAAAACGCCAAACGCACGATTTGCGTGTAGCAAGGCTTGTTGGCGTCCATCCGGCGGGAAAACACTTCTGCACGACTCTCCAAGGCGTGGGAGATCCATCCTCCAAAGGGGAAGTCTCTAGCCCTTGTCGTTCCTGCAGTATTCACAGTTCTTCAGCCTAGTAAGAGCTTCTTTGCACCAACCGCTGGCATTTCTTGGGTATCTGCCCATCTCCGAGTTGCTTGTGACTTTTGGACTTGGTCCCCTTGTTCCACAGGTACCCTCAGTCAGGAATCCATCGTTGTTGCATTGCTGATTTGTGTTTTCCTTGCATTTTCCCTCTAACACGACTATTTTGTCCTTAGGGGAACTTTAGTGCACTTTGCACTCACTTTTCAGGGTCTTGGGGAGGGTTATTTTTCTAACTCTCACTATTTTCTAATAGTCCCAGCGACCCTCTACAAGGTCACATAGGTTTGGGGTCCATTCGTGGTTCACATTCCACTTTTGGAGTATATGGTTTGTGTTGCCCCTATCCCTATGTTTCCCCATTGCATCCTATTGTAACTATACATTGTTTGCACTGTTTTCTAAGACTATACGGCATATTTTTGCTATTGTGTATATATATCTTGTGTATATTTCCTATCCTCTCACTGAGGGTACACTCTAAGATACTTTGGCATATTGTCATAAAAATAAAGTACCTTTATTTTTAGTATAACTGTGTATTGTGTTTTCTTATGATATTGTGCATATGACACTAGTGGTACTGTAGTAGCTTCACACGTCTCCTAGTTCAGCCTAAGCTGCTCTGCTAAGCTACCATTATCTATCAGCCTAAGCTGCTAGACACCCTATACACTAATAAGGGATAACTGGGCCTGGTGCAAGGTGCAAGTACCCCTTGGTACTCACTACAAGCCAGTCCAGCCTCCTACACATACCATCACGCTCACAATGGACACCCACAGATAAAACAAAACCACATTGGCCAAATCAAACAACACACACCTGACACCCATACACCCACACACCCACACCACTATAAACACACACCCAGATTACCCAAAACCCTTTACGAATACAAATCATTGCCACGAGACTGACACCAAGACCACTAACACCCATACACCCCTCACGCACTCCACATCAAACACCCCAACACATCACTCAACACACCCTCATCAACACACATCACATAACACCCATGGCACCACAAAGGCACCCCTGTTTCACTGAGGAGGAGTTAAGGGTCATGGTGGCGGAAATAGTCAGGGTAGAGCCACAGTTATTTGGAGCACAGGTGCAGCAGATATCAGTAGCAAGGAAGATCGAGCTATGGCAGAGAATAGTGGACAGGGTCAACACCATTTGACAGCACCCAAGAACAAGGGATGACATCAGGAAGAGGTGGAATGACTAACGGGGGAAGGTACGTTCCATAGCAGCAAAACACCAGCTCGCTATACAGAGGACTGGTGGTGGACCCCCACCTCCTCCCCCACAACCCACAGCATGGGAGGAGCAGGTACTGACAATACTACAGCCTGAGGGACTTGCCAGAGTTGGCAGAGGACTGGACACTGGTAAGTCAACGTTTAACAATTATCACCCCCCATACCTGCATGCCATCACACATCCACACCCTCACTCCCATCACTCCACTCCATCCCACACACTCCACCATCACATCACACTCATCCCAATAACAAGACCTGCATGCTGTACCAATGCATGGACACCCATCCCAGCCCTGCATGGACACTCATTACCAAGCATGCACAGCATAGGGAAACTATCATAACCACTGTACACCAACATACATAAGCAAAAGCTGGCAGGGGAACAACAACCATAGAGGGGAAGCTACAGAATTACAAATGTCAGACACCTGAAGCATAATACATCATTTACATCCCCACAGGTACCCCAGTCAATGTCACTGGAGAGGAGGTGCCACCACTATCCAGTCCTCCAACAGAAGAGGCTCACAGTGATGACATTAACTCTGGACGTCAGGATCTGGACGATCTACCTGGCCCATCAGGGACCACTGGACAGTTGGTCACCCAAGCCCAGTCACAGACCACCACAGAGCCTCCCCCATCAGGAAACAACACCATAGCACCCACCCTGTGTACCCACGCCTCTGTCCCCAGGACCCATCAATCAGCAGTGTGCCCACCTGTACAGGGACATGTTCAGCTGTATTGCATTCCCCAGGTTGAGGATTTGGCCACTGTAAAGGCTGGATTATATGCAATGGGACATATCCCCATTATAATTGGTGTGATTGATCGAACACATATTGCATTTGTGCCCCCATTGCCAGAATGAACAGGTTTTCAGGAATCGTAAGAGTTTCCACTCCATGAATGTGCAGATGGTGTGCTTGGCATACCAGTACATCTCCCACGTCAATGCTAAGTATACAGGGTCTTTGCATGATGCCTTTGTCCTGAGGAATAGCAGCATCCCAAATGTGATGGCCCAACTACAGAGGCACAGGGTGTGGCTAATAGGTGAGCCCTGGTTCCCACCCAGTATATCCTGGCGTGTGCCTATGGTGTTGGCCATATAGGATAGTGTGTAGCTCAATATTTGCAGGTGACTCTGGTTACCCAAACCTATCATGGCTGCTGACCCCTGTGAGGAATGCCAGCACAAGGGCAGAAGAACGTTATAATGAGGGACATGGGTGAACCAGAAGGATCATTGAAAGGACCTTTGGCCTCATGAAGGCCAGGGTCAGGTGCCTCCATCTAACAGGTGGATCACTGTGCTACTCACCAAAGAATGTCAAGGAAGTTCATGGATTACAGTGACTGGACGTTGAATAAGGAGGTGTTCAGGGTATTGAACAGCAGATGGGGTCCATTAATGGTGGATTTGTTTGCGAACAGGGTGATTGTTCAAGTGTGCAGGTTTTACAGTTGGAGGCCTGATCCAGAGGCAGAGGCAGTGGATACATTTCTGCAGCATTGGGGACTTGCTCGCAGATATGCGTTTCCACCATTTGCGCTGATTTAAAGGCTACTGTTGAAAGTGAAAAGAGAACATGAGCAAATGGTGTTGATAGCTCCATTCTTGCCGTCCCAGGTTTCGTATCCAGACATCATGGGGTTGTTCATAGACGATCCTGTTCTCTTGCCAGATTTTTCAGATCTGTTAGTGAATGCGATGAGAGAGAGACACAAATTAGTAGTGCAGGGACAGTTGAAGCTGATGGGATGGTTGATTTTGGGAAAGCCTGGCAAGTGCCAGGTTTACAGAAGAAGGCTTTGAAACTCATTAAGGAGTCTTGGGCTCCAGAAATATCAAAGGCATACAGGTTGGCATGGAAGAGATGTGTTAGTTGGTGTGTGTCACGGAGTTTGGATCCCATATCAGCATTTGTGGTAGAGGTGGTTAATTTTCCCCAGGACACGTCAATCAGCAGCGTGCCCACCTGTACATGGACCCCAGATAACACCTCACAGGCAAGACAATGAGGGTCCGGGGTCAGTGGCAGTGGGCACACCGTTCAGGGGCCACAGGCACAGGGGGGCAGGGACACTCGGAGGACAGCTGTTTACCAGGGGAAGGACAGGCCCAGGGAACCGCCTGTCCAGTTGGCACTCACTAATGTCCTTGGGGCTTACCAGCAATCCCAGGACAAGATGGGTCAGGTGATAGACATCATGCAGGAGAACCAGCAGCTGCAGGAGGAACACCACTAGGAGATCAAGAAAGAATTGCAGGCCCTCAACACCACCATGGTCTCCTTAGCAGGGGTGCTGGGTGATATGGCCAACATCATGAGGGAGTACACATCACACCAGCAGACCCCTTCTACTAGCCAGTCGACTGACCAGCCCTCCATATCTGCTGAAGCTAGTGGACAGGAGGCCCTGACACAGGACCCACAGGCCACCAGCACCCCTCCCCGTACAGAAGGTGAACCACCCTGCAAACATTCCCTGTGACCCAGACAGACAGCAGAGACACTTGCCAAGACCAAGACCACCACCAGGAAATTAGACCCTCCGGAATGTCCCCCTTGTGTTCCACTGTGTCACCTTGTCCACTTTGAACTGCCATTGCTACCTTTCCTATGGCCCCTTGTACACTGGACCTGTGCTACAAACAGACTGGACCACTACACTGGTCTTTCCTCTATCATCACCCCACTCCATTGCACTATTCTTTCATAATTTTCACTTCAATAAACACCCTTGAACACAGCTGGAGTAATAGTGCTTCATCTGACAGAAATGTGCAATGTAGTGAACTGTATCATCTTGAACCCTTGTCCAGAACTTTGTGATTCCATCCAACAAATGGCCTGTAGCAGTTTGTAGTCATCACATTAGTACGCAGTTGTAACCACACCAACATCGGAAAAATGGGAAGGCATAGGTGACAGTAAGTTGGGATGGTAAGGAAGTGACTACCATCATGCTACAGCTACACAGAAAAATAATTCATTAGAGGAATGGTCAGTTCTACTGTCTTACCTGTGTGTCATTGGAAGTACTGCCATATAACTGATGTCCTGTTGTCCACATCCTCAACCTCTTTGTCCTCATCCTCACTGTCCTCAGGGTCCACTGCTGCCACAGGAGCATTTTCACCCTTCTCCTCCTGCAGATAGGGCACATGTTGTCTGATGGCCAGGTTGTGCAACATGCAGCATACAACAACTGTCTGGCAGACCTTCTCAGATGCGTAGCAGAGGAATCCACCAGTCAGATGGAGGCACCTGCACCTGGCCTTCAGGACACCGAAGGTCCTTTCAATAATCCTCCTGGTGTGCCCATGAGCATCATTATACCTATTCTCAGCCCCTGTCCCTAAATTCCTTACAGGGATCAAGAGCCGGGACAGGTTTGGGTAGCCAGAGTCACCTGCAAGAAGTGAGGGACAAACATTAGTCTTACACAATGGCATGGGGGGTGACTCCTGAACCCATACACTGACATATATTGGGTGGGGGCTCAGGCTCACCTATAAGCCACACTCTGTCCCTCTGTAGTTGTGCCATCAGGTGTGGGACGCTGCTATTCCTCAGGACGAAGGGGTCATGCACCGACCCAGGATACCTGGCAGTGACGTGGTAGATGTACTGGTCAACAAGGCACACCATTTGGACACTGAGTGAGTGGAAACACTTCCTATTTCTGAACACCTGTTCATTGTCCCGGAGGGGGGCAAATCCTATATGTGTTCTGTCAATGGCCCCAATAACATTTGGAATATTTCCCATTGCATAAAGTCAAGCCTTCACAGTGGCCAAACCTTCTACTTGGGGGAAAGTGATGTAGCTGCACATGTGTTTGAGCAAGATATTGGCTGTGACAGTCCTGGAGCCAAGCCCACTGTCACTTGGAAAGAGACTGTTGCCAGGAAATGGAGCACTAATAGGACCTGCACAAGAGGAGGGATCCCAGTGGGATGACGGATAGGAGATATCAGATAAGGCTCCAATTGAGCACACAGCTCTGTGATTGTGGTCCTGTCCACTCTATAGGTCAGTATTATGTGCCAGCCCTCCAGTGTAGCCAAGTCCACAAGGGGTCTGTACATGGGGGCATGCCTCCTCCTCCTGTTCCTCCACAGTGGTGGGTACCTAAGGGACAGAAGATTGAGAAAGGAGTGACAACATGAAAAATGTATCCACCACTTCGGTGTACATAGAGCATGTATGTAACGGGCACTGTAGATGGCTATGTATGTACAATCGACACCAATGATGCAGTTTTTATTAGAAGATTGTGTACCAGCACTATAACATGGCAACCGCCTGTCCTGTATGTAGGGACGGGGGAAGTGATCTCACTCCGCAGGCATTGGGCATCATGGCGGAATGCGGTCTGCACCGCTGTGCAATTCCTCATTGGCTAACACGGGGCTCTATGGAGTACAGTATCCAATAAGGATCCCCGCCGTCGGTGATCGTTTATACCTCCACGGACGTGACGGCCATTTTCTTTCTATGGCCTCACTTGATTCCTGACTTTCCACAGGACAACACCTCCACTGCATGTGCTGCTGTAACCTGTGTCTGGAACCTGCCATGGCCCATAATACAAGGAAAAGGGCCCCTCCCTTCACTTTGGAGGAGTTAGAGTGCTTGGTGGATGGGTCCTACCCCTGTTTGGACAGCTGTATGGGCCTCCAGACCAGCAGGTGAGTACACCATGGGGACGTTGCATGCGACAAGGCTGCATGGAGATGTGTGAGTGTGCTGGCAGTGTGTCATTTGGGTGGGGGTATGGCTGGTGGTAGTTTACATGCAGAGCTCCTGGTGATGTGTGTGCCATTGAGGGGCAAATGATGTCTGAACGCCATATGTGTGACAGGCTGGATATTCGGATTCATGGTGTCCCTGTGTTTGTATTTTTCCTACAGGTCAGCACCTATCAGAAGAAGGGATTGTGGTGTGCCATTGCCAAGGAGGTGCAGACCCTGGGAGTTTATAGCTGACGGAGCACCTACTGCAGGAAACAGTGGGAACACCAGAGACGCTGGGTCCAGAAGACCACAGAGGCCCGGCTGGGGGTGGCCTCCCAATGAGGAAGGAGTGTCCTTGGGAACCTGACCCCCCTGATGGCCCGAATACTGGCGGTGGCCTACCAGAGCTGGATAGGTGCTTGAGGGCATCACAGCAGCTACAAGGGGGTAAGTCTAGTGTGTGTGACAACCAGCTTTATTGCCTGGCATGGGATTCTGATGGTGGGTTTTAGTCGGTTGATGCCCCTTTATGCCAGCTCCTACATTCCTGCATAGTCCAGCTCAGGATTATTGGGTGAATAGCAAAATCTGGATAGCTAGCTAGGTGGCTTTCCATGTCAGAATGGACTTAGTAGGTCCCAGGAGGGGTGCAGATGGCAGTGTTTGGTTCTTACCTGCTGTGGTACATAGCCAATTGTATGCCAGTGTGATGCGTACTGCTCAATCTTGGTCCCTGTGTGTGATGGTGATGTGTATGCCCTCTGTGGTGTTGGTTCTGTATTTGACTCAGTGCTCCCTCCCCCCCTATTTTCCTCTGTCATCCTGCCCATGTATGCATTAGCAACATCTCACAAAGGAGCAGGGGCACTGGTGAGTGAGGGAGCTGCTGTCCACGGAACCCAGGAGGCAGTGTTTACTAATGCTGAGGGGACCAGTTAGACTGAGGGAGAGGGGAGCATTATGGCGGGGACAGGAGGTGACAACACTGACACTGAAACCTTCACCGATGGGAGATCCCTGGTAGTGGCGGACACCTCTGGAACTATCCCAGCTACAGGTACAGTTGCCACCCCCTGTACCAGCATCGCCCTCCCAGTAGCCCGCCACTGAGTTGCCCGTGCCCACTCACCCAGGAGGGTGAGCATCTCCTTCGCCGCAGGCACCCTGTCCCGGCGAGCCCTGCTGCCCTCAGTGAGGAGGCTATTGACCTCCTGAGATTCATCTCTGTAGGGCAGTCAACCATGGTGAATGCCATCCAGGGGCTGGCATCCCAGATGCAATAATGCAATGCCTTCCTGGAGGGCATTCATGGTGGCTTGGTGGCCCTACAGAGATCGTTTCAGGCTCCGGCCTTCTCTCTGATGGCATCCAGTGTCCCTGGTCCTACTGTCCTCCCACCAACTACAACTTCCTTGTCCCAGTGTCCTCAACTCCAGTCCATCCCATGCACACATACAGACAAGCATGCACACAAAACATCACACAGGAGTGGCACAGACAAACACAGGTACCAAACTTCAAGCCACAAACACTCACACATCCACTGCCTCCATTGTTTCCCCCTCCTCCTCCTCCCTCACAGACACATCCACACTCACACCTGCATGCACTGCATCAATAGTCCCAGACCCTGCCACCTGTACACCTTTGCCCACAGACACCACAAGAGAAGACCCGCAGACATGCATCCCACACACCACATGCGCAGTCACCACCACCATCACCACCTCATTTGACACCACCACAACATCCATCCACACTCCCTGTTTGTCCTGTTTCACCCTGTCTGCCCCCTCCAAAGAAACACAAGCACTCACACTCAGACCCCCAACAGCCATCCACCTCACACATGCACACTGACCATGCACCTACACCCAAGTCCAGAACACCTAATCCTCCTACTACCACTCCCTCTACCTCCACTCCCATCCCTCCACCCACATCCCACCCCAATGTACTTAAGAAGGTTTTCCTTGCCCATCTTGACCTCTTCCCTACCCCTACCCACACCGTCCTGCCCATTTGTGCAAGGTCCCAACCACCCAGCCCAGCACCTCAGCCAACCAGTCTGCCACTGCTCCCACCCAAAAACCTGCTGCTGGCACTAAGGAGCCCATGAGTGGGACAGCAGCCACTCCCAGCAAGGACACACTTCCACCTCAAAAACGGAGGTCTGGCGTTGCAGGACCTAAGGACAGAGGACAGGGTCAGTGGAGGCACCTCCTAAACCTGGAGGCAAGGACAAAAGTCACATGACAAGGGCCCCTCCAGGGACAGTGGGCAAGAAGCCCCCTCCAAAACCAGTGGGCATGATACCCACTCTAGAGACTGTGGCCTAAGACTCCCCTCCAGGGACAGTGGGCAGGGAGCCGCTCTAGAACCAGTGGGCAAGAAGGAACCCCCTCCAGAACCAGTGGGCAAGAAGCCCCGTCCAGAACCAGTGGGCATGATACCCACTCCAGAGACTATGGCGTAAGACTCCCCTCCATGTACAGTGGGCAAGGAGCCCCCTCCAAAACCAGTAGGCATGATACACACTCTAGAGTCTGTGACCTAAGACTCCCCTCCAGGGACAGTGGGCAAGGATCTCCCTCTAGAACCTGTGGGCAAGAAGCCCCCTCCAGAACCAGTGGACAAGAAGCCCCCTCCAGAAAGAGTGGGCATGATACCCACTCCAGAGACTGTGGCCTAAGACTCCCCTCTAGGGACAGTGGGCAAGGAGCCCCCTCCCAAAACCAGTGGGCAAGGAGCCGCCTCCAAAACCAGTGGGCATGATACCCACTCTAGAGACTGTGGCCTAAGACTCCCCTCCAGGGACAGTGGGCAAGGAGCTCTCTCTAGAACTAGTGGGCAAGAAGCCCCCTCCAGAACCAGTGGGCATGATACCCACTCCAGAGACTGTGGCCTAAGACTCCCCTCCAGGTACAGTGGGCAAGGAGTCCCTCCAAACCAGCGGGCAAGGAGCCCCCTCCAAAACCAGTGGACATCATACCCACTCTAGAGAGAGACTGTGACCTAAGACTCCCCTCCAGGGACAGTGGGCAAGGATCTCCCTCTAGAACCAGTGGGCAAGAAGCCCCCTCCAGAAACCAGTGGACAAGGAGCCCCCTCCAAAACCAGTGGGCATGATACCCACTCTAGAGACTGTGGCCTAAGACTCCCCTCCAGGGACAGTGGGCAAGGAGCTCCCTCTAGAACCAGTGGGCAAGGAGCCCCCTCAAGAACCAGTGGGCAAGAAGCCCCCTCCAGAACCAGTGGGCATGATACCCACTCCAGAGACTGTGGCGTAAGACTCCCCTCCAGGTACAGTGGGCAAGGAGCCCCCTCCAAAACCAGTGGGCATGATTCCCACTCTAGAGCCTGTGACCTAAGACTCCCCTCCAGGGACAGTGGGCAAGGATCTCCCTCCAGAACCAGTGGACAAGGAGCCCTCTCCATAACCAGTGGGCATGATACCCACTCCAGAGACTGTGGCCTAAGACTCCCCCTCTAGGGACAGTGGGCAAGGAGCCCCCTCAAAAACCAGTGGGCAAGGAGCCGCCTCCAAAACCAGTGGGCATGATACCCACTCTAGAGACTGTGGCCTAATACTCCCCTCCAGGGACAGTGGGCAAGGAGCTCTCTCTAGAACTAGTGGGCAAGAAGCCCCCTCCAGAACCAGTGGGCAAAAAGCCCCCTCCAGAAACAGTGGGCATGATACCCACTCCAGAGACTGTGGCCTAAGACTCCCCTCCAGGTACAGTGGGCAAGGAGCCCCTCCACAACCAGTGGGCAAGGGGCCCCCTCCAAAACTAGTGGGCATCATACCCACTCTAGAGACTGTGACCTAAGACTCCCCTCCAGGGACAGTGGGCAAGGATCTCCCTCTAGAACCAGTGGGCAAGAAGCCCCCTCCAGAAACCAGTGGACAAGGAGCCCCCTCCAGAAACAGTGGGCATGATACCCACTCCAGAGTTTGTGGCCTAAGACTCCCCTCTAGGGACAGTGGGCAAAGAGCCACGTCCAAAACCAGTGGGCAAGGAGCCCCCTCCAAAACCAGTGGGCATGATACCCACTGTAGAGACTGTGGCCTAAGACTCCCCTCCTGGGACAGTGGGCAAGGAGCTCCTCTAGAACAAGTGGGCAAGAAGCCCCCTCCAGAACCAGTGGGCATGATACCCACTCCAGCTGAGGTACCCCTCCCCACCCCCATCCCCCAGATTTGCCTGCTCATTTCCAACATGATGCCCCTGAACAGTGGAGTGCAGATGATGTCAGGAATCAGGTTGGGGCTTGGACGATGCCCTGTGGCCATGTGGCCCTTTTGTACTTTGGACTGGCCATTGGCCCCATCTGTACATTGACATGCATATAGTTATTTTTTATTCATTATGGTGGCTGTTGGCAGCAAATTACAGTGGTGGCACTACAGGTATGTGTCCTTGCATTCTTTGCCTCTGGGTCCAGTAACTGTTGATGTACTGTGCAGCTGGTTGTGTTTGTGTATATGGTGTGTGTTGGACCTATGTGTGTCACTCTCCTTTTCCTCCCTCCCTCTCTTATGTGCTAGGCAGCTGTACTCACCGTTGTCGTCTTCATCGGCGTTGGTGCTCCAGGATGGCCATGGCGTGGTAGAGCATTGGGAAGACTTGGAGTTCCGGTTCTATGGGGGCCCGGAGTCCTCTGTGTCCCTGAAGGTGAGTCTTTCCTTTTCTGTAATGTGTTTCCTCCAGGCTTTTGATGGCATTTCTCCCGCTCCAGAAATCCTGGGGGTTTGCTATCTCATAATAAGGTGGGTGGTACGTTGGCTTCCCCCTGGTTGTAGGTGGCTACCACCGTGGTTGGTGGTGTTAACGCCCTGGCGGTCGGTGTGGTTTATCGGCTGTCTATGGGAGGTCTCACCGCCATGGTCATAATTTGGGTGGTACTTACCACCAGCCTGTTGATGGTGTTATTGCCACTTTAACAGTGGTGGTCAGTACACAACCAATGTCATAATGAGGGCCATAGTGTCTCTTCTGGCTCATTGTGATCCATTTACACATTATTTGTCCTTGTAATTGGAAGTACCTACTTATCCAGTAGGAGTATATTTTACTAACACCAGACAGCTCAAGGGGTCCCTCTTCATCGTGAACAGTACTATGGGCTAGATGTAGCAAAATCCGATTTTGCGAATCGGAAATTGCGAGTCGGTGCGACTCGCAATCTCCGATTCACAAAATCGGATGTAGAACGATTCCGACACCGTCTGCGAATCTCAATGGGGTCGCAAAGGCCCACCTCATTAATGTTAATGAGGTCTGTCGCATTTTGCGACCCCATTGAGATTCCCTCCACTCACAGGGATGGTGGCCTGCTGGAGACAGCAGACCTCCATGTCTGTGACTGCTTTTTAAATACAGCTTTTTTTTTGTATTGCAGCCCGTTTTCCTTAAAGGAAAAAGAGTTGCAAAACAAAAAAATAACAAAACCATTTGGTTTCGGTTTTTCAGAGTAGGCAGTGGTCCATTAAAAACATTAATGGCGACATTCACAAAGGGGAAGGGGTCCCATGGGGACCCCTTCCCTTTTGCGAATGTGTTACCACCAGTGTGACAATGGTGGTAACTGCGAATTGCTTTGTGACCGCATTCGCGGTCACAAAGCAATTCTGCATTGCGGTGCGAATCGCAAATAGGAAGGGAACGCCCCTTCCTATTTGCGAGTCGCATTCCCATTTTGCGAGTCAGTACATTTCGTAGTTTGCGCCATGCTGGCAACCTCTAAAAATCCACAATTCATTATCATTAGCATGGTAAGGCACATCCAGCTCTAAACACTTAGATGCATTTGCTAATTACCTAATATCTTGTATTTTTGTCTGTTCATTTCCACATATGCTGATTTCTTTTTGAAAAAATGTAACAGTTGTGGTTCTTTATTTCAATCAGAGGTGCCAATAATTGGCGATACTCCAAGAATGGCATAGAAGACCTTTGGGGGATTGAGGAAAAAAAATGTCTTGTTTTGAGGTGATTGCTGCTTTTCACCATCAGGAAAGAAAAAGACAATTACAGCATGGAATAATAAATGCTCAGTACTGTAAGAAAGTCTACTTGTGAGCCTCTTGTTGCTAAAAGTACGTAATTCTCAACAGTGGTCTGGTAGGACAATTGCTGCCATTCCTCCTTCATCTCTGAAAGCAGGTGTTCACTGACTTCTTAGGGCATTTTTCAAGGTTTTCAAAGAGTCAGTGTCAAATTGATAGTGTACCACAGTGCCACTGGACTTTCATTCCCCATGAGGGGCAGACCTTCTTCAGTAGTGGTGTCTATACTAATTGTTTGAAAGGGACTGAGATGGTGCCATAATTTAGAAAGCTATTAATGGTCTTTTGAAGGCTGAAGCATCAATGTTCATGAAAGAAGCTGAATAAGTGTCTAAGGAGACAATGAGGGTTTATTGTAGGTTTTTTGGTTGTTCAATTTTTTCTAAAGCACAAACAAAGTCTGAATGGACGTCAGGATACTTTTCAAGCTAGCAACATAATAATACAAAGTACGAAGGTGGGACACAAAGACTACACCAGAAAAAAAGACACATTGGATACATTCACTGATTCACTTATCATCTATGGCTCAGTGTTTTCTTTCCTATGGAAATCGGAAAGGCTGTGGATTATTGTGGAGGCCTGGCGCTGTTGTTAGAGATAAGGGCTGGGCAAAGGGGGTAGACAGGTGATTAGAAAAGGATACAGGAGGGGAAGATGAGAGAGGTTTTATAGGAGGGACTAATTGTCATTGAAGTGGCAGAGATGGTTGGAGGAAAATACATAGAAGAGACAGAATCTGATCTATGTTCACAAGTCAGACTGTCCAACAGATTACTTGGTTATGTATTTCAACACCATGGTGCCCCTTCAAAGGAAGGTAATGATGGGTCTGGGCTGATTTATTTATGGACTTTAGTTCATATTATATGTGATAATCCTGAAAGTAGATGTTTTCAAGCATGTGCTTTGTACAAGACAGAATTATTTGGGACTGCAGACATTTCTCACTCATGAGATTACAACCAGGACATAACAATTTTTCAGATTGTAGGTGTATTGTAGTAATGTGTTTTTCTGTAAACCAAGAATGGTTTTTGGATTCCTGGTTGGCCAGGGCTCCTTTCCAGTGCATTCATGATGTAAGAGAAATTGGTGTGTACATGGTCACAAGATACTTAGGTATTGTGGTTGGAAACTGGTATGTCCATTAGGGATACTTCACTGAACAGTCTTGGGGACTGGCTTTTGCCTGCAAAGATTTTACCTGTGCAGAAAGTATGTTTAGCTGCAAGGAGAGGTATCTTATTTCCTCTGACTAGTCTTGTTATTCATTTAAACCTGTGTGCAATTAACCTGTGTGGGTGGTGATATGCCTCATTTATACAACTTCTCTCATATTTTGAGGTTCCCAGAAAAACAGGGATTGTCCACTTTGATATTTGACGGTGCCAACATTTTGGGTTCTTTTTGATGAGGATCAATGTCAGCAAGGTGTGGTAGATGAAGAGTAGTTTATCTATAACTAGTGTGCTGGTTCTCTACATAACAGGAAGGTTAGGGTAAATTGTTTGGGTTAGGATCACTTAGAATTCCAGTGTTTGGTTTTCTTTTATTATTCAATTGGTATTTTTTCCTAATAAGCTCACTTGCCATGAATTACTAGATTCATAGGAATCTGATTAGGAACTGTGTGGCGGGGTTGAATATTTTGCAGAAAGGTAAGGTCTAGTGCATGCCATCCCATTCGTTTAGGATCCTGCACATGTCAAGTATGCGTGCAACACCCAGTGGGCTGAGAGGACTTAAGCCCCCCCCCATGAACCTCTGTGGACTGGGCTGAGTCTGGAAATTGGGTTGCCAAGTCTCATGGTACTGCTCTGACTTTCTTGTTTATAGCAAATCAAGCCTTTGTTGTCTCCCCATTCCCACTGCTGCTCCTGGACTTTCTGCCTAATCATGAAATCTGCATTAAAGTGGAAAAACAAAGTAAGGTGTTGAGTACACCCCTTTCAACAGCCAGAGTTTCTGACTATGAATCTGGGGGAAAGTTCCTGTCTTGGAGTGACATCCTGTGATTCTAGGCAGATCACTTAGGGCCTCTTTACGACCCTGGCGGCCGGCGGTAAGCTGGCAGTAACACCGCCAACAGGCTGGCGGTGTTACTCGAGCTATTAATTATGACGGTGGCACAATAGCCACGTCCATACCGCCGGCCCCTCCACTATACCGCCAGGCTTTCACCTGTCGTCATAATCCCCAGGGCAGCGATGCAAGCACCGCTGCCCTGAGTATTATGAGTCCCCGACTGCCAGCCTGGCCACGGCAGTAAACACCGCCATGGAAAGGCTGGCGGTAAGGGGAACTTGGGGTGCCCCTGGGGGCCCTTGCACTGCCCATGCACTTGGCATGGGCAGTGCAGGGGCCACCAGGCATAGCCCCATCACGAATTTCGGGCAGTGAAATGCGTGACGGGTGCTACTGCACCCGCTGCACAGCAGCATTGCTGCCGGCTCTATAACGATCCAGCAGCAATGTTGATGTGACAAGTCATAATAGGGAGCCAGAAATACCGCAGGCACTGGCGGTTTTCTGTCTACCACTGTCACGACTCACGTGCTGCTTACGCCTGGAATCCGCAGATCGAGTGGCGTGGGTCTTGAATGTTCGGCTCTGGCCCAGAAAGGGGCGACTCTTTCTGGTAGCCACGGTGCTGTAGGCAATGGAAACGCCAAGAACAGACCGTGCCCTTCAGAAATAGTGCCAGAGGGAAAAAAAACCTAAAAAGGGGAAAAAACCTCCAAACAGATAGATTCCTGAAACAGGAACAAAAGAACAGGAATCAACAGAGGCAAAAATATAGGAAATACACGGAATAAACAATATCTAGCGCAGAAAGGCTAAGAAACAGGAGCGAAGACACCATCTAAACAGAAAGTGTTGCAGCGCAAGGAAAGAAAGAAACACATCCCTTAAATACCACTAAACAGGAAACGACCAACAGGAAGTAAAAGGACACCATCTTAGATAGGGAAAAGTGCATAGAACAGAATAGACTAGCAACCATAGAAAATAGGGGACAAGGAATGCTGGGAAGAAAAAGGTAACATGGGAAGGGGGAAAAAACATAAAGGAAGGTACAACCAGATGTCCCAGAAAAAGAAGAAAAGAAAAGAAAAAGAAAAGAAAAGGAAAGAACAGGTAGGAGGGCTCAGGATGCCCGAAAAAAGCGGTGCACAGAAACAGAGCAACGCCCCATGCCCAATCTGGGGACTCACAAAGCACACAACAGACTGGGGGCGCGCCGCGTCCTGCAGACGCGTTGTGCGGCCCGAGCCGAATGTTCGGCTCGGACAGTAGGTCCCCCCCCGAAGGCCCAGGTTTGTGTGGAAATAAGCGGTGAAAATGACGAATCAGAAGGGGTGCGTGAACAGAAGATGCATCTTCCCAAGAGCATTCACTGAGAGGATAACCCTTCCAATGAATCAGATACTGAAGACGGTTGTGAAAGATACGAGAGTCACAAATGTCTTGTACCTCATATTCAGGTACATCATTCACTAACACAGGAGGAGGACAAGGAAACTGACGAGAGTAAGGATCAGGTACGTAAGGTTTGCGCTGGGAAACATGAAAGACTGGATGAATTTTCCATGTACGAGGCAAGTGAAGACGGACAGAGACAGGATTAATCAGCTGCAGGATACGGAAAGGCCCGTAGTAGCGGGGTGTGAACTTATTCTGAGAAAGATGTAAAGGCAAGAATTTGGATGAAAGCCAGACTTTATCCTGAAGGTGATAGTCTGGAATGTTCCTACGTTTCTTGTCTGCTATTTTCTTCATATATCTTTTGGTGTTCAACAAATTGGATCGAATTAGTCTATGGATTTGTAGAAGTCGTCTGGAAAGGGAAGTAACCGCAGGCAGAGGAAAGGTAGACTGAGGAGAAGTAGGAAAAGAAGTAGGATGATAGCCATAGGAACAGAAAAAAGGAGTAACCTTGGAGGCACTATGTAAATATTATTGTAGGAGAATTCAGCAATAGGGAGGTAAGTGTTCCAGTTGCTCTGGGTAGAATTACAAAAACAGCGAAGGTATTGTTCTAATCCTTGGTTAAGACGCTCGGTCTGTCCATTGGTTTGAGGATGGAAACCCGATGATAGTGCTATATTGATATTTAGTGTCCTACAAAAATATTTCCAAAATCAGGAAATGTACTGAGGTCCTCTGTCAGATACAATGGTATGTGGAAGTCCATGGAGACGGAAAATATGGTAGATAAATATCTGGCTTAGTTCTTGGGACGTAGGTAACTTTTTCAGAGCAGTGAAGTGAGCCATTTTAGTAAAGGAATCAACAGTGACCATGATAACCCGGTTTCCTGCTGATGGAGGGAGCGAACACATGAAATCAGTAGAAATGGTGTGCCAGGGAGCTGGTGGAACAGGCAATGGTTGTAGTAATCCTGCAGGTCTGGTATGGGGAATCTTTACCTGACCACATATGGGACAAGCCTTAACGTATCTTTCAACGTCCGACTTCCAGGTAGGCCACCACAAAGATCGCGAGAGAAGTTCTTGTGTGGCCTTGATGCCTCTATGACCAGCAACCGGCGAATCATGGCACATTTGTAAAGCCTTTTCTCTACCTCTATTAGTAGGGAGGAATAACAGGTTCTGATAATAATAATATCCTTGCTTTTTACATATAAGGGGGTTTAATTTCTCTACTTCGTGGTCAGACAGGCTGGAGTATTCCAGTTGTACCTCATCCAGGAAAGACTGAGCTACTCCGATGATCTTACTAGGCTCAAGTAGATACTGAGATGGGGTAGAAGTACAATCTGGATAACGGCGAGACAGAGCATCAGCCAGAATGTTTTGGGATCCAGGAATATAGGTGATGTAAAAATCATACTGACTGAAGAAAAAGGCCCAACGAGCCTGGCGGCTATTCTGGCATACAAAATTACGTAAACATTGTAGATTACGATGGTCTGTTCTCACCTCGAAAGGCTCCTTGGAACCCATAAGAAAATGTCTCCATTCTAGGCAGGCTGTTTTCAGAGCTAATAACTCCCTTTCTAGTACTGAGTAATGTTGTTCCGATGTAGAGAGTACATGGGACAAATAGAAAACAGGATGTTCAAGACCATCATCTTCTTGTTGTTGGAGTAAGACTGCTCCGATGGCCTTTTCGGAAGCATCGGTAACTACAATAAATTGTTTGTTGGTATCTGGGTGTCTCAAGATGGGAGCTTGAGTGAAAGCCTTCTTTAAACCTTGAAAAGCTGTTTCAGCCGCCTTAGTCCAGACAAAACCTTTTGTTAAATTTTCCTTCTTTAGAGTGTGAGTTATGTGGCTTGTTTGTTTTGCAAAGTCCAAGACAAATTGCCGATAAAAATTTGCTAATCCTAGAAAACATTGTGTTTCCTTAATAGAGGAAGGAGAAGGCCAATCTAGGATGGCTTGTACTTTTTCTTGGTCCATAGCTATGCCGGTGGGACTCAAATGGTACCCCAGATATTTGACTTCTGTTTTGTCAAACTCACACTTTTCTGGTTTACAAGATAGTTGATGTTCCCGAAGTCTTTGAAGGACTTGTTTCACGTGAGAAGAATGCAGTTCAGGACGTCTAGAATAAATAAGAATATCGTCTAAGTAGATTACCACCGTTTGGTTCAAAAGATCAGAAAACACGGAGTCCATAAATCTTTGGAAAACTGCGGGGGCATTAGTGAGACCAAAAGGCATAACCTTGTATTCAAAGTGACCAAATGGGGTCCTGAAAGCTGTTTTCCACTCGTCTCCTTCTTTAATACGTAAAAGGTGGTAGGCTCCCCGTAGATCCAGTTTGGTAAATCGTTGAGCCCCTCTGACTGCCTCTAGAATATCCTTGATGAGGGGCAAAGGATAACGGTCCTTTATAGTTATCTTATTCAGGCCTCGAAAATCCAAGCAAGGATGAAGATCTTTTGTCTTTTTGGGTACAAAAAAGAGGGGAGCCCCTGCCGGAGAAGACAATGAAACAATAAGACCACTCTGTAGGTTTTCTTCCAGGTACTCCTTTAGAACTTCCTTCTCGGGTTCCGTGAGGGAATACATCCTCCCAAAGGGAACGACAGTTCCAGGTTCCAAGGGAATAGCACAATCATAATCTCGATGTGGAGGTAACACAGGTCTCGATGGTTTTTGGAACACATCTTGAAATTCTAAATAGTGTTCAGGGACTCCTTGGACTGTATTGATGGAATATCCGGTAGTACTTTCAGTAGGTGTCAATCTTTTAGGTGACCAATATTTGTCGGAAGCAAAACAGTTCTCATGACAAAACTGTGAAGACAAGGAAATAGTCCGGGTTTCCCAATTTACATACGGATTATGTCTGATGAACCACGAAATTCCTAGAATGATGGTATGGTTGGGGGATGATATGAGATCAAAGGAGATGTGTTCTTGATGGTTACCAAACTATAAGCTTAATGCCAGGGTAGTAGTATTGACTGGACCAGAAGATATTAAGGATCCATCCACTGTGTGCACTTGTTCTGGAATTTCTTTGGGTTGTGTTGGAATTTGTTGAGTAGTGGCCCAATTCTTATCCATGTAAACACCACTAGCTCCACAATCTAGTAATGCCATAGTTCTTTCTTGACGGCCGTCAGGTAGCTGTAACATGACAGGTAACATGAACAAGGATGTGGCATTGTCCTTAAATGAACTGATGGAAGGTATAGCTGATGATCCCGTCCACTCCCTTCTTACAGAGGACGGGAAGTGGCGTTTCCCGATGGCCTTTGGGGACGTACAGGGCAGGTACGAAGTATGTGGCCAGCAGCACCACAGTACAGGCACAATCCTTTCTTACGTCTGTCTTCCCGCTCGCCAACGGAAAGCGGGCATCGAGTGGTATCCACTTGCATAGGTTCTCCCTCTAGGTCTCTAGCAGGAGGGCGAGGTTCCTCAGAACGATGCAGATACACCCGTGAAGTGCTTGGCTGAGAAGATCCTCTACTCTTTCTCTTCTCCAACCGTCGTTCTTGAAGACCGTATTCGATGGAAAGTGCTTGATCCATCAGACCACAAAGATCTTCAACTCTGGTGGAGTGTACTAACAAATCTTTTATTTCTTCTTAAAGTCCTCTGCGAAACAAAGTCACCAGAGTACGTTCCACCCAGGTGGTCTCTGCTGCTTGCTGACGAAAGCGCGTAATATATTGAAGGACATCTTGTGAGCCTTGTTGGATGTCACATAAGGCTTCTTCCGCAGAGGCCTCTAGACCTGGACGACCAAACATTTGTTTGAATCGATTCACGAAGGCGGAATAGTCCGACAATACCGGGTCGTTTGATGATACCATCGGGGTTGCCCAGGCCAAGGCAGGACCGGATAACGCACTGATGAGATATCCCACCTTTGTCCTGTCATGGGAGAATTGGGTAGGTCGGAAGGCGAAATACACCGTTAAAGCATCAAAGAATTCACGCAGTTTAGTTGGTTCTCCGGAGAAACGAGGAGTAGAGGCGGAGATAGTCGGAACATCGCCACTGCGGAAAGCCAGAGCCTGTCATAACGCAGCATTCTCATTGCGCAGTTGTTGCAGTTCTTGAGCCTGTTGCTGATTAGTGGTTAGAAGAGATTGATCAGGATCTGCAGCAGCCGCCACTGTATCATCCATGGTGTTAGAGGACGCCGGGAGACTTTGGCGCTGCAATCTGTCACGACTCACGTGCTGCTTACGCCTGGAATCCGAAGATCGAGTGGCGTGGGTCTTGAATGTTCGGCTCTGGCCCAGAAAGGGGCGACTCTTTCTGGTAGCCACAGTGCTGTAGGCAATGGAAACGCCAAGAACAGACCGTGCCCTTCAGAAATAGCGCCAGAGGGAAAAAAAAACTAAAAAGGGGAAAAAACCTCCAAACAGATAGATTCCTGAAACAGGAACAAAAGAACAGGAATCAACAGAGGTAAAAATATAGGAAATACACAGAATAAACAAGATCTAGCGCAGAAAGGCTAAGAAACAGGAGCGAAGACACCATCTAAACAGAAAGTGTTGCAGCGCAAGGAAAGAAAGAAACACATCCCTTAAATACCACTAAACAGGAAACGACCAACAGGAAGTAAAAGGACACCATCTTAGATAGGGAAAAGTGCAAAGAACAGAATAGACTAGTAACCATAGAAAATAGGGAACAAGGAATGCTGGGAAGAAAAAAGTAACATGGGAAGGGGGAAAAAACATAAAGGAAGGTACAACCAGATGTCCCAGAAAAAGAAGAAAAGAAAAAAAAAAGAAAAGAAAAGGAAAGAACAGGTAAGAGGGCTCAGGATGCCCGAAAAACGAGGTGCACAGAAACAGAGCGAGGCCCCACGCCCAATATGGGGCCTCGCAAAGCACACAACAGACTGGGGGGGCGCCGCGTCCTGCAGACGCGTTGTGCGGCCCGAGCCGAATGTTCGGCTCGTGCCGCAAAACGCGGCGTGACACCCACAGCCTCGGCAGTCTTTTTGAAAGACCGCTGAGGTTGTAATGAGGGCCTTAATCTCCCTGTGCCCAAAAACACAGAATGTGTCCTTGTGTAATGTGTCTTATCTGGCCTTCAGGTTCATGCTTTATAAAACTGCAAACAAAAGCTCTCCCTCTGAAATACAATCACACCTAGTCCATTTTAGCCCCTCTGTTCATCTCTTCATTAGCCTGTATGATACCATAAAGCCACTACTGTCATCTAACTCCTTTCAATTTATCTGAAGGAAACAGAAGAGAATGCATGGAATTACTTCCTTGAAAGCACAAGGCTAATCATAATAGCCTATAATCAGGGCACTGGACTTATGTGATTGGGCGGCCGCTGCAATATTCAGATATTTATAAATTTGCCACATAATTAATTATCTGTGCATAATCTGCAGATTTTAACAAAAAAAATGTTTCTAGCTCAAATAGTTCAACAGTTGCTAAAAATGCAGCAGCACGTATTACACCACAGTGAACGGCTCTTTGCAGACCTGGACTTGTCACCTTTTTGTTGCTGAGTGCAATATTTGGGTACTAATAAGGTGCAACCAATGCCCAGACTGGGTTACCAAGTTTAAAAATGATGAAATAATGAAATAATACTACTACAAAATGTGCTGCATTATGTTGCATAATTTTCTATTACTTGCTGCTAAATTTACTCAGCCCTGCCACAAAATGTGGCCCTCTCCTGATGCATAATTCCAGTGAGCCTGCCTAACAGCTCAACTATTCAACTAACCGCTACCCTTGGTTTCCAGTAGTACTGCACAATTCAGCTTAATGCCTCATCAGGGGTAGTTTTTTCTGTATACGTACAATTGCAGTATAATACATTTGTTACATCAAAAAAGGTTTTGATGAAAGTTAGTGTTGCAGTGGCTATGGGATATGAGACAAAAAACGTTTAAAATAGCAATGAAACACAGTTTAAAGAATTTTGTATCTTAAAGAGAGCTATACAAATCATAACTTTGCCTAGATAATGCATTATATCATGTTATTTGTTTTGAGTATTCCACTAAAACATGTTTATTCAAGTGCACCTTAAATGATGTACAACTGTCTTACTGCACTACCAGGAATAGGGATCAAAGATTTCCATATTGCAGCAGGAAGCTGCAAATATAGCCCTTCTGAGGAGACCACAGCCACATAACATGTTTTCCAGTGGCTCCAAAAATCCTTGCACTATGCCTTTCTCTTAATAGAAACTTTGCATTAAGTGAATGACAACAATAAGTGAGTAAAGTTGAGCAGAACATATTATGCAGATGTTCAGTCTCAAAATGTATTCTTTGGTTAGAATGAATCTACCTTAGTTTGCTCAATTGTATACTCATTAGAATAAATGTACAATTGTTTAGGCTCAGTTCCAATGTGCCCAAATAGTTAACAAAGTGGACTTCCTATCAGTTTCTTTATGCAACTCCATATTGTGGTCTCTGGATAATAGCCATAGCTACAGAATTTGCTTTGGTAATGGCTTTGCAGAACATTATGTTATATTGAAGCATTTACATACCACTTTTCTACGTCTAATGATGCATCAAAGTTCTTTTCGGGTGTCGGGTAAGCATCAACTTCGGTTCTGATGCTTGACTGGTAGAGTGTGTGTTTCGTATTGTGGTCTCTGTTGGAAGTTATTTGGGGTTGTGTGTTAGTTTCAGAGGCTTGCTCCAAACATGCGTATAGTAAATGTGTGACTCAGCTTAACCATGGCATGAAGCAGAAAGAAGTAGGAAACAGAATCACAATTGCCTATATTTCCTCTACTATGCTTACAATCATTATGTGAAATGGTGACTGAGGAGTGAGCTGTCCCCGTTGTGCTTTTTGAGTAGGAGTAGGCTGGTAGCCTAGACTGAGAAAGGGCATGACCCAATGAAAATCAACAGGCACCATTCCTACATGGTGCACTCAAGCAGAGATGCTCTTACATATGATGATTAAGCTATCCCATTCATATATGGGTTTATGAGATCCACCCAGGGGTTAGAGGCTATGTGACACACGAAAATGAAGAGACACATGTATATGAGCCCCAGTGGCACACTGCAGAGTGAAGGTGCAGCAGCCCTCAGAAATCAGGTATCTGTTGGGTCCACTCAGGAGCAGAAGATGCTGTCTCAGGACAATCAAGAAACACCACTTTTACATAGGTACATGTGGTCCATATAGGAGTAAACTGTAGTAACCATATGAAACTGATTGACACCTCTTTTGCATGAGCCTCTGGGGCCCACTCTGGAACAGAGTATGCTACATCCCAGTATTTTGGTAAGAACATTATTGAGAAATATTCTTGTTTTGGTAAAGTCGCTAAAGACAGAAAGCCTTGATGGGACAAAAATTCCATTGCATGGCTGTCAAGAGTGTGCTGCACTGCCTATGTTGTTTTTTCCAGGTGCAGTCTTTTCCTTCAGTGAGCCCAACAATCCATCAAGATCACTGATGCACCTCCATGTTGCATAGCTTTAGACCCCAGAGGATTGCTCTGAAGTCGAGAAATCACTCACTGTCCAGGCTTCTGGGGATTGGTGGTAGTGACAGAATGATTCCTACTGACGGCACAATTCCTTTTCTCTGTCTTTTCAGTGTGGGAGAGGCTCTGCTCAATATCAAAATGTTTGCACTTGTTCCTTAGTCATGTATTTACACATGATTAAGATATGTGTGAAAGAATATGGGCACTGAGAGGAGCTGTGATTCAGGGTTGAAATATCCCTGGCTACCGCTCTTCTGCCAGACTGTGGACTCAGTATGGAATAAGAATCCAGTTGGAAGCCTTTCAAGAAAAACCATGCCTATTGCTGAAGGGAGTTATTAGACGATATCTTACAGAGAAGAGCCTGCCTGTAAAAAGCTGAACAGCCCAGCTGCATGAGGACTTGTGGGAGATGTAGTCAGAGGTCTGTGCCACTTTAGAATGCAACGTCACCTATGTACGGTACAGGGAAAACGTCTACATCTGTCTGCATCACTCAGGGTCCAGGGGAAGGAAAGCCAGAGCCTGTCCCTATTTGTCTCCTGGAACTTTGACAACACCCTTGGTTCTACCTCTGGTCCAGGAAAAATCTCACCGTAAAGAAGTGAGGCCACTCTGAGCCTGTAGCAGTATCTAAATCTGTTGCATGGGTGCACAGATATATTGATTTCACCTTTAAATTCCTGTCTCCAGCCGCTGTATTCTGGGAATCCTCCACCACTGTGAAAATCCAACCATGACTCTTGGCTTCAAAGACACAGAGCTGCAAATGTGGCAGTTCCAATGTGAAATCCACACTAATGCTCTCACATATTTTGCTGAATGTGTGGTGCAAAGGAGCACAATGGTTACCCTCAGTAAATACTTACTTGAGCATATTATGGAAGCAAGTGGCTAAGCTTTGACAACTTTTCTAATCCATGACCAAAAGAACTAGCGAAGTAACAACTGTAGAAAATGACCTTTTGTAAAGGATGCCATACCAAAAGGGTGTCATGGTAAGATTTCCAGAACACATTTTTGTAAGTGTTTTTTTGTTGGAAGTGTCCTCTGAATGTGACAGATTTCATTTAATAAAAATTCATGCTTGAATGCAAAGCAACAACAATCTTGCTAGAGAAACAGAGGTGAGAATGGCTATGCTCTGGCAAATCCATACACCTGTAGTGAGCAGGGTGCAGGTAAGCTTTTTAATCATTTAAGGTGTTGAAGATGCAGCTTCAGCTACATTCCTACAACTAAATGTACACATCTGAGAAAGGAACAGTGCAACTCCAATATTCTTGATTGTTCCTTAAAAGGTGAAGTAGTAGCATGACAAACAGAATTATACACGTAACCTTGAATAACTTCACTTTACAAACCCAGTCAATGTGGAACTGAAACCCAACTGTTCCGGTTCAATACTGGATTGTTCAGAGAAGCCCACAAAGAAGTGATATTTAAAGCAAGAGCACAAGGATGTCTTCTATGTAACCTTTACATATATGAGGGAGCTCCAACTTCAGCCTTCTAACTCTGTGACTATCACCATAACCGCAGCAGTTCCTAACCATATCTTGCAAGAATATAAGGGCCTCATTATGACCCTGGCGGGCGGCGGAGGCCGCCCGCCAGGATCCCGCCCTCCATTATACCGCTCCGCGGTCAGAAGACAGCGGAGGGTATTATGAGTTTTTCCCTGGGCTGGCGGGCGGTCTCCAAAAGACCGCCCGCCAGCCCAGGGAAAAACTCCCTTCCCACGAGGATGCCGGCTCGTAATCGAGCCGGCGGAGTGGGAAGGTGCGACGGGTGCAGTGGCACCCGTCGCGTATTTCAGTGTCTGCAAGGCAGACACTGAAATACTTTGCGGGGCCCTCTTACGGGGGCCCCTGCCGTGCCCATGCCATTGGCATGGGCACGGCAGGGGCCCCCAGGGGCCCCGCGACCCCCCCCTACCGCCATCCTGTTCATGGCGGCTTTCCCGCCATGAACAGGATGGCGGTAGGGGGGGTCAGAATCCCCTCGGCGGCGCAGCGAGCTGCGCCGCCTTGGAGGATTCTAAGGGGCCAAAGCGCCGCGGTCAGAATGACCAAGGGAGCACCGCCGGCCTGTCGGCGGTGCTCCCGCCCCCGTTGGCCCTGGCGGTAGAGAACCGCCAGGGTCAGAATGAGGGCCTAAGTCCTGGGTTTCGAGCTTTCTGTACTTGGCCACATTTGGCAACATTCAGTCTGCACCATCCTCTAAATGCACTGTATCGGTTGAAGGCATGCTGCATATCACAGAGGTCATGCAGATTTTGAGAGCGCATCAAAGCCTCGGAATAGTCAAATAAATGGTGGGCATTTGCAGAGAAGATGTAGACAAGGACAGGAGGCAAAAGGAAAAAAGAGATGGAGCATAGCGAGGTAAGGAAGCAAAGGATAGAAAAAGAGAAGTATATAAAGAGAAGAGATGGAAAGACAATGTGCATAGAGAAAGGGAAAAGCAATGGAAAAGGTCAGAGGAGAGAATGAACAAAGAGGAGGGAATGAGAAAAAGAAGGAGGCGAGACTAGAAAAGTAAAAGATAACTAGTTACAGGAAAGGATGGTAATTAAAAAGATGGCCAAGGTTAGAGATGACCATGGGTTAAACCAATATGATTGGCACTTTTTTTAATGAAAAGTGCCAGGAGCATCCATTATCTTGCAGTACTTGTTTTATGCTTCGAAGAGCCAGGTCTATACTTTTGAAATTCAAAGGAGTTTGCTATTAGTTTTGCCGTGTTTATCTTTTCCTCTCACCTCCTTGCTCCTGCAAGACAACAAAAGCTAGTACACCTTCAGCTCACTCTTTCCCATACACTATAAATGCTTCTGTTTATCCAAAACCGTTTCAAATTCTATTTCTGCTGGGACTTAACACCATCACTCTTGCTAGTAGACAGTTTCATGCATTTATCATTCTTTCTTCTGTTAGGCTAATAATGATCATTTTCTGAGTCTTATGCCATGACTCCTACACCTCATAAAATATAATGTGAATAATAGATATTTGTTTTTACCAGCCTCACTGGTATTAATTTTACTGACCTCAGAAGAATAAATGCTGGTCAGGCCTGTTGGAATCTGAACTTTTTACCATAGCGGCATGCATAGATTTCTGCAGGGAATGCGTGAGTCCACCCAAGTTCACACAAGCATTCAACTGAAGTACACTTATTATGCCATTTGTGCATGACATAAATTGAAGCTTAATACAAGCAATGTTGCTAAATAGTTTTTTTCTGAAGTGTATTAGTATTTAATAATCTACAAACACCAAGATTTTTGAGCGTATTACATGTTTTGACATTGATTCTATGTTGTGGTGGCACCTTGGATAATCACACTTCATGCTTAATTTCTGTGTTTCCTGAGTGCCTGTACACACTTTCTAAATGGTCTCAATTCCAGGCCTTAGAAGTGCCTAAGCATATCAAAGAAAAAGAATATTTCTGGCAGCTAAAACTCAGGAATATTATTTGGTATGATGGAAATACAGATTCAACATTCTATGTGTTACAAACTCTGGACAAGAGGTGTGAGAAAGTTGATTCATGTATTAAGGACTTGATTTAAAGTTTGGCAGCAGGGTAGTCTGTGTCAAACATGTCAGAGTACCCTTCCCGTCAAACCTTTGGTCCTTCTGCCTTATTTAGAGACAGACAAACCTTAAGTATTCCGTCAACAGAGCCCCCGTTGGCTCCGTTGATGGAATACATCCTCTGATGGCTCAGTGGAGTACAACACAATTCAGCAGCTTACCAGGGCTAATGGCTAAATGTGTCACACAACAATATGAACCCTGCTAAACCTCCTTGAGGGAGAACCCTAAACCCACTATAAATATTATTATGTCTTCTTAAGCTGAGCCCAACAATACTTGTGGTGAACTTAAAATTACATTATCAAATATATACCTTTGAGAATAATGACACCAGGTATTATGGTATTGTACCAGAGGAGTGAAGGACTCCCCACAAGTAATTTTAATGCACCTCTGAAGATGGCTCCCACTCTCACTTTTCTATGTGTTAGCCTCCCACCCCCGAAGTTTGGGTTTAGTTGCACCCCTGATGTCAAGTGGCCACAAAGCATGTTACCTAATACTGAAACCCAATTTAACAGTTTTGCAAAAGAAAAGGCCTGGCGGGAAGTGACAGGTAATCACATCACTTTCAGAGACTTTTTTTAAACAATAGGTAAAAAATGGGTACCGGTACTTAGAAAAGCCATATACATTTCTGAAGTAAATGAAATGATTGCTGAAAGCGCTAAAATGATAAGAAATTAATCATAGCAAGTGGTTGCATGGCACACACAAGCACGTTAAAGAATCTTGCTAGCATAACATGGGAGTAAAGTTGTGAACATGGAAATGCACTGCAGAAACAAAGATATGAGATAATAATATTAGAGAGTCACTAACTGACACAGTATGGAAATGTATTGGTGTTTTATCGCATAATATAGCGGGTCATTCCGACCCTGGCGGTCGGTGGCCGCCAGGGCCACCGACCACGGGAGCACCGCCAACAGGCTGGCGGTGCTCCTACGAGCATTCTGACCGCGGCGGTTTAGCCGCGGTCAGACGCGGAAAGCCAGCGGTCTCCCGCTGACTTTCCGCCGCTCGTAGGAATCCTCCATGGCTGCGGAGCGCGCTCCGCAGCCATGGAGGATTCCGACTCCCCCTCCCGCCATCCAGTTCCTGGCGGTTCTCCCGCCGGGAACCGGATGGCGGGAGGGGGAGTCGCGGGGCCCCTGGGGGCCCCTGCCGTGCCCATGCCTATGGCATGGGCACGGCAGGGGCCCCCGTAAGAGGGCCCCTAAAAGTATTTCAGTGTCTGCAAAGCAGACACTGAAATACGCGACGGGTGCAACTGCACCCGTCGCACCTTCCCACTCCGCCGGCTCTATTACGAGCCGGCGTCATCGTGGGAAGGGAGTTTTCCCCTGGGCTGGCGGGCGGTCTTGCGAAGACCGCCCGCCAGCCCAGGGGAAAACTCGGAATACCCTCCGCGGTCTTTCGACCGCGGAGCGGTATTTCGGAGGGGGGAAGTCTGGCGGGCGGCCTCCGCCGCCCGTCAGACTCAGAATGAGGGCCATAGTCATTTATTGACACAGTCTTATTACATCAAGTGCATTGTTTCGATTTATGTGTGCAGGCATTTATAAAACATGGTTGTGCTGTTTTATAGCAGGAAAATGCATTGTCAAATTATAGATATGTTCGGGAAAATCACAGGCATGTATCGTCATACCATGATTATACGGTGGCAGAATATGATCACGCCAGGCACCCACATAAGACGAGCAAAGGCACCTACCTCCCTTGCAATGAGTTTGTTTGTCGATTTATTACGGATGTCGATCTTTTAATAACAGGAAGGAGTACTTCTTCATCGAGTTCTCCAGAAGTCTGCAAGGTGCGACAGAAGCCCAACAAGGGCAATGGCTGAACACCTACTGATGAAAATAATCTTTAAAAACGAATTTCACTACAAAGCATTACGTTTCTTAACTTCTTAATTTGAATGCTGGTCATAAACAAAGCTCAGCAATGTTTAACAAGTACTCACTACTAATGTTTCATAACCAGATACAACCTAAAAATACATTTGCATCATGCAACAAGGAGAAAGTAAATAAACTGTCCTTTTTGGCAGCTCATCCGCCATTTTGAGTGAAAGGGTCTTTAAAGGGATTTCCAATTGACGTCCTTTGCCATTTCTCCCTCAGTGCTAATACAATTCACTTGTAGGATAATCATTCACGAGGGGTTTAATGTTCTCTGGAGGGCTTTCAGCAATGCTGTACTGCAGTATTGGAAAAGCTGCTAGGATTTCAGATTGCTGCTCATCAATATAATTCCGGAACATTACAGCTGCTCCTTTGTCTGCTTGATTAATCCTAATTACTACAGTCACGCTCCAGTTCTCTTAAGGACGTCCATTGATATATGAACAGGATAATTGTGCAGGAATTTGTGCTCTCCTGTTACTAGAGTGGCATTTTCTTAATGGAACAATTTGTGGAGAGCAGCTTAATAGGCTGAGTGAGTTTGTGTTCTTGTATGTGCAGTAAAACATCCTGGAGCTTTAAGAATCCGAAAAGGTTGTTGGATTTTTTTGCTTTGCGGGCTGCAGTGACACTGAAAGGTAGTTCTGATTCAAGTAGTAAAACCAATTAACTCTGATGTAAAAAGTGCTACACGTTATGCAAAATGGAGAGGGAGGATTTTTTTATTAAGTACTCTTTTAAACACTGAGCTTTCTAAGACAAATTCACCAATCTACAAAAAAGTTGGTTCCTCACTGTTGGACAGATGTGTTTTATCCAGGAAGTGACATCAATTGCATTTTATCCTGTGATGGTATTACAGGAAGTGACAACGCACGACCTATTGCCCTATTGGCATTATATGGAGTGAAGTCACTGGATTGTTTTGCCCGGTGAAAAGTCTGGGACGAAATCTGTGACTACATGCTGTTCTTAGACCTGCGAACCTATCTGGAATATTTATTACATATATTCCTCAATGATTATTTATGTGGCAAAACGTCCCAAATGCTGATCAGTAGTGTAAGAAACGACTGTAAAATAAAGAAACAATTCAACCTCCTTACACTGGAATTTTGTGATGATTATTGTATAAAATGTCGAGGTATATCATTTGAGACTCAAATTGCCCCTAAACCACTCTTCCTTACCCCCACTGAACGCACTTCAGTCGTTGCTCACCTTTGCTAGGCGTGATTAAGGTACTTCTAGCCACTCTCACTATTTTGAACACAAACTGTACCTTAACAAAGGCAGAATTTGAGAATTGCTCTTACAAAGGCATGTTAGGTTTCTGTCCCTGAGAATGCCCTCGTGTCCAAAATACTGTGGGCCACAAGAGGAGTGCCAAGGGTAACAAAAGACATGCTATGGGTAGCAGATGCTCTACCTTGGTGCCTCCAAATGACGTCTACGGTTTTTCTTGGTATGCTATGTGTCTAAATTTGGAACTACCCACAGCTCCAGTGTCTGCATCTCTAGGCCCAGTGCAAAGTGCAAGGGGCAGGGGTGGAGAGTTCATTGCAGACTTTCCACAAACAGATATCTACATGACTTTACCCACTACTAACTACGTTGGCATTAGATAGTAAGTACTATGTGCTAAATCTATCACATTTTCCTGGACTACCACTCTGTGTGAGTAACAGACTAGAGCAAGGTAGATTCTTCACCATAATCATTAAGACCTCTCTGAAAATATTTAGATGTCATTTACAGTTACCCGCAGAATTGAAACCTGCATGCAGTAGAAAGCCTGAAGCATTTGATCCAACAGGTTTTATGTTTTCTAACAACTGTTCACAAGTGTTGGCTGACTGACAATTAGGAATTTGCTCGGGTCTGGAATAATAATTTATATCCTGTTCTTCCATGAAATCCAAATTGCAAAACCCCAACAGTTTTTACCTTGACCACAGCCCATTATGTTAACATTGACACGTAAAATTGGTTTACCCCCGATTGACACATTTAATTTACTTAGAAGACCTCTGTAAAGTGGTATACCAACTACCAAGCGCCTGTGTATTAAATTCTACTAGTGGTCCTGTAACACTTATTGTACCACCCACTTAAAGTTTCTCAGAGCATGTCCCAGCCCTCCACTGCAGCATGAATAAAGTTTTTAACTGCTTATTCGACTTAGCATTTTTAACCCTTTGTCAAGCCTTAAACTCCCCTTTTAATGCATATGTCCCCCATAAGTTAGGCCCTTGGTAACCCATAGAGCAGGATGCATTGTAATTAAAGGGTTGGACATATTCTTTTAAGTTTTACATGTCTCAGTAGTGGACAACTCCTAAATTAGTTTTTCACTACCGTAAGGCCTACATATCCCAAAGGAGAACAGTGGGTTACCTTATTACATTTAATAAGTGACAACTTTTGATTGGTGACAGATAATCAATTCATTTTGGTATCAATGAAATTGTAAATACACATCCTCTTTCACACAAAGGGCTTGTCACTTCCACATTGTCTCTGCAGCCAACTTGGAGCCAGGAAAGGGGTGTCAGGATATTTCAAGCACTTCAAAAAGAGGCCACTAGAAACTCCCCCCAACATCATAGAAGACAACATTTACAGAAATAGGGCCCTTAGTCCCACTCTTCAGTTTACTTTCTGGACTTGAAAAAGAACTCTCAGAGGATTGCCTGCTGCTGTGGCCTGTTTTGTACTCCACAAGACTGATTTGCTGCACCTGGAAGGACTGCTTTATTACCCGGAGCTCACCTTGAACCATCAGAGGCTTGCCATGCTGCTTGAGTCCTGCTTCATTACTTGGACTGAGGTCTACCACAGTGACTCCAAGGGCTAGTTTGTTTGTCTCCGGTTCAGGTCCACAGGGACATAACAGGCTTCCACCAACTTGAACCCCCAACTGGACCCAGCCTGTGTGCATCCTAGATCCCCAAGTGGGATCATTCTAATCCTGGACCCTTGGTGGTAGTGCTAAAGGTGCCAATATAGGTAAAATACAAAACCAGGGACTTAAAACATTTTGGGCTAAAAACTGTTCTTAGAACATTGGGACGACTGGAAGCAAACTGCTCGTCTATCTGCCCAAGGTGCATCGTCAGTCGGCCTGACTCTGTGGCAGCAAATCCTGTTAGGCAGTCGTTCGTCAAAGGGGTACCCAACCTTCAAGAACTGTCTTTGGCTATAGCCTCCTGTCTCGTCCTGCTGGATATTTCAGCAGATGTCATATCCTTCACCATTGTGACAGAGTAATCCATAGGCCAGAATCTAAATCAGGCTGTTTGTCTCTGTTGTGAAGGATATGACATCTGCTGAAATATAAATCCTATTTTTTCTATTTGATTAACATTTTGGCAGATGGATTTGACGGATTTGATGGATGGACACCCTTGTGGCAGAGTAACCCATCAGCCAAAATCTAAATCAGGCCCAATGTTCACATGTAGAAACTTTCAGGACAACTTCGTCCAGAGGCTCCCAAATGATGATCCTCCCTCCTCAGACATTGCCTGCAGTATTGCCCAACTGAACTTTACCTTCTCACAACAGTTCTTTAAAATTCTTCTAATGTCGAAGGTAAGCTTGGACCAAGCCCAATCCACTTTTTGTATTCAAACAGCGCACCATGGTGGCTGACCATATTTTTCGACTTTGCCCCTTTCTCACATGACTAGATGTCCGCGGTTGGTGCTTTGATCTTTTAGGTTTTCGTTAAAAATTCAAAACTCCACTCCTACTGATTTTGGATTTTTGTCATTTTTCTGTAAAATAATTTATTTAAACTTACTGTGTTTCTTAAATATTGTTTAAATAGGTATGGGATTTTTCTTGTGTTGTGTTTTCACTTTATTACTATTGTTTTCTGCATAAATATTCTACACATTTTCTCTAAGTTATGCCTATCTACTTTTTGTGCTAAGCTACTCAGGGTTAAGCACAGGTTAATTTAGTGACTTCTTGTGCTTCACCCTGTCAGGGACTGTAGCTGTTGCTTGTCCAGGGCTCACACCACAGTCAACCAACAACGCAATTTCTTATATGGGTTCTTGCTCAAATGTATTGGTGACCCAGCGCCTCTATTGCTGGGTAAAACTGCTAGTTTGCTCCAAGCATAATAAGTTCAATTCTCACAAAATTAAGAGGTTTGACCCTACCAGGGGTGTCTGATCATTTGCATGCAAATTGTATTGAAGATATGCTTTTGAATAGAAAATACGCTAGATGTATCACTTTATTGTCCATACAGTTTCTAGTGAAGTTATAAAGGTTACTACAACACTGCATGCAGCTATTGCACACAACCAGTTTCATAATTTCCTCTAGAAATTTTCTCCTCGCCCTGGTCTCCTCAAAGGTGGAAAACTTGCATTCAGCATATACAATAAAATAGAAATATTTTGAAACACAATTAACCAAAGTATCAATAGTTCAGAGAGATTAAGCTGCTTAGCAAAATTAGAATTTCACACAGCTCTATTCCCTAAAATTAAGAAAAAGTGGCATTTCCTACTGTTTTTGCCATACAGCAAATAACGTATCCTTTTGTCGATAATATTTAAAAAAACAATTTACCTGCAATGTAAGAACAAACCATTTACAGCTGTTGACCACAAAAGACCACAAGACATGGCTTTAGGGATTAACCTGATACAAAAATAATTTTCTGCAGAAATTAACCTGATACATAGATCATTTACTGCAGCATTTATGAAATTCTGCTATCCTGGCTTTTACAAGCCACCAAGTAGACCTCCAATTCTTGCTCACAGTGGAGGGCAGTCCACTCTGGAAACCAGACACACAATGGATCAATTTACCGTCCCATTCATAAATACTTTTTTCCCACTTCAAGATTTGAATGATATTGACTGACGTCATTCATCGATAAATGTTCCTGTAGAAAATCCATCATCATAAACTTTTATTCACAAAGCACCTAAACAAAGTAATGATAATGATAATTCTCTATCAGTGGTTAAACACTCATTAACTGTTTCTAAGATCAATGGATTGAGCCATGTGGTGACATGGAATATAGACAATATAGGTGCAAAACTAAATAATCAAGACTGGCTTTCTTTTATGTATAGGTTTTATTTTAATCTGTTGCCTAGTGACCTGTCTTAATGAAGACTTCCATATCAATGCTTCCACACTATCTGTACCCATGTTATTCACTGTAATGTGGGAAGACCTAGTAGGCGACAGGCATTATAGTATCAGTAAATTGTTCCAATCTGTTCCTCAATGTTTTATCTCCGCACTTTATAATCAATTAATTTTGTTAAAAATTTAGAACGTTTTTCATGTTTTGCTTGTCAATTATTACGGTGAACTTTTGGACCACGCAGACATCTCAGTTGCAAAAGGGTTGGAAGATGATTCAGACATTTATCTGAGGAAATGTCATACTACCCTTCCAATATTATTGGCAGGTGTTTTTTTCGTCATGCTTTGTAGACATTCTAGTATAAGATGTTGTGGCTTTTTGGATACAGCTGGAGAAGTTTATCCACATTTTAAACATAATTTGTATGGGGAGTTTTCGAATAGACTTACTATGAAATATTACTTATCTTTTGCATTCCATGAGCAGAGGGACCCAAAACTTTTACAGGGAGGCGTGCAAGGAGCACCATTGATTTAATTTTATTTTCTGACACCTTAGCACTTGTGGTGTCCAATTTTATGGTTACACCTAAATGTTGTAGTGACCATAATCCACTTAAAATTGGTAGATGTGCTAGAGAGAACTGTAATCAGAAGAAGGTTTTGCCAGTTAAATATTAAAGAAAACAAGGGGTACAGATAAAATCAGAAAACATTGACCCAAGTTTAAGAACTTTATGTAAAGATAATCAAGGACTTTCTGAGGTGTGTTCGAGCACTAAAGGAGAACCTAATGATATTGCACGTGCCTTTCAGCTACTCTCTGAGTTTATCAATTTAAAGCTATACAGCAAGACCCACCCAAGAGGTAAATTTAAACATAAACAAACTTTAAAGGATCTCAGGAGATTCCGAGATCAAGGATTGAAATTAGATGAGACAGAGCAAATCATAATCAGGTCCTAAAGCGTAAAAAGAAGGAACCTAAAGAAAGGTTCTGGGCTGACCTGAAGGCGGCTGGTAAGCTTAAAGATGCCAAAGTATTTTATCAAATGGTGAATGCACCTTATTTTTGAACTTCTAATTTGCTCCCCTCTGATGTAATAATCCCAGCAGATTGTGAATTTTTTTAACTCCAACCATTGGGGGCAGGTTGGGATTTCCTGACCCACCCATCAGAGGTTGGAGCTATTTTCTTACTCAATAAAGTTTCAGGAGGAAGAAGTGGCATTATTGACAGCGCAATCAGGGAAATCTCCAGTACCGTACTGTTAGACCTGACAGCCTTAGGGTGGTCACCCCTAACTTCTTGCCTGCCTCCCTCAACTTTTTGGACACTGTTTTTGCTGGCTTTTAGACTCTGCACACTTTACCACTGCTAACCAGTGCTAAAGTGCATATGCTCTCTCCCTTTAAACATGGTAACTTTGGATCATACATGATTGGACTATTTAATTTACTTATAAGTCCCTAGTAATGTGCACTATATGTGCCCAGGGCCTGTAGATTAAATGCTACTAGTGGGCCTGCAGCACTGGTTGTGCCACCCACTTAAGTAGCCCCTTTACCTTGACTCAGGCCTGTCATTGCAAGGCCTGGGTGTGCAGTTTCACTGTCACCTCCACTTGGCATTTTAAAGCACTTGCCAAGCCTAAACCTCCCCTTTCTCCACATATAAGTCACCTCTAATGTGTGCCCTAGGTAACCTCTAGAGCAAGGTGCTGTGTGGGTGAAAGGCAGGACATGTACCTGTGTAGTTTACATGTCCTGGTAGTGTAAAACTCCTAAATTCGTTTTTACACCACTGTGAGGCCTGCTCCCTTCATAGGCTAACATTGGGGCTGCCCTCATACATTATTGAAGTGGTAGCTGCTGATCTGAAAGGAGTAGGAAGGTCATTTTTAGTATGGCCAGAATGGTAATACAAAATCCTGCTGACTGGTGAAGTTGGATTTAATATTACTATTCTAGAAATGCCACTTTTAGAAAGTGAGCATTTCTTTGAACTTAAATCTTTCTGTGCCTTACAATCCACGTCTGGCTGGGTTTAGTTGACAGCTCCTTGTGCATTCACTCAGACACACCCCAAACACAGGGTACTCAGCCTCACTTGCATACATCTGCATTTTGAATGGGTCTTCCTGGGCTGGGAGGGTGGAGGGCCTGCTCTCACACAAAGGACTGCCACACCCCCTACTGGGACCCTGTATTGAACTGAAAGGGGACCTGGTGCACTTCTTAGCCACTCTTTGAAGTCTCCCCCACTTCAAAGGCACATTTGGGTATGACACAGGGCCTCTGCCCTACCACCTCAGCACTTGCTGGAGAAGAAACCTGAACCAGAACCTGCATCCTGCCAAGAAGAACTGCCTGGCTGCTCAAAGGACTCACCTGACTGCTTTCTACAAAGGACTGCTGCCTTGCTGTTGGCCTGCTGCCTTGCTGAACTCTTGCCTTGCTGCAGAAGTGCTCTCCAAGGGCTTGGATAGAGCTTGCCTCCTGTTCCCTGAAGTCTCAGGACCAAAAAGACTTCCATCTTTCAACTGGACTCCTTGTGCGCCGAAAAAGTTGACGCACAGCTTGCTCCGCGGTGAAAAATTCACTGCACTCCGATCCGGAAAGACGCCGCTCGACCCCACAAGGAAAAGATCGATGCAGTGTGACCGGAACTTCGATGCACGGCCTGCCTGCACAACACCACCCGACTTCCAGAGAGGAAATTGACGCAACGCCTGCCGTGAGGGAGAAAATTCCACGCACAGCCAACCGGAACGACGCGCAGCTGGATAACAAGCCTAGGATTCCACTCACAGACCCTGGGAATCCCGCGACCCACAGAGGAGACCGGTCCACGTGCCGGAAAAGGACACACATCTTCCCTGCGTGAAAAGTAATGACGCAAGTCCATGTGTGAAGGGGCGAAACCGATGCACACATAGGTGGTCATTCTGACCCTGGCGGTCTTTGACCGCCAGGGCGGAGGACCGCGGGAGCACCGCCGACAGGCCGGCGGTGCTCCAATGGGGATTCCGACCGCGGCGGTAAAGCCGCGGTCGGACCGGCACCACTGGCGGGGTCCCGCCAGTGTACCGCGGCCCCATTGAATCCTCCGCGGCGGCGCAGCTTGCTGCACCGCCGCGGGGATTCCGACCCCCCCTACCGCCATCCAGATCCCGGCGGTCGGACCGCCGAGATCCGGATGGCGGTAGGGGGGGTCGCGGGGCCCCTGGGGGCCCCTGCAGTGCCCATGCCACTGGCATGGGCATTGCAGGGGCCCCCGTAAGAGGGCCCCTACATGTATTTCACTGTCTGCTGCGCAGACAGTGAAATACGCGACGGGTGCAACTGCACCCGTCGCACAGCTTCCACTCCGCCGGCTCGATTCCGAGCCGGCTTCATCGTGGAAGCCTCTTTCCCGCTGGGCTGGCTGGCGGTCTGAAGGCGACCGCCCGCCAGCCCAGCGGGAAAGTCAGAATTACCGCCGCGGTCTTTCGACCGCGGAACGGTAACCTGACGGCGGGACTTTGGCGGGCGGCCTCCGCCGCCCGCCAAGGTCAGAATGAGGGCCATAATTTTTCACTGAAAATGACGCATGCCTTCCCCGTGTGGAAAATAACGACGCAAGTCCGTGTGTGAAGGGGCGAAACCGCCGCACACACCATTTTTCCATGCATCTCCTCCTCTGCGGCCCTTTGCAGAGATTTTCCTCTCCAAACCAGGTACTTTGTGCTTGAAAGAGACTTTGGGCCTGATTCTAACTTTGGAGGACGGTGTTAAACCGTCCCAAAAGTGGCGGATATACCACCTACCGTATTACGAGTTCCATAGGATATAATGGACTCGTAATACGGTAGGTGGTATATCCGCCACTTTTGGGACGGTTTAACACCGTCCTCCAAAGTTAGAATCAGGCCCTTTGTTTGATTTTTAAAGACTTAAGACACTTTATATCACTTTTCAGTGATATCTCAACAAATTCATATTGCATCTTTTATCGTTTTGACCTACAAATATCCAGATAAATATTATATATTTTTCTAAACACTGTGTGGTGTATTTTTGTGGTGCTATATTGTGTTATTATATGATTTATTGCACAAATACTTTACACATTGCCTTCTAAGTTAAGCCTGACTGCTCAGTGCCAAGCTACCAGAGGGTGGGCACAAGATAATTTGGATTGTGTGTGATTTACCCTGACTAGAGTGAGGGTCCTTGCTTGGACAGGGGGTAACCTGACTGCCAACCAAAGACCCCATTTCTAACACGTACCAGATGGAGTTCCAGTAGATTTTGTTTAAAAGTAACATCTCACTTTGGGCCCCTTTGGTAACAAATGTGATAAGAGCAACTATTGTTGGAGTTTTCCCATCATTCTATTTGGAAGCAATTATAGTTCTTATTTTTAAAAAGGGGGACTGGAGTCTCGCCTCCATCTACTACCAGATCTCCTTGCTTGACTCCACAATAAAGGTCTTAGGCAGAATATTTCTTACTAGGCTAGAGAGTTGGGCAGAAGAAAAAGGGAATCTCTCTGAATTTCAATATGGCTTTCACCCCGGTTTGGGATCAGTACAGCAGTGTCTTAATCTCCTGCTGATCATGGGCAAATATACTAAAACCAAGAATGGCCATGTTCATATGAGTTTTATGGATTTAACATCAGCATTTGATTCTGTGATTCAGTCTTAATTATGACTGCTGATGGAGGTCCCGGGGATGAAAATGTTGTTTATTATTTCAACACGTTTACAGCAATATAAACAGGTAAGGGGTCATTGTGCTCCCACGGGGGTGTGTACAGAGGAAATTAGCCTTGGGGAAAAAGGTAAGACAATGGGTGTGTTCTGGTGCTGTTTTTATTTCCATTTTATAATAATGTCATAAAACTATTTTTAATCGATGGGAGAAAGATTTCCCAAAGGTGCGGAGACATTCAGTTCCATTGCTATGATATGCGGACAAAGCCAAATTATTATTAAGAACTGCACATGGCCTTCAACGTTTGATCAATTATTTTAACCTTTTTATGAAGAATTTGGATTTAAATATCAATCAAACAAAACCTAATATTATGACCACGGGACACAGGGGAAGTTCAATTAAAACTCATTCAATTAATGATTTAAAACTTGATAGAGACCCCCATTTTACGCTTTTAGGCTGACCATTTGGGGCCTATTTATAATGGAAATATTTCCTCCCTCTTAGAACTCAGCACATGGTAAAATAATCTGAGACAGTAAAGAGATTACCAGTAAACATAGGAGGAAAACAATGAAATCCATATTTGAGATCTATGGGACAAAATGCTCTACAGTGGGTAGTTAAGCGGAAGGTGTTTGGCAGTATATTAATCCAAAACCCCTACAGAAAGTAGAAAATTAGTTTTTAAGGAGGCTTCCGGCAGTGCTTAAATCTCCCACTAATTTTATCCACCACGAGGAGACCAGGATGCCCTATAACTCTGATTTTATTAGACGTCACCCCATCATGTTTTGGCTCTTATTTTTGGCTAAAAAGGAAACTGCATTCTCGAAAGCTGTGTTGAAGGTTTGTTTAAAATTAAATAATGTTCTAGGTATTCCCTGGCTCAAAGATGTAAAGCAATCATTTATGGATTTGGGAGTGCCAGAACTATTTGAAAATCCATATGGCATCGTTCGGTCAGTGAACTGTAACATAGTGGGTAAGCTTTATAAACACTATGACATAGAGTGGGTGGTTAAGGTGCTAGGCACTCCAGTGGAAAGGAATTATTTGCCCCTGGTTTTAGCAAAAGCAACTGAACCCTATCAAATAAACATTCAAAAACCTGGTTTAGATTTTATCTAACAAGGTTAATGCTGAATTTACCGCACTTTCTCTTTGCATTAACTGTCACTGGCTCATAGATAATAATATTGGCACCTTGTCCTTGTGACAATGCATTGGCATAAATAACATCTTGCTACTTTGTACTTTATATACATCTTCAGAAACACTTTTTTTCCCACTTTTTAATCATTGTAATATTTACACCCATAATGAGGCATTGCTTTTGATTCAACAGCTTTCATCTGAGTATATATGATTGGAAGTATTAAACTTAATTTAGGTATCGCTGAAGATTAGAAGGCTATTGGAATGTACTATGACAAAAGCCACTGGAAATATGCGATTGTGCAGCCACAGCATTTTCCCATAAATATGGATCTGCCGCATTTGCTGCTTAACCCATCATCTACGGCATAATCTGCAGATTTGAAATAATAAGATCAAATGGTTCAAAAGTTACTAAAAATGCAGCAACATGTGTTGCCACGCAGCGAAAGGCCCTTTGCAAAGGTTGACTGGTCAATTGTCTATTGTTTATTGCTATGTTTGGCTGTTAAACTGGTACTAATGAGACACAACCTCTGCCTAAACAGTGTAAACAAGTGTAAACATGAAAAAAGCTTTTCTTGCTGCATAATTTCGTCAACCCTGTCACATAATTTGGCCCTCTCCTGCTGCATTAGTCCAGTGGCCCTAAGATCAAGTAATTGGGGTATCTTTGAAAATGCCTTTTGTACATATTATTGATTGTTTTTATCATAATGATGCACTGTTTTCATTGTTATTCTTTCTTTTATGGCTCATTCGACACTGAATAAAGAATTATTGAAATTGAAATTGAATTGTCACCTTCACAAAACTTCAATCTTAAAATGTCTTACTTTTCACAACCATCAACTACGTAGGCTCGACACGTTAGTGAAAAACATTTAGGTCTATGTTGTTCATAAACTGTAAACCTTTGATTAAAACGATGATCATCAGGAAATATAGGACTCAAAGGCGGCACATATCCATTACATCAGACTGCGATCAGTAATTTCAAATTAAAATGTTTCTTTTTTATTTCATTGGAACTTTCAAGAAGTAGCTGTTGCAATCTTTACAAAACTCATCCACGATTTCCTTTTAAAAGTACATATGTTTTCAAGACCAAATAGATTCAACTCACTTTTACTTTAGAACATTTTTTGTGCACACAAAGCATGGATGGTTCGTACCTTTCCTTGAAAATGTATGTTTGTTTATGCAAATCTGAATCCCTTGCAGAGCAGCGGTTTCCTGGGTTGTAGATTTTTGCTCTGCTAATGCATTTCTAAATAAAAGTGCTGTAACGTCGTTAATCCTAAAGTGTTCCACAAGCAATCCAGTATGTCAGATGTAATCAAACGATTTATATTTAGCCAAAAATTAGTCATTTTCTCAATAAACCTCCATCATGTACAGACCATGAGAACTCAAAACCAAAATCCAACATTGTGTGATGCATCTGTTCCTGGCTACTTGAATGTGAAATCGTAATACCAGGTAATTAAGCATGTCTTCCTTTGTAAGCACTATTTGGCAGCGAACAGTATTCAATTTTTGCTATTTACGCCTCCCTATAAACCCGCCTATAATGAAAAGACTGCAAAAAAAAGTCAGCTATCCTTGTCGGCTCCACCAAATTACAACAATAGTGGAAATTAATTGGAAATTTGATGGTAATATCGCACTTCGATAAAAAAATGTTCGCAAGTGTTTTGGCAGCTACAATATGTTGTCATAATGTTCCAGAAATGACCATCTGTAACAATGCATCGGCAGTCATTTTTCAAAAGCTGTGGGTATCCTCTAAATATGGTATTATTGGCTGTTGGTACTAGTATTACATATATAGCCACCCATTGGCCGTAACTTAAGTGTTCCAATCTTTTTCAACAGTGACAAATAAAAGAGAATAAAGGTCTGATTAAAACTGAAGAACCACCTCTAATCCCATTTGAAGTGCTGTTAATAAATATAATGGAATGTTTCAAAAACCTAGGAAAGAAAAAGACCTCTAGCAAGCAAATGTGACTAAAAAGATTAAAGTCAAGTTAGATTTCTTTTTCTGAGAATGCCCTGGTGCCCAAAATGGTGTGAGTCATGAGAGTGTTGCCAAAGACAGGACATATTTGGGTAGCAGTGCTCTTCCTTGGTGCCCCTAAATGATGCCTTCATGTTTACTTGGAATGCTATGGCCCTCATTACAACCCTGGTGGTCGGTGTTAAAGCGGCAGTTATACCGCCAACAGGCTGGCGGTAAAAAAAAAAGGGATTTGGACCCAGGGTGGTAACAGCCGCTGGGCTGGAGACTTTGGCTTCTAGCCCGGCGGCCGTCACATTCGCACCCTCAGGATTACGACCCGGCCTACCTCCATGGTTTTTGTGGTTTTTGTACTGCCACGAAAACCATGGCGGTTGGCACTATCAGTGGCAGGGAATCCCTTCCCTGGCACTGATAGGGGTCTCCCCTGCCCTCCATCCCCTCCCCACACACCTCCCCAACCAGCTCCTGCCCCCCGCACATATCAACAACATACTTTGTCACACACATACATCCCCAACACACAACACTCACAATCACTCATTCACACATGCATCCAATGCGACTCACACCCGCATGTACACATCCCAAAACTTACCCTCTCCACATACACACAACACCGCCCAACCCCTCTCCGGTCGGAGAACCCAACTTACCTGCTTGCAGGGGTCCTCTGGCTGGAGACGGTCCGTGGCGCTGCTGTCAGCAGCAGCGTCCACCAGCAAAACACCGCCAGGCCGTATCATTGCTCATGATACAGTCAGCGGTGTTTTGATGGCGTGGCGGTGCTGCTGTAACCAGCGCCACCTTACCGCTGTCCGCCACAATGACCGGCGGCGGTGTTCCAGCAGATTTCTGGCGGAATACCGTCGGCGGTCATAATAGGCATTGCTGGCTGGCAGCCATAGCAGCGGTATGTTGGCAGCGGTCGCCGTGGTGGTAGGTGGTCAATATCGCCAATGCTGTAATGAGGGCCTATATGTCTAAAAGGCCTTTAACAAGCAATTGGGACTAAAATATTAAAGTGAAGTTAGGGTGCATTTTGGTTAAAGCTCATATGCAGTTTTTTTAAAAGACCTTGGAAATTCAGCTAACTTACTGCTGTGAATTAAAACCGAAAAACTGCTGAAATTTAAAAAGTATAGGCAGGTCAAGTCTATAGCTTCACAAACCATACTGTAGTTTGCAAATCAAATGTAAAGCTGACCACCTTACACTTTATGCAACAGGTGCAATTATAAATGTCATACATTACCTTCCCTGTCAGATGATCACAAAATCCTTAGTGCTAACAATATGATAGCTATGAATATAATATTATTGTTTGCGTGAAGTATGTATTGTTGTTTAGTTATGTTTGTGCTTTTAGATGGTTGTTGCAAATTGGTGTGAATATTGTGAGTTCATCAGCACTGCCTTTGTGTGGGATGTTTAATTGTAGGACTGTTGTATGAGTTTCCATGTTTTTCAGTAGTGCTTGGACTATATATGTAACGCCTTGCTATACTCCGTAGGTGTCTGCCGAAAGAGGAAAATGTCTCTCAGGATGGTTTTTGTGCAAGAAGGCATCCCTTCCTGCATAACAACAATCCTGCCTGCAACACAGGCACACCTGCACCATGTTGCAAAGGTGCATGCATTGACACTAGGCAGCAGTCAGTTCTCCAGTGCAGAGAGACAGACGGACTGCTTCATATCTTCGTAGATATGGCACATTCCTGTTCTCTTCCTGTCGCTCACCATAGCAAGTTGTCTTTCTGTGTTGCTGTGCATGACTTTTTAATAAATGTGGTCCTAATTGTCCTAAGTGTCTTAAATAAATTGATTTAATTTTTGTTAAAGTTCATCTTTGTTTTTTAAAAAGCAAGTTGATTTCAAATTGCATTAATTTGTTTAACACAACTTTATTTTAAGTTTGCTTTTTTATTTTGGAGTTCACAAATTAAACAGAGTAGAATATGGTGTGTAGTGTTTTATGTTGTGGATTCATAATTTATCAAAACTATTTGTGGTTTAAGGAAATATTCTGTTCCAAATGAATATGTGTACATATTATTCAATTGTTATTTAAAATATTTGGATCAGATTTTACAACAAATATTTTAAGTATTTATTTTATAATTTATCGATAAATGTTTACATTTGTGGGGTCCATATGGAGGGATGAAACTTCAAATTATAACTATTTTACTTGAAAGATAAATGTGTTTTATAATATATTTGTAAAACATAAATGTTTTTAAATTAAATTTATTTTAAAAATATTCATATACTAATAAATGACTATTACTTTTAATGAATTAATGTTGCAATGTGATTACAGAAGTATACCTAATATTGCACTAATATATGCATTTCAAACAATGTTTCAGGGATTGGATTTAGAATAGTAAATCTGAACTCCTCTAATATATACTCTTTCCCCAATGCTTGTGGGTTTGGAGTTAGAACAGTAAATCTGACTGCTAATATTTGTGCACTTACCCACAGTGTTTGTGGCACTGGAGTTAGAATAGAGAATCTAACGTTTAATGTATACACTTCCCTCGATGATTGAGGAATTACAATATTAAATATGATTCACCCCCAAATATGTGTATTCCCTAATATTTGGGGAATGGGAGAGAGAACAATAAATCTAGCCCCTTAGAATATACACATTGACCCAACATTTGTGGAATCTAATATAACACATGTTCCAAAATGTTTGTGGAGCCTCTTGCCAGGCCCTGTGCCTAGCCCTTCACAGGTAGCCATCCCCAGTTATGCAAAGCAGAGGGTTGGCCTCTGCCCAGGCATTGTAACTAACCCTCCACGGGTGGTCAAAATCCACAGTACACCACATTTGGCTGTTTCACCACAGGGCCTACCCTCTGACCAAACCCTGGTCCCACCTTTCTTAGGGTGGCCCTATCCCACCCTGAATAGACTTTGATCATGCACAGTGGTGGTTGGCTGTAGGACCTCACCTCTATTCAAGTCCTCTGCAGACAGACATCCTTAGCAGCCCACCATCTTCAGCCTCCAGCCAGATCTTGTGACCAATCCTTCATGAGTAGCCAACGCCAGATCAGATCAGCATGGTGTTCAGCCAAGTATAGTAGAGGGTTGACCTCTAGCCAGGCCGTGCACCTAACCCAGAGGTGGCCAAAATATGCAGTGCTCCATCTTTAACCATGCATAGCAAGGGATTGGCCACCTGGCCTGGGAGTGCCCATCCTTCCATTGACAGCCCAAACCAAATGTGTACAGTCACCAGCTGTGCACAGTGGGAGGCTAGTAGCTGCACTGCCTGACCTTCAGCTAGGCCGTGCACCTAGCTTCCCAAGGGCTGCAAACACTGGCAGTTCATCATCTTCAGCTATGCACAGATGGGATGGGCCACAGGGTAGCACTCTGAAAGAGGCCAACCTACATTGCATGCTGCTTTCAGCCAGAAACTGCAGGAGTTGGATATAGGTTTGGCTTCCGGCTCAGCCAGAAACCAATGCCTCTGTGGACACCCTTCAGCCATTTACAGGAGGAAGGTGGGCTACAGCATCTGGCCTTCTGTGTATAACACTGCCAGGATCAAGGATGCGCTCTGTCCAGGTTCCACCCAAAGGTCCGCTGTGCGGATTTGCGGTGCTTTATGTGCACCACTAGTTATCCCTGCTTGTTCCAAGAATGCCCAGCAGCGTTGTTTGCCCTGTGGTAAAGCTCACATAGCTGCAGGTTCAGGCCATTGGTGGTCAAGATGCACTTATCAATGCTATTCTATCAAGGGACTACATTTTCCATGTTTTTAGAGGCAGCAGCCGTCTTGGGGTGTGGCTGGCCTATAAAGCCCAGCCACACCCAACCTTGTGGCTCACTATTTTGAAGACTTCGATGCAGTCAGACCTCAAGGGACCTTCCTCTGGAGCAAAGCAGAATTTCTTCAAAAGCAGCTTGGCAGAAACTCGAATGTTCCTGTTATTCCATTTGGGAATTCAGACACGAGTAGGTCGTACTCATGGGAGGTAAGGTCGTGAAGAGCCCAAGTCAGAAGGGAGTTGATTCTTCCTAACGTTCAACATTCCCCTAGCCTAACGAGCACGGTGTTTTAGGCCACTTCAGTAAATCGCTTCAGTTCACGGCAGCAAACGTGCTCAATAAAGTGCTTCAGTTCACGGCAGCAAACGCGCTCAGTAAAGCGCTTCAGTTCACAGCAGCCAACGTGCTCAGTAAAGCGCTTCAGTTCACAGCAGCCAACGTGCTCAGTAAAGCGCTTCAGTTCACGGCAGCAAACGCGCTCAGTAAAGCGCTTCAGTTCACGGCAGCAAACGCGCTCCTTAAAGCGATTCAGTTCAGAGCAGCAAATGTGCTCCGTAAAGCGATTCAGTTCACAGCAGCAAACGCGCTCAGTAAAGCGCTTCAGTTCATGGCAGCAAACACGCTCAGTAAAGCACTTCAGTTCACGGCAGCAAACGCACTCAGGAAAGCGATTCAATTCACGGCAGCAACGAGCAATTGATAAAGCGCTTCAGTTCACAATAATTATGCGCATTGACTTAGCGATTCAATCAAAAGGAATAAACGCGCATTGGCATAGCGCTTCAGGTCCAGAGGAGAAAAAGGTGCTTTGGTCACAATATCTGAAAGCACTTCAGTTCACAGAAAGTAAAGCGCCCTTGTCTCAATACTTCAAGCGCTTTTCATGTACAGGAGAACATTTATCCAAAAAGGGTTTCAAAGATAAAGAAATCACAGTTTCATTGTTTTAGGATGCATGATATGTGAGATACATATTAAGATGCTTTATATTGTTTGAAAAGACCTCTTTAAGTGTTTTACCAGTCTTCTAAACTGAGATCTAATGTTTAGAGTTTTATCAATGCATAACTGGTTCTATGATTGATATTTAAGAGAGTGTCCATGGTCTAAAACTCTGGTCTTCTTGGGACTCTGAGGTCTCAGTTTATTCTGGTGTTGTGATTTACAGAAGGGGCTATTGCCCAAGCTCAAAGAGTATCAATCTGGTATTATGGAGATGCATGTACGCAAAGGCTCTAATGGTGAATTAGATTGTCATAAATGAGTATATGCATGCTTGTTCTAACCTTTTTCTTTTCATATCTCTCTCCCAGCTGTTCCCTACCTTAATTCCCTTCCCCCTGCCTGGCTTCATCATAACTCTGTGCTATTAAAGCTTTCTGAGTCAATGACGCCGGGAGGTGGGCCTTCTTATTCAGCAGCGTGCAGATCCCTAGGAAAAGACACCATGACAGTCACTCTCTAAGTGGCCAGTACCTGTAGCACATCGCTTTGACCCATGCACTGTCGGAGTTACGTAGGGGCTAAGCCTCAAACTATGCCCTGCATCCAATACTCTACAAGTGGTCAACCTGACTCCACCAGGCCATTGTCTGTGTACAACAGGGTTGGCCATAGAGCATGGACTTGGCCCAGACCCTGTAGCCAAACTTCAGTTGGAGATGAACATAAGGCCTCACCTCAGATCAGGATTTACACCTAACCTTATCCCAGCTGTGTACTGTTTTCGGCATTATACAATGGGGAGCAGCCAGAGGAAATGGATTGCAGCACGTGCTCAACCTCTAGTTGTGGCTGTAGGCCAACCACAGCAGAAATCGACTTGAAACAGTTTTTTTATTTTTTTACAGGATTCTTGAATATGGGTCTGGGGGTCGGGGTAGTTTCACTTTTTCCAAACATGTTGCTCAGTGTACAGTGTTGGGTAATGGCAACCACAACAGAAATGTTTATGTGACAGACAGCCAACCAGAAAGTAGTGGCCGGATTTGCAAATTCACAATGGATGACAGGTGAAAAAGCTCCCATGTTCAATGAGATGCCTTTATCTTTTTTATTAGTGTTATGGGTCCTCCATGGAGTTTCAGTGAGTTAAAGGTTCAAATATCTCTTAAATATAAACTCTTCATGCCCTCCCTGAGCACCCTTTTAAACCTTAACTTCTCGAAAAGTGCTGAACAGATTTACACCGAACCAAGCAAAGGCACTTCTGTGAGTAAAATTCTAAATTAATGTCAAATTTGCTGTAATTCTGGGAATAAAATGGAAATGCCACTTTTGGGACCCAAATGGCCTATTGGCCCCCAACCTGACAGATCTGCACAAAATTTCCCATGGCAAAAAAAAGATTGTATTAAAAAAAAAAAAGTTTCATGCTTATTTGTCCGATTGCACAAAAGGAATTGGAAATAAAAAATATATATCTTTCCTGTGGAAAAATAAGACCTAAATATATCTACACCAATGTCATTGCCATCAGTGTACTATAATTATATATTTATATATAGTCATACCACACGGTCCCATGCATATGGTAATTAACATAATTTAATAGCACTTCTCAAACAAGAAAGAAGTGAAAAAGAAGCGACAAGGAAGCAAAGAATACGTGCCTAGGCCTGAAACAGGTTAGAACTGTATTAATTGAGTTGTAAACGACATGCTTCTTCCATTTTTATTTACTGAAGTGATATGTACTTTAATGTACATGGCACAATCAAAGCAGAATGCCTATGGCTCAAAGTAAAATCTGGGCTATGTGTTCAAATAATAGCATTAATGTTCATACTATTAAAAACCTTCCTAAAAATGCCACTGCAGCACCAGTGAAGCAATAAAGCTCCAAAATTGAAAATGTATTTCATGTTGCATTACCTTGCAAGTTAAAACTTTTAGCTCCTTTGCTTGAATGCTTCTTAGAAAACAATTGGTAATGTCATTGGAGCTGTTTTCACTCAGCAAACGACTCTTCGAGCGTCAGCATCCACATAACATCTGTGAGACAAGTGCAGAACTGCGTAAATAGTATGCTGTGCTCAGACGTAGAATTGACTGTCTCCTGCCATAAAAAGTCTAACCTGGCAGCTGAAACAAACACTAAAGTGATTTAGTCTTAGCGGCTGGGAATCGTTCTATGTTGCATTAAGGCCCATCGTTTATTAATTAGGCCGAAACTGGTGTGGTGCTGCTATTGTTTGCATGTGTAGGGTACGCGGCCTCGCTGTTCAAGACGGATTGTTCCAACTGGAGGGCGAGCAAGGCTGATTTTCATCTGGTTGGTCTATGTCTAGGGTGAAATAAAGATCAAAACAATTACAGACTCGAATGCAGACCGAGTAATAACCAGTGATTCTATTAATTCAAGTATTCCAGCCTTCACCTTTTTTCCTCAGCGTGGTGCCCTCCTAGCTGCGCTGCCAACTTAGATTTCAAATATAACTAAGATGGGAGTATGTGTGTTTGCCTGTGTGCATGGCAATGTATGTGTGCACACGAGTGCTTTCTCGCACGCGCCTCTACGTGTGTGATAATAGTTTTGCCTGCAGTGTGGTGTTCGTTCCTCCAATGATATACTAATGAACCCTGAGTTCCCAAATTTAACAAGCATTTTCAATGCAACGGGTCTCGCATTTTCTCGAGTTAGAGCTATTAGCGTTGTAAACTCCTAAAAATACTTTTCTTGCCACACAAATTAAAAGAAAAAAAAAACACAGCGCGATCTCACTGTGTAAAATACAGCGCGGTCGTGCTGAAATTGAAAAGGTAAAAACCTAGCGCGATTGTAAACCCAAGCGCGAAGGTGCTGCGTGGAAAATATATATATAGATAGATAGAGAGATATACAGATGATATTTTTGTCATTTGGAGACGGGATGAGGTTTCTGCTACCAACTTCCTCTCCATTTTGAACAACAACCCATACAGCATTCAACTTATAGCACACACTAGTAAGACCAATATTGTGTTTCTGGATGTTGAGGTGGAGGTTTGGAATGGGCAGTAACACAATAGATTACATTGTAAACCCACTGCAGGCAATAGTTTGTTGAATGTCAGCAGTACCCAGTCAGCTTGATTTATAGCATACCGTATGGTGAACTTTTATGGGCTAAGCGTAATTGCAGCACTGAGGAGGCTTATGAACTAGAGAAAGCAATCATATGCAATTTATTCATGTACAGAGGATAGAGCAAGAATGTTAAAAAACAGGCAGGGTCCAAGGTAGATCAAATCCCCAGAAAAAACTTATTACACCCAAGACCTGGCGCTGGGTCAGATAAGTCAGACCAGGTGAGACTCATTAATACATTTTCTAAACAGGCCCATTGGCTGAGAAGGATCTTTCGGAATAACTGGCACATCCTCGAAATGGATTAGGTATTTGACAAATGCCTACATGAAAACCCTCAGATAATCTTTAGAAAGAGCTGCTCCCTTAGGGATAAATTAAGCCTGAATGTGGTCACCCACAAGAGACCCAATAGATGAGCGGGAGGCATTAGAGGTTTCTTTTACTGCATGCAATGCAAAGTTTGTAGCAACAGTGCTCACTGCCATAACATAAAGATTCCCAATAGCAATAGGACACACTATATCAGGGGTAATTACAACTGTAAAATGACCCATTCTGTGTATTGTCTTATCTCTCAGTGCAACAAGAGGCATTTAGGGAGCACTATCCACTATGCTAAGAAATGGGTATTTGTGCACAAACGTGCCATTTGGCACAATGACCAACAGTATCCGGTAGCCAGGCACTTCTCAGAGACACACTTTGGTAAGGAGAATCTTTAGAAATTTACAGTTCTTGATGAGATCACCCCAGACCCTAGAGAGGGTGACAGAGAACATAAATTGAGAGTAGTAGAATCCAAGTACATTCTGAATTTTGATACACTCCTACCGATTGGCCCCAATTCCAGTGAGGAAATGTCAGTACATTTGATATGATTATTGTTCTCGCAGTTGTGCATGTGATACTTTGCTTCTGGTGGTACTTTGAAATGATTGTAATTAACTGCATCATATTTGTTTTTATATCTTTTTACACAAGTATGTGCATTTTACACACCGGAAAGTAGCCGGCCTGGGCACTGAATATTTTGTTTTTGTACATCACTCCGATAAAGAAAGCACAGATTTGGCCAACATGGGCAGGATTTGAATTGGAAATTACACTTTCAATGCATAAGTTAAGTGACTACCTGCCTTCCACTTGGCTTGGTTACAATGAATGTAGATTAATTTTTGGATTTGTTTTATTTTCGTGCATGTTACAGTGGTAATAATGAAGAAACTGAGTTTGTTTGTTAGATTTTTGCACACGTGATGGGCTCTGGTGGAAGCCCACGAGGACCACATATCCCACAATTCATAGTAATATGGATCCTTCATCTTGTGTGGAAAGACTTATTGATGGCTCTGCCTTAACCTACATGCCTTTAATATGACATGCCCTTAAGTTATGACATTATTCAATGGCGGTCTATTGTAATTAACACTTATTTTGACTGTTTCCATCAGTCTAAAAGTGTAAATGTCATTATTTTGTATGAATTTTGTTTCAATCATGCTTGTTATGGCGATTTATCAATTTGGTATTATGAAGCATTAATTTGAGAGTTTATGGTAGATCGGAAATCACAATCTGCATATATATATATATTTTTGTTTTAAACTTAAGCAGCCTTATGTGTGCCAGTTTGGCGACTGCTTTTTGATTTGTTTCAATAGTATATTTACACTCTTTCACTGTTTGATGACCGTCTTTGATTTCACTGATTTTGTGTAGGTAATGATCATGTCAGTTCCTCTTTCCTTACCGTGATCAAGGCTACGGCTGAACCAATTTGGTGAGGATATTTTTGGTCAATAAACATTTGCTGCAATTCTGTGGTGTCTGTGACATTCTTGAATTATGGATATAAGGTGTGGAATATATATTTTAACTAGTGGTGGTCACCACTAGGGAGTTATAGTTACACCATGTTTCCATAGAAAAAGCGTTTTTTGACTTTCCTATACCTTTGGCACCGCTTGACGAATATTCACAACGTTTTCCCCAAAAAGTGTCCAGATGATTCATATTGCGCACAGAAAGTTTTGGGGTGATCTTTCAAGTGGAGACCGAGAAAAAGGGGAGGAGGGATTAAAAAGTTGCATTTCCCATGTTAATTCCCTGAACCTTTAGATACAACTACAGCCTGAACCACTGGATGGAATTAACACAAATGTGGCAGAAAGTAAACTTTTGATATGCAGATTTTGCTTTCACTCATTGGTATTAGTCCATTGAGTAATTTTTGAGAAATGTAAGGAAATCCAAATTTGTATATATCTGGCTGTGAAGCCTTCCCAAATAATGACAAGCTTGTGCAGGAATATGCACAGCTCTGATTGTCTGCCAACACTTAACCAGGCAACGATCTTGGGACTCGACTTCAGCCAAGTCCCTCCCAAAAAATTTGGAAAAAAGAAAGTGGAACAGGGTAGAAGCACCCTGGCCCCATAGCTTTGGTGCTTGGGTCCCAGAGAGACCCCGCCACGGCAAAAAAAGCATTTTTTAGCAGTGATTTCGGGAAATTCACAGCATTGCAGCACTCTTTTTTTTTTTAAACAGTCGCAGGCTTGCACTTTTTTAAAGCCCTCGGGTGGGCCAGGACCCGGGGGCAAAGTGTCAGGAGTCAAGTTAGCTAAGCAGTTGAAAATGGCAGCCAAGGCCGCCGCGTACAAGACCATCACCACCGGCGGTGATCCTCATTGGCCCCAGCAGGCAGCAATGTTAATGAGAAGTTGCACAGCGGTTGCAATTGCCTACTGCCATGACGACATATGCTGACAGACTTGCATCATTTCCAACTGTCCTGTGCTCAGGATAGGTGGCTGCCATTTTACCTACAGGTAATGTATTTTTTTTTGTTTAAATGTAACTGTGTCATGAGAGTGAAATGTCCATAATTCTGCACATGCCCATATATTTACATCATGTATGGGCACATACATGTGACATTCAACATGGATGTCACCTGAAATGCATTTAGATCACTGTTATATCTACATGCATGGTCCGTGCGGGACACATATGTGCACACGACATAACACATGTATTGGGTGGCACAAACAATGTACAGGGCCAGCAATGGGAAGCACACATGGCAATAATGCATACATAATGAAGTAACTGTCACCCATTCAGGCATGTCTGCATTGTTTAGTGTGTGGCATGAGATATTGAACTGCTAACATGTTGGGAGTGCTCATCACATGCTACATTTTCTCCTCTACATCCTCGATGCCATGGAATGAGGATAAGAAGAAATGCACCTGTATACCGTCCATTAGTCGACCTCACCACCTTGGAAGAGAGACACATCGTCCAGACCTATCGTCTGAATAGTGTCACCATCATGGAGCTCTGTACTCGGTTGGAGCCTGATCTACTGCCTGCCATCCACAATCTCTATGACATTCCTCATGTGGTCCTAGTATTGTCGGTGCTGCACTGTCTTGCCACAGGGTCCTTTCAGGTCACCAATGACCTTGGCTGAAGGGATGCCACAGCCCATGTTCAGCATCGTGTTGTGGAATGTACTGTCAACTTTCCGAAAACACTTAGACAGTTACATCAGGTTCTCCCAACCTGCAGATTTGTACACTGTGAAGGCTGGCTTCTATGAGCTGTGTCACATACCAACATGATCGGTGCAATTGATGGCACCCATACTGCTTTAGCTCTTCCAAGTATCAGTGAAGAGGTTTATCGTAACCAAAAAACCTTTCACTCCATTAATGTGCAGGTGGTATGTTTGGCGGACCAGCACATCTCTCCAGTGACTGCCAAGGTTCCGGGATCTGTCCATGACACCTACATAATGAGGAACAGCAATGTACCACACATGATGGCATTTCTACAAAGAGAGGGCTTGGCTCATTTGTAGGTATCAGTGTGGATGTGTGTCTCTGTTGTTGCATCTGTCAACATTAACGTCTGTGGCTGTTCTTGGTTTCCAAATGGTCCTGCCTTTATTCATACAGGAGACTCAGGATATCCTAACCTTCCCTGGCTGTTGACACCAGTGAGGTACCCTACCATGGATGCCAAGACATGTTACAATGAGGCCCATGACAGGATGAAGCGTGTGATAGAAAAGATGTTTGGCCTACTCAAGGCAAGATTTTGGTGTCTCCACGTCTCAGGAGGTGCCCTCCTCTACAGTCCCCAAAAGGTGTGCCTGGTGTATGCTCCACAATCTGGCCCTCAGAAGTCACCTCCCATTGCTGGAAGATGAGGAGATGGCCGCTGGACCAGTGGGTGGCGATGGACGACACATGAAAAGTGACGAGGAAGCAGATGATGATGGTGCAGCAGAGTGTAGGATGGAGGTGATCAATCAGTACTTACAATGACATACAATGACATAAAGGTATGTTGTGTGTATAATGTAGCAGGTGAAATATTTGCACATGGATTCAATGAACAGCCCCTCCTGGCCAGGTATATCAGTGGGGATGTCACTTTGACACTTAACATATGTGTGTGGTGATAGACAACTGAGTTTATGTCAGGAGCATTGCAAGTGGTCTCAACATTGCCATTTGTACCATATGCAGGTTGCTAGTTTGACGTCTACTAAGGACAGTCCCGTAGTGTAGTATGTGTCAGGTCATCTCCTGTCCAGAAGTGAGTCAAGCTATGGGTTCTGTACAGATTTTCCTTTCATATCCTAATTGTTGTCTGAGACTTTCATGGCAAGCTGAGTCTGCTAACAGTTGGAGGTGTTGTGTTGAGCTGATTCCAGATGTCAGCTACAGGTTTTTGGTTATGTCATTTTTGTGTTTCTTGAAGTAGAGGTGTAATGTGGTGTAATGTGTTGTGCCCTATTTCCTTGCCAAACCACAAGGAGCACTATGACAAATTACTGCAAAAGTGCATAGGGTGGCGCCATGGCTCACATCCTGATTTGTGTCCTTGTGTTGTCCTTTTCATAGATTTGATAAGTGGATCGACTCTGGTGTGTGGCTGGACTGCTAACTCTCCTTGAGAAGTCTAATGTGACATCTCTGGTGTTCTATGTTCCCTGAGGTGGATGCATCCCTTTACTGTGATTTGCACTGGCTGTAGGTTGATGGGTGTTACATCACATGGCATTTTAGTTTGCTCACATTTCTACATCAGACAATAAAGACACAAATGCATATGCTGTGCTCTACAGTGTTTATTGTGCACATATTGTCCTACAGTTGATGACTGGGGTCATAGTGCATGTTTTCATCGGAGTAGATGCCCTAGCTCTGCAGGTAGTACAGGTCCAGGGACCATCGGAAAAGGTGAGAGATGACATTGAACAGTCAACCGGGTCAGTGGCACACAAGGGAGAATGCCACACAAGGGAGAATGTTCAGGAGATGTTTACTTCTTGGCAGTGGTTTTGGTCTTGATATCTGCTCCAGATGGATGCCTGGATGGACGACCATGTTGGCAGGGGGGTTCCTCAGTTACAGAGGGGCGGGTGTCAATGGCCTGTGGGTCCCCTGGCAGGGCCTCCAGTCCTCTGGCTGCATCTGACATAAATGGCTCTGAGAAGGGGGTGCCAGTGGAAGGGGCCTGTTGGTGGGTGGAGGTGGGACACAGGAATTTGGGAAGGTCCCTGAGCACCCCTCCCATGGTGGCCATGAAGGCATTGAGTGCCTGCCATTGCTGCATGGCCTCATGATGGTATTCCCTATGCAGCCTTTGGTTTTCCCTCAAGATGGTGAGAATTTGGCCCATCTTGTCAGGGGATTGCTGGTATGCTCCCAGGACTTAGGGGATAGCCTCCTGGTCAGTCAAGTCCCTTGGGTGCCCTGTCCTCTGGCCCACAGGTGCCCTCCCATGCCCTGGCCCCATGTGCCTGTGCCACAGGCACAGTGTGTCCACTCCCAGCATCACCAGGACCTTCATTGTCTTGTGTTTGAGGGTTAGATTCTGGTCCCTGTACTGTGGGGCACACAATTGATTGACCAGTCCTTGTGCATTCATCACTGGGGCCATCATCCTCGGGAGGGCTGGTGGTCTCTGGCATCGTCTGCATGGTGCCAGTGGCCATGGTGCAAGTGGCCATTTTACTTTTGTAAGGAGTGGAAGATTGTTACCTGGTGAAGTTGTGATTGGTTATCTGTTTGTCTGATGCATTCAGTGGCTTAACTTGATTCCCAGTTATGGCCAAGACATGCAGCACTGCAGCCATTGTTTGTGGATAGTGGATTGTGAACGAGATGACACGTTACATTGAATGTTGGGGCATGGGGATTACATTGCTGTCATTGCAATGAGTTGGTCCTCATTCTAAGCATCCAGTTTGTGTGTGGGGTGTAATGGTTGTACATGCAGGAGTTGTGCTGTGCTGTGCTGTTAGCAGGTATTGTTTTGGATGAACAGGTGCTTTGTGGGATTAGTAGTGATTGTTCTTGGCAGTGCTATCCGTGCACTTGGGTGGGACTGTGTGGGCATTGTGGCAGGGTGATAGTGTGCGATTCAGGGAGGGGTATTATGTGATTGGGTGTGAAGTGGAGTGGTAGATGGGATGACTTGGGGAGTGATAGGTTGGTGAGGAGTATGCTGTACAGGTGTATTTAGTGCAAAGGGAGTGATGGTTTATTTCCAGACGCCAGTGCTCTAGATATTCCAGTCAGGCCCTCAGGATGCAGGATTACCAAGACCTTTTCCTCCCATGCAGCGAACTCTGGGGGAGGTGGTCGGGGTCCACCACCAGTCTTGTGAATGGCTATCTGGTGTCATGATGACATCCACCCATAGGTCATTCCACTTCTTTCTGATGACCTCTCTTGTGCACGGATGGTTGCCCACTGAGTTGACCCTGTCAATAATTCTCTGCCATACCTCCATTTTCCTGGCAATGGAAGTTTCCTGGATCTGTGCACCAAACAGTTGTGGCTCTACCCTGACCCTCAGGTCATTGTCTGTGAATTGTTAGATGTGACATGGTGTGTGTGTTGTGGGTGGTGGTTTATGTTGTGTGCAAGGGTGCAATGTGGAGTGGTAGGTGGGGTGGTCTACGGTGTGTTTTGTTGTGTGCACTGGTTGTATGTGGTGTTTTTGTGTAGTGGTGATGTGTGTATTGTGTTGCTGGGGCAGTTGTATGGTGTTTGATGCGTGTGAAGTGTGATGGTGGCTATGGTACAACAGTGCTGTGTCCTCCATTTGTGCGCTCTTCGCTGTCAGTGTGTGTTTTTCTGGTTGCAAAGGATTGTGGGTGTTTGTGGAGGTGTGTTATATAGTGCAGTGAGTAGGTGTGTGTGGTGTGTGTATGTGTCTCAGGTGTGGGGTATTTGTATTGTACAATGTGGTGTTGTGTTCTGGTGGACGTGGGTTTTTGACTGCGGCATTTCGCACCACCAATGGTTTTCCGCTATGTAATGACCGCTGTGCTGATTTGTGGTTCATAATCTGGAGGGCGGAATGTGGTCGGCGTGTCAGTGCTCATGGTGCGACCACCTTTTTCCCGCCCTTGGTCGTCCTAGCAGTGTCAGATTTGTGGCTGTATTTTGACAGTGTGCTGTGTGTTACTCGCAATACTGTGGTCAGAATACCGCCTCCATTATGATCTTTTGGAGGCCTCCATTGCGGCGGTCTTCGGTAAAGACCGCCAAACTTGTAATGAGGGCCAATTGTGTAAAGCATTCAAATATTATAAAACAGTAATTAAACAAAACACATGAAACAGTTTAAAAATCCAAAACCAAATTATTGAAATAGATTACATTATAATAATTTACAGTTACCTGAGGGTACAACATATAGTTACTTGAGATAACTCTAACTAGAACAGGTGAATTTCCATGGTTTTGTACGTTTAAAATGTAAGCCTAACTATAACATCCCTGTAACCTTCGTTTTATATACTGTATACTTATTTATAATGATATGTAAAATAACCTCCCTGCCATTGTGAGTTTTTTCACAGTGCTATAGATGGGTACATTAAGAAAAAGGAAATCCAATGGGGATAGACGAATAACAAAAATAGATTTATACAGCAAAATAGAAACATCGCAGAAGATTGCCTCAGGAACTAGCCAGTCTAAATAACAAGTTTCAATTGTTTCTTTATAACAAAGACTTTCCTTCATAAATTACTAGGACAATCTACATTTTATGTCAAGGCTGGAGGCTCCTATTATGCTTTTTTAAAGTGCATTAATCACAGTTGAAGAAGGATTATCAATAGGTTTACAATAAAAAAAACTCTAAACACATTATCATTGGACCAATCAGCCGATCTAAGAATGTCCTCTAGACCGGAACCAGCCCAGAAGGCCTTGGAAGCCATGGCTCCTCTGGTGGAATGGGCCCCAAAAGCAGAGGTGTCAATATCAGCAAGGGACATGATCCATTTGACCCAGCAAGCCAGAGTAGGAGAAGACATTGGTTTGTAAGGTTTTCTAAAGGATACGAGAAGTTGAGAAACAGGGGACATTCTGAGATCTGCAGTTTTCTGCTCATAACTTTTAAGACATTGTCCAACACACAACTTAGGATGGTCAGGAAAATAGGGATTGAACACTGAAGTGAGATTTGGTGCATTGAGATACAGTGAATAACACACCTAAAGGAGTAAATTGGCAATAGGAAATGTCTGAGGCTCTAACATCAGATAATCCTTTAATTGAAATAAGACAAAGTAACATTGTTAATTTTGCAGAAAACATTTTTAGAGAAAGTAGAGCATTATCAGGCCAAGACAAAAACAGATGCAAAACAACATTAACATCCCATATCTTACTGTATTTGGGGAGAGGGGGATTGGAGAATTTTACTACCTTCAAAAGTCTACAAACAAGAGGATGTTCTCCTGCTGGTTTTCCATTGATATGTGAATAATTTGAAGAAATTGCTGACCTGTAAAGATTTATAGTGCAAAAGGATTTCCCTTTGTGAGCTTCCGATGCGAGAAAATTGATAATGAAAATAACATCTGCTGAAACGGGATTTATATTGTTTCCCAAACACCAGCCATGCCATAAAGGCAAAGCTGACTTATAGGGCTTCATAGTTCCTGGAGCCCAGGACTGGGTGATATGTTTAGAAGCTTCTGCCAAAATGCTAGGGAGAGATTGGGAATTCTGGAAATCTTCCACACAGAAAGAGTGAGAAGATTGTCTAGAACTAGGTTGTGAGGACAATAGGGGGGTCCAGAAGGAGATGGGTGAAGGAAGGAAGGAGAAAGGGAAAATCTATGGATAACTCTAGAAGAGTTGGGAACCAAACCTGGGATTGCAAGAAGGGAACTATGAGAACTAGATTTGCTTTTGATGCCTTATATGCGCAAGTAGCCTGTTGATCATGAGAAAGGGGGAAATGCGTAATTTAGGGAAACAGGCTAGTCTTGAGAGAAAGCATCTGAGGCTAGCGCCAATGGATCCGGGTGGCAACTGTAAAATTGAGGGAGCTGAGACAAGAGGCGAAAAGATCTATTGACAGTGGACCCCATTTGTCCTGGATGGAATGAAAGATCGAGGGATGGAGTTTCCAGACGCTTGAATCCCGGAAATGTCAAGAGTGCCAATCTGCAATGGAATTGAGGTCGCCCAGAAGATATTCTGCACAAACCAAAAGTTGGTATGAAAGGCAATATTCCTAGAAGGCTTTGCCCGTTTCCGCAAGAGGTGTGGACTTCGTACCCCCTAAATGGTTTATATATCTTACTGCCGAAATGTTGTCCATTCTAAGAAGGATAGCGCAGCGAACTCTATTCTTTGCAAGGTTTCTGATTGCAAAGAAGCCTGCAAGCATCTCTAAACAATTTATATGCAATTTGGACTCCTCTAAAGACCATGTACCTCCAGTCGATATTGGACCACAGCGGGCTCCCCAACCCGAGAGGCTTCCATTTGATTCTAATACAAGATCTGGGGCTGATGCAAATATTGTTCTGCCGTTTCAGGCATCTAAATGGAGGAGACACCACTGAAGTTCTGCGCGAGAATCCTGATCTAACGAAACAGAGTCTGAGTATGCAACGTCCTTTCTTAAATGCCGAATTTTTAAACCTCTGAAGAGCTGAAAGATGGAGAGGACCTGGGAAGATGGCTTGGACAGAAGTGAGAAGACCTTCTATGTGAGCGAGTGACCTGAGGGAAAGGGAAGAATTGCGCAGAGCCTGAAGAATTTCTGATTTTGTAGATTTTACTTTTGCAGAAGAGAGGTGTGTTGGGTTGGAGAAAGGAAAAAAAATTCTTTGTTGAGAACGAAACATAGATCCTTTAAAAGGGAGCAGGTAAGGGAAATGTGGGATTGAAGAGATTGAATACTCTGGTTCATTAAGAGTATATCGTCCAGGTAAATAATGAGTCTTACACCCTGAGATCTCAGAAGAGCTACTACCAGCTTCATTAACTTGGTAAAACACCAAGGAGCAGAAGAGAGACTGAATGGAAGGTCTGTGAAATGGAAGAATTGATCTAACAATTGAAACTGAAGAAATTTTCTGTAACTTGGATGAACAGGGACAGAGAGATAGGCATCTCGCAAATCCAAACGAACCATCCAGTCATTTTGAAGAAGGGTATCCAAAAAGATGGAGCTGGTAAAACCTGACGAGTCGGGAAGGCAATGAGCGATCACTTGTTTTTGGAGCAGGGACTGCTCTTCTGAAGAAATGAGATTAAACATTTCTTTTGAGAACTTTAGTAAAAGAGGAGGGGAGGACTGAAAAGGTTCTGAGTAGAGTTCGAAAACTTAACCTTGAACTGTGTTTACAACCCAAGGGTCTGTTGTGATTGACAACCATTTTGGGAGAAAAAAACGAAGATGGTCCCCTATGGAAATAAGAAGGCCAGAATGCACATTCACCTGTTTGATTAGAGTACCTGGACCCTCTGACGCCTCTGCCACGGGTACCCCTGCCTCTTTGCGGGTAGAAGTGAGCCTATATTCCTGGTTGCAGCTATTATAAGAGCCTCTGGAACCTTTTTGTTGTAACCACAGCCGGCAAAGCGGTTCCTTCCTCTGCAAGCCCTGGCAAAAACCTGTTTGGAAAACGTTTTCTTCAGCCATTGCTGAGCCTTGTCCAGCAATGCAAAAGTAGAGACATATTTACTCAGTTGTTTGACAAAAGAATCACCAAAAAGCAAACCTTCCACTTTAATACCAGGATCCACAGTAGCAAGGTTAACCAATTTAGGATCCAGTTTGAGGAGGAGTCCCTTCCTGCGTTCGTGCTTGATGGCAGCATTAGCATTGCCCAGCAGACAAAAGGCATGTTGGACCCAGAGTGACAGTTCTTCAGGGTCTATGGTAAAGTTATCCAGCCCAGCCGATTCTGCCAGATCAAAAATACGAGTCAGTGGACCAACCACATCCAAAACTGTGTCCTGACAAGAGGACCAAGCTTTGTCTACACCCTTGTGAGGGTCCTTGACAAATTTACAAAAGAACGGAACAAGTGCTGGTCGATGGAAGGAGTGATCGTATTTTTTTGAGAGAGAAAAGGACGGGGCATTCAGATCTTAATTTTGATTTAGTTTGTTTTTCCAAGGGAAAACATAATCTGGAGGATACATATTCACCAACATGATCCACAGGAAGCTACTTCGTAGAATTGGGATGATGAATATGAGTGGGATCGAACATAGTGACCTCATCAGAGTCCATTACCACATTAGGTTTGGGATCATCGTGATGTGCAATTTTTTATTTCTTTGCTGGAGCAGGTGATGGAAGTCCTTCATTATCATTATCAGATAAATCATAAGCTGAGTCCATATTAGCTAAATCATCGTCTGTATCTGGGATGGAGGAGACCAAAATGGGGGAAGAAATATGTTTGGCTTTTGATGTGCATTTGGCTGAAATCTTCTGTTTTTTATGAGTATTACCCTCCTTGGAAGGAGGCCTGTGAGGAGCCACGTCCTCTGCCTTATGTGAGGAAACCTCACCAACCAATAGCGCCAAATTATGTTTTTTAGGTTGTGAATTCACTGAATGGCGCTTTCTGCTTTCCCCCGCAGAATGGGCCAACATTGTCTTAGGCATGATGTTGACAACAGAAGTTTCTAAATTTTTTGTAATTTTGTTAATTGAGGCAGACACTGCCTGTGGTACAGAGGCTTGAATAAAACTATTTAACTCCTCTTTAATGTTGGTTTCATCCTCTGGAGCCTCCTGAATTAAAGGAGAGCTATCAGTTTCCATTTTGAAAGAAATGTGGTTGAAAGTAACTAACAATTCGACAAAAAAGGGTTAAAAAACCTAAGGGAGTGCTCCTGAATGAAAAGCCCCGCCTATGGGCGTGTACTGAGGAGGAAATTGGAGGTAACAAGGGCGTGATAAACGAGCCCTCACTGTCGGAAGGAAGCAGGAGACTCGTCGAGGAGCCTACGAGAAAAAACAGAGTGAAATTAATGAAAAAACCTGGCCTAACAATGTCCCACTGAGCGCAGTAAGTAGCGTGTAATCGTTCCTCAGAAGTGGCAGGAAATGGCGGCCGCTATCTGAGGAATGGTTTCAAACCATCAAGAAGTGTGAGGGGAAGCACGCTAGAGGCAATGCGGCAACGTGCTGTCGAAACGGAGCCTCAAACGAACAAAAGCGCAGCACAAAGCCTGCAAACTAAAATAAAAGTGTAATTTATGCCATATGACATAGAATACCAAACTATTATATAAGTGGAGGAGTACTTGACTTGATGCGAGCAGAAAGAAAAGAGGGCTGTTCGCAGTCAAGTGAGGTCATAATATGTGTATACTTTGCTGATTGGTTGTATTTGATGAACTACGTTTCTCTTCCCATTGGCTTATTTCTTTTGCCATATGGGATTTGTAGTTTTATTGTTGACTGCTGCTGTTGAATTAAAGCAAGAAAAGGTTAGCATAATAGAAGACTCCGGTCTTGACATAAAATTCTACAATTGAGACAATACCATTTTGGCAAAATAGAACTATGTCAAGGGTTTGCCATTATCCAGAAACTCCTTCTCCTAGGTGGATGCTTTATTCATCAAGCCTCATAAGATAGTAACCTGAAGCATGGGTTTCCTCTGTTCTCCCAGAGAGTTCGACAGAACAAGTTGCCAATTAAGGCTTCCATCCACAATCTGTTGCCAACATGAGCTTGCAGGGAATAAAGTATCCTTCTGAGGTCTGAGAAGGACTTCATTACTTTGCACTGGGACCGAAGTCGATACAAGTCGTGCAAGAGGGCAAGTGCCTAGGTTTGCTTAAACCAAAAATAGAACAATGCTTTTTATGAAGGCTTGCTTGGAATTTGCTCCACTGAAGCTTGTGGTCAGAGATCATAGATTTCATATGTGTACTCCGATCCAAAGTTTCATTTATTTTGCCAACACACAACCCACAACTGTTCAGTTTGTTAGTGTGGTTGCCAACTTATAGCACTGGAGGTACTGATACAGCGAGAAACTAGCTTAGAGAGAAATGGAGTGATAATCAGCAGAAATAGCCAAGAGGTACAATTCAAGATCATTTATAATAATGTAGCTGATACGAAGTTCCTGTAACCCGATCAAGCTGGAAATACTACCTGCAATTCATGTTATGAGAGTGATCTGCTTAAGCATTTGAGCAGACCTTTTATTTTTGATTTACTGAGGAAAGTGAATCTTGACACACAAATGCTTTTGGGGGTATAAACATGAATATCCTGAAAACCGGCACTCAAATGTTCAGGGTTCTCCTCAGAAAGGTGGAATCCCAGGGCCAGCATTAGAATTTTAGACATATTAAGATCACTGTCATCTAATATTCAATATTTCACACTCAGTATTCCTGTGCTCCTGTGACACTTCCTCTCCTAGATATAGAAGTCATAGAATTGCTCATCAGCATAAAAAAAATCTAAGGGGGTATTAATGCATGATCTGATCCAAAAGATGAGATCAGAGGAGCAGGAAGGATTCTTCAGGAAATCCAGGTAAAAAGTTCACCCTGATAATTAGGCTTGTTTTCGATGCAAAATGCTTTAGTCAGGGACACCACCCTAGGAAGAAGGGAACAAAAAACCTTTCATTAGCTCTGCACTCAGTCATTAGAGCAGGCAACGAATGCACTGTGTTTGCCAAGCATGGACACCTAATGTAGAAGGAAAAGTTCGGCAACTTTTAGATTAAAGTTTTCTATAATTATGATGTTTGTTACTGTAAGATGGCTGCCCATAAATAAATAAATTCCTTTTATGAGCAGGTACCTCCCCAGTTAAAAAAAGATTGTTATTTCTTGTTATTACACCCTGTGTTCTATGTAGCCTTGCTTCTTTTATTTACATATAGCTGTTTAATTTGCAGCCAGTATAAATTTGTAGCCATGTGTACTATAACCTCTTCCCAAAATAGGCTTTATCCATTCTACAGGAATGTGCTCATCTCAAGACCACCGGCTTACCAGTTCCCAGTGGATATCCGTTATAGATGGAGACTGATTCAGGATAGCCTAATGCATCTTATAATGGGCATCATCATATCCAGCTGTGAAATGTAATTGAATCAGTTTAGCTAATTACTCGTTTCCAAGTGCTATATATATATATATATATATACATATATATATATATATATATATATATATATATATATATATATATATATATATATATAAAATATATGTATATGGATTTGCTTGATAAAAAAAGTCCGAGGACTGCTTCCAAAACCACCAACTATTGATCATAAAAGAGAAGAAACCTTGTTGCGCAAGCACAAGAAATTCTGAATATTTTTGATCAAGACACATCTTGAGCTATACCAATGAAGAAGTCGCGTATTTTTAGATTAATTAAAGTTACAAAGAAGACCATTAACGCACATGAAATCGAACGTTACCCACTACCCAGGTCTGATTTGTTTTCAAAATGTAGACTGCCCCAATATGCTGAGTGAGCCGATAATTTCTGTAACTTAGTATAACCATCGTTACTATGTAAAGTTTAATAACCTTTGCTACAGAATGCAAGAAACATGTTTAAAAAAATAAATATATATATATATATATATATATATATATGTACATATATATATATATATATAAGTAAAACAATGATACCCAGTGGGCCCTCCAAAAGCCGTCCTGCGTATTTGTCCTTGACATTAGCGAGTAGAAAAGTCATATGGAGCTCAGTACCTATTCAAATGTAAGACCTCGAAGTGAAGCTGCATGTCTTCTGGGCATACAATAGGTGGTCCAACGTGCAGAATGTACTTTAGTGCAAGCTGAGCATCGTTCTCATTTAGAAGGAGTTTTATAATCCAAGGATGTTGTCATGGGAGCCAAGGTTTCCAGGAACTTGGAGAAAGAATTCTATTTATCGCAACCTATTTTGAAAATATAATGAATTAGCAAAGAACGTTGAATTTCTTTCCAGTGCTTTGTGCTTCTCCAAAAGAATGCTCGAGGCTATATTATGCAAAGATTTCATGATGCTAACTCTTTGCGTTCAAGAGAGTCTATTGCCCTTCATTATGAGTGGGACAGAAGTTCCCTATTTCAGGAGTTGCCAGTACTCAATGCGCTGGTAATTCCTGGAGTTAGAAAATATGTTCAATTACGAGCTGGATCCGAAGGGTCCACTAAGAAAGGAAAAACGTACTGGGGGACTTATTCCCTACAGATACTACTGTTACCAGTCCTATCGAATTTAAGAGGCCACTCGTAATGAGGATCTGTAAAATTAAAAGACTAGTATCGCTTATTAACACAATGTATATTTCTAACTAAGGTTAAAAAGTTCACAATCAAAGTGGAAGTCATGTTTGCCTGACATTTATCTCTGGAGTTTCAATAACATGACATTATTAGCTGCTACGTAGGCCTGATATATTAAGAGAACAATACTGGCAATACTAAGGTGGATTCATTTAAGATGACAGTACCAAAATATCTCAGCATTGCTGTCATGCCTTTAATAAAAATGCTAGGAACGCTATGATTTGAATATTGCAGCGTTGCTAATTGTCCCCATCCTCCATAAAGTGCACTTGCCATTCATGCATGTACAGCACACACATCACCAGGACATGCTTCAGTCAACTACAGTATAACAGGTAAGAGTGCCTACAAGGCAACCTATTTCATTAGAAATCAGTAAGTTCAACCAAGTTGGGTGATATCAACACAATTTCTTTAAAATCCACAGAAAGAAAATCACAGAAATAACTCTCAAAAGCAGGTGTACCTTGAAGAATTATGTATTAGGAAACAATGATAGAATCAGACATAAACATAATAATTCAGGGGTTCTGTATCAGTGGTTCCTAGTACATTGACATTGTATAAACTAATACAATGATATGTAATTTCAGCATGGTACTGAAGACGAGTGGAAATGTACTTAATGCCCACTTTCGGGACATCACAGTGAAATACAGTCCAAATGACTTTTCAAACACTCACCCCCGTCACAGATCTGGGTTTAATCCATCGTTATTTTGCTCACCGTGTCACCCCAGTTTGTACCCAGCCATATGCAAATCAGTCTTGACCATTGAGAGTAATCACATTTTAATAATAAATTAGTGACATAGAAGTAACATATGGCAGCTAATAAACTTGCATTTTAAAACCATAATGGAGAAAAATAGCATAGAAATGAAATGTGCACATTTGAATTCCAGTGAGTAATTTGTGCCTACCAGTCATTGTCGGACACCTCATTTTAACATGAAAACATTTGCATTTACTTTTGAGTGAATTATTAATAAACATTAACAAGAAAGTATTATTTCCAAGTGACCACAGTAAAAATAAAATGTATTATTAGTATTAACCTAAAATGCATTAAACACACTTGTATTCTAATGGGTTTCATACTGAATTATGTGTTTAGATAATAAATGCATGTTTAAAACTGCGTTGACGTAACATGAATGAGGTTTTAAACAAATAATTTGCTTTGCATATTTGATTTGCATATTTGATTTGAATTTATGGTGAGCAATAGGTTTTATTAATGCCTTAGGAAGCTGATTTGAAAAAAAACGGGGTGCTGCACACAGCCCAGCGCCACTTTTCTTGCACCCCTTAGGTTCCCCCTAATGCCACCATGCGTGTGCTGTATTTAATATATGGCACACCAGGGCGCATGGTAGGGGGCAATGGCGTCTGAATTCCTGATGCTATTGATGTACTCTACAGAAGAAGCACCAAAATGTTGGCGCAACTCCTCCACAGTACATAGGGGCCCATTGTATTCAATGGCATGCTCCTTTTAACACCTGCTCTGAGCAGGAGTTAAAATTGTAGAAACAAATGGCGCAAGGAAATCTCTTACATTTCCTTGTGACATTTTTTCAGCCCCCTAATGAGGACATCGCCCCCTTTCCATTGAATATGTCGACACAGGCACTTTGTGGCGCAAGGGTTTCCAAAGTGACACATGTAAAAAGCTACTTTACCGCCCCCTTAGCATAACAACATGACTCTTTGGCAGCTCCAAGGTGGTGCTAGGGCCTCTTAAATCAGGCCCTAAATGTGTTATTGTGCATTTATGTTTCTTATCTTGACTAGGCCTTAAGATTCATTTTGCCAGCAGTCATGGAAAATTTTACTTGTTAATTTCTATCCCCCCTTCAACCTGAATTTCTTTCCCGGGGCTGCAAATTAAGTTTTGAATGCTCTATTGTACTCCAGGAGAAGAGACATGTTTCAGATGCCATAATGTGGCAATATTTGTTCTAGCTGCTGAATCACAGAGGAAGCTCATGAGCCTTGTGTGAAAGAAAATTAGTTTAGTTCCCTGTGTGCCATGGGAAAGGAACTGCATGTTTCAGATTATTAGAAAATGTAATATTTGGGCTGAATCCTGTAACCGGAGGAAGATGATAACGCACATTTGCTGTGAACTTTTCTAAATGCATCAGAACTTGGTGGTGCCATCTGCAATTATTGGATGCTAAAACTGATGCTTAGTGCATGCCTACCATGAGGCCCAATCAAATGGATTTTTTTGTTATTTTAATTAGTGAAGAACTTTGAGACAGAAGTCGATCCTTCTTAGAATCTGCTGATGTCAAACTCTTTCAGAACTTTCTAGTGCGCAGATCCCCTCTGAACTTTCTTGTGAGCAGTCTGTCATGAACCTTCTTGGTGTCAGTTCCCTTCAGAACCTTTTAGAGACAGTACATGTCTGCTTAAGTCTGCTCTCTCACATTTTGCTTCTCTAAGTTTCCTGATGAGTTTTCTCATCATAGTCTTAACTGCTCTATCCTGTTATGTGGTTCAGTACTAATAAGGCCAACTAATTCTGAACTGCTGATCTGTCCTATGAGAAGCTCATGTTCTCCACTTTCCTGATGCTGCTGCCAACCGATGCCAGAAGATGGTGAATGCTCTATCGAGATGAATCAACGCTGTCTGCTATTCCATGAGGAGAAGAAAAACTAAATGTGGATTCTTGTTTCCCTTTCAGTTACAGCAGCATATTTTTGTAGTGAGTTATTTTAGTTAGATGTTTTCAAGATTATTTTTGTCTTCTTTTATTTTTGCTTTTGCCCGCAAGTGTTAGCCCGCTTCCTCACATGCAAGTCACAATACTGGTTAGTATTAAGAAATAGCCCAGCTCTGAAATAGATTTTTAAAACTGTATTTTGATGCTTTACTGATGTCACCATCACCTGCTTTAGAATCTGGTAATAAGGTTGATATTGTGCTGCTGCTAATCTATATTAATCTTTTGGAGTGTTTAACAGTGTTGATATTTAGTAGGTTGAATCTTTTCAGACACTTTGGCCAGCCTATGGTCCTCACGTATATTTATAACAGTTTTGGGCATCATCTATGTGAAATTTATATTGGGAGTGTAGTAAAGCTTTGAAACTTCATTTGGTTTGGGGCTCGGTTTAGAGTTACATTGTTTATGGTGTCCAGTATTGTTTATGGTAGAATGTTATTGACTTGTGATTAAATGTGTTTCTGACTAGTACCTCCTTCACCAAGTCCAAAGATCCAGTCTAACTGCATAGGTGAGAATCGGGATGGTGTCACACCTGCATGCTGGTGCTTGTTGACCCCAGAACAGGAGAGTAAATACTCCTTTCTTGGGTCCTGGTGGTGCTCTAGCACCATGCTCCCCTTTTGTGTCACTAAAGGGGCCCTAAGTGGCCAGGGTATGCCAAGATAGGGGTCCCTTGCTCACTGTGCCACTGGATTCAAGCTAGCCTTTGTGATAAGGGGTGATACATAGAAACTGGTCCCAGGATGATTGTTTGCAGTCCAGGAAGGACCTGGCATAGCAGTTCAGCCTGGACTGTTCCCATGGGAAGGAGGGTCAAGCCCAGTTTGCATATGGCTGAAGAGAAATATTAAGGAGAGACGCTGTGCATGTTTAACACAGCGAAGAAGGGCATGTACAGCACAGGCAGCATTCTTAGAAGATTTAGTTCCACATCATCTCAAGGTGGGAATCATCTTGTCCCTTCTAAAGGAACTTAACTTAGACTGATCACTTCTTCCTAATTTTGGGACTCTGAGCAATCTGACGGTCATGAAAAATCCATGCAAAATTGAAAGTCACCTATCTTTAACAACATACAGATATTTTTATGTGCATTTCCGTTATTCCATGGCATACTGCAGAGAGTATAAGGCCCATATTTATACCTTTCTAGTGCCGCATATGCGTTGCTTTTTGACGCAAAATCAGCGCAAACTTAAAAAAATACAATTGTATTGTGTACGCTTGCACCACTTTTGCGTCAAAAAATGACGCAAATGTGAAGCTAAAAAAGTATAAATATAGGCCTAAATCTTTTGCCAGCCCTAAAGCTTCCTTTTAATACTGTTAAGTTACCCTTAGGATCGATCCCAATCACTTCAGTCACGGTGCATAATATATAAAAAGCAGGGCATGTGTATTCCAGTTTTACATGTCCTGGCAGTGAAACACTCCTAAAGTTGTTTTTCTTAGTGTCGTAAGGCTATCTCTCCCATAGAATAACACAGGGCACCCTTATTACACTTAATACATAGGGGGTCATTCTGACCTTGGCGGTCCATGACCGCCATGGCGGAGTGCGGCGGAAGCACCGCCAACAGGCTGGCGGTGCTTCCTGGGCGATTCTGACCGCGGCGGTAAAGCCGCGGTTGGAAAAGGGGAGCCGGCGGTTTCCCGCCGGTTTCCCGCCGGTTTCCCGCTGGCCCAGGGAACCCGCCATGGCGGCGCTGCTTGCAGCACCGCCATGGGGATTCCGAGCGCCTTCCCGCCAGCCTGTTTCTGGCGGTGTCCACCGCCAGAACCAGGATGGCGGGAACGGGTGCCGTGGGGCCCCTGGGGGCTCCTGCACTGCCCATGCCATTGGCATGGGCAGTGCAGGGGCCCCCTAACAGGGCCCCACAAAGATTTTCACTGTCTGCTGTGCAGACGGTGAAAATCACGACGGGTGCCACTGCACCCGTCGCACCCCTTCAACTCCGCCGGCTCCATTCCGAGCCAGCTTCATTGTTGAAGGGGCTGTCCCGCTGGGCCGGCCGGCGGTCTTCTTGCGGTCGCCCGCCGGCCCAGCGGGAAAGCCGGAATGGCCGCCGCGGTCTTTCGGCGGGAACCGCTTGGCGGGCGGCGACCGCCGACCGCCGCGGTCAGAATGACCGCCATAATGATTTCAATCTGGAAACAGAGACAAAAATGGTTTATCCACTTATTTGAATGGTAATTTAAAATCCTCTTTAATGGTAAAATCGGATTTTAAGTTACTATTCTGAAAATGCAAGTTTTACAAAATTGCAACAGCAGCAAGGTAATAGATAGAATGCTTGAATTAATTTCATCCACTGGAAATCTCTTGGGGCCACATCCCAGTCTATCGTTGCACTCCCACAGTGCCACTTCAGTTTGGACCTAGCCATATGCAAATCAGTCCTTACCTTACTCCAGTGGGAGCAGTCCAGCATGAACTGCCAGGCGCGGTCCTCCCTGAACCAGAACACAAGCAATTCAAAACTTTTAGGAAGTTGCCTTTTTTTTGTTTGGGCTTCATGTGCCTCTCTGCCAGTGTCCAAGTTCTCATGACTGTGAATGGCTCTCATGTGGCGTGATGTGGATTGCTTACAGAAATGGGGATAAAAAGGTCTTGGGTGAGGGGCAGAGTGTTCCTTTGTTGAGCAGGATGTCAGGGGCGTTGTATTCAGCCTTTCTGAGCATCAATGGGTAGCCTCAGGGTTGTGGCCACCCTCTCCTCACTTCTAAGAGCTGGCTGCCCTGCCATTGATAAATGCAGCTCATACCTATGCCTGCCTGTCCTTTGTTACCCTAGGCTGTTTATTATTTGAGTGGGGATTCCATCACTTGAAACTAATAACATAGGCCCTCATTATGACCCTGGTGGTCGGTGTTAAAGTGGCGTTAATACCGCCAACAGCCCAGTGGTAAAAAAAATTGGATATCCAGGCCTGCGGCCGTCACAATCCCACTGTAGGGATTACGACCCAGCCTACCGCCATGGTTTTTGTGCCAATCTTACCGCCATGAAAACCATATTGGTAGGCACTATCATTGCCAGGGAATCCCTTCCCTGGCACTGATAGGGATCTCCCCTGGCCCCCTCCCAAACCCCAAACTTCTCCCCGGGCGGCACCCTGCCTCTCCCACCCCCTGCACATGTACACACCCACATGTGCACCCATATACACACATGCACACACGCATACCCACTACCACCCATGCATGCACACATACATACCCACACACCGCAACACACACCAACATACTTTGTCGCACACACGCATTCACAACACACAACATACACTCACATTCAGTCATTCATGCACTCATTCAACGCTACTCACACCTGCATGCATGCATACCAAAACATACACACAACACCCCCCACCTACACCCCCCACATACACACAACACCACCACCCCCCTCTCCTGTTGGAGAACATGACCTACCTGCTTGCAGGGGTCCTCTGGATGGAGAAGTACTGCGGCGCTGCTGCCAGCAGCAGCTTCTGCCAGCAAAACACCGCCAGGCCGTATCATTGGTCATGATACGGTCGGTGGTGTTTTGCTGCCGTGGCGGTGCTGCTGTCAGCAGCGCCACCATGACCGTCAGCAGTATTCCGCCAGCCTTCTGGCAGAATACCATTGAGAGTCATAATACGCGTAGACAGCTGGTATCCACGGCGGCGGCAGCATGTTGGCACCTGTCGCCGTGGCGGTAGATGACAGTTAAAGCCAAAGTTATAATGAGGGCCATAATCTCTTACATTGGTGGTAGCGGTGGGATCCCGTATTTGTGTTTGTGCAGAGCCAAACTGTGATTTGTGGAAAATTAAAAATGCCTTGTAATAATCTGACATCACAATAATTTTTTTAATCCTTCTTGATTGGTTATTTTTTGAGTTATTCCTAAATCAGTTCCTGCCTAATACTTGTTTACAAAAATGAATGGAGTCCTGATCAAAATTGAAAACTACACTGTGGCGGAGCTTAAATGATTGTGTAGGGAAGGGGTACTACAGGTGACAAAAAACTCCAAGAAAAAGGAGATCCAGACAGCACCGACAGCCAAAGAGGAGGCCTGGCTGGTGCAAACTACAGCACAGGACCAGGAAGATGATAAGGAGTGTTAGACTTGGCATCCTTGGCGTGGTCTCCCCTAACTTTGTGCATCTGCTTCCCAGGTTGTTTCTGTGTGCTGGACTCTGTTTTTGCCATTTTGCTTGCTCCTGACACTTTACCACTGCTGATCAGTGCTAAAGTGTAAGTGTTCCCTGTGTAAATTATATGTGTAATTGGCTTTCCATGAATGGCATAAATGATTTACTAGTATGTCCCTAGTAAAGTGCACGAGAGGTACCTAGGGCCTGTAAATCAAATGCTACTTGTGTACCTGCAGCACTGGTTGTGCCACCCACATGAGTAGTCCTGTAAGCATGGCTCAGACCTGCCACTGCAGTGTCTGTGTATGCAGCTTTAAACTGCCAATTCAACCTGGCAAGTGTACCCACTTGCCAGGCCTAAACCTTCCCTTTTTCTACATGTAAGACACCCCTAAGGTAGGGCCTAGGCAGCCCCATGGGCGGGGTGTAGTGTATGTGAAAGGTGGGACATGTACTGATGTGTTTTGCATGTCCTAATAGTGAAATACTGCTAAATTCAGTATTCACTCTTGCAAGGCCTATATCTCTCATAGGTTAACATGGGGTCTGCCGTTAAATAACTTTAAACTGCAGATTCCCTTTGAGAGCGGATTGAAATGTGGAGTTTAAGGTCTCTGAATTCACAGATTAAGAATACATCTTTTAGTGAAGTTGTTTTTTAGATTGTTGGTTTGAAAATGGCACTTTTAGAAAGTAGGCATTTTCTTGCTTAAACCATTCTGTGACTCTGCCTGTTTGTGGATTGCCTGTCTGGGTCATTTTGACAATTGGGCTATTTGTGAATCCTCTGTAGACAGTGAGACAAAGGGCGTTGGGGTGTAGCCTGCATATCCTGATGAGCCATCTGTGCTAGAGTGGAGGGAGGAGTGGTCACTTACACCTGGATGGGCTGTGCCTGCCCTCTCACAATGCAGTCTCCAACCCCCTGGTGTGTGTCTGGGGCCTGGCCTGGGCAAGGCAGGATCTTGTCAATAACAGAGACTTTCCTTTGAAGTAGGCCTACTTCAAAGGCACAAAGGGGTATAGGTATTGGCACCAAAACCCCTAAAAATCAGATTACTTCTGGAACCAAGAGGAACCTCTGCCAACGAGAAGAGCTGGAGAGCTGGAGGAGGAGTAGTGCCCCATCGCCTGTGAGTGTGCTTTGCTTGGTTGACCTGCAGTAGCTGCTACTGCCTGAAAGAGGACAAAGACTGACTTTTGTGTGACTTCCCACTGGTGAAGAATCTCCACAGGCTTGAACTGAGCTTGCCTCCTGCTGTTGAAGTCTCAGGGACATCAAAGACTTCTCTCTACTAACTAGTGGACTCTCTGCTGAGACTCCTGGCCAGCCAAGTGGTGCCCTAACTTGTCTCTGGGCCCTTGAAAGGTAAAGCTGGTGGAAAAGGACTGAAATCCATGCAAAGAACGCCATGTGGGGAAATCTACAACGCACCATCTACAACGCGGCTGATAAACGACGCGCTGCCAGCCTCGTGGCTAAAATCGATGCTCCATCTGCATCGTGGCTGGGACAATGACGCATCGCAGCTGGAGAAATGATGTGCAACACCCACTTGCAGCTGCAGGTAACAGTGCAAACCCCACGCAGCGTGGTATCCTGACACCGTGTGACCAGATTTCGAACGCAACATCGCTGGGCATGAAAAATCAACACAAAGCCTACCCGGACCCGAGGTGCCCGTCTGGGATTCAATGCATAGTTCTCTTGCAGGAGAGAGAAAACGACGCACTCCGACCCAACCAGAGAAGGAACGATGCATGGTCTCACTTGCAAGTGACAAATCGACGCATTGTTGGCCTTTTTTAACACACGCTCACCCGTGTGGCTTTATTTTTTAAGCTAACCAGGTACTTTGTGTAACAACAGCACTCTCACTGTTTTCTAAAGAGTAAGACTCTTATTCTTTTGAAAATTCATATCTTGACTTGTGTATGTTGGATTTTTGTCATTTTAGTCTAGTTCACTTTAAATAAATATTGCTTATTTTTCTAAACTGGTGTGGTGTCCATTTTGTAGTGTTTTCACTGTATTACGGTTTGTGTTGGTACATATACTTTACACATTGCTTCTGAGATAAGCCTGGCTTCTAGTGCCAAGCTACAAAGGGGGTACGCATGGGTTATCTAAGTGTGTTTCTCTATTACCCTGACTAGAGTGAGGGTCCTTCCTTGGACAAGGGGTAACCAAACTGCCAACCAAAGACCCGATTTCTAACATTGGTGATCAGCGGTTCGGATTGGACTTGCATGTGTACTTGACATACAGAGATTACTACTGTTTTCAGTGCAGACCATTACATAACCACATACTACTTGTCTTTGTGAATTAGCTTTTTCTCTTTTTGGACTATTTTCTCCTTCTATATTTTTGGTGTTCTTTTTATTGATTCTGAAATTTTCATTGGGAACTCTTTTTTCTGCCTTGGGACTTTGCACTTTTGATTTGCCATCATGTCCCAATCTGGAGTTAGGGTAACTGGAAAGTTACACAATTGCTCAGTTGAAACAGTTCTGTAAAGATCTTGCCTGTCCCATTAAGAGATCCACCAGGAAGGAGCAGCTGCAAAAGGCACTGAGGGCCTGGGTGACAGCCAAGGAGGCTGAGGGCACACAGAGGAGCAGGATGAGGATGAGAAGGAGCAGATTAGACACAATGGTGTAGTGGGTAGACCGGTTATGCCTGTGGGGAGGGTCTCCAGTGCAGGTAGCAGAGTGTCATCCAAGGGTCTGACTCAGGTTACAGGACAGACAGGCAAAGAGGGCTTACCAGTTAGCATTAGAGACATTCAGGATGCAAAGGGAGATGGGATAGAGGAGACTTGCCATTGAGGAGAAAAGTTACTGCTGGCTCATGAGCTCAGCTTGAGGGAGCTGGATCAGGGAAGCCAGTCAAGTAGGGGTGGTGGCAGCAGTACCTCAGTGCAACGTGAGAGAAGAGTACACATCTCAAAGGACTAAGTGAAGGACTATAAGAGGGAGGATGACATATACTTGTGATTCAAGGGGAATGAGTCTGCTCTCCAAATAAACCTGGTCCCTGAAGCACATTAGGGGGCAGGTCTGTGGAAGCACTTTGGGGTACAGGGGAGAGACACTCTGACATCCTTAGAGGATCCTCAGGGACTCACCTACACCATAATGAAGGATGCCATACTCACAAGATATGGTCTGACCCCCAAGCAGTATAAGGACAAGTTTAGGTCTAACAAAAAAAAAAAAGAGTCTCAAACTTGGTTGGAGTGTGTAGATTCCTTTTGCAGGTCACTGGATGGTTGAGGGGCTGTACAAATTGATTGCTTGGGAGCATGTGTATAGTCTTTGCTTTCCAGAGCTGCGCCAGCACCTGATTGACAGCAAGCTGACCGATCCCAGGAAGCTTGAGCAGGAAGTGGACCATTGGTAGATCACCAGGGTCCAAAAGAGTTATGGGATAGACCATGCCAAGGGTGGGCAGGGTCCCCACCAGAAGAAGTGGCATGGTAAGGGTAAACAGGGGGAGTTCTCCAAAGGGCCCCAACCTAGTTCCCACCGTAAGGAATCCCAACCTCCAGTAGAAAAGAAACAAGGGGTCTCTACAGGGAAACCTGCAGAGAAGGGCCCCACAAGTGTTTTTAATGTGATCAGGAGGGTCACATGAGGGGGGACCCCAAATATCCCTAGTGGATACCAGCACCCACTGGTGCTCAGTCATAAGGTTTGGCCAGTGTAGCGCTTGGGGAGAAGTTGGTTCCAGATGGTTGGGAGCCAGATGAGAAGTCGGTCCTGGAGAACCGGGTCCATGCCAGATTTTTTAGCATATCCACATTTAGAAACAAGATGTTTCAGAAATCTACATTTTTCTAAATGTGGATATGCTAAAAATCTGGCATGGACCCGGCTCTCCAGGACCGACTTTGCAGGACCCTGCACTAGGGGACAAAAAGATGGTCCAGAAAACCCTAGTGCCTGAGAACACTAAGAAGTACAGGCGGTGGGTGACCATCAATGGACAGAGGGTGGAGGCTCTGAGGGACACAGGAGCCAGTGTGACTACAGTGAGAAGTCACCTGGTTTCTACAGAGCAGATAAATCTCATGTACTTAACCAACTAGTTGCAGGGGACAACTCAGAGTGCCTGTGCAGAGTGGCACTGGTTCCCTTTGAATGGTGTGGTCTCAGGTTCCTTGAAAGTAGCTGTGAGTCCAACCACGAATGTGGATTATTTGCTTGCCAATGACCAGGAGGACTCCCCTTGGAAGGAGGTGGAATGCAGGTCACATTTGGAGATGTTCGGTCTGCCTGGGTGGGTACGTGTGTCTACCGGGTCCATGGCAGTCCGTCAGGGTGATCAGGAGAGCCTGGAGCTTGAAAGAGTGGCCCAGGTGTCTGCCAGAAGGAGGAAGTGCAAGGGGTGTGGGAAACTGGCTCCAAAAGTTCTCACGGTCCAGGAGAAGGCTGAAAGTGAGGGGTAAGCCCTGGAGCCTACAGGGGAACAGGTGGTTGAACTGGGGGAGGTCCCTGTGCTGTGACAGTGGCCACAGGAAGGGGGGCCCACCAGGGAGGCATTCCGTGAGGCAGATAAGGTATTCCCTACTCTGGAGGATTTGCGGCAGCAGGCTGCAGACCAGGCATCTGGCAAGGACCCTGGATCACATTTCATTTAGTGGGAGGATTGCCTCCCATATGGTGAGCCCAAGGTTCCTGTGCCTGGGTCAGCCCTTGTGCTGGTGTCACCCCACTGCTTCAGAGCCTTCCTACTGGGTCTGGCTCATGATGTTCCTTTAGCTGGTATTTTGGGGCAGGACAAGATCTTTGAGTGGCTTGTCACCCACTTTTACTGGCTCCAAATATGCACGCACTCAAATGCTCACTGTAGGTCTTGCCAAACATGTCAGGCAAGTGGCTATAGTGGGGTGAAATGCAAGGCTCCCCTCTAATCTTTTCCTAGGGTTAGTACCCTCCTTGAAATGGTTGGTATTGACAGTGTGGGGCCCACCATATCCCAAGACAGTAATGGCAACAGGTTTATCCTGGTCTTGGTAGACCATGCCACCCGGTACCCAGAAGCCATTCCTCTGAGGTCAATCACTTCCCATGTGGTTGCTGTGTAGCAATTATATCCATTTTAAACACATTGTTTTAGCTAATTAGGCCTGCAGCTGTGCACTTTGATACAGTCCAGCGTTGCTTTATTTTTCTAGAAAGAGATACTTTAGCGGTGCTGTTTTATTTTCTCTGTCTTGTTGTGCTTTCACCTAGGAAAGCAACACGTTCTAATTAGAACATTTATTTCACTTTGTGCTTTCTTCAAGGCTACTGTTATATAGGGTTGCCAACAAACGTGGTATGCTGTGTCTCCAGCATTCACAGAAAAACACACTCATACATGGAGACCATTTCTTAGAATGTCAGCTGTTTAAGTATAAAAACACCCCTTTGTCCCTGACATGTTAGAGGGAAATTCCAACCAATGATCACGACTGTATGCTGAGTGCTGCAAGCTTCACTAAAGCTACTTGCGTAGACGACTGAGCCCTGATCCAGATGGGGTCGCTGTCTCTTTAGACCTCAGGCCTTCTTTTCAGGTATGACGGATAATGTTCTCCCAGGGGGAAACCCGAAGGGCAGATTAGTCTTAGTATGAGTGCTCACACTTAGCATAGGGGAGGGGTTATAGATCCACTCCCCTGTTTAGACAGCATGGTAGGACTGTTTTTGTGTTTTACATTTTTAGTCACATGCCTGCTCCTATTGTTTTCTATCATGCTCGTTATTGCTATGCATATGCTTTTATCTAAGATGCAGATCTTTTAACAAATGCTTACTAATATATATTCTGACTCCATTGTCTTTGCCTGAGTGAGATCTTGGTAACTCAGAGAAAGGGCTGCAATCTGATGTACCACGATTCCCTGGGGAGTCTATTTTACCATGAGCTCAGTTGCCACAATCATCTCAGTCAGAGATGGGGCGCTGCTAGTTAGTTGGAAAGCCCGGATTAGGGCAACAGGTGTCTCCTGGAGTGGAGTTGTACTAAGTACCCACAACCCAGGCAATCCCAACTCCCAAATCCAGTAGCTTCATTACCCTAATGAGAACCTACACAACATGGTGGGACTTGCATTGAATGGGTATTTTTACCGGCATGGGTTCCCGAAGGAAGTGGCATCTGATAGAGGTACCAACTTCATATCAACATATATGAAGTCTCTGTGGAGGGAGTGTGGGGTAACGTATAAGTTCCCCACTCCTTACCACCCCCAAAGCAATGGTCCGGTTGTGAGGTTCAACTGCACTATGAAGGGTATGATTATGGGCCTATAAGAGCCCTTGAGGCGTAAGCGGAACGTCTTATGTTCGCCTACTGGGAGATGCCTCAAAAAGGGCTTGGATTTAGTCCTTTTGAGCTATTGTATGGCCTCCCTGTCAGGGAACCTTTGAGTCTGGTAAAGGAGGCTTTGAAGAAAGCACCCAGTAAACCCCCCCAGGATGTATTCAGTTACATGCTGGCTCTTAGAAACCAGACAGCCCGTCTAAGGGGTCTTGCACAAGAGAACCTAGAGGTAAGCCAGGAGGACATGAAATGCTGGTATGACCAGAATGCCACTCTGCTCGAGTTTCAGCCTGGCCAGAAAGTGTGGGTGATGGTGCCAGTGGAGCCTAGGGTGCTCCAGGACAAATGGACTGGGCCATTTGTGGTGGTGGAGAGCACGAGTAAAGTCACCTTTGAGCAAACTGAGTTAACAATGTCCTAGCAACAGATGATGGGGAGGAGGAAGAGAGTGAGCCTCTTCCTGACCTCCTATTTGCTAAGGAGAAGGACAGGTCTGTGGAGGATGTGAACCTCTCCTCCTCCCTGACCCCAGAACAACAGAGGGACTGTTGCCAGGTGTTGGGTCAGTTCGCCTCCCTGTTCTCCTTGATCCCAGGGGTCACACACTTGTGTACACATGATGTGGACACAGAGGACAGTCCTCCTGTTAAACATAAAGTTTACAGAGTGACTGACAAAGTTAGGGCTAACATCAAAGATTAAGGCGGTCATTACAACATTGACGGTAAAAGCCGCATACCGCCGTGCAGAAGACTGCCAACACACCGCTGCTGCTGCGGAAAACCACCATAGCTATTATGACCCACAGCACGGAATCCGCCAACATTCAGACACCCACACAAGTCCGCCACACCAAAGGTCAGTGATAAACTGGCGAAAACAAATCCTCCACGGTCACGCCAACAGAAATAGGCCCACACTATCATGACACACGAATCCACGCAGCGGTCTTACAACCGCGGTATTCCATTGGTGGTACACACCGCCACGCTCAAAATACACACACATATACAAAACATGACCACATTGGACAATTCGAAATACACACACCTGATACACATACACACACCACTCCAACACACCCAATACAATACAAAACACACACTCACATCACCCACAAACCTCTATGACAAAAAATCACGAACGAAGGCAGAGAGAGACACCACCATCAACAAAAAAAGCATCCACAGGCACACAACACCATCACCCACATAACTTCCACGCACCTCACACTACACACCACTACATATCAGTACACTTATCACCCCACATACCACCCCACACATCACCTACACCACCCCATGGCACGGCAAAGACACCCCAGGTTCTCAGAGGAGGAGCTCAGGGTCATGGTGGAGGAAATCGTCCGGGTAGAGCCACAGCTATTCGGATCACAGGTGCAGCACACCTCAATTGCAAGGAAGATGGAGCTATGTCGAAGAATAGTGGATGGGGTCAACGCAGTGGGACAGCACCCAAGAAATCGGGAGGACATCAGGAAGAGGTGGAACGACCTACGGGGGAAGGTGCGTTCCGTGGTCTCAAGACACCACCTTGCGGTTCAGCGCACTGGCTGCGGACCCCCACCTCCTCCCCCACAACTAACAACATGGGAGGAGCAGGTCTTGGTGATTCTGCATCCTGAGGGCCTCGCAGGAGTAGGTGGAGGAATGGACTCTGGTAAGTCAATTCTTAACTATTACATCCCCCACCTTACCTGCATGCCGGCACATACCCCCACCCTCACCCCCATCACTCTAACTCCTCACATATGTCCCAACATCACAAACCACACATCCTAACCCCAAGCCCTGCATGCAAAAACAAAGCATGGACACCCATCACTAAAGCATGGCCACTGCACATACCCATACACCCCCCAAACCATCATCACACAAGGTCCCACACAGGAATGCAAGCACTGGGGTACACGGTCACCCACCCATTGCACACCATGGCACACACAGATGTAATAAACATCCTTTTATAACCCTGCAGGACCCCTACCCAACATCACCGGACAGGAGAGTCCACACATGTCCACACCACCAACAGAAGAGGCCCACAGTGATGACAGCACCTCTGTCCAAATGGATCTAGACGACCAGCCCGGCTCATCGGGGACCTCAGGACAGTCGGTTCCCCTGACCCAGTCACAGGCCACCACAGATCTTCCCCCCTCTGGAAACACCAGCACAGCACCCACCCAGCGGGCCCATACCTCCGTCCCCAGGACACATCAATCAGCAGTGTGTCCACCACTACAGGGAACCCAGGCTACCCCACCACCCCAAAACCAACAGGGACCTGGGGGCAGTGGTAGTGGGCACACGGTCCAGGGGACGGAGGCCCAGGAACACAGAGGAACTGGGAGGGCTGCTGTGCGACAGGGGGCGGACAGGCCCAGGGAACCCACTCTCCACGAGGCCCTCTCCAACATCATGGGAGCCTACCACCACTCCCAGGAGACGATGGCAACAGTACTGGCCAAGTTTCAGGAGACCCAACGCCTGCAGGAGGAACAGTATTTGGGCTTCAGGGAGGAACTCAGAGCCATCAATTCCACCCTGGGCAACATCGTAGGGGTGCTGAAGGAAGTACTCAACACCAGGAGGGACACTGTGGCACTACAGGGGGCCCCTGACACTAGCCTGGATGATGATCTGCCCACCACCTCCGCCAGTGCTAGTGGACAGGAGGCACCGCCAGAGGACCACCACACCATTACCGCACCCCCTGCAGAGGGAGAACCACCCCGCAAACGGTCCCTGAGATCAGGACAAAGACAGAGAACGATGCCGAGACCCCCACCAAGAAATGAGACCACCGTGATTGTCATCCTACTGTCCCACTTTGTCACCTGTCCATCCTTGAACTTCCCCAGCTCCACTTCCTATGCCCATTTGGGCAATGCACCTGTGAGACTAATAGAATGGACTCTGCCATGGACATTCCTCCGCCATCACCCCTCACCATTTTGCTACCCCCTCCAATTTTGAGCACTAAAATAAACACATTTAAAGCACAAAACAATCTGGAGTCAGTCTGTGATTTCGGAATACTGTATTAGCAATTACTGTGGAAAAAAGCTCTTTCATTTGTAATGTCAACATACCTATGTCACACAGCTCTAGTCCATGAGGAATCAAAGCAGATGTCACACTGTGGAACGCACATCTGTGAAATTGTAAGGGAAAGTGTTAACTAAGTGACCATACAATGGGTGAAAACGACAGACAGTAGAGAGGTAGTAGTGTTAAAGTGCATGTAGTAGGCAGGTTTGTATTCTTACCTGTGTTTCACTGGAAATATTGATTGGATCACTGAGTCCCTGTTGTCCATGTCTTCTTCTTCTGCTTCCTCGTCTTCACTGTCCACAGGCTCCACAGCTGCAACAACACCACCATCTGGACCATCCTCCTGCAGAAAAGGCACCTGTTGTCGCAAAGCAAAGTTGTGAAGCATACAGCAGGCCACGATGATCTGGAACACCTTCTTTGGTGAGTAGAATAGGGATCCACCTGTCATATGGAGGCACCTGAACCTGGCCTTCAGGAGGCAGAAGGTCCGCTCGATCACCCCCCTAGTTCACCCATGGGCCTCATTGTAGCGTTCCTCTGCCCTTGTCCTGGGATTCCTCACTGGGGTCAGTAGCCATGACAGGTTGGGGTAACCAGAGTCACCTGCAAATGGCGAGGGACAACTTTTAGACACACACTAACCTGGAGGGATATCCCTAGACCCAGACAACCATTCCCACTGACTAGCTTCCAGGTGCTCACCTAATAGCCACACACAGTGCATCTGGAGTTGACCCATCACATAAGGGATGCTGCTATTCCGCAGGATGTATATTCACAAAAAATAGCAGGCAGGAACAAATCTAGACATTATTTAAACCAACCAATAAATTCACTTTTGGTTAGTAAGGTTAATTACTTTCCTGTATATGTGTTAATTCATTTATTTACATAATAGCAATGTATACTTCATCATGAGAACAAATATAAAACAACCTCCAATTATAACAAGTCAAATCAAAAAATTATTACATAAAAAGTACTATACAATTATTTACAACTAAACACAAATAATACATACAAATGGGAAATGCCCAACGAAATAACTCATTCAGGTCACCCTGGTACATTTCTCGTTGTGATCCTGTCTACTCAAGATGACCAAGGGGTTAGCACTCATCTGCACACACCTATCAATCTTTTAAGGTGTTTATCTAGTGCTTATGACATATTTAAATTCTCTATTCATTATTTATACACCCTTGATCCCGCAAGAGAAGTGTCGACGCGTTTCGGCCTTTAAACTTGTGGCCTCTTCAGGACAGTCGAAGGACACTGGCTCCACTACAAAAAGTGACATATACATTAAATATTAAAACACGAGATTCCACAATATTCTTTCTCCAAAATGTCTAGAGTATCAATGTCTGAATTCTATGTTAAAATCCAAATTATCAAAACTTCAAGTGAAGAATAATCCAAAATGTGAGTACATCAACTAAGTTAAGTCTCTCTTTTAACAAGCAACTTCCCCGTTCGTGCTGATAACTCGTTTGTGGCTCTGCGTGCGAAGCATGTACGCGGCCAAACACGCGAACGCCATTTTAAAAAACAATTAGACTAAGTGCATGCTGGCCCACTGCTGTTTCCCTACAACATCTCGCTTTGGGCGCCATATTAGGGGAACCGCGTCTATTCCTTATACTTGTCTAGACTCTTTCCGCGTATTGTGTGCCCAAACCACGGATATCTTTTGTTGATAAAAGATAGAAATGCTCGACTTAGAGGTATTTGCCTCACTAGACCTATCCGTAAGTTAACGTCAACATTACCAGAAATAACACGAGTACAACTACCCGATCCCTATTCTGGAAGCAATTGATTACAAGTTGTCACATTACCGAGATTAACAGAAAGCTAATCCTCTCCAGAATTCTTACTATTATCTATCACATCTGAATTTAGTTGCCTGCATCGGGGCTTCCCCGGGTCTTCATCTTCTCATTAGTATATTCGTATATATTTCTGCTTACAAATAGCACATTTTAAACACATTTCAGGTATAATACAATAACAATTATTACTTAGACAGGAAGGTTACATATTCTTAAATACAGGTACCAAATCACTGTCCTGTGTTTTTACAGCAGCTCAATACAATATAGCATTTTTGAGACAAATTCAAAGCCAAAAATACTGCACAGTAATCACATTGGACAACATATTCTTTGCTCTCTTTGCAGAGTTCCAATACGCTGTCATTATGCCCGGACATATCCAATCTCATTTACCAATGAGAGACCACATCTCGTCACAGTCATTGAGTCCATTTTTGACTGTTTGAAATTTCTCAATCAACCGTGCTTCTAATTTAAGTAATCTGGCTAGCATTGGAGGGCCATCCGTTTTACTTTGTACAACTGCTAGCACTGACCATTTAATATCATCTGCTCCATGTCCAAGTTCTAAGAAGTGTTCGACCAACGGTGCTCCTTTTATAGCACACTTAACTCTCGAACGATCCTGTAGAATACGGCTTTTAACTGCTTGCCCTGTTTGTCCAATATAAGCTTTATTGCACGGACATAATACACAATAAATTACATTTTTAGTGTTACAATTGGAGAAATTATATTGTGCATGTTTCCTTCCATTTATCACTACCTCTTTTGTGTTTTGCGTGAATTGGCACGCTGTACACTTTCCACATTTGAAGTGTCCCTGTATTGTTGGGAGCTGTAACCAAGTCTTTTGATCTTGCTTGTCTGATTTTTTTATATCAGCTCGTACCCATTGTTCTTTTAAACTGCGCGCTTTCTTAAAGGAAAACAGAGGTTTCTCTATATTTAGATCTTTTATAATCCGCCAATTTTTTTTCGATTATCTTACGAATTTTATTGGCCTTTGGGCTAAATGTCAACACGCATGTTAGCGGGACCTCTTTTATTTGCTTTTTTGGTGTGAGCAGAGTTTCCCTAGGGGTAAACCATGCTCTTTTCTCAGCCTCTTTCACTAGCTTTTTAGGGTACCCTCTTGTAATTAATTTATTTTTCAGTTCTTCAGAATTACTAAAATAGTCATCTTTCTCTGTGCAATTTCTTCTGATCCTAAGAAATTGTCCGTATGGTAAATTCTCTTTAAGCACCCTTGGATGCCCACTAGTAAAATGTAGTAATGTATTACGGTCTGTTGGCTTTTTATACAGACTCACCGTCAATTTGCCATTTTTTGGTAAAATCCAGATATCTAAAAAATTAATTTTAGTTTTATCTTTGTTCATCGTAAATTTTAAATCGGCTGTCCGTTGATTAAGCCAATTAAAGAAGGAACCCAATACAATTTCAGGCCCTTCCCAGATCATGAAGATATCATCAATATACCTGAACCACTTGGCGATGTGCTCTTTAAATGGGTTATTTTAGTCGTATATCCATTTTTGTTCAAAAAAATCCATCACCAAGTTGGCGATCTCAGGAGCAAAGCTGCAACCCATGGCAACTCCTTTAACTTGCCGATAAAGCTTATCATTAAATTTAAAAAAATTCTTTTTCAAACATAGTGTAGCTAAATCGACTACAAAATCTATAGGGGTACTTTCTGTTTCCCTGCTGTTATTTAGAGTTAGTTTCACAATCTCCAGCGCCTCATCTTGTGGGATGTTTGTATAAAGCAACAGGCGGTCGAAGGGTCCCAGGAGCCAATGACGATGTACGCCGGCGGTGACGGTACGCACTGCTGCGGATGTGACCGCCATTTTCTATCACTTCAATCACTCGATCCCTGATCTTCAACAGGAGAGGACCTACACTGCAAGTGCTGCTGTGACCTCGGTCTGGAAGAGACAATGGCTCGAGTGTCTGGGGAAAGGGCCCCTTCCTTCACATCGGAGGAGTTGGAGAAACTCGTGGATGGGGTCCACCCCAGTACACGCTACTCTACGGTCCTCCAGACAAACAGGTAAGTACACTGGGAGCATGCTGTATGGGCTATACAAGTGTGGAGAGGTGTGGATGTAAGAAGGAAGGGGGGACAGTGCGGCATGCATGAAACGACGGTGAGTGCATGTGCCACATAGCAAGGGTAGGGTTGGGGGCCAATGACTGTGACGGTGCAGTTGGTAATAATTTTCTCTCTTGCCCCTGTACAAATCATGTAGGTCAGCGCCCACCAGAAAAAATATATTTGGCGTGCCATCGCCAAGGACGTCCGTACCCTGGGGGTCTACCACAGATGGAGCACCCACTGCCGGAAAAGATGGGAGGACATTCGCCGCTGGAGCAAGAAGACGGCGGAGGCTCAGCTGGGGATGGCCTCCCAACGTGGGAGGGGTGCCCGTCGCACCATGACCCCCCTGATGTTCAGGATCCTGGCGGTGGCGCACCTGGAGTTGGATGGGCACTTGAGGGTAGCACAGCAGCCACAAGGGGGTGAGTAGACTCTCATTCTACTGATTTTGCACACAGTGGAGGGGTGTGGGTGGGGGAGGTGGGCTGTGGGTTTCCCTAGGCCAGGGCGAGTTCCGTAGGCAAGGTCCCTCCGTAAGGCAGGCCATGTGGCACCCCACCGCACCTCTGTAGAGTGCCAACTACACCTAGTCATGCCCCTGTGTCATCCATGTGTGCAGATGTCGTCCATAGCCTAGTAAGCCATTTCCCAGGAATTGAACAGTGGAGCCCAAGAGCGCGGCCTAGTGCAGGGGGCTTGTGTGTCTGTCGTGTCTGCCAACGGTAGCGGTAATGCATGCACTCAACATGTCTTTCTTCTGTCCCCCCCCCTTTTTGTGGTCTCCCTGTTCTTGTGTGCATTAGCATCATCAGGCAGAGGAGTAGTGGCACCGTAGCACAAGGGGGCTGCATCCCACATGGCCATGGAGGGCCACACTACGGAATCGGACTTCACCAGTGGGACGGAGGGCGAGGGGAACTCCACGGCAGGGACAGGAGCTGAGACCAGTGACACGGACTCGTCCTCTGATGGGAGCTCCCTTGTGGTGGCGGCAACATCTGTGCCCCCCATCTACAGGTACAGCCGCCACCCCCCTTCCAGCACCGCCCTCCCAGTAGCCCCTCAGCCTTTGCCCGCTCACCCAGGAGGGTGGGCATCACCTTCGCCCCAGACACCTCAGGCCCTGTCATCCCTGCTGCCCTCAGTGAGGAGGCCATTGACCTCCTGAGGTCCCTCACTGTTGGGCAGTCTACCATTTTGAATGCCATCCAGGGTGTAGAAAGGCAGTTGCAAAAAACAAATGCATTCCTGGAGGGCATTCATTCTGGTCAGGTGGCCCTTCAGCGAGCTTTTCAGACTCTGGCCTCAGCACTGATGGCAGCCATTGTCCCTGTCTCTAGCCTCCCCCCTCCAACTACCTCCACCCAGACCCAATCCCCTGTACCCCAGCCTATCCCAAGCACACCTCTAGACCAGCATGCACACACGCCAACAGACAAGGGAAGCTCAGGCAAACATAAGCACCACACATCCCACAGGCACACACGCAAGCATCACACATGAAAACACACCAACATCCACTGCCTCAACTGTGTCCCCCTCCTCCTTGTCTCCCTCCTCCCTCCCAGGCTCGTCTACACTCACACCTGCATGCACTACCTCTACAGCCACTACTACCAGCACACCCCGCTCACGTGCACTCACCACCACCACTACCATTCACACGTCCCCTGTGTCCTCTCCCAGTTTGTCTGTGACGCCCCCTCCCAAGATACACAAACGCAGGCACACACCCACCCAACAGCCATCCACCTCACGACAGCCTCCAGCGCATGCACCTTCACCCAATGTCAGCAAACGAACACCTCCTACAACCACAACCTCTTCCTCCACTCCAAAACCCCCTCCAGCTACCCATCCCAGTGCCTCCCAAAAACTTTTCCTGTCCATCCTTGACCTCTTTCCCACACCTCCCCCACCCCGTCTGTCTCCTAGGTCCCAAACTAGCACCTCAGCCACAATATCTTCGGGACCAGTGGTGCCTGTAGTCACCGGAATCTGGAGTGCACCGGCCACCAGGGCAGCCAGTGTGGCACAAAGCCACAGCACAGAAAGTCCCCCACCTGTCAAGCATCAGAAGTTGGCCAGTGCCTGGCGGGAGAGGGGGAAGACTCCAGCCACCAAAGCCGCTCACAGGGGTACAGGTGGGAGTGTGGAGTCAGCTGCGACACCTTCCAAGGTGGGGAAGGGGCACAAGAAACTCAGCAAGTCTGGGAAGAGCAGCACAGCAATCATCCCCGCTGCCCAGGAGGCCACTGCCAGCCCCAGCCCAGCTGCCCATGAGGCCACAGCCACCAGCCCTGCTGCCCAGGAGGCCACTGCCAGCACCAGCCCAGCTGCCCAGTAGGCCACCGCCACCAGCCCTGCTGCCCAGGAGGCCACCGCCAGCACCAGCCCAGCTGCCCAGGAGGCCACCGCCAGCACCAGCCCTGCTGCCCAGGACGCCACCGCCACCAGCCCTGCTGCCCAGGAGGCCACCGCCAGCACCAGCCCAGCTGCCCAGGAGGCGACCGCAATCATCCCCGCTGCCCAGGATGCCACAGCCGTCATCCCCACTGGGACAGAGAGGACTGCCAGCACAAGCCCTGCTGGGCCATGAAGGACCGCCAGCACAAGCCCCGCTGGGACAGAGAGGACCGCCAGCACATGCCCCGCTGGGCTAGAGAGGACTGCCAGCACAAGCCCCGCTGGGCTAGAGAGGACCTCCAGCACAAGCCCCGCTGGGCCATGAAGGACCGCCAGCAGCTGAGTCACTGCAAAGGAGCCTGCCGCTCCAAGCACTTCTGAACAGGGCACAGCCATCTCAAACACCGCTGAACAGGGCACCGCCGACTCAAGCACCGCTAAACAGGGCACCACCGTCTCAAGCAACGCTGGCCCATGAGCGCCAAGGGCACTGACACTACTGAGTCCGTCACGGGCAGAATGAAGCACTCTGGGCACCATGCCCTCTCCAGAACCAGTGGAGAGATCCATCCACTAACTCTTTCCTTAGCAGGATGAAGCACTCTGGGCACCATGTACCCTCCAGAACCAGTGGAGAGATCCATCCACTACCTCTGTCCTTAGCAGGATGAAGCACTCTGGGCACAATGCCCCCTTCAGAACCAGTGGACACTGTTATCCACTTGAGAGACTGTGGCTTTGCACTCCCCAGGATGGAACAGTGGGCAACCCACCCACTGTAGAGACTTGAGAGACTGTGGCTTTGCACTCCACAGGATGGAACAGTGGGCAACCCACCCACTGTAGAGACTTGAGAGACTGTGGCTTTGCACTCCCCAGGATTGAACAGTGGGCATGTGGCCCTCTTGTGGATTTGGCATCGTGCACTCAACCGGCTGAGGTGCCCCCCCCTTTCCCTTCCCCTGAGGTGCTTGTTTTGTTGCTCTCTCATGCCCCTGCAGCGTTCTCTCCGGCATGGTCGGGGATCTTGTTTGGGCCTCGCCCATACCGTGTGGGGCCAGTTTTCCACTGACTTAATTGGAGCACTACCTGGACTACTATGCTTGGTGTGTATTTTGTTAATGGTGTATATATATATATATATATTTTTGCCTACTTGATTTTAATATATTACAATGATTACACTAATTTTCTTTTGTCTTTGCATTCTGCCAGGGGGGTTGGGGGGTGTAACTGTGATGTATCAATATGTATTAGTGTGTGTGTTGTTGTGGGTGAGGGTGGGGGTGTTGCGTGTTTTGTGTGTGTGTCCCTTTTTTTCCCTCCCCCTCCCCTGTGTCGTAGTTGCAGTACTCAACGTGGTCTTCGCCGCCGGCATTCGTGCTCCTGGTAGAGGAGCAGGAAGACTATCGCAGAGAGAATTGGAGTTCCGGCTCCATGGTGTCCTAGTTCCTCGTGGGGTGTGTAGAGGTGAGCGTTTTCCCTTCGGAATCCTGTTTCCGCCGTGTTTTTATCTGCAGTGAATCCGCCCCTGAAAAGGTGGCGGATGGGTAGGTTGTGATACTGTGCACAGTACTTTGTCCTCCGCCTGTCTGTTGACGGTGACCGCCGCGCTGTTTGTTTGTACCGCCGTGGCAGTCGGAGTGTTAAAGTGGCTGTCTTTGTTGGCGGTTTCCGCCACGGTCGTAATTGCTAAATCTTTACCGCCTGCCTGTTGGCGGTTTTACCGCCGCTTTAACACCGACCACCAGGGTTGTAATGACCGCCTAAATTTCTAAGAGTTTAACATTAGGGGTTATTGAGTTTTCCAGTAGCCCTTGGGTTAGCCCTGTTGTCTTGGTCCCAAAAGGTGCTGATCCTGGTGTCACTCCAGAACTCCGGTTCTGTGTGGATTACCTGGGCCTCAATGCAGTCACCAATACTGATGCGTCCCCCATCCCCTGAGCTGATGAGATCATCAACCGGTTGGGGGCTGCCAAATACCTAAGTACATGTGGTCTCACCTCTGGATATTGGCAGATTGCCCTTACTGAGGGGGCTAAGGAGAGGCCTGCATTCTCCACACCAAATGGGCACTACCAGTTTAGGGTGATGCCCTTTGGGATGAAGAATGCCCTTGACACCTTTCAGAGGTTGGTCAACCAGGTGTTGGCTAGGCTAGATGATTTCAGTGCAGCCTACCTCGATGACACTGCTGTGTTGAGCTCCACTTGGGAGGAGCACTTACAGCACCTCTTTAAATTGTTGGAGACCCTTAAAAAGGCAGGCCTCACTATTAAGGTAAGTAAGTGCCAAATACGATAGGGTTCTGTTGTGTACTTGGGACACTAGGTGGGGAGTGGGCACGTGGCACCCCTACAGCCAAACATTGACACCATTCTGGCTTGGGAGCCTCCCAAGACCCAGACTGAAGTGAGAGCCTTTTTAGGTCTGACTGGGTACTATAGGAGGTTTGTCAAGGGGTATGGCACTATTTTTGCTCCCTTGACTGAGTTGAAACGCAGCCCAGAAATGTGATCTGGACTGAGTCTTGCGAAACAGTGTTTGATGCCTTGAAGGCAGCCATGTGCACAGCACCTGTGCTGAAGGCACCTGATTTCTCCAAGGAGTTTGTTGTGCAAACTGATGCTTCAGAGCATTGTATAGGAGCAGTGTTATCACAGCCAAATGAAGAGGGCCTAGATCAACCTGTAACGTTCATTAGCAGGAGGTTACTTCCCAGGGAAGGTAGGTGGACAGCAATTGAGCGTGAAGCTTTTGCTGTGGTATGGGTACTGAAGAATCTAATACCCTACTCTTTGGGACTCACTTCCGGGTTCAGACAGATCACAGGCCCCTCAGATGGTTAATGCAGATAAGGGGTGAGAATCCCAAAATGTTGAGGTGGTCCATCTCCCACCACCGAATGGACTTCATGGTGGAACACCGCCCTGGCACTGAACACGCCAATGCTGATGGTCTGTCCAGATTCTTCTGCCTTAGTGGTGATAACTCCCATGAGGTTGGGTAGCTGCTCCCCACTTTCAACTGGGGGGTTTGTGTTAGACTTGGCTTTCTTGGCGTTGTCTTCCCTAACTTTTTTCCTCTTCTTCCCAGGTTTTTTTCTGTGTGCTGGACTCTGTTTTTGCTGTTTTGTTTGCTCTGAACACTTTACCACTGCTTATCAGTGCTAAAGTGTAAGTGTTCCCTGTGAAAATTATATGTGTAATGTGTAATTGGCTTTCCATGATTGGCATATTTGATTTACTAGTAAGTCCCTAGAAAAGTGCACTAGAGGTACCTAGGGCCTGTAAATCAAATGTTACTAGTGGGCCTGCAGCACTGGTTGTACCACCCACATGAATAGCCCTGTAAACATGGCTCAGACCTGCCACTGCAGTGTCGGTCTGTGCAGTTTTAAACTGCCAATTCGCCATGGGCAAGGTGCAGTGGATGTGAAAGGTGGGACATGCACTGCTGTGTGTTACATGTCCTAACAGTGAAATACTGGTAAATTCAGTCTTCATTGTTGCAAAGCCAATCTCTCTCATAGGTTAACATAGGGGCTGCCTTTAAATAACTTTAAAGTGCAGATTCCCTTTAAGAGCAGATAGAAATATGGAGTTTAGGGTCTCTGAACTGAGAATCTAAAAATACATCTTTTAGTGAAATTGATTTTTTAGATTGTTAGTTTGAAAATGCCACTTTTAGAAAGTGGGTATTTTCTTGCGTAAACCATTCTGTGGCTCTGCTTGTTTGAGGATTACCTGTCTGGGTCAGTTTGACAGTTGGGCTGTTTGTGAATCCTCTCTAGACAGTGAGACAAAGGGAGTTGGGGGGTAGCCTGCATATCCTCATGAGCCATCTGTGCTAGAGTGGAGGGAGGAGTGGTTACTTACACCTGAATGGGCTGTGCCTGCCCTCTCACAATGCAAACTCCAACCCCCTGATGTGTGTCTGGGGCCTGGCCTGGGCAAGGCAGGATCTGGTGAACAACAGTGACTTTCCTTTGAAGTAGGCCTACTTCAAAGGCAGAAAGGAGTATAAGTATTGGACCCAAAACCCCGTACACATCAGATTACTTCTGGAACCAAAAGGAACCTCTGTCGAGGAGAAGAGCTGGAGATCTGGAGGAGGAGTGCTGCCCCTTTGCCTGTGACTCTGCTTTGCTGGGTTGGCCTGCAGTAGCTGCTTATGCCTGAAAAAGGACACAGACTGACGTTTGTGTGACTTCCCACTGGTGAAGAATCTCCAAGGGCTTGAACTGAGCTTGCCTCCTGTTGTTGAAGTCTCAGGGACATCAAATACTTCTCTCTGCCAGCAACTGAACTCTGTGCTGAGACTCCTGCCCTGCCAAGTAATGCCTTAACCTGTTTCTGGGCCCTTGAAAGGTGAAGCTGGTGGAAAAGGACAGAAATCAACGCAAAGACCACCGTTCGGGAAAATTTACCATGCACCATCTGTAACGTGGCATATAAATGAGCCGTTGCTGGCCTCGTGGCTAAAATCGATGCTCCACCTGCATCGTGTCTGGGAGATCGACACTTGGCGGCTGGAGAAACGATGTGCAACAGCCACTTGCAGCTGCTGATAATGAGGCAAACCCCACGAAGTGTGGTTTCCTATCACCTTGTGACCGGATTTTGAACGTAACTTCACTGGGCATGAAAAATCAACTAAAAGCCTGCACGGACCAGAGGTGCCCATCTGGGATTCAACGCATCACTCTCTTGCAGGAGAGAGAAAACAATGCACAGTCTCACTTGCGAGTGAGAAATCGATGCATCACTGGCCTTTTTCGACACATGCTCACCCGTGCGGCTGTATTTTTTACGTTAACCAGGTACTTTGTGTAACAATAGCATTCTCACTGTTTTCTAAGGAGTAAGACTCTTATTCTTTTGAAAATTCATATCTTGTCTTGTATATGTTGGATTTTTGTTGTTTTGGTCTTGTTTGATACAGATAAATATTACCTATTTTCTAAACTGGTATGGTGTCCATTTTGTAGTGTTTTCACTGTATTACTGTGTGTGTTGAGACAAAGACTTTACATATTGCTTCTGAGATAAGCCTGACTGCTTGTGCCAAGCTACCAAGGAGGTTAGCAGGGGTTATGTACGTGTTTTTCTCCATTACCCTGACTAGAGTGAGGGTCCTTGCTTGGACTGGGGTAACCTCACTGCCAACCAAAGACCCCATTTCTAACAAAGAGGATGTTGGAGAGGAGGACACAATGGAGTAGGAGGGATAGAACCTACTGACAATGGCCCCAGAGGTGAGAAGAGGGTCCACCAGACTGAGGTCTGCTGCTGGATCCCGAGCAGGAAGCAGTGTGTCCTCCTGCACCCTGTTTCCTAAGGATATAGAGGACAGAAGAAGAGATAGAGAGCTAACATTGCAGCTGAAATTGTCAGCACAGGAAATCAGAGGAGAAGGAGGCAGACAGAGCTTTAGCGGAAAAGAAACTGGCTTTGGAAGCTGACAGGAAAGCAGATGAGAGGGAGTTAGAGGAGAAGAAAGAGTTTCGCACTCATGAGGTGACTAAAAACGAGCTGGTCCTCAAAGTCAAACAGCTCTCAGAGTCTAGCAGCAATGGTGGCAGTGACAAAGCATTGTGAAATGGAATAAAAGGGTCCACATCTCCAAATACCTGGTGCCTAGGTATTTGATGATGTTGATAAGTGGTTTCCAGCCTATGAGGTAGCCTAGTGGATGCATGTATGTATGTATGTATTGAGTATTTATAAAGCGAGTTTCGGCCCGAGGGCATCGAAACGCTAACTGGGTGAGGCTATATCCGCTAGAGGGAAGATTCCAAATCTTATCGCGGGAAGAGCCAGGTCTTAACCAGTCTCCTAAATGCCAGATAATTATGTTCCTGCCTTAGTTCCAGTGGAAGTGAGTTCCAGATTTTGGCAACTGCGATAGTAAACGCTCTGTCGCCCCACTTCGCCTTTTTGGTACGAGGAGTTTGAATTTGATAGGCGGTGACAGAGCGCAACAACCTTTTAGGTCTGTACCATTGCAGCTTAGTGGTTAGTGCCTTAGGTCCAATCCCATGGACGGCCTTATGAGTAACGCAGAGGGACTTGAAAGAAATCCGTTGGGCCACCGGAAGCCAATGTAGATTTTTAAGGCACTTCTTAGTTGAGGCGGCACGGGGCAGTTTCAGTAGAAGCCTAGCAGCCGTGTTCTGCATCAACTGCAGCTTATTCAGTGATACTTTCCCGTAGTCCAGTCTGGAAATGACCAGAGCTAAAGTGGCAGTAATTCTAGAAGGCTGTGGAATAAAAGGAAAGACTTTTTTTAATTTCTTCAAAGTCCACATGCAGGTTTTGATTGTCTGATTAACCTGAGGTTTAAAGGATAGTTGATCGTCGAACAGTAGACCTAGGTTCCTGGAGGTGGACCCTGGCACAGGAAGAATGCCGCACTCTTTGGGCCACCAAATGGAGGACCAGTGTTCCCTCTTGATCCCAAAGCACAGGATCTCAGTTTTTTCACAATTCAATTTTAGCCAATTGGCCTTCATCCAGCTGTTCACCGCTGTCATGCAAGCATTAAAGCGAGTCGCCACTTCTTCCATGTCTTTGTTTATCGGGATGATAATCTGAGTATCATCTGCATAGGAAGTTGGGATAAAGCCGAAGGAGCGGATTAGTTCTGCCAGCGGTGCCACGTACACGTTAAATAGTGTCGGGCTGAGAGAGGAGCCCTGAGGGACCCCGCACGGCAGGAGGTAGGCAGGGGATCTGAAATTACCACTGCTGACCGAGGCCCATCTATCTGAGAGAAAAGATTCAATCAGCTTGAGAGCGTGATCTCTAATGCCTGCCTGATGTAAACGTTCTAGCAGGATGTGTGGGGCAATAGTGTTGAATGCTGCTGATAGATCTAATAGAACCAAGAAGACTCCCTGCCCTTCATCAACCAGCCTGCGTATAGTATCGGATGATGCAATGAGAGCTGATTCAGTGCTATGGGATTTCCGAAAGCCATGTTGCGAGCTGTCTAGGCCTCCTGAGACTAACAAGAAATCAACTAGTTCTTTATTGATACATTTTTCCAGAATTTTGGCCGCATAGGGTAGCAGGGCTATTGGGCGTAAATTAGTCAGATCATCAGGTTTACCCGTTTCCTTCTTTTTTAAGGGAATAATAATGGTTTCTTTCCATGCCTTAGGATATAAACCAGTCGTAAGGACCTCCTGAAAAATGGGGGCCAGCATGGATGCCACCAGCTCCGGTACTAAATGAAGGATGGCGGTGGGACAGGGATCCAAAGGAGAGCCTGATTTGCCCTCCAAAAGCAGCTTGCAAATGGTCTCTTGAGATGGCATTTTAAACCTAGAAGGTAGATGAGGCTTATCTAAAGCCCCATTAGGTGCCACCTCAGGGAGCAGAGGCATAGCTGTCCAGGGAGGAGAATTCACTTGTTCCTTATCCGAGATGAAACTAGAGTAAATGTTAAGAATTTTACATTCAAAAAAATTGGCCATTTTATTACAGAAATCTTGGGAGTTCTCTACTTTAGAAGTGCCTAAGGGAGTAGTGAGAGCATTAATGGTCCTAAATAGCTCTCTAGAGGAGTTAGCTGCCTCCCTAATTTTAAGTGTGAAATAATCCGATTTGGCTGCCAAACAGGCTTCTTTGTAAGTGTTTAGGGCTAATTTTAAATCCGCTCTCTCATTATCCCTAGGGTTCAATTTCCAACAGCGCTCCTTCTGTCGGTATATCCTCTGTAAAATTTTGAGGTCCTGAGAGAACCACGGTTGACTGGGTTTTGTTCTAGTGCGTGCATAGGGTCCCTGAGGGGGATTCAGGAGTTAGGGACTGATTTGGAGTTTGACGGAGGAGTTGCTTCATCAACGGTAACGGATATCCTGTCTGCCAAAATATAAATCCTATAGGATATAATGGGATTTATATTTTGGCAGATGGGATATCCTTCACTGTTGTGATAGAGTAACACCTCTGGAAAACTCCGAATCAGGCCCTTAATCTGTGGAAACACATGCTAGTAGTTGGGAGGGATCCCCTAATGACCTTAGAGGTAACCGACCAGATGACCTGTGCCCACATGAAAGCAGCCCTTAACATTAGGTTTGGTCTGACCCCAGACAAGGGCTGCCTGAGGTTCAGGGACAGTCGCAAACTGCCTTACCGATCTAGGGTGGATTTTGTGGACTACTCCAATAAGGCACAGAATAGCTGGGTGAATAGCAGCAAAGTGAGTGAAGTTAACTGATGGTATAACTTGTTTAAAAAGAGAGCACATGCTCAGTTTTTACTTTGCAGCATTACACCAACACCTGATAGATATCAAGCTCACTGTACCCATGGAGCTTGCACACGTGGCTCATCTCTGGATTAGTAACAGAATGCCAAAGAAGGTACAGGGAGGGATCATCAAAGGGTGGACAAAATCCCCACCCAATTAAAGAGGGGTGAGACAAGGATAAACTTAAAGAGTTCTCTAAAGGACCCCTGAAGGTATTAACTTTTTGGATTCTGAGGGATCGGGTTGTGTGTCCCCAATTAAGTTATGGGTTAAACTTTCTTGCCTTTTATGGTCAAGGTTTCATCAACCTGTGTATAACTGCATTCCATCCCGGTCTTTTGTCCTCTCCAGGGAAACCGGGAATCTAAAGAAAGCGCGCAACAGACTAGCAAGGGAAATTAGAAAAAGCCCAGATTCTGAGTGTTTATTTACTAAATACAAACAACTGAGGAAAGATTATAGGAAGGCTGTTTACGATGACCATCAGACCTATCTTAATCAGTTTTGGGTTAAACTTTTAAGTGCAAGTAAAGATCCAAATTCCACAAAATGTTGGTCCCTTATCAACAATCCAAATAGCAACCAAAGGGGCACTGGTGCTGTCAATATTTCAGAAGGAGTCTGGACGTCTTACTTGACTACCCACTTCTCCTCTAGTGAGCAGGAAGGAAAACTGTTGGATGAGGGGGCTCATAGCTCTACTCCTGCTTTGTTTAGAATGTGTCCCTTGTTTACAGGGTCTTCAACTCCCTCGCAGGGAGTGAAGAAGTCCTTTCAACTACGTGCCCCTCATATCATCTTGAGGGCTAAGCAATTTGGAGCTCCTGGTCCCAACTGCCTCCCACAGGCATTGTTCAAACAGGATCCTCTTTTTTGGGCCGACCATTTTGCTCATCTGTTTGAGCCCTGCCTTTTGACTTCAAGAATTCCTGAGTCCTGGAGTGGTGCGATCCTTCATCCTCTATATAAAAGTGGTTCAAGACCCCACCAATTTTAGGATGATAGCCCTGCTGGACAACGAGGCAAAGTTCTATGCTGGCCTTTTGTTGCACGATCTTCGTGCCTGGGCTGAATCAAAGGCTTTAATTCCCATTGTGCAAACAGGGTTTTCTGCTGGCTCAGGCACTTTGACTAATTTATTAGCACTTTCTATTCTGATACAGGCCAGTTCTGTCAGTTTTGATGTTAAATTGTTGTTTTGTGGATTTTAAGGCGACATTCAATCGGATCCCCCGGAATGCCCTGTGGGCTAAACTACAAAACTGGGGCATCCCTCCAGTACTCCTGGGTGCTATCATAGAACTCCATACAAATACCTGGGTCAGTATTAAGCTTGGTGATGGGTGCTCCCTTTCTAGAAAAATTCCCACCACCCGTGGTGTGAAACAGGGCTGTGTGCTTGCTCCCCTTCTTTTTAATCCGCTCATCGCAGACATGTCAACGTCTCTTGACACTGTTAACTCTCATTCCTCCAAGATTGGCGGCTTTAGGCACAGTCATCTGCTTTATGCCGATGATCTTGCATTGTTTAGTTACACTAAGATTGGCCTTCAACGGCTGCTTAACCAACTTGCATCTTATACTCCTGTGAATCAATTGGAAGTTAATTAACTTAAAACAAAAGTGGTCTCCTTTGGAAGGAAAAAACATTTGGGCTCTAGTTGGTAATACAAAAGCTGTAAACCTGTTTCTGACCAGTCTTACAAATATTTAAGGGCACACTTTGATCCCAGGGGCAGTTTTCTTAAACATAAGAAAGAAATTGAACTAAAAGCTGTGGGACTGCAGGTGGCCTTCTCTAAATAATCTAAAGTTTTAAAGGGGCCGACCCTTCTTCCCCTAATGGAAGTTATGAGAGCAAAGATTATCCCTTCACTACCTACGTTCGAGAAATTCTCTTGGGCAAAGGCTCTTGACTATTAAATAGGCTGGCCAATAAAATCTACCAGAGAGTCTTTTATGTCCCGTGCCTTACTTCACCCGCGCAGGTAGGGTTGGAATTTTGGCTTCCGGATTTGGTGACAGTTGGTGCTGGTGCTTTTTTGAAGCTTTGTTATAAGCTGCGCCAGGCCACGGATGGTCACCTGGAGACAGTCTTGTGGCAAGAAATTAGTGAGTCGAAATCGAAGGGTACTTCTATCATTTCTTGGTTTAATGCAAAGGGCGACTAGGTGCTGGTGATCTTTGGGCAAGTAATCCCCCCTATTCTCTGATTAATCTAGATGTAAAAAGGTTTATTCAACTGTATTCGTGTCACTCAGATTGTTCCCTCCTCGTTCAAGGGAAGCATGCCTGGGCAGTAATTGAATCCTTTAAGCCAGGTACGTCTTCTATCTTTTTTTCCTGCTCCTATGGGTTTTGGTTGAAAAAGGTCTTTATGGCCTTAAGGATGGGCAATTGTTTTTTTTAAAAACATCTACCAAATGGCAGCTGTCCCCCGGGGAAGGTGTGACATGCAGAGGCTGTACTAATGCGGATGAAACTATTGATCAAGTGGTTTGTCTGTGCCCAGCTTTACTAAAGGAGCGTAGATTTCTGCTTCGGAGCAAATGGAACGAACAGGGAATTCGCTCCTGTCGACAGGCTATCATCCAGTCTTTGGACCCAGCCAACCCAATGCTAAATGTGTTACTGATTACATTTATTAAAATTGCACATCTAAATTTAGTGGCACTGCGAGTAATGGATAAGCATAATAAGAATTTTTTCCACGCTCTTGCCATACTGCCCGTTATTGGTCAGGCTGTGGAATTCCAACAGTTTATGTTGGTATTTAGTGTAATTACTATTTAATGCACCACACACTTTGTGCCTTGTGCATTTTGTCTTTTTATGTATTATGTGGGGTTCTGGGCTTGGTGGTTCATTTTATCCTTATATCTCAGGATTGTTTTACATTTCCAGGCAGGAATGCCTTCTTTTAATATGTCATGCATGTTTAAATCAAGGTGTGTTTGTAGCATGAATTCAGTTTTTGATTGTATTGTATCCTCAATTGCTTTTTTGCCTTTTTGTTTATTTGTATTGGATTTTTTTATCTGTACAATAAATTATTCATTCATTTTAAAGGATCCCAAAACAGTTTGCATGGGAAGGATTTTCAGTCCCATTCTGAATGAAATAAAAAAAATTTTTTTATGGGAATAAGCACTCAGGCTACCTTACACCCAGGAGAGATGAATGCTACTATTTTGGGCACTTTAAGGGTGACCCCTTCTGAGAGTACAGGAAACATCCCACCCATTGGTAGGCAGACCCAGGGATGACAAGTCCAGTGCTTAGGTAGAAGGATGTCCCAGTGTGGTGGGAGGTGCACAGGTTACCCTAGTGTCCCAAGGTGACAGACTGATGGTGTCACAATTTGAAAAAGAACAGGCAGTGGCTCACCATCAATGGACAAAGTGTGGAGGCTTTGAGACAGAGCAGTCAGCATGACTACTGTTAGGTGTCATTTGATGTTCTCAGAGAAGGTAATCCCTAAAGAAGTCTACCAGGCTGTGACTACAGGCAACCAGAGGAGCACTACCCTGTGACTCTAAGTCCCTTTGAATGGAGGTTGTCTCAGGCTCCTTAAACGTAGCTCTGAGGGCAGCCATGCCTATCAACTGTCTTCTAGGAAATGACCCAGATCACACTATTTGGAAAGAGGTGGAGCTCTGGTACCTCTTCGAGATGTTAGGGTTGACTGAGTGGGTGAACCTGATCACATGGTCCATAGTAGTCTGAGAGGAGTCCAAAAGACCTGGAGCCTGAAACAATGGCCCAGGTTCCTGCCAAAATGAGGAGAGGCAGGGGTCATTGAAAGCCCACCCAAGATGTTCTACTGGTCTGGGTAAAAGCTCATCATGAGGGTGACCCACCAGAGCCTACAGAGGAGGATATTGCTACCCAGGGAGTCCTACCTAAATTAGCTGGCAAGCTGAGTTAGGCCCCTCCCAGACAGAGTTCTACCTGGTGCAGAAAGAGTGCCAGACTCTAGAGGTTCTATGGCAACATTCTATTGCCCAGAAAAATGGAAACACCTCTTGTGATAACGTCATGTTTTGGGTAAAGGTTCAACTGTATAGTGAGCTCCAGAGTCTGGTGCAAATCATGTGATGGTGGTCCCCCACTGCTACCAGACATTTTCACTGGAGCTGGCTCATGATGTACTCTTGCAAGGAGATCTGGGGCAGCCCAAAACCCTTGCAGGTTGGTTAACCACTTGTATTGGCATCAGAAGGTGAGAGCTAGCTCAAATTCATTCTGTAGGTCCTGCACCACACGCTAAGCCATTGGGAAGTCAGAGGAAAAGCATAAGGCTCCCTTGTATCCCCTCCCAGTTTTTGGTACCCCTTTTCATAGGGTGGGCATCAACATTTTTGAGCCTGTGGACCCTATGTCAGCACTGGGCAACATGATTATCCCGGTCTTGGTGGACAATGCCCTCGTACCCAGAAGTCATACCTCTTACGACAGTGACTGCGCCTGTGGAGGCCATGGCCCTGAAGGAGATATTTATGCAGTTCGGTTTTCTCAAAAAATTGTGTCTGACCAGGGCACTAACTGTCAGAGTCACCAGATCCTCGGGGTCCGTGCACGTTCCCAACACTTCCACCACAAGACAGCTCCAATATTCTGATTAGATTTATCACAGAGTCTAAGAGAGACCAAGTGGGGAAAAGGGGATTAGGACGGGAACAGCTGGGAAGGAGACCTGTAGGAAGCAAAAGGTTAAAACACAACATCAAAATTACATCTCATGAAATCAGTACCATGCTACAACTCTAAGCTTCGTCTTTTCCGAAAAACATGAACAACCCTAGAATAATCCTAAAACTGACTAGGCTTTAGATGACCGAATACATGAGGAGGAAACAGGAAAAGTTAAATAGGACTTTCAGATTCAAGTACTTTCTTTAGCATGAGAATCCGGAAACAGGCAGCAATTTCTAAACAACCATATGAATCTCCTTTTAGGAATACATAGCAGGAACACACAGCAGGAAAAACATTAGGAAGTAAATTGCGCACATTGCAGATTTTTATATGAGTATTAAACACCATAAAGGTTTGTGCACCATTAAATCACACAACGTAGATTGAAGGAATAAATCAAGCGACGTGTCAACTTGAAATGCTACCAAGAAAATGTCTTAGAATGGTAGCGCACAGTAACTTACATTATTTATACACGAGGAAAGAATTGCGCATCTTGCCGATTCAAATGCCACCATACAAATGCCAAGAAATGGTAGCGCACAATGAACAACACGAAAAGCACTCAGGGAAAGAATTGTGCGTCATGTTGATTCAAATGCCACCATACAAATGCCAAGAAATGGTAGCGCACAATGAATAACATGAAAAAACACTCAAGGAAAGAATTGCGCGTGTTGCCGATTAGAATGCCACCATGTAAATGCCAGAAAATGGTAGCGCACAATGAACAGCATGAATTACACACGAGAAGTGAATCGCGTGTTTCGCCGATTCGAATGCCACCATGTAAATGTCAAGAAAAGGTAGCGCGCAATGAACAACAAAGTTAAATGCTCATGAAACGAGTTGCACGTCTTGCCAACTCGTAAAACATCATACAAATGTCAAAAAATGGCAGCGCACAAGTAATCTGTTATTCATTTAAGAATTAAAATCAAGAATATGAAGATTCTCAGTTACGGTGTTGGGAAATGTCCAAACACCGTCTTACCGCCTGGAAACAGTGATCACCAATGAGAGATGAGTGCAGAAGACTGGAAAATCCAAATAGGCCGCCGGGACAGGAGCTTAGGAAGAAGCTACTGCTCTGCACCGGGACCTCTGAATAGTGAGCACTGGAAGTTGGGCTGACTCTCTTTTCTAGAGTCTTGGCCCAGCCTAGAACCAAGCCCAGGCATGTTGCAGGGAAAGTCTCCAGAAGGCCCTGGAAAGGGACCACACCCTAACACACTCTGAATGTCTGCAGCAATACATTGTAAATGTACAGTATTTATAAGCACCTTAAAAATGAATCTTTTGGATGGAATTCTGCAATGCAAAAGGTTAAACAATAACATATCATCACAATGCATACATTACTTTATCTTGCGAGTGTTGGGTTTTTGCATTCTAGATGCCCGTAGAGCGCGCACTGTCCTGGTGTTGACACTAACTTAATGCCACTATACATGAAGTCAGTGTGGGATGAGTTTGAGATAACCTATATGCCAGTGGTTCCCAACCTGTGGTTCGGGGACCCCTGGGAGTCCGCGAAGCCTCCTCAGGGGGTCTGCCACTTCTTAGAAAATTAAACAATATTAACAGATTAGGACCACAGCTTTTAGTAATGACTCAGTGGGAGGGGTCCCCGGATTCCAATAATGGTTCAGTACAGGTCCCTGGGTTCCAGTAATGATAAAGTGGGGGTCCACAGAAGTCAAAAGGTTGGGAACCACTGATATACACTTTCCACACCCACAAATCCCCAAACCAATGGGCTTCTTGAGAGAATCAACAAGACTCTCAGAGACATGATTATGGGTTATATTAGACCCCTCTAGGCATAAGTGGGACATCCTAATGCCTTGCCTATTATTTGCATACAGGAAAGTGTCTCAAAGGCAAGTAGGGTTCTGTCCCTTTGAGCTTCTGTATGGTCACCCAGTCAGAGAGCGTTGCAGTCTTGTGAAGGATGGGTGGGAGCAAGCTCTCAAAAAACCTCTCCCGGATGTAGTAAGGTATGTGGTGGCTCTCAGGACTCAAATTAGGTGCTTTTTGAAAAAGGCCACTGAGAACCTGGAGGCCAGCTACAAAATAATGAAACTCTGGCATGACCAGAAGATAACTCTGGTATAGTTTCAACTTGGTCAAAAGGTTTGGGAAATGGAGTCAGCTGAACCCTGGTCCTTGCAGGACAGATGGCTTGGCCTTTTAAGGTCAAGGAGTGGATGGCCTACGTTACCTACCTGGTAGACTTTCAGACCCCAAGGATCCTTTTGGGGGTCCTGCATGTCGCCCAGCTTAGGACCACTTTGAGAGGTTCGAGCTCACCATGCTCCTAATGATAGATGGATGTGAGGATGAGGTGATTGATCCTCTCCCAGACCTCCTGGGCTCTAAAGTGAAGGATGGTTCAGTGGAGGGTGGGAAACTCTCCCCCTTTCTGACTCGAGACCAGGAGAGAGAATACCACTAGCTGCTGGATCAATTCTCCTCCCTGTTCTTACTTATTCCTGGTCTCACCAATTGGTGTACCCATAATATTGACACACTGGACTGCATGCCTGTCAAGAATAAGATATACAGGCTGTCTGATATTGAGAGAGCCATCATCAAGGGGAAGGTATCCAAGATGTTGAAGTTAAGGCTGACTGAGCACTCCAAAAGCCCATGGTCAGTTTCAGTGATTCTGATACGCAAGACTGCCCCACTGGGTGCTAGTCCAGATTCCTGAATCTGTATAGATTACTGGAAACTCAACTCAGTCACCAAGACTGATGCACACCCCATCCCTGGAGCTGATGAGTTCATTGACCTAATGGGAGCTGCCAAGTTGTGAGCACATTTGATATGACATCAGGGTAGTGGCAGGTTGCCTTAGCTGAGGGGGGCAAGTAGAGGTATGTATTATCCACTCCAGTGGACCACTTCTATCTTTGGGTGATGCTCTTTGAGTTAACAAATGTCCCTGCTACATTCCAGGAGTTGTTCACCCAGGCCATGGCTTGTTTGGAGAACTTCAGTGCTACCTATCTTGATAACATTGCTGTCTTCAGCTCTAGCTGGGATGACCACCTGCATGACTTCTGGGTAATGCTTCATACCCTCCAGAGTGACTTTAATGGAACAATGGTCCCTCATTTAAATAAGGTGAACGTAATAAAGATAGAGTTGCAATCAAATCTATGAAAACAAGTGAATAAATTGTTTCAAAATGGTATTTGCATTTATTAAATAGACAAATAACGTGGGAAACCAAAAGCATTAAAACCAACCGTCCTCAGACAAGTTCACTGTCACATGACAGAACTACAGAATATGTCTAGAGGGGTCTAACAAGGCCTCCCATGCAATGAAAAAAAGTAGTCCATTGTAAGAAGCTTGTCATACAAGTGTTGTCCAGATTTCCACTTTATTCAACCCAGCGTGCAGAGTGTTGGTACGCAGGATCCATTTCAACCCCTGCTTGATGTGGAAGGAAGAGATGTCACCTCCTCTGTCTGGGGATTTGATGACTTCTACCACTTGCTACCGGAAATCATTTTCTGTATGTCCCTTTTCCAAAACGTACTCACCCAGCGGTGCAGTGGACGCTTTACTTCGAACTTGACTTCTGTTCTGGCAGATACGAACACAAATCTTTTGTGTGTTTTGACCAATGTAGACTTTCTCACAAGGGCAAAATATAGCATACATAACATTTGCAGTATTGCAGTTGGAAAAGTGAGTTAACTTCATCTTAATCCTGTCATTTTCAAACATCTCTACCACCGGGTGAAGTCCCCACAGTTGAGGATTGGTGGTTTTGAAGAGTAAGGAGGCCCGTACTAAATTATCTTTAAGATTCTTGCCTCTATGGAAGGAAAATAACAGGCATTCAAGGTTAAGGACTCCCACAATGAGTATAGCCCAATGTTTTAGAATACATTTCCTCAGTTGTTTGGCTGCCGGGGAAAATGCAGTCACACATACAAGTCAATCACTCATTTTCTTGTCCTAATGGGTGAGAAATGCATCCCTAGGGCAATACCATGTCCGTTTCAACAGTTGAGGATTGGTGGTCTTCTTCTAGCAGAGCCTTTTTCTTTAGTTGGAGACTTGACAGGTCCAGGAATGTACTGGGTGGTGATGTCTGAGGTACTGGAAGTAGTCTGTGTAGTAGCCACCCAGTCCTAACAATTTTCTCAAAGACCCTTGCCTGCTTTCGCAGCACTCTCTTTACTGTAAAATTTCACGGGAACCCCTGTTTCAATATGGCAGAACCCCTCTGCCACCAGACAGACCTGTCTTCATCTCCATAGTCACTACCCTTGCTATATTAGCTTTTTCCTCTGGTTCTTTCCTCTGCTATAGCTTAATCCTTTATAACTAAGAGGGTCCTGTGAAGGAACAGGAAAAGACATCCCAAGCATTTCCATGTCGAAAGAGGACATTCAAATAATTCTGAAGGCTGTTGTTTGTTTTACTAACTGACCTGAGTGCTGTGACTCCTCTCATCCGCTTTCTATGCCTAACATTGATAATAAAATCCAGGAAAAATTGCTGGCCAACAGGATCGTTACACTTCCCCCCAAATTGATTGGGCCTGACCAGTATGGATTTATACTCCCGTGAGTTACATCCCGCAATATGTGTACTATATTTGCCATCATATAGCAATTAGTCCTTCAAATTAATGTGTAAGCCACTCTTCTTAATGCAACCAAGGAATTCAATTCACAAAAGTAGCAATAATTCCTTGTGGTACTTGAGCTGATTGAGTCCATGGTACAACTTTACAAGCTGCATTAGACTATTGTATACCCAGTTGACAGGCTGTATCCGTTGGAAAGGTATATTTTCAGTGCCTGTGGCACACTTGGTGACCTGTGTACTGAGGACATTTGTCTCAATTACCAGGGTACAAAAAACCACGAATGATACCACTCTGGATACCTTCTTTATTTTAGGCTCCAAGAGGCAAGCAAAGCCTTTACTTTCACTATGCATACTTCCCGACCTACATATAGTACGCTGACCGGTTGACTCTTCATTGTTTCTGAAGCTGGTGTATCAGACTGTACACTGACATGCAGAGAGAGATTCCACTTTGAGTCCTACGCCTTAAGAGAAATTAGCATTGATTTAGAACCATCCATAAGTGAGCAGTAACTTAAATTCTGTTATCCTCAAACCAGTGCTCTAGCCTTCAACTCTTTCTATTCCAGGGCAATATCACCCAAACTATCGACTAAGAATGATTCCCATCAAGTTTTTGTACAGAATGTAATGAAGTATTGCAAATAATAGGCCTTAGAGACAGTGCGTGCTGCACTGTGTGTTGGGCACTGAATGCTGGGGTTCTTCATTTGGCTAGACTGGACCCAATCGTAGCCCGATTTTGGACTGACACTGTAAAGCTTATGATAGATATGATTGGATGTGCAATAGTGATCACCACACTGGTTGCTGTCGTAGGGTGTATTAAGAATGGCCCACCCTGTGTTAGAAAATATACTGCTTTGCCGTGCCTGGTGGTTAAGGTGAGTGATGATTGAGTGAGGATACCCAAGCCTCCCCCATAGGGCTAAGAACTGGCATTATGACTTAACTTTCTGCAACAAACAGTTAGATGTTTTTTTAATTCTGATGCTAACCAAGTCTAGCCCAAAGTATATATGGGGACTTCTCTGAATGGATCTTCTACACCAGGTAGAAGAGGACCTTGACAATGCAGCTGATTGGAATGCTGGTCTAATCATCACATAGGACTTTACAAACGAGATAACGATTGTAAGTCAACATGCTATTCCTATTGCAGATGTTGCATTGGCATTAGTGTTGATCTGCATAAGTCTCTGGTCTGGAGAGTAGGGACTTTAAGTAGGAACTGTAAAATTCATTCACTGGTTTTAATTGCCTAGATTACTATGCTGAGGTCACTGTGTCATGTTGGTGTGAACTTCGTAAAATTTGTGGGGGAAGGGTTTACTTAATGTTTTCGAAAATTCAAGATAAATTGAATAAAAAAGTGAAAAAAGTGGTTTAGTGACACAGTTTCATTGTTGAGACCTGCAATATGACTCCTTGTTTAGGTATTGATTTAATCTTGTATCTTTCACAAAACAGTAGTTTAGTTTATGTGGTTTTTCGTTTTAAAAATAAAACTTGACTGGTAAAAAGGACATATTATTGACCTTTTTTAATTAAAACGTGTTATTGCAAGCATATTGCAGTCATCTTTAGGCGGAAGCATGTATTCTTTCTTTTTTCTTTTTTTGTGGCACAAGCTTGCAAAAAAAAAAAAAAATAGCTACTGCACGAGTGTGCAAAGACTAGATCTATTGGTTTGGCCAATGTTTATTGTTTTAGGCATCGGTGATAATGCCAATGCAAAATTGCTCATTAACCTTGTAAAATTATCCGAACCTGAACATTTTGTGATCTTATCCTCTGTATATTTTTCATAAAGTGAGAAATCTTCGAAAACTTTCAGAGGCAAGCTACATTCTATTCAAACATAACAAATAAAACAGTTATGACCTATGTTAGGCCAGCATGCCAGTGTATATCAAACATAAAAAACTGAATACTGACTACTTCATGTAGCTATTCAAGTACTCAAGGGCAGGGCATGCTTTTTACTCCTACGAGCATTTCCCCGATTGGCCAGAGCCCTTGGAGGCCAGTTTTGAAAGTCATCGGTGCTCCTGGTGCCCCTGTCACTTTCCCCGGCTCCCCAAGGTTAATTGAAGCAGGCAAGGGAAGACTTAAAGAGATAGAGGGAGAGGGAGAGAGGGAGCGAGAGAGAGAGGAAGGAAGTAATCCAAGAGGGAGACGAAACAAAGGTGAGGGGAGGGAATAGATAGATGTGATGACAGGCGGCGATGAAGGCTGTTTGGGGTTCCTTGTCTGGCATTGCCAAGTACTGTAAGCTTTCCAGGCATGAACGTTTTCTATGTGTTTCAAGTATTTTCCACAATACGATGCAGTGCCAAGATCTCTCCAAAGTCTCCTTGTGATCCAGCAACCAGAAACACTGTACACGTTGGCAAAAGCCGAGTAATAGGTGAAATGCTGCTGAACAGATTGTCAGGATGTTTTTCCTACTCTGAAAAAATGAACCGGAATATCCTTGATAAGGTTTTTACATCTAAGTTGTTAACAAATGACACTTAAACACAGTGTCGTAATTATCATCCGTTTACTTTCAATGCAAGATTTTGGGATGAGGTTGAATCTATGCTACAACAACAAAACTAAAGAGGTTGAAGTATAACAAGTCATGCAGGACACAGAACTCAAGGAAGATGCTAAGAATGTAATATGTTTCATGTATTATTCAAGAGGGTCAATGCTCTCGGCCACTTGGTGCCCCAGTAGCAGAGGATAGTACATTTCTTTGGCTATGCATGAAAAGGCACATTCATGCAGCTCTGGCTATGATATCCCTGGTAGCAAAGGATGATGTGCTCTGGTCATCTTTAGTAATTTTCCTTGGGGCATAAAACTCATCTGGCATGTAGCTAACTGAGATCTAGGCTGCTCATTTGTCTACAGGCCATAGGAGCCCTGTTGATTGTTTGGATCAAATACTACAGAGATGATCACAAAGGCTAGTTGGCACTTCACCAAAGTAGAAATGGTGTCCTATCCACAAAGCAGTGTGATACAATTGAATATCATACGTCTGTGTTTAAATGGATGAGTACATGTCTTGTAGGTGAATTTGCTCTCATCCCAACTTTGGTAAACTAAAGCTTTATTAGTGTGTGTGGCAATGCAGTAGAAGGAAATGATAAACTGTCTTGGAATATCCACATTTCGAAATAGAACCGAGTTAAACGCATTTTTTACGTGCTGTTTAAGAATCTGATTTAATTCATCACACAAATAATTTAGGCCCAGATTTAAGAGGGTCTAACAACACATTAGTGTTATTTTGTTTACGCTATGTGGCTTTAGATGGCCATAAACGCTGCACCATACTTACAAAGTGGTGCAATGCTTCCATTGCGCCACTTTGTAACCCCTTGCACTACATTATGTCTGCACCAGGCATAATGCATGCAAGGAGGGCGTTCCCCCTTTAGGGGGGCCCAAAAAATGGCGCAGTGATTTTGGCAATATAACGCCACATTAGCATAACAAATTACGCTAATGTCGTTAGATGGCGCTAGGCCCTCTTAAATCTGGGCCTTACTACTTAGATCGATGAAATGATGTATGTTAAACAGCACATCTACTCCCTTGTTTCTCTGCATTCAGTAATGCATTTTTGGTAGTCGTCCTTTATCAGCCTGCTGAATTCTCCTATTCAGCATTAATCCTAAATGTTCTTTGTGAGGAGAAAGCAGTATTTCAGTAGTCCGTTTTCTACTGGCGAAAATTCTCAGAGACCATTGCTTCACGGTGCTAAAACCTGTCTTGGTCCTGGAGTAAAGGCCTGCCAAATATCGTAGAGCTAAATTCCAAGAACGGAATTTAAAAATCCACCTTTCAAATTTCTATTGCTGGAAACCACTCATTACTGCCTTGTCAATGTTTTCTTTTAATGAATATTGCACAAGCCGTCATGCTCTACATAAGGATTACAGAACCCAGTAGTGGGAAGCACCACAGTAATTGGCAGGTGACAGCAATCCAGAGTAATGAGTATTGTCATCTGTTTACTGTGTGAATCAGTGATTTGATGACATTGGAACAACCGACGATTAACTTTTTCATAAGAAACACTGTGCAGATGGTTTGCATTTTGTTGTTTGCACATGCATTAATGTGGTTTTGTGCAAGAGAAAGCATATTTTTGAAAAGTCCAACACATTATTCTGGTCTTAGTTATCAGATGTTGGAGCTATTTTCATATCCTGGCTCTGCAAGTTCATTCCAAAAGCGTATTTTGCTATTTTTCTCTTTAATGACTTTGGTTTATTTCAATGTGTACAGGCTGGAGGCCAGTGACATGTAAAAAATGATATTAAGGCAATACAGAGATAAGACGATCTGCTGGGATGTGAATACGTGTAGTAATGATCGAGTGCATCTGGAAGGATGATAGGACTCCCCTAAAATCCAGAGAGAATGTGAAAGCTCCGGTAGTGATGAAGCAGAAAAGAAAGGCTAACAAATATTCATATATCATGTAACAAAATTGAATAAGGCAATGTGATTATTAGCAAAGAAACATAATGTATGTGGGAAAATGTGCCCATGGAGTAGTTCGCCATTATTATAAACAAGTTTAATTATTCATGAAGAATCTACAATGTAGTAATCCGTCATAATTGCAAATGTATTCTATGATTTTCTTGTTGAAACTGTTATATGCTTAGCTTAAATTTAGCAGAGGCTTTGGCCTAGTTGCCTGATCTCGAATTTAACTGTGTGGTTTTCACTTGATTAAAAAAAACGTATTTTAAACTTAAAGGCTTTATTTTTCCAGTAGAATGACTAATACACTTATCTCAAGGTTTCGTGCTAGGCAAGTTTAATCCCCTTTGAAGCAAGGTCAGTTTCTGCAGGTGCAGACAATAAAGACACTGATACAGAAATAATTGGCAACCTTTGTTGCTACTTGTGTTCCAAAACTCCAAGGACACCTTATGCATAAATGAGTACTAAGAGAAAGACACTATTCATTGGTCAAAAAGAAGCCACCCTATGAACCCTCCAATGGAAGACCCTGAAGAATTTGGAACGTTTCTTACTTAAACCCATCAGACAAAGAGAAGTCAGCCATTTTCTTTGATGCCATTTTGAAGCCAGATCCAAGACGCCATTTTAAATGACACTTTGATGCCTTTTCTCTATCCCAGAGAAAGAGACTTTGAAGAATTCTCACCCTAGAGACTTTAACTTTAATTTGACCCCATCTTGCCCATGCAGTAACTTTTGCCCCATTTTCCTTGCTGCCACAAGGAAAACTTGCCTTAACTTTGCCCCTTTGAAATCTGCCCCATACTGATTGTGAGAAAGTAGCCTCTTTCTAGCCTTGTTACCCCCACTTTTGGCCTGTTTGTGAGTGTATGTCAGGGTGTTTTCACTGTCTCACTGGGATCCTGCTAGCCAGGGCCCAGTGCTCATAGTGAAAACCCTATGTTTTCAGTATGTTTGTTATGTGTCACTGGGACCCTGCTAGTCAGGACCCCAGTGCTCATAAGTTTGTGGCCTATATGTATGTGTTCCCTGTGTAGTGCCTAACTGTCTCACTGAGGCTCTGCTAACCAGAACCTCAGTGGTTATGCTCTCTCATTTCTTTCAAATTGTCACTGACAGGCTAGTGACCAATTTTACCAATTTACATTGGCTTACTGGAACACCTTTATAATTCCCTAGTATATGGTACTGAGGTACCCAGGGTATTGGGGTTCCAGGAGATCCCTATGGGCTGCAGCATTTCTTTTGCCACCCATAGGGAGCTCTGACAATTCTTACACAGGCCTGCCACTGCAGCCTGAGTGAAATAACGCACACGTTATTTCACAGCCATTTTACACTGCACTTAAGTAACTTATAAGTCACCTATATGTCTAACCTTTACCTGGTAAAGGTTAGGTGCAAAGTTACTTAGTGTGAGGGCACCCTGGCACTAGCCAATGTGCCCCCACATTGTTCAGAGCCAATTCCCTGAACTTTGTGAGTGCGGGGACACCATTACACGTGTGCACTACATATAGGTCACTACCTATATGTAGCTTCACAATGGTAACTCCGAATATGGCCATGTAACATGTCTATGATCATGGAATTGCCCCCTCTATACCATCCTGGCATAGTTGGAACAATCCCATGATCCCAGTGGTCTGTAGCACAAACCCTGGTACTGCCAAACTGCCCTTCCTGGGGTTTCACTGCAGCTGCTGCTGCTGCCAGCCCCTCAGACAGGCAGCTGCCCTCCTTGGGTCCAGCCAGGCCTGGCCCAGGATGGCAGAACAAAGGACTTCCTCTGAGAGAGGGTGTGACACCCTCTCCCTTTGGAAAATGGTGTGAAGGCAGGGGAGGAGTAGCCTCCCCCAGCCTCTGGAAATGCTTTCTTGGGCACAGATTTGCCCAATTCTGCATAAGCCAGTCTACACCGGTTCAGGGACCCCTTAGCCCTGCTCTGGCGCGAAACTGGACAAAGGAAAGGGGAGTGACCACTCCCCTGACCTGTACCTCCCCTGGGAGGTGCCCAGAGCTCCTCCAGTGTGCTCCAGACCTCTGCCATCTTGGAAACAGAGGTGCTGCTGGCACACTGGACTGCTCTGAGTGGCCAGTGCCACCAGGTGACGTCAGAGACTCCTTGTGATAGGCTCCTTCAGGTGTTGCTAGCCTATCCTCTCTCCTAAGTAGCCAAACCCTCTTTTCTGGCTATTTAGGGTCTCTGTCTCTTGGGATTCCTTAGATAACGAATGCAAGAGCTCAGCCGAGTTCCTCTGCATCTCTCTCTTCACCTTCTGATAAGGAATTGACTGCTGACCGCGCTGGAAGCCTGCAAACCTGCAACAAAGTAGCTAAGACGACTACTGCAACTCTGTAACGATGATCCTGCCGCCTTCTCGACTGTTTTCCTGTCTGTGCATGCTGTGGGGGTAGTCTGCCTCCTCTCTGCACCAGAAGCTCCGAAGAAATCTCCCGTGGGTCGACGGAATCTTCCCCCTGCAACCGCAGGCACCAAAAAGCTGCATTACCGGTCCCTTGGGTCTCCTCTCAGCACAACGAGCGAGGTCCCTCGAATCTAGCAACTCTGTCCAAGTGACCCCCACAGTCCAGTGACTCTTCAGTCCAAGTTTGGTGGAGGTAAGTCCTTGCCTCACCTCGCTGGGCTGCATTGCTGGGAACCGCGACTTTTGCAGCTACTCCGGCCTCCGTGCACTTCCGGCGGAAATCATTTGTGCACATTCCAGCCTGGGTCCACGACACTCTAACCTGCATTGCACGACCTCCTAAGTTGTTCTCCGGCGACGTGGGACTCCTTTGTGCAACTTCGGGTAAGCACTGTTTTGTGCATCCTTGTAGTGCCTGTTTCTGGCACTTCTCCGGGTGCTACCTGCTGCTGAGAGGGCTCCTTGTCTTGCTCGACGTCCCCTCTCTCTCCTAGTCCAACTTGCGACCTCCTGGTCCCTCCAGGGCCACAGCAGCGTCCAAAAACGCTTACCGCATAATTTGCAGCTAGCAAGGCTTCTTGGCGTTCTTTCGGCGGGAAAATACTTCTGCACAACTCTCCACGGCGAGAGGGATCCGTCCACCAAAGGGGAAGTCTCTAGCCCATTTCGTTCTTGCAGAAACCACAGCTTCTTCTGTCCAGTAGAAGCTTCTTTGCACCCGCAGCTGGCATTTCCTGGGCATCTGCCCATCTCCGACTTGCTTGTGACTTTTGGACTTGGTCCCCTTGTTCCACAGGTACCCCAGATTGGAAATCCACAGCTGTTGCATTGTTGGTTTGTGTCTTTCCTGCATTATTCCTCTAACACGACTTCTTTGTCCTTAGGGGAACTTTAGTGCACTTTGCACTCACTTTTCAGGGTCTTGGGGAGGGTTATTTTTCTAACTCTCACTATTTTCTAATAGTCCCAGCGACCCTCTACAAGGTCACATAGGTTTGGGGTCCATTCGTGGTTCACATTCCACTTTTGGAGTATATGGTTTGTGTTGCCCCTATCCCTATGTTTCCCCATTGCATCCTATTGTAACTATACATTGTTTGCACTGTTTTCTAAGACTATACTGCATATTTTTGCTATTGTGTATATATATCTTGTGTATATTTCCTATCCTCTCACTGAGGGTACACTCTAAGATACTTTGGCATATTGTCATAAAAATAAAGTACCTTTATTTTTAGTATAACTGTGTATTGTGTTTTCTTATGATATTGTGCATATGACACTAAGTGGTACGGTAGTAGCTTCACACGTCTCCTAGTTCAGCCTAAGCTGCTCTGCTAAGCTACCATTATCTATCAGCCTAAGCTGCTAGACACCCTATACACTAATAAGGGATAACTGGGCCTGGTGCAAGGTGCAAGTACCCCTTGGTACTCACTACAAGCCAGTCCAGCCTCCTACACTGATCAAACGGGTACCTGAAGGACGAAAACTTACGTGGAGTGCTGATTTTATTTGGTAATTATGAAAGGATAAATGTGTTATTCATTGTATTTTCCTTCTTAGGTACCAACTGCTTATTTTGACAGAGCCCAAGTTTAGAAGTTTTCTAAATTCATGTTGATTAAATTCTTTTGCATGAAGCCCCACATGCCAATGCTAATCAGAGGATAATTGAGGTATTCACTTGATGCACCATGCTGAATTGAAATCTTGTTATGCTGACCAATGTATGCAATTAGTCAAATTCAGTTACTCTTATTAGTGATTTGCATTGCTTTAACCAAGTGCATTATAATTCAGATTTTGTGTAGATTGCGTTTCTTCCATCGCTATGGACAGCTAGTAATGTTCGTATATGTATACCATTTAATTTTGAGACTTACTTATATTGTGCTAGCTTTGTTAATATAGGGAAATAAACTTGTTAACTTTTAATAAACAGGTGTGGTTATTCATGACTGAAAGGTCATGGTGTGTCAAATTACTGATTGTTATTGATTCCTAATGTGTTGTTTGATTACTAATTGAGTATTGGTTATTGATTATAAAGAATTATTAGTTATTCATTTGAGGGATCCGACTAATTTTGGATGAGGAGAACTCAACTCGGTCAAAAGGTTCACCGACCTCCAGCGTGTCCAAGTATGAGTAATTTATAAGGATTGGACGTGCTATCAGTAGACGGTAGCAGAGATTGATGGTTTAGACGTTTGGGACCCCATCCAAACAATAGACGGAGTCAAGTTAGAATTTTCTTTCATAAAACAATTTGAAGAGATGATGATGCCCTAAATCCCCAATGACTTTCCCGGAATCTCAGAGCTTGCGAATGAAGGAAATGGAGGTGTGAGAAACGTTTCAGCGTTTCTAGTGACGGTATGAGTGAAGTTAGGGATTTTGCACTTGCATAGCTTATGCCGCAGATGAATTGTAAAGTTTGTGAGAATTAGAGGAGTGATACTCCAAAGTGTGAGAGTAGGGAAGCCGTCGAACTTCATATGAGAGTAGCGCTTTGTGCAAGAAAAATTGTCCACGTGGTTGTTGATGTTGAGGCGGGCCCTGCGAGGTCAAGAGACTCCGGAGTATGTTGAAAAGTGTATGAGACACTTGATTGATGTTGTAATCTGTTCGGTTTAATAGGTTGATCGGGCGTGGTCAACGAGTCAGTATGAATATTGAGGAATGAAAGAAAATTTCGACTTTGAGATTTGACGAATTCTAAGGTGCACTAGAATAGTTCATTGATCAGTTGAGAGTAAAGTTTGCAGGTCAAATTTTGCTTGCAAAAGTGGGAAACCGAGAAAGATGGAATAACTGCAGAGGTTAGTGAAAAATCCCTAAGGTTTCTGAAGCGATTGTATTACCTTCCTGTAGTAAACCAACAGATTTGTTTTCTTCTTTTTGGTTAGTGCTCGCAATATATTGCAGAAATTAGTTTTGAGTGAAGTTGATTGAAGGAGGACAAGCCGCAAGACTTTGTCAGCTGCAGTGTGTGAGTGTGACGTCACTAGGAGCCGCGCTGGGATAGGTTGGTTGGTGAGAAGGGTCGCGCACGGATTGGACGCAGTCCGTGAAGTGCAATTGGTGGGGAAAGGCAAGCGAAGAGTATTCCAGGAATTAAAGTCACTTATTGATTACATTTGGAGAAAATAAAAGACAGAAAGATGAAATTTTTCAAAGCACTTAAGAGTGCCTTGAGGGGAGATGTATATATTAAAGCAAATGTAGGAGAAGAAACACCGCCTGAGGGTACACCAGCTTACATTGTCATTGAAGAAAAGGGTGTCGCACCATGTCTTTGGTTAAAGCAGTGGTGTAAATTAACAGAAAAACATGGAAGTGTAGCGTTTCCCATACATGGGACATTTAACCTAAGAGTCTTGGAGAACTTGAGGTTTGCGCTATACGACATGAAAGTACCTCCAAGACCAGCACAGTTTGAAGCATTAGCAATTTGGGAACAAATGGCTAGAAGCCAATTACAAAAGAAATTTGAGTCAAGAGTGAGAAAAGTAGAAAAGACACTAGCGGATGCTAAATGGGACAGCACCCAAAAAGTTTGGAGATCAGATATATTGCAGGGAATTAAATTGTTTCCAGCAATTACTGACGAAGCAGAGATGGAAGGAAGGAAAGCTACTCATAAAACAAACAGGAGTCAGTCCAGAGATAGAGAAAACAAGAATAACTTGAAAAGGTCGGACGAATCAGATGATGAGGAGTTCATTCTGCAATTGCTAAATGATCGTCCACCACCATATGTGGAAAACGAAAATGGCCCAAGCACTAGTACTGCCCCTCCAGAACCAATACAGGGTACTGTAACCCCGAATTTGAGAACATTGCAGAGGCAAAGTAGTCCTGTTATGCCTTTTACACGAGAAATAGCACAAGTTCAGAGAATATATCCTGACATGACTGAACTGAAACATGTTAATTGTTGTACCTGGCTTTTTGACAGGGACATCCCCAAACTTTTTGCCTCCTTCCTCCTATTTTTTCTGACCTGTTGTTGTTGGCTTTTGACCTCTGGGCACTTTACCACTGCTAACCAGTGCTAAAGTGCATATGCTCTCTGTGTAAATTGTACTATAGATTGGTTTATCAATGATTGGCTATTTAATTTACTTATAAGCCCCTAGTAGAGTGCACTATATGGGCCTAGGGCCTGTAGATTAAATGCTGCTAGTGGGCCTGCAGCACTGGTTGTGCCACCCAGTTCAGTAGCCCCTTAACCTTGTCTCAGGCCTGCCATTGCAAGGCCTGTGTGTGCAGTTTCACTGCCACTTTGACTTGGCATTTAAAAGTACTTGCCAAGCCTAGAACTCCCCTTTTCTACATATAAGTCATCCCTAATGTGTGCCCTAGGTAACCCCTAGAGCAGGGTGCTGTGTGGGTAAAATGCAGGATATGTACCTGTGAAGTTATATGTTGTGGTAGTGTAAAACTCCTAAATTAGTTTTTACACTACTGTGAGGCCTGCTCCCTCCAGAGACTAACATTGGGGCTGCCCTCATACCCTGTTGAAGTGGCAGCTGCTGATCTGAAAGGAGCAGGAAGGTCATATTTAATATGGCCAGAATGGTAATATAAAATCAAGCTGACTGGTGAAGTCGGATTTAATATTACTATTCTAGAAATGCCACTTTTAGAAAGTGAGCATTTCTTTGCACTTAAATCTTTCTGTGCCTTCAATCCACATCTGGCTAGGTTTATTTGAAAGCTCCTTGTGCATTCACTCAGACACACCCCAAACACAGGGTACTCAGCCTCACTTGCATACATCTGCATTTTGAATGGGTCTTCCTGGGCTGGGAGGGTGGAGGGCCTGCCCCCACACAAAGGACTGCCACACCCCCTACTGGGACTCTGGCAGACAGGATTGAACTGAAAGGGGGCTTGGTGCATTTCTTAGACACTCTTTGAAGTCACCCCCACTTCAAAGGCACAACTTAGTATAAAACAGGGCCTCTGCCCTACCTCATCAGACACTTGCTGGAGAATAAACCTGAACCAGAAACTACAACCTGCAATGAAGAACTGCCTGGCTGCTTAAAGGACTCACCTGTCTGCTTTTCTACAAAGGACTGCTTCCTTGCTGTTGGCCTGCTGCCTTGCTGAACTGCCTGGCTGCTTAAAAGACTCACCTGTCTGCTTTTCTACGATGGACTGCTGCCTTGCTGTTGGCCTGCTGCCTTGCTGAACTCTTGTCTGGCTGTAAAAGTGCTCTCCAAGGGTTTGGATAGAGCTTGCATCCTGTTCCCTGAAGTCTCAGGACCAAAAAGACTTTTCTTTTTCACTTGGACGCTTCATGCTCTGAAATTTTCGACGCACAGCTTGTTCCGCGGCGAGAAAAATGCCACACACCGATGCTGATCGACGCAACGCCTTCGGGACGACCGGAACTTCGACGCACGGCCTCGCAAGGACAACGCCGCCCGACTTCCAAGGAGAAATTGACGCGACGCCTGCCGTGAGAACGAAATTTCAACGCACAGCCCCGCGGAACGACACGCAGCCGGAAAACAAGCAGGAGAATCCACGCACAGACCCGGGACATCTGGTAATCCCCGCGATCCACAGAAAGAGACTGTCTGCACGCCAGAAAACAACGCACAACTTCCCCGCGTGAAAAATAACGACGCAAGTCCGTGTGTGCTGGGGAGAAATCGACGCACACCATTTTTCCATGTATCTCCTCTTCTGCGACCCTTTGCGGAGATTTTCCACCAGAAACCAGGTACTTTGTGCTTGAAAGAGACTTTGTTTGCTTTTTAAATACTTAAGACACTTTATATCACTTCTTAGTGATATCTTTACAAATTCATATTGCAACTTTGATCATTTTGACCTGCAAATACACAGATAAATATTATATATTTTTCTAAACACTGTGTGGTGTATTTTTGTGGTGTTATATTATGGTGTTGTATGATTTATTGCACAAATGCTTTACACATTGCCTTCTAAGTTAAGCCTGACTGCTCGTGCCAAGCTACCAGAGAGTGGGCACAGGCTAATTTTGGATTGTGTGTGACTTACCCTGACTAGAGTGAGGGTTCTTGCTTGGACAGAGGGCAACCTGACTGCCAACCAAAAACCCCCTTTCTAACATTAATGATTATCAGCCTCAGGTCCGAAGACGCTATTATGATGAGCATAATTCGGAAATGACCTCAAATTTAATGGTGCAGGGAGGACAGAATTACCAAAGACCGACATTGATTCAAACCGAATCAACACAAATTTTGATGCCTCAAAAGCAGGTGCAAGAAGTGCCAAAATACATTCAAACAGCAGAAAACCAGTCAGACATGCCAACAATGATGAACCATAATGTGGGAATTAACATGCCACAGAATTTGGGTAACAGACAGAATCTGGACGCAATATCCTTGCCTATCACTGTAGGTCCACCAGTACAAACATATATACAGGCAAAGCCACATGTATGCGATCAAGGTGTAATGACGCAGAATGAGACAGGAAGAAGATACATAGAAAATACCAAAAAAACGACTCCTATAGGAACACTGTCAAACAGATCTGGGTCTTTGTTGGAATTCAGCCCAATTCCAATTTGTGCTCTGTCAGCTGTGGTAAGGTCAAGTCCACCACTAATAGTACCGCTGACTTCACAAACAGAAATGTTACAGAAACCATCAGTGGCAGTAGATGTAAATGCCACATTAATGGGACTGAACGCGCAACAGTTAACACAATGGTTGAACAGCCTGAACCCCCCACAGAGTACACCCAGCGGGAAAGGAGAAGAATATTTGAATAGAATAAGATTGGGCATGGAAGCAGATGAACTAGTAGAGGGAACGATGGGTCTGAACAGGTTAGAATCATACACAGAAGAAGAGCTGAGGTACATTTGCCCTAGAGTTACAAGAGAAGTGAGCAGCATACATAAGAAGTTACAAGAAATTTCAGACAGACACAAAATAGACATAACCAAAACAAAGCACTTGAGCAGAAGTTACAGGTTAGACTTTGAGACAAAAGATTTTGAACACATGAGATCTGCAGGAATGAAAACACACCTTAAAGAAATACTGCAAAGCGCGAAGGTTTGGAGATGTTTAGACAAATGGGAGAGTAGGTGGGTCAAGAAAAAGGATAAAAAGAAAGAAAGTACCCCAGATCGGAATGATAAAGTACAACAGAATGATGATTTGATAACCATGTTACCAATGAGAGAAACAGCAGGGGGAAAACGTATCCATGTACCATGGCACAGGTGTGACATTCAATCCTTTACAGATGATTTCCCTAAGTTAAGAGAGAAACCGATCGAATGGTATCAACAGACAGATAGATTTGTGAAACTCGCAAAATGTCTTTGGGAAGACCTGAATACCTTATTCGAAATTGTAGTTCCGGCAGATTTGTGGGAAGATTGTAAAAGGGCTGTAGGTTGCCCAACAAGTGAACCAGAAAGAGATAGGGACACAGGTGCACCATCGCCTACGGTAATGAGTTTATACCACAAGGTGATTGAGCATTTGAAAACAGAAGTTGCGTCGAAAAATGTAGATTGGCAGAGAATTGACAGAACAGCACAAGAAGTTAAAGAGTCGATTCATGCATACTATGAGAGATTGCTGAAAGCATTTAAAAATGACAGTGGCACGGAAACGATTGAGGCAAAGGACATGCTCCATTTTGTATTCAGATTTGTGGAAGGATTGAGACCGGAAATTAGCCAGATGATTAAAATGCATTTGATTTGTTGCCAGTCAAAATCGATCGATGAAGTGTTGAACTATGCAAAATACTGCAGTGATGAGATTGAGACAAAGCAGAAAAGGTTGAAAGAGAAAGTGATGGTGATGCAGATTAGAGCAGCCCAGACAGGTTTACAAGGTTTGCAAGGTTTCCAACAACAGTTGCCGCAGCAGCAACAGCAGGGAAATGCTATGTTTCAGCCACAGATGAGAGGCAGAGGCCGAGGAGGTTTTGTGAATAACGGTCCTGATTTGAATACTGTTGTGATTCCTAATGGTATACAGGCAATGAAGAAGGTGATGCCATGTCACATGTGCGGAATCGTCGGACATTGGAAAAGGGAGTGCCCAATGTTGGTGCAGGAAGGTGTAGGTCAGCAGAACAATGATGTCAATGCTTTTCAGAATGTGAGAGGACCAAAATTGAGAGGTCCAAACCCAAATTTAAAAAATAATGTAAATCAGATGCAGGGTCTACAACCCATACAACAACAGCAGGTGCAAATGCCCTGTGTACAAATGGCACAGTTACAGCCAAAACAACAGCAGTTTCCTATGGTACCTAATCAGCAAATGCAAGTACCCTTAGCACCAATGAATCAGCAACAAGTAATGCTTCCTCAACAGGTCACAGGTCAAGGAATGAATCAAAGTGACACAGTACACCAATTCCCGTTACACAGTGAGAGTGGAATAAACAATGTTTGGGAGAGTGAAAGTTCAGATGAGGAGGGAAATTGTATGCTTGCAGCATCTTTGGAAGTTGAACAAAAGGGACCATATGTGGAAGGAAGAGTTATGGGTCACAGCATTTCATTTTTGGTTGACACAGGAGCTACACGCTCTACAGTCAGAAGTATCGAAGTTCCAAATTTGCCACTTTCAGGGAGAACAGTTCAAGTAGTGGGAGTGGCAAATGGGTATCTGACAAACCCAATTACAGATCCAGTACAAGTCAGAATTGGTAACTTTCAAGGGTTACATAAATTTGTGGTGTGTGACTCAAGCCCGATATCCCTATTAGGGAGAGATTTATTGTGCAAATTGGGATGCTCGATTATGTGTTCAAATAATGGAGTTAAAATCCAGACAAACAGTGATGAGGAAGAAGAGGACAGTTTAGGAGAGGACGAAACGGAGACTGTCGATGAAGAGTGTCCCCTGGTTACTCTTTATCCTATGCTCACTGAAGCAGATATTCCAGCTGAGTTGCAGGAAACAGTTGAAAAAGAAGTGTGGGATATGACAGGGAAAGAAGTAGGATTGGTCAAAGGAGCAGAACCAGTGAAAGTGACTGTAAAACCTAATGTAAATTTTCCTCAGACTCCGCAGTACCATATGTCACAAGACACTCTCATGAAAGTCGCCCAACTCATTAACGAATTTGTGAAACAGGGAGTACTGAAAGAAGTACTAAGTAGTCCATGTAATTCACCAATCATGGGACTAATAAAACCAAGTGGAAAGGTCCGAATTGTTCAAGATTTGAGAAAAATAAATGACATAATAGTCAAATGTTGTCCCATAGTACCAAATCCAGCTGTAATAATGTTTCAAATTCCTTGTGATGCAGAGTGGTTTTCAGTCATCGATTTGTCACAAGCATTCTTTTCTGTGCCTCTTCATGAGGACAGACAATTTCTCTTTTGCTTTAAATTCCTGGACAGAGTCTACAGTTGGTGTCGAATTCCTCAAGGGTTTTCGGAGTCACCATCAATTTTCAATCAGATTCTAAAGAAAGATTTTGAATCATTGGAATTACCTTTTGAATCAACCTTAGTACAGTATATTGACGATTTACTGATCGCATCCAAGACAGAAAATGACTGTACAGTTGACACTATTGTTCTACTGAACCATTTGGGAAGGAATGGACACAAGGTGTCTCCTTCGAAATTGCAATTCTGCCAAAAGAAAGTGAAATATTTGGGTCACCAAATAGAAAAAGGGTCGAGAAGAATCATGAAAGAAAGAATAACGAGTGTACTTCAAATGAGTCCACCCAAAACGAGAAAAGAGGTGAAAAGTTTTTGGGAATGGTGAGCTACTGTCGCCAATGGATTTCCAATTTCTCAATTCTAGCCAAACCTTTACTGAAACTGACCCAGAAAGATGCACAGGATGAAATAGTGTTGAAAAGAGATGAAATTGATGCCTTTATTGAATTAAAGGAATGCATGTGCAGAGCTCCAGCTTTAGGTATGCCTGATTACACAAAGCCTTTCACATTGTTTTGTCATGAACGTGATGCATGTTCCTTGTCTGTCTTGACTCAAGCCCATGGTGGCATAAACAGACCAGTAGCATATTTTTCAGCTACTTTGGATCCAGTCGCAGCAGCCTTACCAGGATTCTTGCGTGCTGTAGCAGCAGTTGGTATAAGCCTAAATCAGAGTGAAAGAATAGTGATGGGACATCCTTTAACAGTTATGTTCCCTCACTCAGTCGAAATACTTTTGACACGTTCCTGAACACAGCACATGACTGGTGCTAGGCTTACAAGGCATGAGAAAATAATTTTGGGATCACCTAATGTGCAGCTGAAAAGGTGCACTACGTTGAATCCAGCAACTTTGTTTCCCAGTGAAAATGTCGAAATTGAGAACGCCGAAGACATCGAGCACGAATGTCTTCAGGTGACTGAATTGTGTACTAAACCAAGACCTGATATCAAAGATACCCGATTGGAAGAAAATGATCAAATAATTTTTGTTGATGGTTCATGTTTAAGAGATGCACTAGGAATATTAAAAGCAGGATATGCTGAATATACAATAACTGGTGTTCTGGAAGCATCTTGGCTTCAGGGAGTTTACTCTGCACAAGTAGCAGAACTAGTAGCCCTTACTAAAGCTTGCAAACTTTCCGCATTGATTAAAGTCACCATTTACACTGACAGTCAGTACGGATTTGGAATAGTGCATGATTTTGGACAATTGTGGTCACAAAGAGGCTTTATGACCTCTTCAGGATCACCAGTGAAAAATGGTGAAAGAATCAGAGAATTGTTACACGCTATCCAATTACCAGGAGAAGTAGCAGTGGTAAAATGCAGTGCACACTCGAAATGACAAGACTTCGTTTCTTTGGGAAATGGATATGCAGATCAAGTCGCAAGGTTTTGCGCATTGAACTGTATATTGCTCAGTGACGAATGGAACTTGATAAATGAGCCAGAACTTGAACCAAGTGAAGCCTTTGCTCTAAAAGTCGTAGACACAATCGAAGAACTGAAATTCCTACAAAAGAATGTCAGTAAGGATGAAAAACTCTCATGGAGTAAATTACAATGCGTAAAGAAGCCAGATGATTTGTGGGTTTCAAGTGAAGGGAGATTAGTTTTCCCAGACAGTCTCTTATCCCAATTAGCCAGATTATACCATGGACAAGCCCACCTTGGAAGGGATGCCATGATTAGATTATTCAAAATCGATTGGTTTAATCCCACATTTCGCCAAGTTGCTGAAGCAGTTTGCCATTGTTGCGTCATTTGCCAACAAATGAACGCAGGGAGGGGAACAGTAGTAAATTTGAGCCACATTGGAAGAGCAGGTGGGCCATTCAGCAGGATGCAAATGGATTTCATTGAGATGCCTATGCATGGAGGCTTGAAATATGTGTTGGTGATTGTGTGCATTTTTAGTCACTGGATTGAAGCATACCCTACACGCAGAAATGACAGTCTTACAGTTGCAAAACTACTCTTGAGAGAACTAATACCATGTTTCAGATTCCCGATCTCTTTAGAATCAGATAGGGGAAGTCACTTCAATAACAAAGTAATAAAATTATTGTGTGCAGCACTGAACATTGAACAAAAATTGCATTGTAGCTAACGCCCTGAAGCATCAGGACTACTGGAGCAAATGAATGGCACACTGAAATCAAGGATGGCGAAAATATGCGCATCCACAAATTTGAAATGGCCTGACGCATTGCCCTTGGTGTTAATGTCAATGAGAAACACACCTGATAGAAAAACTGGACTATCACCGCACAAAATCCTCATGGGCAGAGCCATGAGACTTCCAGCAGTCCCTGCAAATGCTCTTGTAAATATTACAGATGAAATGGTACTGGACTACTGCAAAGGCTGGCTGAGGTGGTCCGCTCTTTTTCTCACCAGGTGCACGCAACCACCTTGCCACCGATCCAAGGTCCAGGACACGCCCTGAAGGCAGGTGACTGGGTGGTGATAAAGAAGCATGTGAGGAAGTCGTGCTTGGAACCCCGTTGGAAAGGACCTTTTCAAGTGATTCTGACAACTACCACTGCTGTGAAGTGTGCCGGGGTTCCCAACTGGATTCACTCCAGTTACATGAATAGGGTGTCATGTCCCACAGAAGAGGAAATTGAAGCACTGAAAGTACCTACAACTGACAGGAAAGTACCAGGCACTGAGACAGAACGAAAGGAGCCTGAAAGCGAACAAGAAGAAATTGAGACAGAAGAAATATTCTCTGAGGAAGAAGAAGTCGATCCTTTTGAAGACAACAGAGAAGAAGCCTCAGGAGGTGACAAAGCTCCTGGAGGTGACAAAGATCCTATCACAGGTGAAGAAGCAGGAGAGCATAATAAGAGGAGGGCTTTCCCAGAAGCAGACGATACGGGAAAAGAAGGAGAAAACCTGATTGACCTCCTCGAGGAAGGAAACAAGACAGAGCAAAGCGAAATTGTTTCAAATCTTCCAGAACCGGTTGCAGGTCCATCAGGTGAAAGCAGCGCGAAATGGAGACAAAGCATATCGCCAGTGAAATCAAAGACTAAAGAAACATTAAAAGAAAATGAAGGGCCAAAGTTGAAGGAGAAAAGAAAAGAAGTGTCTATCGTAATAACAACATCGAATGAAGAAAAAGACACAGCCAAAGAACAAGACATAAGCAAAAGATAATCGAAAGGAGATGCAAAATTGAAAAGGAAAAGAATACCGAGCAGAAGGTACTCTGGTCCCGAATGGGCATATACCCCCACTAACGATTGGTCAGATGAATTTCTATCTCTTAGTCTTGAAAACAAAGAAGCAGAACGACACTTTGGTACCTAAAAAAAAAAAAGTGAAATTTCGTGAACATTACCGATTAAGACATTGATAACTTGATTGACTTTGAAACCGATTTTGAGACAAAGCTGCTAAACCGACAAGAGACTAAGCTGCTAAAGAAAACCGTGTGTACTTTGACCTCATTCAGCTTTATATATATATATGCACATTTGATTTGATAACGTGTCTTCAGCTTTCTGATTCTATATAGATCATGCCAGGCAGTACTACACAAGGACACAAAATGAAATATTGTAAATATATGTATATAGGTCTAATAACTGCATGTGTACTAATAATTATGGCAATAATTCTTGGAATGCATGGAGGGGATGAAAGAGACGTGAATGATGCTTCTACCTTTAAAACTACTACTGAATTAACTCCTTTGCAGAAACTCGAACAAGATTAAAAATATTTACACGACAAGAAAGAGCTTTCTTCTAACGTCTTCTATCACTTGCTGAATGAGTATGTTGAGACAATGGATTCGAAAGATTGTTATGTGTGTACACAAATACCTAGCTCAGTAATAGAAGGAATGACATATCATAGCATGCCTCTTACATATGGAATAACATGTAGTTTGTTACTAACCAGATTTTATGGCCAGGAGTATATTCAATACTTCTATTCCAATCATGATGTCATGTTTTCATATGTCCCCATAATAGAGTACTTGAGTAAAGTAGCAAGAGATTATTATATAAAAATAGTTAGGGGTTTCTTTGAACCACTGTCACCTTTTTCCGCAGCCCAAGCTCATAGAGAAAACCTTACATGCTTGCTTTCACCGGTAAAGAAAAGCTTTTTAGATCACACTGAAGATAGAAGGAAAATGGTGAAGGAAAAGAATTACACAAAAGGACATCTGTAGATAACTATGCTTTTGCCGCAATAAAGTCACAAGTGAGACTAGCTTTAGACGCAATACATATAGGGAAGCTTTGTATATATAGACCTAAATCATATTATTACACAGTCTTTATAGGAATGAGTGAATGTAAACATGTGTTTTTGTTTCAGGCTAAATGGACGTTTATGTTAAATGGCCTAGAGCCAGCTACTCCAGGAGTATATTATATTTGTGGACTCAACGCCTATTATCGTCTTCCAAAGGGATGGTATGGGAGATGTCATTTGGGAATAGTATTTCCAAAGATTTATCAACTAGAGGACTTAAAGACGTTTTCAAAGCTGTCTGAATTACATCATATTCAGAAAAGGGAGACAGCTTCTGGTGTGGTAGGAGATATATTTGGAGTGATGATTCCTTCAGTAGGAGTCATATTGAATTCAATGAAAATACGAAAGTTGTCTACTATTGTGGATAACATGCTGACAAAATTCTCAGGAGCAATGATCCTGATGGATACTGAACTTGCTGCAGAAAGAGCTATGACTCTTCAAAATCGGCTTGCTTTAGACATTCTTTTAGCAAAGAATGGCGGCGTTTGCAAAATGCTTAGTGCACGTCACTGTTGTTCATACATACCAGACAACAGTGGGAAAATTAGGAAAATGCTTACAAATGTAACTTATGATAGTTCAGATTTGAAAGAATTGAAAGAACCAGGAGTATGGGAAAAGGTTGGAAAAGGATTTGCTTCCATGGGAAATTGGCTCAGCAACATTTGGAACGGAATATTACTGAAAATAGTAAAAGGAATATTAATAATATTAATTTGCTTAATAGGTATTTGGGGAATATGGAAAGCTATTAAAATATTGAAATGAAGAAGCAAAAGGAGAAGAGAAGAGAAAGAACAAAATAAAAAGTAGAAATATACAGGGAAAAATCAAAGGGAACAAAAAGGAAGAGGGAATTGACCGAAATGCCAAATTACTAAAACAGAATTTTAATGAAATAAAATTTGTGATGGAAGATTTAATGTGATGACATAATTAGTCATCAGAGGAGGGATTGATGAAGCAGAAAAGAAAGGCTAACAAATATTCATATATCATGTAACAAAATTGCATAAGGCAATGTGATTATTAGCAAAGAAAAATAATGAATGTGGGAATATGTGCCCACGGAGTAGTTCGCCATTATTATAAACGAGTTTAATTAATCATGAAGAATCGACAATGTAGTAATCCGTCATAATTGCAAATGTATTCTATGATTTTCTTGTTGAAACTGTTATATGCTTAGCTTAAATGTAGCAGAGGCTTTGGCCTAGTTGCCTGGTCTCGAATTTAACTACGTGGTTTTCACTTGTATTAACAAAAACATATTTTAAACTTAAAGGCTGTATTTTTCCAGTAGAATGACTAATACACTTATCTCAAGGTTTCGTGCTAGGCAAGTTTCATCCCCTTTGAAGCAAGGTCAGTTTCTGCAGGTGCACTGACACAGAAATAATTGGCAAACTTTGTTGCTACTTGTGTTCCAAAACTTCAAGGACACCTTATGCATAAATGAGTACTAAGAGAAAGACACTATTCATTGGTCAAAAAGAAGCCAACATATGAAATCCCCCAATGGAAGACCCTGAAGAATTTGCAACGTTTCTTACTTAAACCCACCGGACAAAGAGAAGTCAGCCATTTTTTTTGATGCCATTTTGAAGCCAGATCCAAGACGCCATTTGAAATGACACTTTGATGCCTTTTTTCTATCTCAGAGAATGAGACTTTGAAGAATTCTCACCCTAGAGACTTTAACTTTAATTTTACCCCATCTTGCCCATGCAGTAACTTTTGCCCCATTTTCCTTGCTGCCGCAAGGAAAACTTGCCTTAACTTTGCCCCTTTGAAATCTGCCCCATGCTGATCGAACCGATACCTGAAGGACGAAGACTTACCTTGAGTGCTGATTTTATTTGGTAATTATGAAAGGATAAATGTGTTATTCATTGTATTTTTCTTCTTAGGTACCAACTGCTTATTTTGACAGAGCCCAAGTTTAGAAGTTTTCTAAATTCATGTTGATTAAATTCTTTTGCATGAAGCCCCACATGCCAATGCTAATCAGAGAGATAGTTGAGGTATTCACTTGATGCACCATGCTGAATTGAAATCTTGTTATGCTGACCAATGTATACAATTAGTCAAATTCAGTTACTCTTATTTGTGATTTGCATTGCTATAACCGAGTGCATTATAATTCAGATTTTGCGTAGATTGCGTTTCTTCGGTCGCTATGGGCAGCTTGTAATGTTCGTATATGTATACCATTTGATTTTGAGACTTACTTATATTGTGTTAGCTTTGTTAATATAGGAAAATAAACTTGTTAATTTTAATAAAAGGGTGTGGTTATTCATGACTGAAAGGTCATGGTGTGTCAAATTACTGATTGTTATTGATTCCTAATGTGTTGTTTGATTACTAATTGAGTATTGGTTATTGATTATAAAGGATTATTAGTTATTGATTTGAGGAATCTGACTAATTTTGGATGAGGAGAACTCAACTCGGTCAAAAGGTTCACCGACCTCCAGCGTGTCCAAGTATGAGTAATTTATAAGGATTGGGCGCGCTATCAGTAGCTCATCAGTGACCTCTTTCAGACCTTATAAATCTCCTGCAAACGGACACACTTGCAGCCTGCACCTTCAGCAGGTCCCTTAGAGTCATGATACCCTTCTGGATGATTGTGTGCTCTACAAATCTGCATAGCCTAACAACATAACAGCATTAAGGACAACTGGCATTCAGTTATATAGAGGTATGGTACTTTGAAGTGAATTGGGGCTCCGGCATGGATGGCTGCAGAGTGTGGGAGCCTTAGTGCCCCGATTACGGGGTTACCTACGTACCCCTTTCTTCACTGGTCTTTTTTTTAAATTAGCCAACTCCCATATGTTAGGTCCAAAGACCCACACCATTAAACCCTAATCTAAGCACATACCTTTTTTATACTGAAACAAGTGCATCTTTTTTTTACAGTGTCAGCAGGTAAACGTTTTAATTACCACCCACCTCTACACGCAGAACACATGACATTAGAATTTTTAAGAATCAAAAATCACATTGTAGGCGAAGAAAAGCAGGGGCAAGGCTAGTGGGTAACACGAGGGTACCATAAGTGACCGCCAGCCAAACAGCCAACTCCTAATGCATGTAAGGAAGTTCCATATTTAGCAAAAACTCATATGCACTCAGATGTCTCTATTCTGTTCCCACACAGCTCTCTGTTTTATCAGTGACATTAAAAAGAGCATCTTGTCATTGTGAAAAATCTATAATGCATCTGCACAATGCTTAGAATCTTCCAAGGTCAGTGCCACAAATTTAGACCCTTGAAAAGGTGTTGGTGATCTTTGCAGAAGATATATAATAGTTTCAGGATGTGTATCAAGTTATGTACCAAAGCAAGTGTATGAGAGACTGCATAGTAACTTTCAGTGTACGGGTAAAACTAATTTCTAATTGTCTGTTCATATCCTGTAACAACATAAACCAACCAAAATGTATAGACTAGGAGGCTGTCCAGTGGAATCATCAGTGGTGAATAACTCAGGCAACCTGTCCTATTACCTTTTTGTTTTGTATAATGTTCTCAGACTAATCTCGTCTTTCTAGATGGAGCATGTGGGCATAGACAACGAAGCCACTCTACAAAAGCACATGTTTCTAAGGAAGCCTCTTTGCAAAAATATATATGCTTATTTGTAATACGTTTCTGTGAGGAGAGAGTTGGGCATCTGTTATCCCTTTATATTCATGACATGGATCTGTTTTAAACTCAATAAGTAATATAAGGCCACATTCCATCATTTGTTTGCTCACCACACCATTCTAGTTTGGACCCAGTCAGTCTTGACCCTGTTACCAATGGGAACAGTCCATCCTGATCTGCCAGGCCTGGAAAGGCTTCAGATGGTGCAGGGTCACGCACTCACATGATTAGTCCTATTTGTCATGCTCAACCCTGTTGATACGTAAAATAGAATCTTAGGGAAGCACTTGTGCTGTGCATACCTGGCTGACATCCTTCTTGGGTGATAGATTCCAATCCCTTAACGTACAGCTTTTTATGTCAAAGGCAGGCAGTGTCCAATGGGGCACGTCTCATGGCTTTTGATCTCACCCTCATTATTTAATTTCTATCTGCTCCCCTGGCTCATCTGCTCGTAAGTTTTGCTATCAATATTTCCTATTATGCTGATCACAAGCACATTCTGTTCAGTATACACAAGCCCTGATTTCCTAGAGGCCTTGCAGGTAGTTGGATGCAGGATGATTACCTAAACTGAATTCATCTAAACTTAAATTCTTCTCACCCACAATATGAGTTCAGTGGGTAAACATGTTACAGTCTTAATCTATTGGCCCACCCCCCATTCCAATGGATAAGGCAGGAACCTTGGATCATCAGGAACTAAAATTTGTTTCACAACCATCAGACCACTGCTGTCACTAAATCTTGCTGTTAGCAACTTGCAATGCATTTTCCAGTCTACTTAGGACTTTTTGAAATGTCATTCACCTCACGCTTCCTAAAAGAAATTATCCATTTTCACACTAGTCGATATTCTATATTGCAAGCTTTGTTTAATCTGAAAAAATGACCATAAAACAGATTGCCTCAGACATCTCCATTTTTTGCCAGTCCATAAAAAAATACCTTAAATAAAGTCTGTATCATGCAGAAACTCTTATAGTACTGGGGGCCACATATCGAGTTCAGAATTTTTAGAATTATTGAGCCCCTAACGTTTGGACATCACCACACTTTATATTCACTACCAGAAAGTCTAACTAACAAAGATGGAGCCAAAGGTTCATCCAGAGGCAAGTGGCTGTCACCTGTACTCCACTTACGATCTTTTTAAGTTTCGAAAATTTCCAAGAACGTCATTATTTGCTACATAATGAGACGGAAAGTGCAGTTCACATTGAGGGCCTCATTACATGTTTGGTGGTTTCAGGACCGTTACGTTGGTGGTGGCGGTTGTACTGCCAGCAGGCTGGTGGAGAAGACCACCAACTTATGACCATGGCCATATTTTCAACAGAATGCAGCCAAAGCACCACCAGCACCGCCACTGCAGTCAGGCTGCAATGGATGACAAAAGGCACCTGCAGGCTGATGGATACACTGTTAACACCAGATTACGAGTCAGTACACCTCCAGGGTTTCCCAGGTGGAAACAAACTGCATCAAGTGAGACACTCACCTTCAGGAAGCCATACTCGTCTGGAGCCGCCATGGAACCAGAACTACATGCCATACAGTTGCTCCTGCTCCCACAAAGACAACGGAATCTGCGCCGATGACAGCAACCGTAAGTACACACACTTACCTGTAACTGTTTTATATTGTCAATATATGAACACTCACACAATATACCATCGGGAAGGGGGTGTGAGGGCGACAACTATACACTTTCACGCACACTCACACACAGCCACACACACACACGCACATACACAGTAAACACGCTACGGCCAACACACACACTCACACGTCAAAAACACACATGCACAGAAACACAGCACAGGCCCAGTTACACACAATAACGCACAACATCAAAACAGCACCACAATACCATTGTCAATACATTGGTAAGCACTTACTACAGACACTATCCATGGACACATCACACATACAACACAACCTACAACCAACAGACAATGAACACACACAATCACACAACCATACAACTTACGAATCCAAATACATATCAAAAACATCACATCATATCTATCATACCTTGCAGTAAACATGCACACGCACACTGTCAAAATCCACCAAGCCACACAACACACCAACAAACACATGTCAACACAAACACCACTCAATAGCATGACAACAAAATGTTTCAACCAGCACATGCCCATCACACAACACACACACCATCACTGCGGGCCAAAAGCACAGTACCATCCTCACATACTTCCCAAACAGTACAGGTAGCACAAGCACCACACACATACAAATAGACATAAAACCAATCTCAGCCAGGAACAACTCCATACTACAAAAAGAAATGCATGATAAAAATGGAACAACTAAACCAACAACATGTTGGTTTTAAATATTATTAGATATAAAAATATGAAAAACAAAGGCCTTACGTCAGTCCTCAGACAACAGTCTTGAATGCACAGAGTGCACATATGTGTGTCCTGAACTGGACCCCTGATTGCCATGTAACCTCCACAGTTAGGGGCATCAAGGGGGCAGGCAGGCACCTTATGGATTCTCTGGGGGAGTGGCAGAGAGGGGGTTTGGGCTTAGGTTTGGGAGGGGGGTCTTTGAGATGTGGCTTGGGAGGGGGTTTAGGTTTAGGCATAGGGGAGGGTTGGCTTTTTTAGGGAGGGGTAGATGTCTTGGCTGGGGGAGGGGTATGGGTACTGGCAGGGGGACAGGGGAGGCCTTGGAGATAGAAGGGATGGAAGCAAAACCTTTAGGGGTCTCACTGGGGGAGAGGAGAGCTTTTGACGCACAGAGATGATCATAGCAAAGGTTTTGGGTGTGGAGGGCGAGGGAGTGGTTTTAATAGGTGTTGGTGTGGATGTCCGGAGTGCATGTTTGTGTGAGATATGCTTGTGGGTGCTGGGTGTCTGTTGGGTGGGTGAGTGAGGGTGTTTATGTGTCTTGGGATGAGAGGGGGTGGAGGTGCTGGGGCTGCTGCGGTGGGTGGGTGACTGTGGGTATGGTGACTGTAGGTATGGTGGATGTGCTGCATGTAGTAGTGTCAGTGGTTGTGGTGCCTGTGGGGTTAAAGATGGGGTGGATGTTTGAGGGTTTGCTGTGGTGCTGCCTGTGAGTAGGATAGGTGTAGTAGCTGGATCTGTGAATGTTGGTGTGGTGTCTGCAGGTGTGTTAGGTGTGCTGTGTATGACTCTGGGGGTGGTGGGAGTGTCAGGTAAGGTTGTGACTGTTGCTGTGTTTGCATCTGAATGTTGCTTGTGTGCATACCGGTGGTGTGTCTTGTGGTGCTTATAGCTCTCTGAGCTATCCTTGGATGCTGAGGTGGATGCATGCCTGTCTGTTTGTGTGCTTTAGCTGGGTCTGAGAAGAGGGGTTTGGGATTGGGAAGAGGAAAATGGAGGGAGGACTGTAGACAGCGGGTGACTGGCTGCAATCAGTGTGGAGGCAAGAGCCTGAAAGGATCTCTGTAGGCCAGCCAGTGCACCGTGAATGCCCTCCAGGAACGCATTACTCTGTTGGATTTGAGTTTCCAGTCCCTGGTTGGCATTAAAGATGGTCGACTGACCCATAGAGATGGACCTCAGGAGGTCAATAGCCTCCTCACTGAAGGCAGCAGGGCTAACTGGGGGAGAGGTGCCTGCGGCAAAGGAGATGCCCACCGTCTTGGGTGAGAGGGCAGAGCAAACTTGGTTGGGGAGCTACAGGAAGGGCAGTGGTAGAAAGTGGAGTTGCAGACAGAAATGATGCTGGGGTGGTTCCAGATGGGTCTGCCACTGCCAGGGAGTGTCCACTGGGGGAGGATTCTGATGATAATGAACTCGATCCTGTCTCGCCCGTGGCACTCCCCTTGCCTTCTGGGCCACTTGGTCCCTTGATGTCGGTGGTATCATGGCTTGAGGTCCCATGGCCAGCAGCTTCCCCACTCGGCTGTGTCCCGTCTCCTTCACCTGCTGATACTGATGCTAAAAAACAGAGAGAGAGGTAGGGTCATCATATTCTTTTCAAACAGTAACATCACAGTGGAAACATTAATCAATATTACAACCACTTGTACTACACCCTCCGGGAGAACCAGGTTAGTGACAACATCATATCACAAATAGATACCACCTACACCCCTACATTGCAACAAGGTCACACACCAGCTAAGCCACATATTGCACACCTGACATACCATCATATCAGTAAGGCAATTACAATAACTATTCCATTACAACCTGACTTGCCAACATGAATCTGAGTCCCTATCCACAGCAACATAGTCAACCAGCAACCGAGCAATGGAAAATAGTGGTAACATTCATTTTAACATATCACATATACAACATACACACATTCCTACTTCTTTAGCTGATGTCATGTACCAGAAAAGGAACCCCATCATGTGCCAAACACAATTCACCATGTTGCATACAAGCCAAAACCTTTTCATATCACAGAGTCCACAACCTTTACTACTGACATTTGCAAACATGCAACAACTATACCTGCCGTTTAAATAATTGGAATATGATAGAGTCTAAACTTAAGTTGGTAACACATCTCCCAATAGTCATGTAGGACAGAATGATACATACTGTGTGGAGCTACTCATCTAAGTCATTCTCCACCAGTAAACAAAGTTATGTACACTTATAGGGCAAACTTAGCCCACAGGATTAACCCACAGACAAGCCCAGACACCATACCAACACCTTAAATGTAATGCACAACTGTCATGAACATGAAGGCCACATACAGTACAACGAATCATGAGGAGTGGCAACATCAGTAGCCCATTATTCAAGTGGCAAGATCACTATCCACACTTCAGACATGAGCATTCTTACATCTGTATATGAACAATACAATGCCTCAACACACGTCTGAGCTTAACATGTTAGAGACATACACCTTGAGGCAAGCCAAATGACTGACTACACGTACCATTCTAACAACATGTGAAGGTGAAATACCACACCTCAACACAATTCAGCACAAACTATAGGATTCCATACCAAAAGCCTATAAAACATATCCACAATATTAAAAGTAAGTATGTTGAAGTTGCATCACAATGGTGATATATGGCTGAATCTAACACTGTTATGTCAGAATATTAGTACCATGTACATGTTATTTGAATGGTAAGTGGCGACACAGCAGCTTTCTGTTGTGTTGTGGGCATGCTAAATTGGCCACAACATCTTGGTAATTGGTACAATCTAAACAGGTTTTTTTAGCAACCTCATGTGCTACTGGTATACAATACACATGATGTTGGCAAAAAACAGTTTAGATTGTACCAATTACCAAGATGTTGTGGCCTGTTTAGCATGCCAACAACACATTGGAACAGAAAATTGCTGTGCTGTGTAGCCGCTTACCATCCAAATAACATGTGCATGGGACTAATATTCTGAGCTCTCATTTCAATGATATGGGTTGCACTAGGAGTCTATACCCCCATGGTATAGTGCATGCAGGATGTCTATTCAGAGGAAACATCACACATGCCAATGTTTAGACCACGCTTACCAAAAGGGACACCTCCTAACAGATCTGAGTAGGTGCAGCAAGTGTGGCATGTGAAATGTCAGATTGAGATCACAGCCTCACATTAAATTGACACTCATTGGAAACCTCAGGAATAGGAGGCATGTACACAACTTGTCAGACTCAATGTTGAACATAGAGATGAATCAAGGGGTATTTGAATGGACAGAGGACTAAGACCAGGACAACTTGCCATCAGGATATTGGGAGTATGGATCTGTAGGTGGCAAGGAACAACCATCAGGGTACTAAGAGCAGTATAGTGGTACACATAAGACAAAGTCACATGTGCATCATCATATGCTGCTGTGCTCCGAGAGCGGCTGAAGAAATAATGCGCTGCTGACTCCGCAGCTGAAATCAATGCAGGGCTTGCAGTGCGGAAGGAAGATCGATGATCGGGGGTGGAGAAACGACAGACTGCATCGCTGATGGAGGTTGTTAACGTCGCAACCTACATTGCGCGGTTTTGCTATCACCGTGCGGCAGGATTTTCAACGCAAAGCTTGCTGGGCGTGGAAAAATGATACTACGCCTGCCCGGACCAGAATGCTGCCCAGATTGATGCATCGCTCCACTGATGGGAGGAAAAACAACGCACACCCACCTGACCGGAGAAGGAGAAACGACGCACGGTCTCGCTTGCGGTGAGAAATCGATGCACTGCTTATATTTTTCGACACACACTCGCCTGTGCATGTTATATTGATACCCAGGTACTTTTCAACTCTAACAGTGTTTTACCTGTTTGCAAAAGGATTTAAGACTCTTTTGCTCTTGAACTTAATATCTTGACTTGTGTATGTTGGATTTTTGTCGTTTTGTTTTTGTTTTGTTAGATAAATATTTTCTAATTTTCTTAACCTGTGTTGTGTCATTTTGTAGTGTTTTCATTAGGTTACTGTGTGTGTTGGTGCAAATACTTTACACCTAGCACTCTGAAGTTAAACCTGCCTGCTTGTGCCAAGCTACCAAGGGGGTGAGCGGAGGTTAGCTGAGGGTGGTTCTCCTTTACCCTGACTAGTGTGAGGGTCCTTGCTTGGACATTATGTTACCTGACTGCCAACCAAAGACCCTATTTCGAACAGTGTTCATTTTACCACCATCAGTGTGGTTTTAAGTGGCTCCAATGTCTGTTACTGAGATATGCATGCTGAATGTTAATTCAAGTTGTGTACAGAACTGTTACGTACATAGGGCCTGATTTATACTTTTTTTGCGCTCCAATGCAGCACTAACGTACAAAATTCAATTATATTCTGTAAGTTTGCGCCGCTTTTGCGTCAAAAAATGATGCAAATGCGGCACTAAAAATGTCTAAATCAGGCTCATAGCCTATTGTTTAGAACTGGCACAAAGTCACATTTGTAGTTATGAATAGAAAATGTGATGTTTGTGTTCCACTGTGGCCTATACCCTATCTTTGTCAATCACAGATTTGCAATTTGGCTGTTTGGCTCATCCTCATTTGACATTGTAAGACTGTGTCACAGGCAGATGGGATTTGCAGACTGATATGAGCAATGGACATGGATTAAATTAGGTACTGTTTTGCATGAGATTTGTGGTGTATGGATTCTATGCCAGGCTGTCATGACAGTGGTTTGGAAGTGTCCTTTTCAACAATAAAGACTTGTTTGGCATTCAAAGTGGCTCAAATGGTGGCATGTGTGTGTCTATTTGTGTCTAACATATGTCATTATGTGGTGTCCAAACACTCTACCATCATTACGGTTTGTGTTGTATGTAATCATACTTGTGCATAGCTGTCAGTGTGTTTCCTCTTTGCAGACCAATGTACATGTGTCTGAAGACTGACATAGGTGAGTGGCATGCCTACAGATACCTGACCATGGTGAGTGAAACGTTCCATGACTGGGGAGATTTGTACAAACCTCTGTCTGTTCAATGGTGTAAGGTCATTTGGGAGGGTGAGGTATGGGTATGTGATAAGGCTTTAGCAGCTGATATATTGAACCAATCTGTCTGCCTCCTGGGATGTTGATAGATTGACACGTCCCTAACTTCTGTATTCTGTGGGTTGGTACTGAGTGACATCTAAGCTGAAAGAGCATGACTTCACAATGTGCTGATTGCCATTCTACAAATAAATATGTGAAGATGTACAATGCAGGTGACTTGTGTCATGTGTATGTCACAGTCCCAATGCAATATGTATCCTGATTGTCCAGTACATGTGTGATGACCATAACAGATGTATAACATTGTAGAAGAACATTTTGGTACAATACTTGTCATACATCTCAGTTGTATATGGTTGATACATCATACTTACACTGGATCGGTGATTAAGTGGTATTTATTGGGGAGTGAACAACAAAATGAGTGAATTGAAAGAGAAATTAAATCAAATTAACAGTGGAGGGTTCAGTTATGGTAGATAAAATCATCATGGTAGCTGCTACATCATTTGGAAACACAGGTCCAGTGTCCTTGCACCATAGGAAAATGGAGTTAGGTATCAGAACAGTCAACAGAGTGTATCAGTCACACACCAGGGGAACCAATCAGGAGTGGTTCACTTCCTGGCAGTGGGTTTAGTCTTGGCATCTGCTCCGCCTGGTTAACTGGGTGTATGTCCACATTTGCAGGGGGTTCTTCTACTACAGAGGGTGGGGTGTCTGAGGCATTCCCTTCCCCTGGCAGGGCATCAATTCCACTAGTAACCACAGATGTCAAGGGGCCTGATTTCTCAAGTCTAGTGTAAGAGGCCTGATGTTGGGTGCCAAAGCTACTCACGGTAGTGTTGATGTCCCTCAGTACCCCAACAATTGAAGCTAGGATGGCACTGCTGCATGGATTACTGGTGATCTTCCCTCTGCAGATGTTTTATCTCCTCTATCATGGTCAGTACCTGGCTAATCATGCCTTGGAAATTTTGGTAGGCGCCCAAGACTTGGGAGGTGGTCTCCCTGTCAGTTGTGTCTCTTGGAGCCCCCATCCTCTGGCCCACACCATCCCTCCCACACATCCCTCCCACACACCCTACCCGCACATCCCTGTGCCTCTGGCACAGTGTGCCCACTCAAATTGGTGGCAGGACCATCATTGTTGGGGGTGACACGAGGAGACTCAGGTACCTATACTGGAGGCACACGATGGAAGAGACTGTCCTTGGGACACAGGCTTGCGGTGAATGATTGACTGAGATGTAGTTGCAACAGGGCTGGGAGGAATCGTTGTGGGTAGGGTGAGGCTGACAGTTGTTGACTGACCACGTGTCCCTGAAGGACCAGCTTTGTCATCAGTGTCAAGACATTCAGGGCTGTTTTCCTCACTGGGGCCTTCATCCAGAGGGGTAGTGATTGTCTCTGGTATTCTCTCCATGTTGGGGATGGCATGGTTGCCTATAGGAGAAGTGGAACACACATTTGGTGTAAGTGATGCAACAAATAATGCATAAATTAGACACCTAAACATGATGAAATGCACACACTGTCTTTACATGATCCCCTGACGTGACAATGGCAGCTGCCACTTAATCTGGGGAAGTGCAATGTGGAACACCGAAATTTGCAATTGCATACAGCATGCTCCATGCTCCGGGGGTAAGAAGTTGTTTAAATGGTTACAAATACCCTCGTATCTTGTCTCAGTGAAGACATGACAATGAACATTTCTCTCCTAGTAAGGTGTATGGCATCATTGAGCCAACTAGCAGCTGTATATTTCACAATAGTGTCAGAGCTGGCACACAAAATTGGTGTTACAATTTGCCCTGGACCTCTGTCTGGATGTACTGCAAGTATGTCCAGTTTGCCATTTAGGTTCCCCCCCAGGTGAGTACAAGACATATTATGGGATGATTTATCTGAGTCCAGTTTGGCATGGGACACAGCTATAGCTGTGATTTGCTTGTAATGGTACTTGTAGTGGGCCATTACATAGCTGTCATTGTCATGAAGTTTTAAATGGTGGACGATTCAGGTTGGTTTACTTTGATTGTGAGTTTCACATTCAAGCCATTTCAAATTTGGTGCACATTTCTGATTTTCTTAATAGAGGAACAGTGCCTTCTGGGAGTTGTAGTGCTGTCAGTTCCCAGGAATCCACGTGCCCTTCCCTAACACTATGGCCCAGGGTGAGTTTACTAGCCATGTGGCATGGCAGTAAGAGGTATTTGTAGATTTGGACAGGGGGTGGTGGGTGGTTTGGTCACTGGGTGATAAGTGAGCATGGAAGACAAAACTGTTTGGTGACATGAATGTTGTTGTGACTTACCCGGCTCCACTCCCCCAGGTATTCCTGTCAGGTCCTCAGGATGCAGGATGTCCAAGACCTTCTCCTCCCATGATGTGAACTGTGGGGGAGGAGGTGGGGGTCCACCGCCAGTCTTGCGGCCAGCCAGCTGGTGCCTGGACGCCATGGAACAAATCTTCCCTCTGAGGTCATTCCACCTCTTCCTGATGTCCTTCCTTGTGTGTGGGTAACCGCCTACTGTATTCACCCTGTCTACTATCCTTTGCCACAACTCCATTTTCCTGGCTATTGATGTTGGCTGGACCTGTGCTCCTAATAGATAAGGCTCTACCCTGACAATTTTGTCCACCATGACCCTCAACTCATCATCATTGAAATGTGGATTTTTTTGTGGAGACATGGTAGTAGTGGTACAGACGGTGAGCTAGGGAATACAAGGATGCAAAATGTTTGTGATGACGTGTGGGTTCTGTGATGTGAGTGGGCGGCAGCTGTTCTGTATTGTGTGGTTTTCTAAATGTTTTGTTGTGTATGTTGTGCAAATGTGGGATATGTGCTGAGTGTAATGTGTAGGGGAGCCAACTGTTTGTTTAGCTGGTTCTTTTGTTTTGGCTACTCTCTGGCTGTGAGTGGGGTTCTTGTTGTAAATGATTGTGGGTTGTGTAGGAGTTTGTCTTATAGTGCAGTGTGTAGGTGTGTCAGGTGTGTGAATGTGTGTCAGGTGTGGGATATGCAAACTATCCAATGTGGTGTAGTGTTCTGACTGATGTGAGTTCAGACCGCAGCGCTTCACACCGCCAATGGCTTTCCGCCATGTAAGATTTGTGGATTGTAAATAGATCAGCGTTACTCGTGACCTCTTTTCTTCCAATTGCCAGTGTCCAGGCGGTTTTGGTAAATTGGCTGTTTCTTGGTGGTCTTAACTGTGTATTTCTTAGTACGGTGGTTGAATGACCGCCAACATCGTGGTCTTTTTGGCAGCCACAACCGTGGTGATCTTACCATTAGACTGCCAAATTCGCAATGAGACCTAAGTCTCCAACAACACCAAGCAACTCTTGGACAGTGAATGAGCCAATATCAAATAAATAACTAAAACGTGTGTGTGTGTATGCGTACTTGTGATGTGATAGCCAAGGAGGGTGTGTACCTTAGCATTGCAATTACAAGGGATGGGGTCTGTGCCCTCATCCTCTTTAATGGCACAAAACTCCTCGGTAGCTTGATGCAACCTATAATAAATGGCATGAGTGTTCCGTACCAAAGTATTACATGTTGGATGTCTCCTAATAAGTCACTATCTATTGAGGCTCGTGACCAGATTCAAATGTAAGCAACCTTATTTTAATTAGGTGTCTGTGAACATAGAACATCGTGGAATCAAATACTATACTTGTGCCATACAAACATATCTTCATCTCGACATGTAACATTTCCTTTCTTAAATGGATGAGGAAGAAATGAGGGATCTCATAGGAACGGTACTCTCTTTATTATATTTGGTCCAACAGTCTTAATTTACATGAATAAAACACAATTCTTAAGATCACTATGGTATCTGCAGTAAATATTTAATACGGTTCCTAAAAGTCGCTGTCAACCATCTACAGGCTACTTTTCCCTCACTTTAACTAGCATAAGGTCTTTCATGTTGTTCCAGCCTTTCTATGATTGAACTCGCATCACCATAATTAATGCTGCCGTTCATGCTAAATTCCAATTCTAACTCATATTTTGTAATGGACAACACAATAGCTCATAAAAATGTGAATGACACAGCAAACATCAAGGGTCTAATTTACAACACCCACAATATGCAAGGGTTAAAGAAATGTCTGGTAGCTTTTTGCAGGGATTGAATATAGGAATCGGTTAAATAACTCTTGCACTTCTCGAGGCATAACATAGTTTCCATTTCACAGAATGCCAACTAATTTATCCAGCAATGGTTCAGTCCCTAAACAGCGGATAAGAGCAATTTCATTTTCGCAAATATCAATTGTTATATAAAAATGATTTAATTAGGGGAATAAACATATATGTATATATAGATATACATAAAATAGATATGTATAAAATGTGAATCTAATCTAAAGAAGAATACTATGAAATGGTTGAGTTTGACTTTCACCTGGTTCGGCAAATATAATTTAAAAACGACCTGTGAAGTAAAAAGGAAAAAAGAAAAAAAGTCACGTTAACAACCACTAGGTAACACTATGAGGCACATTTACAAAATAATTGTGCAACTCAGCGCATCCATGCAAGACAGCACAGTAACAACAGTTGATGAGCTGCGTTGCGCTATGTGGCGATTAGTGCAAAGCCTTTGCTAAAATATGGCACATCTCTCTTCTCCAGCGCTAGAGCACAAACAATGCACAGACCTTTCCTGTTTCGTTCCTCTTAAAGGCTCTTACGCACTCCCTACCTTAAATGCAGCATGTCACGTTTCAAAGATAATCGTGAAGAACTGGCAAGGGACTTATTTACACATCAACTTAGCTTGAACTTAACTGATACACAAACACAGAAGACTGATGGTTTAAAAGGGAAATTCCAGAAACTGAAAAAATTAAAGAAACAAGAATTAGCCAGGTGGTGGGATGGGATTACTTTACAAAAATGCCTAGACAACAAAAAAATACCTAGAGGTCTCAGAATTTAAATGTTTCCGACTTAGGAGGATTTGGATGATGAATCACTTAAAGATTGGGAGGATAATTTACAAAACACATTGTTTACCATGATGCGGATATTGATCAAACATACTGATAAAAAGGTTGCCAAGCTCCAGGGTGACATGGAAACACTAGAAAGAGAGATTGACGAAGTCCCCCAGAAAGATTTGGTAAAAAAAGAACTACGAAATTCTAGATAGGGTAGTTGAAGACTATCAAATCTACTTGCGAGACAAGAAACTACGTAAAGTCAAACGTGATGATCTAGATTATAAATTGGGTAGAATTTATACTTTTGCCTGCAAATATGATAATTTGAAGGTTCATGAACCCCTGAAAAGAAGGGGTGGAAGTGATACGGAATTATCAAGTGAAAGCTCCATGTCTTCATTGGACAGTGGTACTTCAAGAGAGAGTGGCCCTACCAAGCAAACCTCTCACAGTGCCTCAAATGTTTTAGTTGAAATGGAGAGACTACGTATGGGCACAAAAACGAATCGCAGAGAATCAAGACCAGAAGGGGTGGGAAACGATGGAGACAAAGGTTTGGAAAAACAAGGAGTTCGAACTCGGTCCAAAAAGGATTAGGACCCACTCCGCCTACAGACACGGAGGCAGAAGGGGATTTGGTCATAGTAAACCTATCTGATCGTCCTCTGAATACGACAGAATGCAATCTACTGAGTAAGGGCTTGAGATTCTGTCCTACTCAGACCATTGATCAAGTGGAGATTTTTGTGGACTTATTTAAATTTACCTGCCATTTAAAACTTAAGAACCATTTTTTCTCTACTAACGGGGGGGTTCCAAAATAGCACTCTCCCTTCTCAACTTCCAGCAGACATATCCACTGATGAAAGACATATGCCAACACATTTATGGGCAGATGTAGCAATTTCCGAATTTGTGATTCGGAAATTGCGAGTCGGTGTGACTCGCAATTTCCAAATCGCAAATTCGGATGCAGAACGGTGTCTCAGACACCGTCTGCGAATCGCTATGGGGTTAATGAGGTTAATGAGGTGGGTCGCATTTTTCGACCCCATAGCGATTCCCTGCACTCACAGGGATGGTGGCCTGCTGGAGACAGCAGACCTCCATGTCTGTGACTGCTTTTTAAAAAAAGCAGTATTTTTTTTTTTGTATTGCAGCCCGTTTTCCTGATTATGAAACCATTTGGTTTAGTTTTTTCAGAGTAGGCAGTGGTCCATTGGACCACAGCCTGCTCTGAAAAAACATTTTTGGCAACATTCACAAAGGGGAAGGGGTCCCATGGGGACCCCTTCCCTTTTGTGAATGGGTTTCCACCAGTGTGACACTGGTGGTAACTGTGAATTACTTTGCGACCGCGTTCGCGGTCATAAAGCAATTTAGCAACGCGGTGCGAGTCGCAAATAGGAAAGGGACACCCCTTCCTATTTGCGAGTCGCATTCCCATTTTGCGAGTCGGTACCGACTCGCAAAATGGGAATGAGCATCGCGATGTGCATTTTGCATGGTACAAACTGCAATTTTCGCAGTTTGCACCATGCAAAATGCTACCTACATCTGGCCCTTAATCTCTGATTTACACGACCTACAGCTCTTGATGTCTCTACGAAATGATAGAGAACTGGATATTGAGGATATTAGAACTGACTTAGGAATAATGGAAGATCTTCATCTGACCAGTGGTCTAAAATCACGTTCTAAATTTATACCAGCCAACACCCAACACCCACTGTAACATTGATCTGTTTGCTAACAAGGTCTCATCGGATTTACACAAGTGTTTGAACACATGCAAGAGTAATTGGCAGCAAATAAATAACTTGTCCATATCAGAGAGAAAGGCTCTCACCAGCCTCAAAACTGATCGGTCAATAGTGATCCGCGAGGCAGACAAAGGAGTGAACGTGGTGCGACTATATGGAAGAAATAAATAGACAGCTGGCCAATGTCACTTGTTACAAGCGCCTCACTAACAATCCAATTGGTGGTCTGACAGAATACATAAATGACAAATTATGGGGGTGGCATGAATTTGGCTTACTTTCTGATGATGAATATAAATATCTTCTTGTTACAAATCCAAGATACCCATGCATATATATCGTCCCAGAAATACATAAAAGGGGGTGACTTCCCCCCAGGGAGACCGATTATATCTGGGATTGATTCTCCTACTGAGAAGCTATCAGAATATGTGAATTTTTTTCTACAAAAGTTTGTCTGTAATTTGCCTTCTTTTATACAGAATAGTAAAGATATCCTTAACAAATTTGAAGACTGTCCTTGGTCTGATGACCTTATATTTGTTACCATGGATGTGAATAGCTTATTTACGTGCATTCACAATAACTTTGGTGTACAAGCAGTCACTTCTTATTTAAACACTCAGACTGCTGATCACGTTGCACACAACCAGATGCTTATAGAAATGATTGACATTAACTTGTCCAAGAATTATTTTCTACATAATACTGAGTGGTTTCAACAAACACAAGGGACCGCGATGGGTTCAAAATTTGCCCCGTCATACGCATGTCTGTTTATGGGCTGGTATGAGAAAATACACGCTTGGGGGAAATACGCCTCCCCTTGTTTTCTGGGAAGCTATATAGATGATATCATCATAATATGGAATGGGCCTATTGAACAGCTCACTAGGGGCCAGATGTAGCAAAAAGCCAATTTGCGACTTGCAAATTGCGATTCCCTGCGACTCGCAATTTGCAACTCGCAAATTGGTATGCAGAACGGTGTCTCAGACACCGTCTGCAAGTCGCTATGGGGTCGCAAAGACCCACCTCATTAATATTCATGAGGTGGGTCGCAAATTGCGGCCCCATAGCGAGTATAGGCACTCGCAAACATGGAGGCCTGCTGTAGTCAGCAGACCTCCATGTTCGGGACTGCTTTTAAATAAAGCATTTTTTTTTTTTTTAAGTGTAGCCCGTTTTCCTTAAAGGAAAACAAGCTGCACTTAAAAAAAAATCCGAAACCTTTAGTTTCGGTTTTTTTTTCAGGGTAGGTAGTGGTCCCTTGGACCACTACCTACCCTGAAAAAATATTTGTGGGTCCATTCACAAAGTGGAAGGGGTCACATGGGGACCCCTTCCAATTTGCGAGTGGGTTACCATCCACTTGAAGTGGATGGTAACTGCGATACCCTTTGCGACCGCATATGCGGTCGCAAATGGTATTGCATTCCACTCCGAATCGCAAATAGGAAGGGAACACCCCTTCCTATTTGCGATTCTGAAATGCATATTGCGAGTCGGTCCCGACTCGCAATATGCATTTCTGCATAGGGAAATGCGTTTAGCGAGTCGCAAACGGCAATTTTTGCCGTTTGCGACTCGCTAAACGTTTCCTGCATCTGGCCCAAGGTACCATGCTTTTCTCAACGACAACCCTTACGACGTAAAACTTATCTTACATTACAGTACACACACAATCGATTTTTTGGACATTAGATTCTTTATAGAGCATAACTGTATACAAAGTGTTTTATATAGAAAATCCACAGCTTGTAACAGTCCTCTTCATGTGACTAGTGCTCACCCACTTTCAGTGATCCACAATATTCCTTTTGGTGAGATGGTGTGTGTGAGAAGGAATTGTAGTACTAACGATAAATTCCTCACACAGATTCAACATGTCAAACAGAGATTCACCAAGAGAGGTTATAATAATAAGATTCTCCTTAAAGTGGAAAAACGCATTATGAACATATCCAGGAAAGTTACTCTGACTTCAAAATCTTGTAGAGACAACAAGAACCATATGGAATTGTTATCATTTGTGACCTGATATACAGCTCATAGTCAGGATATTTACAAAATTTTAAAAGGCCACTGGCATTTGTTGACTGATATTCCGGGACTTACAGGGCACCTACCTAGAAAACCAAAGATTAATTATTGCAGAGGAATGACACTTAGGGATCAACTTTGCCCCAGCTATGTTGCTGTCCCTAACTCAACTACATGGCTCCCCGCAATTTTGCTATAACAATACTAGGACACACACTATCAAATATTTCAACAACTGTAACACGAAATTTGTGATATATGTCTTAGGGTATGCATGCAATAAGATCTATGTGGGAAGTACCATACGTCCTCTAAAACTAAGAATACAGGAACACATACGCGCCATTAGGAACAATGACAGCAGATATCCTTTAACAGCCCAGATATCTTTGGTTCATCCTAATGATGCACAGATTTGGTTCCATGGGATAGATCACATTCTTATGCATCCTAGAGGTGGCAATAGGGAATTAAAATTACGCCAAAGGGAGGCAGCCTGGATTTTCCGCTTACGAGCAGTTGAGTTGGCCCTAACATCTATGATGAATTCCATTATTTTCTATAACACTGTGTCATTGTTCTAATCATTACTTTAATGCATCAATGGGACAATGTGGTGCACAAATGGAATGACAATTATTTACTGCTTTTTGAAATTATTTTACACTTGATTCTAATAGTTTTTACCATATGATGTATCAGGATCTGGTCTATCAGTGTATGGTCTGGGTAATATTCATCCACATTTCATGAATGTTAAACCTAATTTGATTTCTGTAATGTTGTTGTATGCACTGTAAGATTTGTATGGATCTCCATGTGACGAACATGTTGGACTCACCTTCCATCATAATTTGTATATAGATTTCATTTATACATCATTTATTTGACATATATGAAATATGTTAAGCATCAATCTAACTGTACGAAGCTTATGATTTGTATTGATTTTCTGGTGACTGACTTGTCTAGATTATCTTAATTATGCATTTTGTAAATTAGGTTTGTTGCCAATTTACCTGGCTCACCAATGTATTGAGCTGTGGAATTATTGGGTTAACATGTGCTTTTCTCCACTCCTCTCCTTTCCTCCCCGTGCCTTCTTTCTTTCTTTCCCTAACATTCAGTGGCATCCAGTCTGTATTAACAGGATCGTTGTTCTGACACCTTTAACCCCTTCGCTGCCAGGCCTTTTCCCCCTCAGATGCCAAGCCTTTTTTTGGCTATTTGGGGCAGTTTGTGCTTAGGCGCTCGTAACTTTTTGTTCACATAAGCTACCCACGCCAAATTTGCGTCCTTTTTTTCCAACATCATAGGGATTCTAGAGGTACCCAGACTTTGTGGGTTCCCCTGAAGGAGACCAAGAAATGAGCCAAAATACAGTGAAACTTTCGTTTTTTTCAAAAAAATGGGACAAAAGAGCTGCAGAAGAAGGCTTGTGTTTTTTCTCCTGAAAATGGCATCAACAAAGGGTTTGCAGTGCTAAAATCACCATCTTCCCAGCTTTTAGGAACAAGCAGACTTGAATCAGAAAACCTAATTTTTCAACACAATTTCGGCATTTTACTGGGACATACCCCATTTTTACTATTTTTGGCGCTATCAGCCTCCTTCCAGTTAGTGACAGAAATGGTTGTGAAACCAATGCTGGATCCCAGAAAGCTAAACATTTCTGAAACGTAGACAAAATTCTGAATTCAGTAAGGGGTCATTTGTGTAGATCCTACAAGGGTTTCCTACAGAAAACAACAGCTGAAATAAAAAAATATTGAAATTGAGGTAAAAAAACAGCCATTTTTCTCCATGTTTTACTCTGTAACTTTTTCCTGCGATGTCAGATTTTTAAAAGCAATATACCGTTACGTCAGCCGGACACTTCTGGTTGTGGGGATATATAGGGCTTGTAGGTTAATCAAGAACCCTAGGTACCCAGAGCCAATAAATGAGCTGCACCTTGCAATGGGTTTTAATTCTATACCGGGTATACAGCAATTCATTTGCTGAAATATAAAAAGTGAAAAATAGGTATCAAGAAAACTTTTGTATTTCCAAAAAAGCCACAAGATAAGGTGTTGAGAAGCAGTGGTTATTTGCACATCTCTGAATTCTGGGGTCCCCATACTAGCATGTGAATTACAGGGCATTTCTCAAATAGACGTCTTTTTTACACACTGTCTTACATTTGGAAGGAAAAAATGTAGAGAAAGACAAGGGGCAATAACACTTGTTTTGCTGTTCTGTGTTTCCCCAAGTCTCCCTATAAAAATGGTACCTCACCTGCGTGGGTAGGCCTAGCGCCCACGACAGGATATGCCCCAAAACACGACGTGGACACATCACATTTTCAGAAAGAAAACAGAGCTGTTTTTTACAAAGTGCCTAGCTGTGGATTTTGGCCTCTAGCTCAGCCGGCACCTGGGGAAACCTGGCAAACCTGTGCATTTCTGAAAACTAGACACCTAGGGGAATCCAAGATGGGGTGACTTGTGGGGCTCGGACCAGGTTCTGTTACCCATAATCCTTTCCAAACCTCAAAATTTGGCCAAAAAAACACTTTTTCCTGTCCTTTTGGTGACAGAAAGTTCTGGAATCTGAGAGGAGCCACAAATGCTCTTCCACCCAGCGTTCCCCCAAGTCTCCCGATAAATATGGTACCTCACTTGTGTGGGTAGGCCTAGCGCCCGCAACAGGATATGCCCCAAAACACGACGTGGACACATCACATTTTCAGAAAGAAAACAGAGCTGTTTTTTACAAAGTGCCTAGCTGTGGATTTTGGCCTCTAGCTCAGCCGGCACCTGGGGAAACCAAGCAAACTTGCACATTTTTGAAAACTAGACACCTAGGGGAATCCAAGCTGGGGTGACTTGTGGGGCTCTGACCAGGTTCTGTTACCCAGAATCCTTTGCAAACCTCAAAATGTGGCCAAAAAAACACTTTTTTCCTGTCATTTCGGTGACAGAAAGTTCTGGAATCTGGGAGGAGCCACAAATTTCCTTCCACCCAGCGTTCCCCCAAGTCTCCCGATAAAAAAGGTACCTCACTTGTGTGGGTACGCATAGCGCCCGCGACAGGATATGCCCCAAAACACGACGTGGACACATCACATTTTCAGAAAGAAAACAGAGCTGTTTTTCACAAAGTGCCTAGCTATGGATTTTGTCCTCTAGCTCAGCCGGCACCTGGGGAAACCAAGCAAACCTGCGCATTTTTGAAAACTAGACACCTAGGGAAATCCAAGATGGGGTGGCTTGTGGGGCTCTGACCAGGTTCTGTTACCCAGAATCCTTTGCAAACCTCAACATTTGGCCAAAAAAACACTTTTTCCGGTCATTTCGGTGACAGAAAGTTCTGGGATCTGAGAGGAGCCACAAAGGTCCTTCCACCCAGCGTTCCCCCAAGTCTCCCGATAAAAATGGTACCTCACTTGTGTGGGTAGGCCTAGCGCCCGCGACAGGATATGCCCCAAAACACGACGTGGACACAACACATTTTCAGAAAGAAAACAGAGCTGTTTTTTACAAAATGCCTAGCTGTGGAGTTTGACCTCTAGCTCAGCAGGCACCTGGGGAAACCTAGCAAACCTGTGCATTTTTGAAAACTAGACACCTAGGGGAATCCAAGATGGGGTGATTTGTGGGGCTCTGACCAGGTTCTGTTACCCAGAATCCTTTGCAAACCTCAAAATTTGGCCAAAAAAACACTTTTTCCTCACATTTCGGTGACAGAAAGTTCTGGGATCTGAGAGGAGCCACAAATTTCCTTCCATCCAGCGTTCCCCTAAGTCTCCCGATAAAAATGGTATCTCACTTGTGTGGGTAGGCCTAGCGCCTGCGACAGGATATGCCCCAAAACACGACATGGACACATCACATTATCAGAAAGAAAACAGAGCTGTTTTTTACAAAGTGCCTAGCTGTGGATTTTGGCCTCTAGCTCAGCCGGCTCAGCTGGGGAAACCTAGCAAACCTGCGCATTTTTGAAAACTAGACACCTAGGGGAATCCAAGATGGGGTGACTTGTGGGGCTCTGACCAGGTTCTGTTACCCAGAACCCTTTGCAAACCTCAAAATGTGGCCAAAAAAACACTTTTTCCTCGCATTTCGGTGACAGAAAGTTCTGGGATCTGAGAGGAGCCACAAATTTCCTTCCATCCAGCGTTCCCCTAAGTCTCCCGATAAAAATGGTACCTCACTTGTGTGGGTAGGCCTAGCCCCCGCGACAGGATATGCCCCAAAACACGACGTGGACACATCACATTTTCAGAAAGAAAACATAGCTGTTTTTTACAAAGTGCCTAGCTGTGGATTTTTGCCTCTAGCTCAGCCGGCACCTGGGGAAACCTAGCAAACCTGCACATTTTTGAAAACTAGACACCTAGGGGAATGCAAGATGGGGTGACTTGTGGGACTCTGACCAGGTTCTGTTACCCAGAATCCTTTCCAAACCTCAAAATGTGGCCAAAAAAACACTTTTTCCTGTCCTTTCGGTGACAGAAGGTTCTGGGATCTGAGAGGAGCCACAAATTTCCTTCCATCCAGCGTTCCCCTAAGTCTCCCGATAAAAATGGTACCTCACTTGTGTGGGTAGGCCTAGCGCCCGCGACAGGATATGCCCCAAAACACGACGTGTACACATCACATTTTCAGAAAGAAAACAGAGCTGTTTTTTACAAAGTGCATAGCTGTGGATTTTGGCCACTAGCTCAGCTGGCACCTGGGGAACCAGGCAAACCTGCGCATTTTTTAAAACTAGACACCTAGGGAAATCCAAGATGGGGTGGCTTGTGGGGCTCTGACCAGGTTCTGTTACCCAGAATCCTTTGCAAACCTCAACATTTGGCCAAAAAAACACTTTTTCCTGTCATTTCGGTGACAGAAAATTCTGGGATCTGAGAGGAGCCACAAATTTCCTTCCACCCAGCGTTCCCCCAAGACTCCCGATAAAAATGGTACCTCACTTGTGTGGGTAGGCCTAGCGCCCGCGACAGGATATGCCCCAAAACACGACGTGGACACATCACATTTTCAGAAAGAAAACAGAGCTGTTTTTTACAAAGTGCATAGCTGTGCATTTTGGCCACTAGCTCAGCTGGCACCTGGGGAACCAGGCAAACCTACGCATTTTTTAAAACTAGACACCTACGGAAATCCAAGATGGGGTGGCTTGTGGGGCTCTGACCAGGTTCTGTTACCCAGAATCCTTTGCAAACCTCAACATTTGGCCAAACAAACACTTTTTCCTGTCATTTCGGTGACAGAAAGTTCTGGGATCTGAGAGGAGCCACAAAGTTCCTTCCACCCAGCGTTCCCCCAAGTCTCCAGATAAAAATGGTACCTCACTTGTGTGGGTAGGCCTAGCGCCCGCGACAGGATATGCCCCAAAACACGACGTGGACACAACACATTTTTAGGAAGAAAACAGAGCTGTTTTTTACAAAATGCCTAGCTGTGGAGTTTGACCTCTAGCTCAGCAGGCACCAGGGGAAACCTAGCAAACCTGAGCATGTTTGAAAACTAGACACCTAGGGGAATCCAAGATGGGGTGATTTGTGGGGCTCTGACCAGGTTCTGTTACCCAGAATCCTTTGCAAACCTCAAAATTTGGCCAAAAAAACACTTTTTCCTCACATTTCAGTGACAGAAAGTTCTGGGATCTGAGAGGAGCCACAAATGTCCTTCCATCCAGCGTTCCCCTAAGTCTCCCGATAAAAATGGTATCTCACTTGTGTGGGTAGGCCTAGCGCCTGCGACAGGATATGCCCCAAAACACGACGTGGACACATCACATTATCAGAAAGAAAACAGAGCTGTTTTTTACAAAGTGCCTAGCTGTGGATTTTGGCCTCTAGCTCAGCCGGCTCAGCTGGGGAAACCTAGCAAACCTGCACATTTTTGAAAACTAGACACCTAGGGGAATCCAAGATGGGGTGACTTGTGGGGCTCTTACCAGGTTCTGTTACCCAGAATCCTTTGCAAACCTCAAAATGTGGCCAAAAAAACACTTTTTCCTCACATTTCGGTGACAGAAAGTTCTGGGATCTGAGAGGAGCCACAAATTTCCTTCCATCCAGCGTTCCCCTAAGTCTCCCGATAGAAATGGTACCTCACTTGTGTGGGTAGGCCTAGCCCCCGCGACAGGATATGCCCCAAAACACGACGTGGACACATCACATTTTCAGAAAGAAAACATAGCTGTTTTTTACAAAGTGACAAGCTGTGGATTTTGGCCTCTAGCTCAGCCGGCACCTGGGGAAACCTGGCAAACCTGTGCATTTCTGAAAACTAGACACCTAGGGGAATCCAAGATGGGGTGACTTGTGGGGCTCGGACCAGGTTCTGTTACCCATAATCCTTTCCAAACCTCAAAATTTGGCCAAAAAAACACTTTTTCCTGTCCTTTTGGTGACAGAAAGTTCTGGAATCTGAGAGGAGCCACAAATGCTCTTCCACCCAGCGTTCCCCCAAGTCTCCCGATAAATATGGTACCTCACTTGTGTGGGTAGGCCTAGCGCCCGCAACAGGATATGCACCAAAACACGACGTGGACACATCACATTTTCAGAAAGAAAACAGAGCTGTTTTTTACAAAGTGCCTAGCTGTGGATTTTGGCCTCTAGCTCAGCCGGCACCTGGGGAAACCAAGCAAACTTGCACATTTTTGAAAACTAGACACCTAGGGGAATCCAAGCTGGGGTGACTTGTGGGGCTCTGACCAGGTTCTGTTACCCAGAATCCTTTGCAAACCTCAAAATGTGGCCAAAAAAACACTTTTTTCCTGTCATTTCGGTGACAGAAAGTTCTGGAATCTGGGAGGAGCCACAAATTTCCTTCCACCCAGCGTTCCCCCAAGTCTCCCGATAAAAAAGGTACCTCACTTGTGTGGGTACGCATAGCGCCCGCGACAGGATATGCCCCAAAACACGACGTGGACACATCACATTTTCAGAAAGAAAACAGAGCTGTTTTTCACAAAGTGCCTAGCTATGGATTTTGTCCTCTAGCTCAGCCGGCACCTGGGGAAACCAAGCAAACCTGCGCATTTTTGAAAACTAGACACCTAGGGAAATCCAAGATGGGGTGGCTTGTGGGGCTCTGACCAGGTTCTGTTACCCAGAATCCTTTGCAAACCTCAACATTTGGCCAAAAAAACACTTTTTCCTGTCATTTCGGTGACAGAAAGTTCTGGGATCTGAGAGGAGCCACAAAGGTCCTTCCACCCAGCGTTCCCCCAAGTCTCCCGATAAAAATGGTACCTCACTTGTGTGGGTAGGCCTAGCGCCCGCGACAGGATATGCCCCAAAACACGACGTGGACACAACACATTTTCAGAAAGAAAACAGAGCTGTTTTTTACAAAATGCCTAGCTGTGGAGTTTGACCTCTAGCTCAGCAGGCACCTGGGGAAACCTAGCAAACCTGTGCATTTTTGAAAACTAGACACCTAGGGGAATCCAAGATGGGGTGATTTGTGGGGCTCTGACCAGGTTCTGTTACCCAGAATCCTTTGCAAACCTCAAAATTTGGCCAAAAAAACACTTTTTCCTCACATTTCGGTGACAGAAAGTTCTGGGATCTGAGAGGAGCCACAAATTTCCTTCCATCCAGCGTTCCCCTAAGTCTCCCGATAAAAATGGTATCTCACTTGTGTGGGTAGGCCTAGCGCCTGCGACAGGATATGCCCCAAAACACGACGTGGACACATCACATTATCAGAAAGAAAACAGAGCTGTTTTTTACAAAGTGCCTAGCTGTGGATTTTGGCCTCTAGCTCAGCCGGCTCAGCTGGGGAAACCTAGCAAACCTGCGCATTTTTGAAAACTAGACACCTAGGGGAATCCAAGATGGGGTGACTTGTGGGGCTCTGACCAGGTTCTGTTACCCAGAACCCTTTGCAAACCTCAAAATGTGGCCAAAAAAACACTTTTTCCTCGCATTTCGGTGACAGAAAGTTCTGGGATCTGAGAGGAGCCACAAATTTCCTTCCATCCAGCGTTCCCCTAAGTCTCCCGATAAAAATGGTACCTCACTTGTGTGGGTAGGCCTAGCCCCCGCGACAGGATATGCCCCAAAACACGACGTGGACACATCACATTTTCAGAAAGAAAACATAGCTGTTTTTTACAAAGTGCCTAGCTGTGGATTTTGGCCTCTAGCTCAGCCGGCACCTGGGGAAACCTAGCAAACCTGCACATTTTTGAAAACTAGACAGCTAGGGGAATGCAAGATGGGGTGACTTGTGGGACTCTGACCAGGTTCTGTTACCCAGAATCCTTTCCAAACCTCAAAATGTGGCCAAAAAAACACTTTTTCCTGTCCTTTCGGTGACAGAAGGTTCTGGGATCTGAGAGGAGCCACAAATTTCCTTCCATCCAGCGTTCCCCTAAGTCTCCCGATAAAAATGGTACCTCACTTGTGTGGGTAGGCCTAGCGCCCGCGACAGGATATGCCCCAAAACACGACGTGTACACATCACATTTTCAGAAAGAAAACAGAGCTGTTTTTTACAAAGTGCATAGCTGTGGATTTTGGCCACTAGCTCAGCTGGCACCTGGGGAACCAGGCAAACCTGCGCATTTTTTAAAACTAGACACCTAGGGAAATCCATGATGGGGTGGCTTGTGGGGCTCTGACCAGGTTCTGTTACCCAGAATCCTTTGCAAACCTCAACATTTGGCCAAAAAAACACTTTTTCCTGTCATTTCGGTGACAGAAAATTCTGGGATCTGAGAGGAGCCATAAATTTCCTTCCACCCAGCGTTCCCCCAAGACTCCCGATAAAAATGGTACCTCACTTGTGTGGGTAGGCCTAGCGCCCGTGACAGGATATGCCCCAAAACACGATATGGACACATCACATTTTCAGAACGAAAACAGAGCTGTTTTTTACAAAGTGCCTAGCTGTGGAGTTTGGCCTCTAGCTCAGCCGGCACCTGGAGAAACCTAGCAAACCTCCGCATTTTTGAAAACTAGACACCTAGGGGAATCCAAGATGGGGTGATTTGTGGGGCTCTGACCAGGTTCTGTTACCCAGAATCCTTTGCAAACCTCAAAATTTGGCCAAAAAAACACTTTTTCCTCACATTTCGGTGACAGAAAGTTCTGGGATCTGAGAGGAGCCACAAATTTCCTTCCATCCAGCGTTCCCCTAAGTCTCCCGATAAAAATGGTATCTCACTTGTGTGGGTAGGCCTAGCGCCTGCGACAGGATATGCCCCAAAACACGACGTGGACACATCACATTATCAGAAAGAAAAAAGAGCTGTTTTTTACAAAGTGCCTAGCTGTGGATTTTGGCCTCTAGCTCAGCCGGCTCAGCTGGGGAAACCTAGCAAACCTGCGCATTTTTGAAAACTAGACACCTAGAGGAATCCAAGATGGGGTGACTTGTGGGGCTCTGACCAGGTTCTGTTACCCAGAACCCTTTGCAAACCTCAAAATGTGGCCAAAAAAACACTTTTTCCTCGCATTTCGGTGACAGAAAGTTCTGAGATCTGAGAGGAGCCACAAATTTCCTTCCATCCAGCGTTCCCCTAAGTCTCCCGATAAAAATGGTACCTCACTTGTGTGGGTAGGCCTAGCCCCCGCGACAGGATATGCCCCAAAACACGACGTGGACACATCACATTTTCAGAAAGAAAACATAGCTGTTTTTTACAAAGTGCCTAGCTGTGGATTTTGGCCTCTAGCTCAGCCGGCACCTGGGGAAACCTAGCAAACCTGCACATTTTTGAAAACTAGACACCTAGGGGAATGCAAGATGGGGTGACTTGTGGGACTCTGACCAGGTTCTGTTACCCAGAATCCTTTCCAAACCTCAAAATGTGGCCAAAAAAACACTTTTTCCTGTCCTTTCGGTGACAGAAGGTTCTGGGATCTGAGAGGAGCCACAAATTTCCTTCCATCCAGCGTTCCCCTAAGTCTCCCGATAAAAATGGTACCTCACTTGTGTGGGTAGGCCTAGCGCCCGCGACAGGATATGCCCCAAAACACGACGTGTACACATCACATTTTCAGAAAGAAAACAGAGCTGTTTTTTACAAAGTGCATAGCTGTGGATTTTGGCCACTAGCTCAGCTGGCACCTGGGGAACCAGGCAAACCTGCGCATTTTTTGAAACTAGACACCTAGGGAAATCCAAGATGGGGTGGCTTGTGGGGCTCTGACCAGGTTCTGTTACCCAGAATCCTTTGCAAACCTCAACATTTGGCCAAAAAAACACTTTTTCCTGTCATTTCGGTGACAGAAAATTCTGGGATCTGAGAGGAGCCATAAATTTCCTTCCACCCAGCGTTCCCCCAAGACTCCCGATAAAAATGGTACCTCACTTGTGTGGGTAGGCCTAGCGCCCGTGACAGGATATGCCCCAAAACACGATGTGGACACATCACATTTTCAGAACGAAAACAGAGCTGTTTTTTACAAAGTGCCTAGCTGTGGAGTTTGGCCTCTAGCTCAGCCGGCACCTGGAGAAACCTAGCAAACCTCCGCATTTTTGAAAACTAGAAACCTAGGGGAATCCAAGATGGGGTGATTTGTGGGGCTCTGACCAGGTTCTGTTACCCAGAATCCTTTGCAAACCTCAAAATTTGGCCAAAAAAACACTTTTTCCTCACATTTCGGTGACAGAAAGTTCTGGGATCTGAGAGGAGCCACAAATTTCCTTCCATCCAGCGTTCCCCTAAGTCTCCCGATAAAAATGGTATCTCACTTGTGTGGGTAGGCCTAGCGCCTGCGACAGGATATGCCCCAAAACACGACGTGGACACATCACATTATCAGAAAGAAAAAAGAGCTGTTTTTTACAAAGTGCCTAGCTGTGGATTTTGGCCTCTAGCTCAGCCGGCTCAGCTGGGGAAACCTAGCAAACCTGCACATTTTTGAAAACTAGACACCTAGGGGAATCAAAGATGGGGTGACTTGTGGGGCTCTGACCAGGTTCTGTTACCCAGAATCCTTTGCAAACCTCAAAATGTGGCCAAAAAAACACTTTTTCCTCACATTTCGGTGACAGAAAGTTCTGGGATCTGAGAGGAGCCACAAATTTCCTTCCATCCAGCGTTCCCCTAAGTCTCCCGATAGAAATGGTACCTCACTTGTGTGGGTAGGCCTAGCCCCCGCGACAGGATATGCCCCAAAACACGACGTGGACACATCACATTTTCAGAAAGAAAACATAGCTGTTTTTTACAAAGTGCCTAGCTGTGGATTTTGGCCTCTAGCTCAGCCGGCACCTTGGGAAACCTAGCAAACCTGCACATTTTTTAAAACTAGACACCTAGGGGAATCAAAGATGGGGTGACTTGTGGGACTCTGACCAGGTTCTGTTACCCAGAATCCTTTCCAAACCTCAAAATTTGGCCAAAAAAACACTTTTTCCTGTCCTTTCGGTGACAGAAGGTTCTGGGATCTGAGAGGAGCCACAAATTTCCTTCCATCCAGCGTTCCCCTAAGTCTCCCGATACAAATGGTACCTCACTTGTGTGGGTAGGCCTAGCGCCCGCGACAGGATATGCCCCAAAACACGACGTGGACACATCACATTTTCAGAAAGAAAACAGAGCTGTTTTTTACAAAGTGCATAGCTGTGGATTTTGGCCACTAGCTCAGCTGGCACCTGGGGAACCAGGCAAACCTGCGCATTTTATAAAACTAGACACCTAGGGGACTCCAAGATGGGGTGACTTGTGGGACTCTGACCAGGTTCTGTTACCCAGAATCCTTTGCAAACCTCAAAATTTGGCAAAAAAAACACTTTTTCCTGTCCTTTCGGTGACAGAAGGTTCTGGGATCTGAGAGGAGCCACAAATTTCCTTCCATCCAGCGTTCCCCTAAGTCTCCCGATAAAAATGGTACCTCACTTGTGTGGGTAGGCCTAGCGCCCGCGACAGGATATGCCCCAAAACACGATGTGGACACATCACATTTTCAGAACGAAAACAGAGCTGTTTTTTACAAAGTGCCTAGCTGTGGAGTTTGGCCTCTAGCTCAGCCGGCACCTGGAGAAACCTAGCAAACCTCCGCATTTTTGAAAACTAGACACCTAGGGGAATCCAAGATGGGGTGACTTGTGGGGCTCTGACCAGGTTCTGTTACACAGAATCCTGTGCAAACCTCACAATTTGGCCAAAAAAACACTTTTTCCTCACATTTCGGTGACAGAAAGTTCTGGGATCTAAGAGGAGCCACAAATTTCCTTCCATCCAGCGTTCCCCTAAGTCTCCCGATAAAAATGGTACCTCACTTGTGTGGGTAGGCCTAGCGCCCGCGACAGGATATGCCCCAAAACACGACATGGACACATCACATTTTCAGAAAGAAAACAGAGCTGTTTTTTACAAAATGCCTAGCTGTGGATTTTGGCCTCTAGCTCAGCCGGCACCTGGGTAAACCTAGCAAACCTGCACATTTTTGAAAACTAGACACCTAGGGGACTCCAAGATGGGGTGACTTGTGGGACTCTGACCAGGTTCTGTTACCCAGAATCCTTTGCAAACCTCAAAATTTGGCCAAAAAAACACTTTTTCCTGTCCTTTCGGTGACAGAAGGTTCTGGGATCTGAGAGGAGCCACAAATTTCCTTCCATCCAGCGTTCCCCTAAGTCTCCCGATAAAAATGGTACCTCACTTGTGTGGGTAGGCCTAGCGCCCGCGACAGGATATGCCCCAAAACACGACATGGACACATCACATTTTCAGAAAGAAAACAGAGCTGTTTTTTACAAAGTGCATAGCTGTGGATTTTGGCCACTAGCTCAGCTGGCACCTGGGGAACCAGGCAAACCTGCGCATTTTTTAAAACTAGACACCTAGGGAAATCCAAGATGGGGTGGCTTGTGGGGCTCTGACCAGGTTCTGTTACCCAGAATCCTTTGCAAACCTCAACATTTGGCCAAAAAAACACTTTTTCCTGTCATTTCGGTGACAGAAAGTTCTGGGATCTGAGAGGAGCCACAAAGTTCCTTCCACCCAGCGTTCCCCCAAGTCTCCAGATAAAAATGGTACCTCACTTGTGTGGGTAGGCCTAGCGCCCGCGATAGGATATGCCCCAAAACACGACGTGGACACAACACATTTTTAGGAAGAAAACAGAGCTGTTTTTTACAAAATGCCTAGCTGTGGAGTTTGACCTCTAGCTCAGCAGGCACCTGGGGAAACCTAGCAAACCTGTGCATTTTTGAAAACTAGACACCTAGGGGAATCCAAGATGGGGTGATTTGTGGGCCTCTGACCAGGTTCTGTTACCCAGAATCCTTTGCAAACCTCAAAATTTGGCCAAAAAAACACTTTTTCCTCACATTTCGGTGACAGAAAGTTCTGGGATCTGAGAGGAGCCACAAATTTCCTTCCATCCAGCGTTCCCCTAAGTCTCCCGATAAAAATGGTATCTCACTTGTGTGGGTAGGCCTAGCGCCTGCGACAGGATATGCCCCAAAACACGACGTGGACACATCACATTATCAGAAAGAAAACAGAGCTGTTTTTTACAAAGTGCCTAGCTGTGGATTTTGGCCTCTAGCTCAGCCGGCTCAGCTGGGGAAACCTAGCAAACCTGCGCATTTTTGAAAACTAGACACCTAGGGGAATCCAAGATGGGGTGACTTGTGGGGCTCTGACCAGGTTCTGTTACCCAGAATCCTTTGCAAACATCAAAATGTGGCCAAAAAAACACTTTTTCCTCACATTTCGGTGACAGAAAGTTCTGGGATCTGAGAGGAGCCACAAATTTCCTTCCATCCAGCGTTCCCCTAAGTCTCCCGATAGAAATGGTACCTCACTTGTGTGGGTAGGCCTAGCCCCCGCGACAGGATATGCCCCAAAACACGACGTGGACACATCACATTTTCAGAAAGAAAACATAGCTGTTTTTTACAAAGTGCCTAGCTGTGGATTTTGGCCTCTAGCTCAGCCGGCACCTGGGGAAACCTAGCAAACCTGCACATTTTTTAAAACTAGACAACTAGGGGAATCAAAGATGGGGTGACTTGTGGGACTCTGACCAGGTTCTGTTACCCAGAATCCTTTCCAAACCTCAAAATTTGGCCAAAAAAACACTTTTTCCTGTCCTTTCGGTGACAGAAGGTTCTGGGATCTGAGAGGAGCCACAAATTTCCTTCCATCCAGCGTTCCCCTAAGTCTCCCGATACAAATGGCACCTCACTTGTGTGGGTAGGCCTAGCGCCCGCGACAGGATATGCCCCAAAACACGACGTGGACACATCACATTTTCAGAAAGAAAACAGAGCTGTTTTTTACAAAGTGCATAGCTGTGGATTTTGGCCACTAGCTCAGCTGGCACCTGGGGAACCAGGCAAACCTGCGAATTTTTTAAAACTAGACACCTAGGGGACTCCAAGATGGGGTGACTTGTGGGACTCTGACCAGGTTCTGTTACCCAGAATCCTTTGCAAACCTCAAAATTTGGCCAAAAAAACACTTTTTCCTGTCCTTTCGGTGACAGAAGGTTCTGGGATCTGAGAGGAGCCACAAATTTCCTTCCATCCAGCGTTCCCCTAAGTCTCCCGATAAAAATGGTACCTCACTTGTGTGGGTAGGCCTAGCGCCCGCGACAGGATATGCCCCAAAACACGACGTGGACACATCACATTTTCAGAAAGAAAACAGAGCTGTTTTTTACAAAGTGCATAGCTTTGGATTTTGGCCACTAGCTCAGCTGGCACCTGGGGAACAAGGCAAACCTGCGCATTTTTTAAAACTAGACACCTAGGGAAATCCAAGATGGGGTGGCTTGTGGGGCTCTGACCAGGTTCTGTTACCCAGAATCCTTTGCAAACCTCAACATTTGGCCAAAAAAACACTTTTTCCTGTCATTTCGGTGACAGAAAGTTCTGGGATCTGAGAGGAGCCACAAAGTTCCTTCCACCCAGCGTTCCCCCAAGTCTCCCGATAAAAATGGTACCTCACTTGTGTGGGTAGGCCTAGCGCCCGCGACAGGATATGCCCCAAAACACGACGTGGACACAACACATTTTCAGAAAGAAAACAGAGCTGTTTTTTACAAAATGCCTAGCTGTGGAGTTTGACCTCTAGCTCAGCAGGCACCTGGGGAAACCTAGCAAACCTGCGCATTTTTGAAAACTAGACACCTAGGGGAATCCAAGATGGGGTGACTTGTGGGGCTCTGACCAGGTTTTGTTACCCAGAATCCTTTGCAAACCTCAAAATGTGGCCAAAAAAACACTTTTTCCTCACATTTCGGTGACAGAAAGTTCTGGGATCTGAGAGGAGCCACAAATTTCCTTCCATCCAGCGTTCCCCTAAGTCTCCCGATAAAAATGGTACCTCACTTGTGTGGGTAGGCCTAGCCCCCACGACAGGATATGCCCCAAAACACGACGTGGACACATCACATTTTGAGAAAGAAAACATAGCTGTTTTTTACAAAGTGCCTAGCTGTGGATTTTGGCCTCTAGCTCAGCCGGCACCTGGGGAAACCTAGCAAACCTGCACATTTTTGAAAACTAGACACCTAGGGGAATCCAAGATGGGGTGACTTGTGGGACTCTGACCAGGTTCTGTTACCCAGAATCCTTTCCAAACCTCAAAATTTGGCCAAAAAAACACTTTTTCCTGTCCTTTCGGTGACAGAAGGTTCTGGGATCTGAGAGGAGCCACAAATTTCCTTCCATCCAGCGTTCCCCTAAGTCTCCCGATAAAAATGGTACCTCACTTGTGTGGGTAGGCCTAGCGCCCGCGACAGGATATGCCCCAAACAACGACGTGGACACATCACATTTTCAGAAAGAAAACAGAGCTGTTTTTTACAAAGTGCATAGCTGTGGATTTTGGCCACTAGCTCAGCTGGCACCTGGGGAGCCAGGCAAACCTGCGCATTTTTTAAAACTAGACACCTAGGGAAATCCAAGATGGGGTGGCTTGTGGGGCTCTGACCAGGTTCTGTTACCCAGAATCCTTTGCAAACCTCAACATTTGGCCAAAAAAACACTTTTTCCTGTCATTTCGGTGACAGAAAGTTCTGGGATCTGAGAGGAGCCCCAAATTTCCTTCCACCCAGCGTTCCCCCAAGTCTCCAAATGGTACCTCACTTGTGTGGGTAGGCCTAGCGCCCGTGACAGGATATGCCCCAAAACACGACGTGGACACATCACATTTTCAGAACGAAAACAGAGCTGTTTTTTACAAAGTGCCTAGCTGTGGAATTTGGCCTCTAGCTCAGCCGGCACCTGGAGAAACCTAGCAAACCTGCACATTTTTGAAAACTAGACACCTAGGGGACTCCAAGATGGGGTGACTTGTGGGACTCTGACCAGGTTCTGTTACCCAGAATCCTTTGCAAACCTCAAAATTTGGCCAAAAAAACACTTTTTCCTGTCCTTTCGGTGACAGAAGGTTCTGGGATCTGAGAGGAGCCACAAATTTCCTTCCATCCAGCGTTCCCCTAAGTCTCCCGATAAAAATGGTACCTCACTTGTGTGGGTAGGCCTAGCGCCCGCGACAGGATATGCCCCAAAACACGACGTGGACACATCACATTTTCAGAAAGAAAACAGAGCTGTTTTTTACAAAGTGCATAGCTGTGGATTTTGGCCACTAGCTCAGCTGGCACCTGGGGAACCAGGCAAACCTGCGCATTTTTTAAAACTAGACACCTAGGGAAATCCAAGATGGGGTGGCTTGTGGGGCTCTGACCAGGTTCTGTTACCCAGAATCCTTTGCAAACCTCAAAATTTGGCCAAAAAAACACTTTTTCCTGTCATTTCGGTGACAGAAAGTTCTGAATTCTGAGAAGAGCCACAAATTTCCTTCCACTCAGCGTTCCCCCACGTCTCCCGATAAAAATGGTATTTCACTTGTGTGGGTAGGCCTAGCGCCCGCGACAGGAAATGCCCCAAAACACAACGTGGACACACCACATTTTCAGAAAGAAAACAGAGCTGTTTTTTACAAAGTGCCTAGCTGTGGATTTTGGCCTCTAGCTCAGCCGGCACCTGGGGAAACCTAGCAAACCTGCACATTTTTTAAAACTAGACACCTAGGGGAATCCAAGATGGGGTGACTTGTGGGGCTCTGATCAGGTTCTGTTACCCAGAATCCTTTCCAAACCTCAAAATCTGGCCAAAAAATCACTTTTTCTTCTCATTTCGGGGACAGAAAGTTCTGGAATCTGAGAGGAGCCACAAATTTCCTTCTACCCAGCGTTCCCCCAAGTCTCCCGATAAAAATGATACCTCACTTGTGTGGGTGGGCCAGGTGCCTGCAACAGAAAAAGGCCAAAAACTTGTAGAGATTGAGGGGATAGCACAGCGAGTTGATAAGCACATATTCTTCTTTTATACATCATTAGGCTGACTCTGCTTTGGGGACCCACAAAAGTGAGGTGTCATTTTACTTGGGAGACTGAGGGGAACGCTGGGGAGTAGGAATTTTGTGCTGGAGCAGAGATCGTACAAAGAAAAGTCAGGAAAATATGCTTTTTTAAGCACATTTTGAGGTTTGCAGAGGAGTCTGGGTAAGAAATGTTGGGGGATCCACACAAGCCACACCTCCCTGGACTCCTTGGGGGGACTAGTTTTAAAAACTGTCTGGGTTTGGTAGGTTTCCCTAGATGAAAGCCGCTCCCAGGACCAAAAACATAGGTGCCCCCTCCCCCCCAAACACAGGTAGTTTTGTAATATATCATTTTGATGTGTCCACATAAGTTTGTGATGTGCCAAACACTAAAATTGTCAAAAGAAACGCACTTAGGTTATGTGAAAAAGACCCCTCACCCACCAATCAAGTTGGTGGCATGCTTCATCATTGGGGTCCCACCTGAGACACCTAGCGTGTCACAAGTGTGCTGCGACGCCTGATTACAGCGGAGCAGGTTTTGTCATTTTTAACCACACATACTGGTTGGATTTGGCACGAGGGTGAGTGATGGTTCAGCAGATCAAATTTTATTAACAAGAGATTTCACAAAAGTGAAATGCACTGTTAATAACTGAAAGGCCAAAAAACTGAACCAATGACTCACAGCTCGTGAGTTGTAAAGCCACGGCAAGGCACCAACCGCTTTACAGTCCATTCACACACCTTTCATACATGACATGCTCAAGACCATTCATGCCGTCAGCCATGGGCCCAGCACATTACAACACTCGCATCGACAGACAGCGCAACTCAAGGGCCCATCACTTTCATACGCCCACATGCCTGATACAGCAAACACACCAACTGATGTGTGTGAACTGGCATTTGGCTGGCACCGCCAGCCAAGCGCCACCCCACGCACACTGCCAGCCAAGCGCCACCCCACGCACACCGCCAGCCAAGTGCCACCCCACACACACCGCCAGCCAAGCGCCACCCCACGCACACCGCCAGCCAAGCACCACCCCACGCACACCGCCAACCAAGCGCCACCCCACGCACACCGCCAGCCAAGCGCCACCCCACGCACACCGCCAGCCAAGCGCCACCCCACGCACACCATCCCTTTTTTTTTGTTTATAAACAACAAAGAAACCACTAATCATAAATAAGTACAAAACTACAAACACAAAAGCTCTAACAGAATACATGACTAATGCCAACCGTGAAACTGAGCATATAAAAATATAAAACAGCAGTTTACGCTCACGGAATTTCCCAATACTTCTTCTGTGTGTGGTAGCTCCTTAAACAGCCACCCTCACACAGCCCAGGCTTTGAAGGACAATCAGGGCAGTACATCCTAGTCTCCTTCCTGATACCTCTTCAAGCACAGACTCTACATCTCTTAGCAGGAAAGTTTTTTTTGGCCATGGGTGGAATGTGCTCAGCAAAGTGACGATCTTTCAATCTAGCCACATCCTCCACCACTGCTTCTCTAGGAACTCTTGCCTGTTCCAGCACAACAAGGCTAGCTATGATAGACTCCTGAAATTTCACAAATGTCATCCTTGACTCTGGAGAACTATCTTTGAACACAACAAAAGCATTAAAAGTTGCCAAGTGGAACAAGTGAACCGCTAATTTCTTAAACAAAGCATAAGACTTACGAGCAGCAGTGTAAGGTTCCAACCTCTGATCTACTCTATCAACACCACCCATGTGCTTATTATAGTCTAAGATGCACACAGGTTTGCGCACTTCATCAACCTGACCCCAAACAGCCACAGGTGAAGTACTCTCATCATGGATGGTATTTAGCATGTATACATCCCTCTTGTCTACAAATTTCAGAGCTAGCAGCTCATCATTCCACAAGGCACTGCACTGTCCCTTCTCAAGTTTTTTACAGACAAGCTTTCTTGGATAGCCTTTCCAATTAGAGCGGATTGTGCCACAAGCAACAGTGTCCACTCTGAACAACTCCTTGAACAACTGAACTCCAGTGTAGAAGTTATCTACATATAAATGGTGACCTTTGTGAAACAGTCGTCTACCAAGTTCCCACACAATTTTCTCACTAACTCCAAAAGTGGGTGGACAACCAGGGGGGTCAATATTGGAAACCCTACCAGTGTAGACCCGGAAATTATAAACATATCCTGTACTACTTTCAGACAGTATATACAATTTAATTCCATACTGTGCCCTTTTGCTAGGAATGTATTGCCTAAAAACAAAACGACCCTTGAACAGGACCAAAGACTCATCTACAGATATTTCTTTGCCTGGAACATAGATCTCTGAAAACCGATCTAAAGAATGATCAAGGACAGGTCTAATCTTAAAAAGACAGTCAGAATCAGGATGATCTCGTGGCAAGGCTAAAGCATTATCTACAAAATGCAAAATCCGAAGAAGAAGCTCATACCGGTTATGATTCATGATGGCAGGAAATATAGCAGTTGCCATAAAGGGACTAGTAGACCAATATGAAGACAGTGATGGCTTCCTTATCAGCCCCATCAAAAAAGTTAAACCCAAGAACTTTTTCAACTCTTCCAGATTTGTGGGAATCCACCGGCTAGCTCTAGAGTGTGGCCTAAGTCTGGCAGCGTTGGCCCTCAAAAACTGCTCTACATACAAATTAGTCTGCTCAACAATCTCTTCCAAAAATTTATTGTCCATAAACAACTCAAAAAAGTTGACAGGCAAAAAGTTTTCCATATTAACTAGACACCCTGGAAAACCAGTAAACGCAGGCAACTGTGGCTGCTCCATGTTTGGTGCAACCCACGTGTCAGGTCTTCCAATGGGAAGCCTTTCAGCCGCTGGCTCCTGCACCATTGGCACATCAATGTCCTCCTCTAAAACAGGCCCTTCATCAGCACTGAGAGTGGCTTCATCATCAGATGATTCATCTCTGACAGAAAATTCACTTCCAGAATCTTTCACTTCCTCCTCTGCCTCAGATGCAGAGTCAGTCTCATATTCATGGTCAGAACATGACTCAAAAAGCACACTAACAACCTGCTGAGTGGTCATACTACGGCTAGTCATGATCCTTCCTACAAAATGAACTGGACAAATACACCACCAACAACCCGAACTGTGTAAGATAAGTAACAAAGTGTAGCTTTATCACTAAGAGTTATAAACTCAAAAACTATACTGCTCACTTGCCTGAAAAAGCTTGACTCACCAGCAACTACTCTGCACAGTCACAGCAATCACCAATGATATCCCACTAAAAAGAGAAAAAAAAAAGCAAATTAGACATAAGACAACACAATAATCATTGTGCATAAATCTAAGGACAATTTCACACACAATCCTGTATTCAGTACACCACCTACAAACATGTCATTCATGCATGGCAACAATACTCATTTGGAGTAAATGTATTTACTTACCTAAAACAAGCAACTACGCAAACCGCAGGACAACTACTGCCAAAACTGCAACAAGCCACAGCAAAGTCAGCAAAAGCTTTGAACTAGAACAAAAAGGAGAAAAACTGTTATTATCATAAAAGCAAATACTTTGCCAGTTGACAAACACCCCGCCACCAGCCATTTTTTAATTTTCCCTCGTGTCTAGTGTTCTCTGCTTGGGGGAAGATGGGCCTAAAAAAAATAGGCCGATCTACCCCCAAGGGGGGCAGAAATGCCATAGAATATATTGCCCCCTTTTGGGGTGACCCTTGCCCAAGGGACCAACCCCCTCACACAAAGCACACACATGATCCCTGGCGCTAAGTGGATTCTGCCCCCCTTGGGGGCAGATGGACCTAAAAAAAAAAAAAAATAGGCAGATGGGCAGAACTGCCCAATAGTGCTTTTTGGCCCTTGGGGGCGACTCTTGCCCAAGGGGGCAACCCCCAACACAAAAAAAAAAAAACGTAAGAAAAAAAAATCCCTGTCATCTTCATGGTTTCTGCCCCCCCCCGGGGGACAGAAGGGCCTACAAAAAATAGGCCAATCTGCCCCCAAGGGCGGGCAGAAATCACCCAGATTACATTGCCTCCTTTGGGGGGGTGACCCTTGCCCAAGGGACCACCCCCCACACAAAGCACACACACATACACACACATACATACATTATCCCTGGTGCTATGGGGATTCTGCCCCCCTTAGGGGCAGAAAGGCCTAAAAAAAATTGCCCAAGGGGCCGCCCCCAACACAAAAAAAAAAACAACAATAAAATCCCTGGTGTCTAGTGGCTTTCTGCCCCCCTTGGGGGCAGACCGGCCTATAATTAAGGCCAATCTGCCCCCAAAGGGGGCAGAAACAGCAATAAATACATTGGCCCCCCAGGGGGGGCGACCCTTGCCCAAGGGGCCACCCCCCCACACAAAGCACACACAATCACACATATAGTATCCCTGGCGCTATTGGGACAGAAAGGCCTAAAAAAAATAGGCCTATCTGCCCCCAATAATACATATGGGCCCCTGGGGGCGACCCTTGCCCAAGGGGCCGCCCCCCAACACAAAAAAAAACAACAATAAAATCCCTGGTGTCTAGTGGCTTTCTGCCCCCCTTGGGGGCAGATCGGTCTAAAAATAAGGCGTGGGGCAGAAACAACAAAAAATACATTGGCCCCCAAAGGGGAGCGACCCTTGCCCAAGGGGTCGCTCCCCCACACTAAAAACACACACAAACACACACACATACACAAATCCCTGGTGTCTAGTGGGCATTCCTGCTGCCCGAATGTTCAAAGAGGCATCGGTTGAAAGGAAAACCCTTTCCTGTCCCTCGATGCCTCTTTCAGAGCCACCCCCCCCCCCGCACGAAGGTGAAAAACTCACCTTCTCCTTAGACGCGCTGGAAGCAAATGGCTTCCAGCGCGTCTTTCACCCTTTCATGATGTCAGGTGGGGGTGGGGGTGAAAGGGGAAGGGATTCCCCTTTCAGCCCTGGCCTGGGGGGGTGTGGGGGCGGCCCTCGGGGGGAACGCTAGCGCTTCCCCCGATGGCCGGTCCCAGGACGTAATGGTTACGTCCATGGCCCCACACGGGCGCTGCCATGGACGTAACCATCCGTGGCGACGAAGGGGTTAAGATGGCCCCCGTTTTCTAGTCCGTTTTTTATTTCCATAACCAGGTAGCACTTCTAGTTTGCATCTTATCTATATACTCTGAGTAAGAGATTTCCACTTGAGAATACTTCCAAGATGGCCACTCGTTATTGTCCTTTGTTTGTTTCAACATGCATTCGCAAACACTCACCGGATTTCTGGGTTTTGCACAATATTTTGAACTCGTGCACCCTAGCGGGGGTCACGCTGCTACACTCCGGGACTGGTGTTGTACTGCCAGCCCCGTTTCCACGAGAACGGTTGTTTGACCGTGTTAGCGGCCATGGACCCTGTATAAGGGTCAGTGCCAGCACCTCTTTCGGTAAGATATTTTTTTGCTTACTGCTTCATTTTGACACTGTTTGGGCGACTTGATTGTGGTGTATCAACACCTGCGGGGCTATTTATTTATTTATTATCGTTTTAATTTGAGATGGTTAATAACTATTATGTTTTTTCAGTCACTGTAACTGCCTACTTATGGGTATCTCATGAGTCAATCTCGTTTATTATTGACTCTTGGTTCAATCCAATTACTATCCGCCAATGGGAGTTTTTCCCATTATTAATTTTTCTTCATTAGTACTGAAATTTTCATTATTAGGACGTGCCTTTGCCCCTTTTTATTCTCTCTTTTTTTAACTTTTTTCCTTTACTAGGTATATTATAAATGACTTTCAATTAATATCATTTACCATGACCGACTGGATACCATTTAGGTATGCCTCCCCTCTCTTATACTATCTATTCACACTGTTTTTCGGGTACTAATTTTACTATCACATTGGGCAAAAAGTCTCCTTCCCCAATTAATTACATTACTCGTGCACCTGATCTAAACTTCCTTGGCTTAAACTTTTATTCCTTGCCGGTTCCTCCTATTACACTGTCACATATTTGTGAATTTGCCACTTATTTGCGAATACTAAGACACTTTTTACTTTAACACATATTTGTCTGTGTACGTTTATGTCCCGTCACATAATTTTGTTTTGCCAGTAATATGTCCTTAGGTTCTGTTGGTATGCTTTATATTTGTATTTTATCAAAAAATCTCCTTTCTTTAACTATTATTCCATATCATGTTACAGCCCTGAAGAAGCCCTATGTTGATGGGCGAAACGCGTTGGCTGTCATTGCTATGTACCTTTTGCCATAATAAGATCGCTGTGCGAATATATGTCTTTGGAATTGGAAAGAAATACATGGAAGATTTGCTTCACACTACTACAGGAGAATCGGACTCTCTTTGTTTACTGTATTCAAACACTTGTTTCTTAAGTGGTGCACCGCCATTTTATAGATAGTAATGCACAGATCTTTGCCCCATAGTTCAAGGGTGTGTTTGACTTCTACAATAGATTTTGTACTAGATGGAATCATACCCTTGAAGTACAAAATACTATGCCTAGACAAACATTAACACTTTTCACAATATGGCCCTCCAATCTATTTCCGCCTTCAGGCCGCCAGTGTAGCCTGAACTCCACCGCCCTATTAAGAGCTCACCGCACAGCTGGCGGTGAACAGGGCCTTAACATTGATGCCGGCTCCTAATGGAGCTGGCGCCAATGTGGCGGTGTGGCGGATGCAGCAGCACCTGTCAATAATTCCACTGCCTGTAATTCGGACAGTGGAATGCGGGAAGGGACTGTGCATGGGGTCCCCTGCACTGCCCATGCCAAGTGCCTGTGTAGTGCAGGGGCCCCCAGGGGCCCCTGACACCTCATTCTGCCAGCCTTTCCATGGCATTGTAAACCACCATGGAACGGCTGGTGGAATGGGGACTCGTAATCCCCAGAGTGGCGCATCAAGCAGCACTGCTCTGGCAGATTAAAACCACAGGGACCACCAGATTGCCAGCTGACAGCAGCCTGGCGGTTTCAGTGGTCCGACCATTGCGGCTATGCCACGGTCATAATATGGCAGTCCCACAATCAGCCTGTTGGCGGTGGGTCTGCTACCGCGAGTCTGGCGGTCATGACACCGCCAGACTCATAAAGAGGGCCAATGTGTGCTATTCAATGTAGCACTCACGCAATCTGTGAAACGTTAGGAGAAGTTGAATCACTTTTCCTAAATAGCGCCTTCATCAAATGGGATTTATATTTTGGCACAAAACTCTGTTTGACAATTATGGTAGATAGAGATTTGTGTACAGAAAATTGTGTTACTTTTAAGGTTACTTACCAGGGCAAAAATAGCTTTGGACTGCAAAGTCCAGTGTGTCTGTGTGTCTGTTGTGTGTGTGTGTGTATATGTGTGTGTGGTATATACACACATATGTACATCTTATAAACACCTAGCTATAGCTAAAGAATTATATGGCATATCTTTACAAGTTCAGAATTGGTCTGATTTGCAAATGTGGGTCACTTTTTTTGCTATCTGATTAGTGAACTGGGGACACTTTTGTTTTGATACCCAAGCCTACTTCCTGTCCCAGTGCAGACCTGATTGAGTAATAGTAGTAAGAAGGGCAGAGCAGACCTACATTTCTGGCCATCTTTACCACTATAATTAGAAATAACCCTATAGGAGCTATATTGAAAATCAAGTGAGATTAGGGAACAAAACATGGAACCTGAAGTAGGGAAGAGTAAGGGGGTAATGTATAAAACTCAGAAATGCAATGGTGGTAAAATTTCACTTATGGAAGAATCCATTATCATCACTTTGAGGAGGAGTATATGTTCTCAACCTTCTCCAAATCATAACTTTAAACTCCTCTTGTCTTAAAATAAAAACATGTCTGATATAATTGTGTTGTAGAACTCAAAGTTTAAAAGAAATTTATGTCACCTCCCCATCCTGAGGTACATGATCTCCAGTCCTAGGTCAATTTTTTTCATAGCACTCTTTTGCATGTTAGATACCTTCATGCTCCATAAATACTAATACACACATGTAAATGGTATAGAATGCGAAATTGTAGATTCTCCTTCAGCTGACACCAGCATTGGTTTAAGATGTGTCTAATAATTAGAACAGTAGTCGAGTGATGTCACCAAGAAACTCAGTCTGTGAACGCTAAGCAAGGCACAGAGCTTCTCTTTGAAGAAGTAGAGAGAGCATTGCTTGAAGTAGTATATATCAAATTAATATAAAAGTTCAAGGATGTAAAAGCAGGCTTTAACTCAAACAGTAGATACAATCTGACTTGACAGGACTAGAGCAGGTTAGAGGAAATGGTCTATAGAACAATATGATACATTTACATTAGGCGTAGGAGTAATTTAATTGCACCACAATAATTTCAGCAATTACGCAGTACTCTTGTGAAATTTACGAAATTATGCAATTATGCCAGATTGAGTACTAAAGAATGATTTGGAGCAAAATCCTATTGCAAGAGCAAAGTAATGATAAACTAAGGGCCAGATGTGCAAAGCCATTTTTAATTTCTTAATGGTCCAAATTTCTATTTCAATTGCAATTTTCAATCCTCTAAATAGGAAGTTTAGGGATTACCTATTTGTGATTCATATTCAGATGTAGAAAGCATTTTCTAAATGTAAATTGGACATTTATGTAATGCAATTACAATTGACTCCAACTCAATGGTAACCGTGCTTAAAAAAGCACCCAAAGATGTTTTTTTAAAAGTGCAATAGAGCACACCCATGGCCTTAGAGCATCAGTTTGCTCTAAATGTGCACTACTATTTTTGGGGTGCCTTATGTGGGGCCTTTTGCTCATAGCCATCCTGGGTTTTGCATTTCCAAAGTAGTGATTTCCTAATAGGAAATCACTATTTTGGAGATGCAAAACTGGCCCATTGTAACAAATGGCGTGGGAGTTCTTCATTGCGATTTCCTAATAGCGATTCCTACTTTGTAGGAATCGCTATTAGGAAATCTGTATTTTGATATATATTGTTTTGCATTTCCTAAATAGCGATTCATATGAAGTCACTGTTTAGAAACTGCAAAATTGCATCTACGTACATATGGCCCCAGGAGAGAGAGTAGCTGCCGGTTACCGCTGCTTGTATCCAGTAGCATTTAGCGTAATAGTGCTATTTTCCTTGCTCAAAATACATCCTTAGGCCCATTTTGTAAGCAACGCTTCATTAACTTTAACTGTCCACTCTACCATGCACTTTGTTCTCACAAATGATGTGATTTGCAATGTCATAAGTATTTTTGTAAAGATGCTATTACTTACAATGGTATCTATACATATATATTACAGACTTGCAGTATCTATCTATCTATCTATCTATCTATCTATCTATCTATCTATCTATCTATCTATCTATCTATCTATAGGTTTACTAAAAAAACAAAGGTTACAGGGTTGTTATAGTTAGGAATTAGAACTACAAAAATGTTAGAAAGTCGCTAAAAAGCAAAAGGTTACAGGGACGTTATAGACAGGTTCAGATTTAACATGCACAAAAACATAGACATTCAGCTGTTATAGTTAGAGTTATTTCAAGTAACTATAACTCGTGCCCTAAGGTAAGTATAACTCGCGCCTCCACCATGCACAGTTTTCTCATCAATAATTTTACTGCAGTGATATTATCAATTATGTCAAAGAAGATGTCATGAGTGATGTAATATCTTGAGTAATTATTAGTGCATGGCGACTGTGTGAGTTATAGTTGTCCTTGGGCTCGAGTTATAGTTAATTGAAATAACTCTAACTATAAAAGCTGAATTTCTATGGTTTAGTGCATGTAACATCTGAACCTAAGTATAACGTCCCTGTAACCTTCGGATTTTCAGTAAATTTCTGGGTTTTTTCTAATGTTAAGATGCTGATTGCAATGCACGGTGCAGTGCGGGGGTTGGACACAGGGCCTGGATCCCTAATTTCCTTCTTTACTGCAGCATCCTAAGTAGAAAATCCTTTTCGATTTCATCAAGATGGCATTCAGATGTGGAACACTTTTGGAATAAATTCAATATGTTAGCACTCTAGTTCTTCGTTAGAACAGGGTAAGCTGCTGATCACCAGTGAATTACCTGGCAGTCTGCTGCTGGTGTTGAAAGTGCATATTTCGGTCTGCATGTCAGAATATTTTAAAGCAATGGAAGAGAAAGATATTCAAGAAATTACTTAAAACATGTGCTAATTAATTTTTCTTTCTATAGCATAAATCCCCATTTCTATGACAAAATTAACCCCCTCGTTTTGTTTCTTTCTAAATTAAATGCTTAAAGTTTTACCAGTTGGATTCAATCAAGATGGCTTCAGATGTGCCACACTTTTGTCATAAGAAAGACTGTTTGCCCTCCAGTTCTTCTTTAGAACACTCTAGGAGGCTGCAGTAGAACACAAGGGAATCAACTGACTTACTGATCCTGTTGGAAGTACAACAGGAGATATTTTTGAACTAACTTAAAACGTATCCTACTTACTTTTCTACAGCACTAGTCATAATTCCTATGACAAAATGAACCCCCTCAGTTTGGCCCTTTCGAAATTAAATGTTTTTAATTTGACCAGTTTGGTTCAATCAAGGTGGCTTCAGGTGTGCCACACCTTTGTCGTACGTACGACTGTTACAACTCTAGTTGTTCTTTAGAACACTCTGGCAGGCCGGAATAGAACTCAGGGAAGTCAACTGACAGGTTGCTCCTGTTGTAAGTACATGTTTTACTGTGAATGTCTGAATTCATTCTCATGTGGGTGAGAAATATAGTGTGGATTTACAGAAAATATGCTTTCAATTTAGGTTCTGGCACCTTCGATAACCTCTATGGGAAAATCTTAAGAAAACCGTTTTCTCTCAAACATGATTCATGAAATGCTAGCGGGATAAAAACACCTTAGAAAACACCACAATTCCTAAAATTAGCATGGTACCATCAACAAATTATTTATATTGTGACTAAAATTTGTTATCACCCTTTACACATTCTCCTTTTTTTGTCCATCAAAACCTGCTGTTCACTATGATGCATTTCTAAGTGGTGCTGTCCTTATATTCAGTGCTTTAAATGGGCCGGTACTCTCCGGTACTGAGTACCGGCACTTTTTTATTTTGAGAGGGAGAGTACCGGCATATCTCAAGAAAAACGTAATACTTTTAATTGGAGAGTACCGGCACTTCTGGGAAACAAGCAGGTACTCTGGTACAGAGTACCTGCACTTCTATTTTTCCATTTAAAGCACTGCTTATATTTGTCCTCAGATGGCTGACAACACTTCCTGGCTGAAGTGCTGGCAGCCAACCAGATCTGACAATGAGATACGTGCTTCTGCTGCGCCGAAAATATCAATTTGTTTTTCTTTAAATATCTCACAAACTACTGAAGGGATGTACATCCAAAAACAAAAAAGGGTGCTTTCTGGATTAAGAGCTACCTTTCCGCAAAATTTGGTATAATTCCATCCAACGATTAGGGCTATAGTTCTGTTCAAATTCTTTGAGGAAATTAACATGGGGAAACACCGTTTTGGGAACCCCCTTTTTATCTGAGCCCCCGCTTGACCGATCACCACAAAACTTTCCAGACAGCAGTTGAAGTGAGTGTCAAGTTTTTGGGGAACATTTTGTGAAGATTCATCAACAGGTGCCAACAGTATAGGCAAGTCCAAAACACTTTTTGACTATATATGTTATATATATATATATATATATATATATATATATATATATATATATATATATATATATATAGATAGACACACGCCGAGGCAGGGGGCAGGAGCCAAGCCCCTCTGCCATTCGCTGATTCTGCCGGGGGTGGGAGTAGCCCCTTTAAAGGACTTTCGCGCGCCCGCTGCCGCGGGACGTGCTTTTCACACACGGCGAGGCAGGGGGCAGGAGCCAAGCCCCTCTGCCATTCGCTGATTCTGCGGAGGCGGGAGCAGCCCCTTTAAAGGACTTTTGCGCGCCCGCTGCCGCGGGACGCGCTTTTCACACACGCCGAGGCAGGGGGCAGGAGCCAAGCCCCTCTGCCATTCGCTGATTCTGCTGGGGGCAGGAGCAGCCCCTTTAAAGGACTTTTGAGCGCCCGCTGCCACGGGACGCGCTTTTCACACACGCCGAAGCAGGGGGCAGGAGCCAAGCCCCTCTGCCATTCGTTGATTCTGTCAGGGCGGAAGCAGCCCTTTTAAAGGTCCTGCGCCCATCAGCGACCAGAAGAGGCCAGGCCGGGCTATACCCCTTATCTCTGTCCCTGGCTTCGCCTTACACTCGCCAGCAGTAGGGACTGAGGAGTTTGCAAGTGAGGTGAGGGATTGTTAGCTGTCCTATAGCAGGCAGGGACTGTAGGCCCTGGGTTCGCCTTACACTCGCCAGCAGTAGGGACTGAGGAGTTTACAAGTGAGGTGAGGGATTGTTAGCTGTCCTATAGCAGGCAGGGCCTGTAGGCAAAGCACGCCACGAACTCAGGGCCTACTGGAGGTATTTGGATCTAAGAAGGCAAGATGGGCAGACGGCGAGGGGGGGGGGCTGAAGAAAAGCACGGGTCCAACAAAACCCTAGATGTTATTTTACAATAGGCCGTCGGGGCACTCGAAAAATAAATAGAGTTGGTGCAGCGTCGCCTAGCTGTTCCCTCCTCTCCAGTCACTAGTCTAGCCCACGCTGAGGATGCCCTACAGACCCCTTTGCGAATGGAATCACAGACTGTGCTATCCACTGCTCTCTCACCTCCCTCTAGAATCCCCCAGAAGCACCTGCGTAAAACGTTTAATGAATCTAACGCCCTCCCCGTGCCATCTAGGCCAACCCGGAGTCCCTCTATAGGAGGACCCTCAATTACTGTAGATTCCAACACTAAAGGAAAAAGGAAATGAAGGGAGCCCGCCATCAAAAACAAATGATCTAGGACTTCAAGTCCCCCTAATCCGGCCCTGCCCTTTAACAAGGATGTTATTCTAACCCCCTCAGAAAACATTAATGGCCGACAGGCAAACGAGTATACCAGGGATCTTATAAGAGAAGAGCTTTCTAAGCTGCTTCATCCCATCGCAGCCCGCCTCCAAACGATAGAGGACAAACTGGGCGGTTTCATTAAGAGCCAACAGCCAGCACCTCTCCCTAATGTAGATATCCATTCCTATCCCCACCACTCTCACCTTAAACAAGAGCACATTGATGTTAGCAGACCTTCTGCTCAAAAGGACAAGAGCCTTCTTTTCCCTAAAAATCAAGAATGGATTAGTTCTGTTAAAGCAGTTAACATCTCAAAGAACAAGCCTTCCAAGGTCTCAGCCCCTCTTTTAGAAGGTATTGTTTCCTCCAACAACACAGCACCCAACATCGGTGATCCCAATTCAACCCGTGACTATTTACCAATAGGCCCCCAGAAGAGGGCCCAGATCAATGGTTCGATTGGATTGAGAGTATTGCACCTTCCACCGGAGTCATGCCCATATGTTCTTGTAATTACCAATGTACCTGTACTTAAAACTAAAACCCCGTAATCTTTCAATGAACTCAAAAATAAGGTCATACACTGGTTGCACATCAATGCGGGGCTTGCATTTTCCATGATACCTTCGATACTGATGGTGAGAAGGGTAGGGTGGGTGGGCTCTCTAGAAAAAACTGGCGCAGGGGACTGTATTGTTATCAACTTTAATTCTGATCTTGTGCAGCTGCTTTTTTCAAATGCTAACAGACCTTATCCTTTAGCAGACAAAGGGGGTCATTCTGACCCTGGCGGTAAAATCCGCCAGGGCCAACGACCGCTGGAGCACCGCCAACAGGCTGGCGGTGCTCCCTTGGGCATTCTGACCGCGGCGGTACAGCCGCGGTCAGAAACGGAAAACCGGCGGTGTACCGCCGGTTTTCCGCTGCTCTGGGGAATCCTCCATGGCGGCGCAGGGATTCCGACCCCCATACCGCCATCCTGTTCCTGGCGGTTTTGGCCGCCAGGCACAGGATGGCGGTATGGGGTGTTGTGGGGCCCCTGGGGGCCCCTGCAGTGCCCATGCCAATGGCATGGGCACTGCAGGGGCCCCCGTAACAGGGCCACACAAAGATTTTCAGTGTCTGCCATGCAGACACTGAAAATCGCGACGGGTGCAACTGCACCCGTCGCACCCCTTCCACTCCGCCGGCTCCATTCGGAGCCAGCATCCTCATGGAAGGGGGTTTCCCGCTGGGCTGGCGGGCGGCCTTCTGGCGGTCGCCCGCCATCCCAGCGGGAAACTCAGAATTACCGCGGCGGTCTTTTAACCGCGCAGCGGTATTCTGCCGGCGGGACTTTGGCGGGCGGCATCCGCCGCCCGCCAAAGTCAGAATGACCCCCAAAGTCTCTCTGTGCAGACTACATGTGTTCTATGCTCCCTCTCTGCCATCTGTGAACAGGCAATTCCAAAGTGTTTCCTCCGATACTCAGATTCAGCCTATCCCCGAGTCTGGCCTTAGACACTCTTCGGCGTCTCTATCCGAGATAGACTGACTAAGTGATGGACCTCAGGAGGTGGTTTTGAGTAGTCTTGAAACTGAGCACATCAGCCATCCTGCCCTTAGTGATTTCACCTCTGTAATTCCAGCGATTCTGTCAATCCCTCCCTGCAACCCTGGGCCTACCTGCACGGATACCTTACCAGACAGGAATATGACTGGTGTAATATCTAGTGAGGTGAACAACGCACAGGGTGAGAAATACACAAATTATTGTACGTTTGTGGGGAATAGCATGGCTTCTAGCTGTACCTCACCCAGTAGGATACACTCCCTGAAAGAAGCTGGGTATACTAAAACAACTGATTTTGATCTGGTTCTCAGCTGGAACATAGCAGGGCTGGAAAGTAAACTGCAGAGTCCGGGATGGGGCCAATTCATTGATGAGCATCAGATTTGTCTTTTTCAAGAAACATGGGCACTGGGACCCAAATACAGACTAGGCTTTAAAGGCTACTGGGTTGCAGCACGCAAGACGCCCTGTGGGAGATCATCAGGAGGGCTTCTCATATTGCTAAGTAGTTCTCTTAGGTGCAAAGTTGAAGCAATAGACATGGGCTGCCCAGATTTACAGGCCTTATCAGTAACGACTTCTGAGGAGAGATCTTTATTAATAATTAACATCTACAATAGGAGCGTGGGCAGCCATTATGACTCTGATGCTCTGTCCTTATTTTTACTGCAGTGATATTATCAATTATGTCAAAGAAGATGTCATGAGTGATGTAATATCTTGGGTAATTATTAGTGCATGGCGACTGTGTGAGTTATAGTTGTCCTTGGGCTCGAGTTATAGTTAATTGAAATAACTCTAACCATAAAAGCTGAATTTCTATGGTTTAGTGCATGTAACACCTGAACCTAAGTATAACGTCCCTGTAACCTTCGGATTTTCAGTAAATTTCTGGGGTTTTTCTAATGTTAAGATGCTGATTGCAATGCACGGTGCTGTGCGGGGGTTGGACACAGGGCCTGGATCCCTAATTTCCTTCTTTACTGCAGCATCCTAAGTAGAAAATCCTTTCCGTTTTCCACTTCAATTTCATCAAGATGGCATTCAGATGTGGCACACTTTTGGAATAAATTCAATATGTTAGCACTCTAGTTCTTCGTTAGAACAGGGTAAGCTGCTGATCACCAGTGAATTACCTGGCAGTCTGCTGCTGGTGTTGAAAGTGCATATTTCGGTCTGCATGTCAGAATATTTTAAAGCAATGGAAGAGAAAGATATTCAAGAAATTACTTAAAACATGTGCTAATTAATTTTTCTTTCTACAGCACAAATCCCCATTTCTATGACAAAATGAACCCCCTCGTTTTGTTTCTTTCTAAATTAAATGCTTAAAGTTTTACCAGTTGGATTCAATCAAGATGGCTTCAGATGTGCCACACTTTTGTCATAAGAAAGACTGTTTGCCCTCCAGTTCTTCTTTAGAACACTCTAGGAGGCTGCAGTAGAACACAAGGGAATCAACTGACATACTGATCCTGTTGGAAGTACAACAGGAGATATTTTTGAACTAACTTAAAACATATCCTACTTACTTTTCTACAGCACTAGTCATAATTCCTATGACAAAATGAACCCCCTCATTTTGGCTCTTTCGAAATTAAATGTTTTTAATTTGACCAGTTTGGTTCGATCAAGGTGGCTTCAGGTGTGCCACACCTTTGTCGTACGTAAGACTGTTAGAACTCTAGTTGTTCTTTAGAACAATCTGGCAGGCCGGAGTAGAACTCAGGGAAGTCAACTGACAGGTTGCTCCTGTTGTAAGTACATGTTTTACTGTGAATGTCTGAATTCATTCTCATGTGGGTGAGAAATATAGTGTGGATTTACAGAGAATATGCTTTCAATTTAGGTTCTGGCACCTTCGATAACCTCTATGAGAAAATCTTAAGAAAACAGTTTTCTCTCAAACATGATTCATGAAATCCTAGCGGGATAAAAACACCTTAGAAAACACCACAATTCCTAAAATTAGCATGGTACCATCAACAAATTATTTATATTGTGACTAAAATTTGTTATCACCCTTTACACATTCTCCTTTTTTTGTCCATCAAAACCTGCTGTTCACTATGATGCATTTCTAAGTGGTGCTGTCCTTATATTTGTCCTCAAATGGCTGACAACACTTCCTGGCTGAAGTGCTGGCAGCCAACCAGATCTCACAATGAGATACGTGCTTCTGCTGCGCCAAAAATATCAATTTGTTTTTCTTTAAATATCTCACAAACTACTGAAGGGATGTACATCCAAAAACAAAAAAGGATGCTTTCTGGATTAAGAGCTACCTTTCCGCAAAATTTTGTATAATTCCATCCAGCGATTAAGGCTATAGTTCTGTTCAAAATCTTTGAGGAAATGAACATGGGGAAACACCGTTTTGGGAACCCCCTTTTTATCTGAGCCCCCGCTTGAACGATCACCACAAAACTTTCCAGACAGCAGTTGAAGTGAGTGTCAAGTTTTTGGGGAACATTTTGTGAAGATTCATCAACAGGTGCCAACAGTATAGGCAAGTCCAAAACACTTTTTGACTATATATGTTTTATATATATATATATATATATATATATATATATATATATATATATATATATATAGCTAGACACACGCCGAGGCAGGGGGCAGGAGCCAAGCCCCTCTGCCATTCGCTGATTCTGCCGGGGGTGGGAGCAGCCCCTTTAAAGGACTTTCGCGCGCCCGCTGCCGCGGGACGCGCTTTTCACACACGCCGAGGCAGAGGGCAGGAGCCAAGCCCCTCTGCCATTCGCTGATTCTGCGGGGGGCGGGAGCAGCCCCTTTAAAGGACTTTTGCGCGCCCGCTACCGCGGGACGCGCTTTTCACACACGCCGAGGCAGGGGGCAGGAGCCAAGCCCCTCTGCCATTCGCTGATTCTGCTGGGGGCAGGAGCAGCCCCTTTAAAGGACTTTTGCGCGCCTGCTGCCACGGGACGCGCTTTTCACACACGCCGAAGCAGGGGGCAGGAGCCAAGCCCCTCTGCCATTCGCTGATTCTGTCGGGGCGGGAGCAGCCCCTTTAAAGGTCTTGCACCCGTCAGCAACTGGAAGAGGCCGGGCCGGGCTGCACCCCTTATCTCTGTCCCTGGGTTCGCCTTACACTCGCCAGCAGTAGGGACTGAGGAGTTTACAAGTGAGGTGAGGGATTGTTAGCTGTCCTATAGCAGGCAGGGCCTGTAGGTAAAGCACGCCACAAACTCAGGGCCTACTGGAGGTATTTGGATCTAAGAAGGCAAGATGGGCAGACGGCGAGGGGGGGGGGGCTGAAGAAAAGCACAGGTCCAACAAAACCCTAGATGTTTTTTTACAAAAGGCCGTCGGGGCACTCGAAAAAGAAATAGAGTTGGTGCAGCGTTGCCTAGCTGTTCCCTCCTCTCCAGTCACTAGTCTAGCCCACGCTAAGGATGCCCTACAGACCCCTTTGCGAATGGAATCACAGACTGTGCTGTCCACTGCTCTCTCCCCTCCCTCTAGAATCCCCCAGGAGCACCTGGGTAAAATGTTTAATGAATCTAACGCCCTCCCCGTGCCATCTAGGCCAACCCGGAGTCCCTCTATAGGAGGACCCTCAATTACTGTAGATTCCAACACTAAAGGAAAAAGGAAATGAAGGGAGCCCGCCATCAAAAACAAACGATCTAGGACTTCAAGTCCCCCTAATCCGGCCCTGCCCTTTAACAAGGATGTGATTCTAACCCCCTCAGAAAACATTAATGGCCGACAGGCAAACGAGTATACCAGGGATCTTATAAGAGAAGAGCTTTCTAAGCTGCTTCATCCCATCGCAGCCCGCCTCCAAACGATAGAGGACAAACTGGACGGTTTCATTAAGAGCCAACAGCCAGCACCTCTCCCTAATGTAGATATCCATTCCTATCCCCACCACTCTCACCTTAACCAAGAGCACATTGATGTTAGCAGACCTTCTGCTCAAAAGGACAAGAGCCTTCTTTTCCCTAAAAATCAAGAATGGATTAGTTCTGTTAAAGCAGTTAACATCTCAAAGAACAAGCCTTCCAAGGTAGGTCTCAGCCCCTCTTTTAGAAGGTATTGTTTCCTCCAACAACACAGCGCCCAACATCGGTGATCCCAATTCAACCCGTGACTATTTACCAATAGGCCCCCAGAAGAGGGCCCAGATCAATGGTTCGATTGGATTGAGAGTATTGCACCTTCCACCGGAGTCATGCCCATATGTTCTCGTAATTACCAATGTACCTGTACTTAAAACTAAAACCCCGTAATCTTTCACTGAACTCAAAAATAAGGTCATACACTGGTTGCACATCAATGCAGGGCTTGCATTTTCCATGATAGCTTCGATACTGATGGTGAGAAGGATAGGGTGGGTGAGCTCTCTAGAAAAAACTGGCGCAGGGGACTGTATTGTTATCATCTTTAATTCTCCTGATCTTGTACAGCTGCTTTTTTCAAATGCTAACAGACCTTATCCTTTAGCAGACAAAGGGGGTCATTCTGACCTCGGCGGTAAAAGGCTCTTACCGCCGGTCAGAAGTCCGCCATTCTACCGCTGTGGCCGCGGTAAACCGCCACAGGCATTCTGACCCACAACTGCCAAACCGCCAAAAACCAGACATCCACGGAAGGCCGCCTCATCAGCGGTCAGTGATAAACTGGAGATGGCCAAACCTCCACCGTCACGCCAACACAAACACGCCCATGCCATTACGACCCACTAATCCACGCGGCGGTCTTTCAACCGCGGTATTCCATTGGCGGTACACACCGCCGCGCTCAAAATACACACACCTTTACAAAACACAGCCACATTGGACAATTCCAAATACACACACCTGATACACATACATACAACACTCCCACACATCCAATCAACTAAAAAACACACACCCACATCACCCACAAACCCCCACTACTAGAATTTCGGAGAGAAGACGAGAGAGAGAGAGAAAGAGAGCACAGCTATTGACAAACCCAACACACACAGGAACACAACATCATCACCCACACTACATCCACGCACAAAACACGACACACCACCACACGCACCACACTCATCACCACAAACACCACCCCACACCACCCCATGGCACCCCAAAGACACCCCAGGTTCTCGGACCAAGAACTCAGGGTCATAGTGGAGGAAATAATAAGGGTAGAGCCCCAGCTATTCGGCACACAGGTGCAGCACACCACAATAGCTAGGAAGGCGGAGCTATGGCAAAGGATCGTCGACAGGGTCAACGCTGTGGGACAGCATCCCAGAAACCGGGAAGACATCCGAAAGCGCTGGAACGAACTACGGGGGAAGGTGCGGTCGATGGTGTCAAGACACAACATCGCTGTGCAGAAGACTGGCGGCGGACCCCCACCCACTCCACCCGAATTCACAGCATGGGAGCAAGAGGTCTTGAACATCCTGCATCCTGAGGGCCTCGCTGGAGTAGGCGGAGGAATGGACTCTGGTAAGTCTAATCTCAACTACTTCACCCCCCCCACCCACCAGCATGCCAACCCACACCCCCGCCCTCACCCCCAACCCCCCAGCACACATCCTCCCTGCCAATGTCTCACCAGAAAAACCCACCCAACACAACCCCAATCCCTGAATGCCACCACAAACCATGGACACCCATCACCTAAGCATGACCACTGCACATACCCATCGCCCCTCACAAACCACCCTCACAACTCCTCCCACAAGGGAATGCCAGCACTGGGGGACAAGGGCACCCACAAATCGCACGCCATGGCACACACAGAAGCAATAACCATACTCTTTTACCCCTGCAGGGCCCGAACGCCAACACACCGGCCAGGAGGGTCCAGATTTGTCCATCCCGCCCCCAGAACAGGCCCCCAGTGATGACAGCAGCTCTGTCGACCTAGAACCTGATGACCAGCCCGGACCATCGGGGACCTCTGGACAGTCGGTTCCCCACACACAGACACTGGCCACAGCAGACCCAACCCCCTCTGGGAATACCAGCACAGCTCCCACCCAGCGGGCCCATGCCTCTGTCTCGCGGACACGTCAATCAGCGGTGTGTCCGCCACTACAGGGCACCCAGGCTGACCCACCACCCCAACAACAACAGGGACCTGGGGGCAGTGGTAGTGGGCACACCGTCCAGGGGACAGAGGCCCGGGGAAACAGGGCAACTGGGAGGGCTGCTGTGCAAGAGGGGGTTGACCGGCCCAGGGAACCCACTCTCCAAGAGGCCCTCACCACCATCATGGGAGCATACCACCACTCCCAGGAGACAATGGCGACGGTACTGGCCAGGTTCCAGGAGATCCAGGCACAGCAGGAGGAACGGTACATGGGGTTCAGAGACGAACTCAAGACCATCGGTACCGCAATGGGGACCATCGTCCTGGCCCTCAACCAGATAGTCACCACATTGCGGGACCATGTGGCAACCCAAAGGGCCCCTGTCACCAGCCCGGACGACGAACAGCCTACCACCTCTGCCGGCGCTAGTGGACAGGAGGCCCCCACACCACGACAGGCCACCAGAACCCCACCTCCTGCTGAAGATCAACCACCCCGCAAGCGGAACCTGAGATCACACAAGAAGACAGAGTAGGATGCCAAGACCCCCGCCAGCATAAGATACCCCCTGATGTCATCCCACTGTCCCACATTGTCACCCTGTCCAACCTTGAACTGCCCCTGCTCCATCCTTCCACAGGCATATGGGCAATGCACCTGTGCTACTGAGAACTGGACTCTGCCATGGACATTACTCCACCCCCACCCATCACCGTTTTACTATCATGGACCTATACGCAGCACTTTAAATAAATCACCAATTGCACTTCAAATGTCAGGAGTCTGCTTGTATTCTTTACAAATGTATTACACATAACGGTGCAATAATGTTCATTTACATTGTGATGACAACATACCAGTGTCAATAAGCATTAGTCCATGGGCAAACAAAGCAGAGGTCACGCTGTGGGTCATACAGCTCTGAAAAGGGAAGGGAAAGTCAAAAATCAGTTAAAAGGAACTGGGGGGAAACACAGAAAGTAGAGATGCAGGAGGCCAGAAGTAAATGTAAAATGGCGTGGGTGATTCTTACCTGTGTGCTACTGAAAATACTGTTGTATACTGTGTCCCTGTTGTCCGTGTCATCCCCGTCGTCTTCCTCCTCTTCACTCTCCACAGACTCCACAGCTGCTACAACACCACCATCTGGACCATCCTCCTGCAGGAAAGGCACCTGGCGTCGCAAAGCCAGGTTGTGAAGCATACAGCAGGCCACGATGATCTGGCACACCTTCTTTGGTGAGTACATTAGGGATCCACCAGTCATATGGAGGCACCTAAACCTGGCCTTCAGGACCCCGAAGGTCCGTTCTATAATCCTCCTAGTTCGGCCATGTGCCTCATTGTACCGTTCCTCTGCCCTGGTCCGGGGATTCCTCACTGGGATCAATAGCCAAGGCAGGTTGGGGTAACCAGAGTCACCTATTAGCCACACACAGTGTCTCTGTAGCTGTTCCATCACATAAGGGATGCTGCTATTTCGCATGACATACACGTCATGCACTGACCCCGGGAACTTTGCATTTAGATGGGAGATGTACTGGTCAGCCAAACAGACCACCTGGACATTCATCGAATGGTAATTTTTTCTATTTCTGTACACCTGCTCATCGTCTTTTGGGGGTACTAAAGCCACTTGGGTCCCATCAATGGCACCAATGATGTTGGGGATATGTCCAAGGGCATAGAAATCACCATTCACAGTGGCCAAATCACCCTCCTCAGGGAAAACAATGTATCTCCGCATGTATTTCATCAGGGCAGACAACACTCTGGACAAAACCTTAGAAAACATAGGCTGAGACATCCCTGATGACATGGCCACTGTTGTCTGAAAAGACCCACTTGCCAAAAAATGGAGTACTGACAGAACCTGCACCAGAGGGGGAATCCCTGTGGGTTGGCGGATGGGGGACATCAGGTCTGGCTCCAGCTGGGCACACAGTTCATGTATAGTGGCTCGGTCAAGTCGGTATCGAAGTATAATATGTCGTTCTTGCATTGTCGACAGGTCCACCAGCGGTGGTACACGGGAGGATTCATCCTTCTCCTCGCAAGTCCCAGCGGACGGTGCCTAGGAAGGACAACATGGAGCACAGAGTCAAGCAACATACAGGTTCGTTCACACAGCTTGCACAGTACACGAATCGCTATGCATTGAAAGGCTTGTATGAGTGGCAATGCAAGGCCTAGGCCTGTGTGACGCAGTAGAAATTAAGATATGGGGGCCCTTGAAATGGCGGCTGCCTGACCTGTGAAGTGTGACAGTGGGATGTGAGGTCACTGCGCTGGCGTGGCACACCGTGGCGGTAGGCGGTCAAAGACCGCGGTGCAAAGCAGCATTGGTTAACATTGAACCCTATGGGTCTCAGGAGCCAATGACGATGTGCGCCGGCGGTCGCGGTACGCACCGCCGCGGGCGTGACCGCCATTTTCTATCTGATTAATCACTCGAGACCTGATCATCCACAGGAGAGGACCTATACTGCAAGTGCTGCTGTTACCTCGGTCTGGAAGAGACAATGGCTGCTGCGACTGGGGAAAGGGCCCCTGCCTTCACTTCAGAAGAGTTGGAGAAACTTGTGGATGGGGTCCTGCCCCAGTATGCGCTACTCTACGGTCCTCTAGACCAACAGGTAAGTCCACTGGGTGCACGTTGAATGGGCTATGCCTGGGTTGTGTATGGTGGATGTAAGATGGTGGGGTGGGGAGCGAATGAGGAGTGCAAGGCACGACAGATGAGAGCATGTGCCACATGGCAGGGTTGGGGAGGGGGGGGCAATCAAATCTAACATGCAGAAAATGTTGAAATTTTCTTTCCCACCCTGTACATGTCAAATAGGTCAGCGCCCATCAGAAAGTCAACATTTGGCATGCCATCGCCAAGGAAGTCCGGGACCTGGGGGTCCACAACAGACGGGGCACCCACTGCCGAAAGAGGTGGGAGGACATCCGCCGCGGGACCAGGAAGACCGCCGAGTCACTGCTGGGGATGGCCTCCCAACGTAGGAGGGGTGCCAGTCGTACCTTGACCCCCCTGATGTCCAGGATCCTGGCGGTGGCCTACCCCGATTTGGATGCGCGCGTGAGGACATCACAGCAGACACAAGGGGGTGAGTACCAGCACATTCTGCTATCTTTACACGCAGTGGAGGCATCTGGGTGGGGGAGGAGGGCTGTGGGTGACATTAGGCCAGGGCGCTTTCTGTAGTGTAGTCCCCTCCTTTAGGCATGGCCCTGTGCCCCCACCCCCCACCTCTGTAGGGTGCCAAGTACAGCAATCCATGGTCCAGCATCACCCATGTGCACATTTGTTGTCCATAGACCTGTTGGCCTAGTCACAAGTACTGAGTAGTGTACCCCGATTGCGCGGCATAGTGCATTAGGCTCCTGTGTCTGTCCTCTCCGCCAACGGTGTTGGCAATGCATGCACTCAACCTGTTTTTATTTCTCCCCCCACCCTTTTTCTTTATCTTCTTGTGCATGTGTGCATTAGCATCATCAGGCGGAGGAGAATTGGCATCGGAGCACGAGAGAGCTGCAAGTCACAAGGCCCCGGTGGGCCATGGTACAGACACCGAGGTCACCAGTGATACGGAGGGCGAGGGGAGCACCACAACGGGGATCCGTGGTGACACCAGCGACACCGACACGTCCTCGGAAGGGAGCTCCCTAGCGGTGGCGGCAACATCTGGGCCCCCCGCCTCTACAGGTACAGCCGCCACCCAGCGCACCAGCTCCGCCCTCCCAGCAGCCCCTCATCCTTCGCTCCGTGCCCGCTCGTCCAAGAAGGCGGGCATCTCCTTCGCCACAGGCACCTCAGGCCCTGCCCCTGTTACCCCTGCTGACCTCAGTGAGGAGGTCATTGACCTCCTACAGACCATCATTGTTGGGAAGTCTACCCTTTTGAATGCCATCCAGGGGGTAGAGAGGGAGGTGCATCGGAGCAATGCATACCTGGAGGGCATTCATTCGGGTCAGGCTGCCCATCAACGATCGTTCACTGCTCTGGCCTCAGCACTGACGGCAGCCATTGTCCCTGTTTCCAGCCTCCCTCTTCTGACTGCCTCCACCCTGTCTCTGTCTCCTGTTCCTCAGCCTATCCCATCCACACCATCAGACCAGCCTGCACACACCTCAACACCCAAGGGCAGCTCATCCAGACATAAGCACCACAGATCACACAAGCATTCACCCAAGCAACACCCAGATGCAGACATGCCAACAGTCACTACCACCCCTGTGTCCCCCTCCTCCTCGTCTCCCTCCTACCTCCCTGTGACGTCTCCACTCACACCTGCATGCACACCACCATCAGCCATAACTTCCATCACCAGCACACCCTCCAGTACAGTCCGCACACGTGCAGTCACCACCCCCACTGCCATTTACACGTACCCTGTGTCCTCTCCCACTGTGTCTGTCACCCCCTCTTCCAAGACACACAAACGCAGGCAGCCATCCACCTCACGCCAGCCTCTGTCACAAGCACCTGCACCCAAAGACAGCACACCTGACTCTCCTACAACCACATCCTCTTCCTCCACTCCCATACCCACTACACCTACCCTTTACATTGGTCCTAAAAAACTTTACCTCTCAAAACTTAACCTCTTTCCCCCACCTGACCCACCCCCTCCATCTGCTAAGAGTCCCAAGAGCACCTCAGCCACCACCAGCCCTGCTTCAAGTGTCAGCATTGTGCACGGGTTTTGGAGTCCACCCTTTCCCAGCACTGATACATCGGCCAGCAGCAAGGGGACAGCCAGCCCCCCCCCTGGAAAGAGGACCCGTAAAATCAAGGGCCGCCGCGAGAAGACTGACACGGCTGCCCCCAAGGAGCAAAGTCCTGGGCCGTCACCTGCCACAACATCCAGGGGAGGCAAGGGCCAGAGAGCCTCATCGAAGGAGGGCAAGGGCAGCAGGGCGGAGAAGACAGCCAGCAGGGGCGCGGACCAGGAGGGACCCACATCCCGGGTGTGAGGGAGGACACCCACAGGCCCAGGACTCCATCAGCGAAGGGTCCAGCAACTGCACGGTCGGAGGGCGACTAAGCAGGGAGTCCTGGCCAGGTCTGGCTCCCTTGATTGACTGGACAAGGACCGCTGAAGAGGGCCCCGCCGGGCAGCAAGGCACCGCTGAAGAGGGCCCTGCCGGGCAGCAAGGCACCGCTGAAGAGGGCCCCGCCGAGCAGCAAGGCACCGCTGAAGAGGGTACCGCCGGGCAGAAAGGCACCGCTGAAGAGGGCCCCGCCGTGCAGCAAGGCACCGCTGAAGAGGGCCCCGCCGGGCAGCAAGGCACCGCTGAAGAGGGCCCCGCCAGGCAGCAAGGCACCGCTGAAGAGGGCCCCGCCGGGCAGAAAGGCACCGCTCCGCTGGGCCCCGCCGTCTCAAGCACCGCTCCGCTGGGCCCTTCCTGTCAAGCACCGCTCCGCTGGGCCTCGCCGTCTCAAGCACCGCTACGCTGGGCCCCGCCGTCTCAAGCACCGCTCCGCTGGGCCTCGCCGTCTCAAGCACTCCTCCGCTGGGCCTCGCCGTCTCAAGCACCGCTCCGCTGGGCCCTTCCTGTCAAGCACCGCTCCGCTGGGCCTCGCAGTCTCAGGCACCGCTCCGCTGGGCCCCCCCGTCTCAGGCACCGCTCCGCTGGGCCCCCCCGTCTCAAGCACCGCTCCGCTGGGCCCCGCCGTCTCAAGCACCGCTCCGCTGGGCCTCGGAGTCTCAAGCACCGCTCCGCTGGGCCCTTCCTGTCAAGCACCGCTCCGCTGGGCCTCGCAGTCTCAAGCACCGCTCCGCTGGGCCCTTCCTGTCAAGCACCGCTTCGCTGGGCCTCGCCGTCTCAAGCACCGCTCCGCTGGGCCCCGTTGTCTCAAGCACCGCTCCGCTGGGCCTCGCCGTCTCAAGCACCGCTCCGCTGGGCCTCGCCGTCTCAAGCACCGCTCCGCTGGGCCCTTCCTGTCAAGCACCGCTGGCCCATTGACAGTGCCGGTTCTGTGTCGAGCTAGTGTTCACGCTGCACTCAGGGCACCCTGCCTCCTCCATTACCTGTGGAGTCTTTCATCCACCTGATGGCCTGTGTCTCTGCACTCCCCAGGATGGCAGAGTGGGCAGACCACCCACTGTAGAGACTTGTGAGACTGTGGCTTTGCACTCCCCAGGATCGCACAGTGGGCAGACCACCCACTGTAGAGACTTGTGAGACTGTGGCTTTGCACTCCCCAGGATGGCACATTGGGCAGACCACCCACTGTAGAGACTTGTGAGACTGTGGCTTTGCACTCCCCAGGATGGCACAGTGAGCATGGTGGACCCTTCGTGGATCTGGCGTCGTGGATTCATGTGGCTGAGGTGCCCCCCCTTCCCTTCCCCCTGAGGTGCCTGTAGTTTTGTCATCTGATGCCCCAGCAGTGTTCTCTCCAACGGACTCAGGTCTCCTGTGTGGGCTTTGCCCATGTGTTGATACACTTTGGCCCACGGACAGTGGAAATTTAAGTGACTGTGCAGGACTTATTGCCTATGTTTATCGGTTTCGCAAGGTTCTTACTTGATTTTTTGGAATTCATATTGCTATTTTACCATGACTTCAATGACCCTCTTTTATACATAAATTTTGATTCTCACTTTAATTATGTGTTTGGATTATTCCGGGGGGTTTGGGTGGTGTCACTGTGACTTGGTGCTCTGCATTGGTGTGTAGATAGTTGGGGGGGGGGTCGCATATGTGTGTGCACGTAAGCTTTCCTCCTCCCCCCTCCCCTGTGTCGTAGGTGCAGTACTCACCGTTGTCGTCTGCGCCGGCGTTCATACTCGTGGTAGATGAGCAGGTAGACAATAGCTGGTAGGATGTTTAATTCGGGTTCCATGCTGTTCTCCGTCCTCGTGGAGTGTGTATAGGTGAGCGTTTTCCCGTTCGTAGTCTGTTTCCGCCGTGTTTTTATCGGCGGGGCTCCCGCCCCGTAAAAGGTGGCGGATTGGTGAGTTGTGATAGTGTGGGCGGTACATTGTCTGCCGCCTGTCTGTTGGCGGTGACCGCCGCGCTGTTTGTTTGTGCCGCCGTGGCGGTCGGAGTGTTAAAGCGGCGGCCTGTGTTGGCGGTTCCCGCCAGGGTCAGAATTCCATTTTTTGGACCGCCAGCCTGTTGGCGGGTTGGCCGCTGCTTTAACACTGACCGCCAGGGTCAGAATGACCGCCAAAGTCTCTCTGTGCAGACTACATGTGTTCTATGCTCCCTCTCTGCCATCTGTGAACAGGCAATTCCAAAGTGTTTCCTCCGATACTCAGATTCAGCCTATCCCCGAGTCTGGCCTTAGACACTCTTCGGCGTCTCTATCCGAGATAGACTGACTAAGTGATGGACCTCAGGAGGTGGTTTTGAGTAGTCTTGAAACTGAGCACATCAGCCATCCTGCCCTTAGTGATTTCACCTCTGTAATTCCAGCGATTCTGTCAATCTCTCCCTGCAATCCTGAGCCTACCTGCACGGATACCTTACCAGACAGGAATATGACTGGTGTAATATCTAGTGAGGTGAACAACGCACAGGGTGAGAAAGACACAAATTATTGTACATTTGTGGGGAATAGCATGGCTTCTAGCTGTACCTCTCCCAGTAAGATACACTCCCTGAGAGAAGCTGGGTATACTAAAACAACTGATTTTTATCTGGTTCTCAGCTGGAACATAGCAGGGCTGGAAAGTAAACTGCAGAGTCCGGGATGGGGCCAATTCATTGATGAGCATCAGATTTGTCTTTTTCAAGAAACATGGGCACTGGGACCCAAATACAGACTAGGCTTTAAAAGCTACTGGGTTGCAGCACGCAAGACGCCCTGTGGGAGCTCATCGGGAGGGCTTCTCATATTGCTAAGTAGTTCTCTTAGGTGAAAAGTTGAAGCAATATACATGGGCTGCCCAGATTTACAGGCCTTATCAGTAACGATTTTTTAGGAGAGATCTTTATTAATAATTAACATCTACAATAGGAGCGTGGGCAGCCATTATGACTCTGATGCTCTGTCCTTATTAGACAACTTCCTTAAAAACAATTCATCCTACTTCATCTTGATTGGAGGGGATTTCAATGTTACATCTGAGCCCAATCCTCTGGTCCAGGAGATATATAAAGAAGAGGATGCCTTTTGGGGCATCCTCCAACTAGTTTCCAACAAAAGACCAAGACTAAATAAAATAGATCGTTTAGTGGCTGACATCACATTATCGCATGGTCTTCGAGCTTGTAATGGTCGCTCCCGCTCAGATACTAACTTGCACCCTACCTTTAGGCGTGGAGGGCATAGGAGTCAGATTGATTATATACTCCTTGACATTCATCTGTGGGGCCATATGTCTGACATGAGGGTACAAGAACATGATGAGAGCGACCACGATCCATTGATTTTATTGACCAGAGGCCTTTTCCCTTCGCTTGAAGCACCCCATTCTAAGGCTTATGTTCAACAGCTTACTCTAACAAATAATAGACGTAACATAAAATGGGAGTCTGTTATCTCATCACCCGAACATCTTACAAGAATATATAACCTGTTAGCTAACCAAATGGAGTGTATGCTTCGATACAATGAGTCTAGTGATGGGAATAGGCTTTTAGCAGCCCACGCAGCACTATATAATTCTTTAAAATATCTCTTTACGAAAGAGATTATTAACAACCCCAACTCCAAGAAAAAGTGCCGTGCACGTTGGTTCAGCAACTCATGCAGGGAAGCACAGCTCAACCTATTGAAAGCTTTAAAAGAAGGCCATGTTCAGCCCATAAGAAAAGCTAGGAAGGATTACAAGAAGGAATGCTCTAAGGCACGTAAAAGCTGGGAAGAGGCTAGATGGGATGCTATCCTAGAGACTGCCAAATCTAACAATACTTCCAGGTTCTGGAAACTAATAGCTGATGACTGCAGAGATTCTGCCTCTGTTCCCGGTACCTCAATTCTCTCTGCAGCTTGGGTCGACCACTTCAGTCTACTATACGAAGGCCCATCTGAAGTACCTCCCAGGACCTTTGATGCTCCCATATTACCAAGGGCCACACCGGTTAAATTCACTCTATCGGAAACAAGAGCTGCAATAGACTCATTGAAGTGGGGAAAGGCCCCTGGTCCAGATAAGATTCCGGGCGATTTATATAAGTCAAGTCCGGATGTATGGGCTCCTTATCTTAATCTAATCTTCAATGCAATTGCAGCGGGAGCCCCTGCTCCATCCTCTTGGAAAGGGGCTGAGATAGTTCCCATCTTCAAAAAAGGCAGTCCCAACAACCCTGCTAATTATCGACCTATATGTCTTCTTGACAATTCCCAAAAAATCTATGCAAAACATCATTTGCTCCATCTTGATGAATGGATTCTGGAGACTGAAGCTCTGTCTAATCTACAAGCAGGGTTCAGACCAGCTGTGAGCACCATAGACCAAGCACTGAGATTCCTGGCAATCAAGAAGAACGTGGACCTGGGGGGGTGGAATCTGTACGTGGTTTTTATAGACCTCAGAGCTGCATTTGACTGGATCCCCAAAAATATGTTATGGTCAACACTCTCTAACATGGGGGTTCCATCTGGCCTTCTGAAACTCATTATTCGATTGCACGACAACACCTATGCTCAAATTAGATGCGGTAAGGAGGGTGAGCTGACTGATCCTGTAGCTATCAAGAGAGGAGTCAGACAGGGTTGTGTTTTGGCCCCTACTCTTTTCTTACTCTACATAAACAACTGCATCCATTATTTAGAGAATTGCATAAACGACTCGCCCAAATCTGCTGGAAAGAAAATCCTGTGTCTGCTATATGCGGACGGCACAATCTTGTTAGCTAAATCTCCAATGGGAATGCAAAATCTGGTCAACCAATTCTGCGCTTTTTGCAGAGACTATGGGTTGGACGTCAATGCTAAAAAAATGAAACTCTTGATATACAGTACCTCAAGGAGACGTCCTTGTGCCAGAATAGAAATGAATTCAATCCTGTTGGAGAAAGTGGAAGAATTTGATTACCTAGGTATTAGACTCTCAAACTCAGGTAATTGGAAGGCAGCTATTGACAAAGGGATCTTATTATAAGTCAAAGAGGTGGGGCCCTAGTACGCAGGTCTACAAAGGCCCTGAGTCCCCCTCTGAATACAATCGCAGAGATTTATAATGTCCAAATTCGTGCAGCGGCCCTGTATGGAGCGGAACTCTGGGGTTTGCACAGAAAATTTGACATTCTACAAATCAAAGAAAATCAATTCCTCAGACAGATTTCTTAGCTAGGGATGGGCACACCAATGATCCCTCTCAGACTCGACCTAGGTTTAAATAGTATTAAATCTATAGCGGGCCTGAGACCACTCTCCTACTGGATCCGTCTATGGAAAACAATTGAACTTCAACCGTTCAGGGAGGAGACTAGAGATCTCTTAGTTTCTCCCCAGGGTCTGGAAAAAATCCTCTGGCTGAAGGAGATAAAATCTGCCTGGGACGAAATCGGATTTCCTCACTATTGGAAACACCCGGAACTGATTCCCAATAATGCAAGGCAACTTGTTAAAATAAGATACTGGGAGAAAATCAATGAAGATTCATTGCACCATAATGGGGTGGGCAGACTAACAACAGAATTTCTCCTACTCAAGCATGAACCCTGTCCTGAGAACTTTATGAATCTCTCTATACCTCCACATGCCCGAGCCCTATATCTCCAGTTAAGATATGGTACCTTGCCTATCATCAGCTACACGGCCCGCTGGTCACCAAGCAACTTTTCAACTGACAATTGTATATTTTGCCATCATTGTAAGGAAACAATTGAGCATCTGCTGTTCTTCTGCCCTTTAATCAGGAGACCCAGAGGGAGGTGGATTATTCCCCTCTGCAAAAATCTATCACTGCAGGATAGAGCCAATGCCACTAGAATATGTAAATATGATACATCTACACTGGTAGCTAGTTCAGTAACCAAATATCTATCTGAGGCTTGGTCTATCCGTCGCAGGTTCATTTCGGCCAAGGGTTCTTGAGTTGGTTAGGCGCCTGCCCACAGAAGGAGATTTTATCAAGTCATATTGTTCTCAGTTTTGTATTTTTTAGAGGTGGCCTGAACTCTGATATTGATGTGTATAGCCTTAACTTTTATATGGTATCTTTAGGAATCTTACTGGGAACTCGAGGCACCCCATATGATAAAGCATTTTATTTTCTTCAGTGAATTTTATTAGCTCATAAAATGACCAAGATACTGAGTAAAAGCTCCATGGAAGGCAATAGCTCCATATGCCTGTATGATAGACGTAAGTTTTTATCAAAGCTCTTCTTATCTTATGTACGTCTAATTTATTGTATGTTAAGCATGATTATAGCCTCAGTTTAGAGGATTTTATTGTAACATTTTTACTTGACTGTTGGCCACCAGCTCCTATTAATACTATGTACAACTGCTATTCTGAATTTTAACGGTATCAACCTACTGTGTATGACTGCTACTTTTTTAAAAAAATTTAATGGTCTAAATTTTCAGACCGAATGAATTTAAATAAAATATATAGATATATGTATAAATATATACAAACACACATATGGCTCAGTCTATCTATCTATCTATCTATCTATCTATCTATCTATCTATCTATCTATCTATCTATCTATCTATCTATCTATCTATCTATCTATCTATCTATCTATCTATCTATCCACAAAAATACATATATATATATAAATATTCAATCAAAAAGCCAAAGGTTACAGGGACGATATAGTTAGGCTCACATTTCACACGTACAAAGCCATAGAAATTCAACAGTTACCAGAGCTAACTATAACTTGTGCTCCCGTAATGAACTGCTTATGAAATCACATATTACATTACTCATGACACGCTCAGTGACATCACTGATGACATCTCAAATGACATAATTGATGACATCACTGATGACACTATCCAGTGGGCGTAAGTGGTTGTATGGATGTGTGAGTGGGTGTGTGAGTGGGTCTATGGGTAAGTGAGTGTTTGAGTCATTTGTTGTATGGAAGACTGAGTGGACATTTAAGTAGCTGTATGCGTGAGCAAATGGGTTTTTGAATGGCTGCATTAGATGAATGATTGGGTGCGTGAATAGCTGTACGGGTGACTAAGTTCTTCTATAGGTGAGTGACTTAGTGTGTTGGCGGACTGTATCAGTGAGTGAGTTGGTAAGTCAGTGACTGTATGGGTGAGTGAGTGGGTGTATGAGTAGCTGTTTCAGTGAGTGAATGGGTGGGTGAGTTGCCACATGGGTGAGTGGGTGTGTGAGTGCCTGTATAGGTGAGTGAGTGGGTGTGTCAGTGGTCGCATGGGTGAGTGAATGGTTGTGTAAGTGACTGTATCGATAAGTGAGTGGCTGCTGTCTAAGTGATTGCATGGCTGAGTGTGTGAGTGTGTGAATGGTTGTATGTGTGAGGGGGAGGGTTTGCAAATTGCAGTGTGGGTCTGTTAGTAGGCATGTAAGTGGTTGCATGGGTGTATGATGATGTGTGAATGGCTGTATGGGTCTGTGAGTGGGTGTGTAAGTATCTGTATGAATGTGTGAATAGCTGCCTTAATACTGTAAGGGTGAGTGAGTGGCTGTGTCAGTTGTTGTTGGAGTGAGTCAGTGGGTCCGTGTTACTAGTTTTATAGGTCTATAAATGAGCAAGCATGTGACTAGCTCTGTCTGTATGGAAGTCCAAGAGTTTGTATGCGGGTATGAGTGGGTGTGTGAGTGGGTCTGTGGATGATGTAATCAGTGATGTCATCAGTGAAGTCACTTATCATGTCATGAGTGATGTAATATGTGAGGTCATAAGCAGTGCATTACAGGGATTCAAATTATAGTTAGCTCAGGTAACTATAACTGCTGAATTGCTATGATTTTGTATATGTGAAATGTGAGCCTAACTATAATGTCCCTTTGTTTTTTTATATTGAATTTCCATGATTTTTTTCCATTTCCTAACTATAATGTCCCTATAACCTTTGTTTTTTTATGTCAATTTCTGTTTTTTAACATAAAGTAAATTTCATTACTATACGTTAATCCAACCACCATTGCGCATGTGGTTGGTGGCCCTGCGGAGCTGAAGCCAGGCCCTGCTGCTAACCCCCTATAACCTTTCAACTCCACGTTGCACATGTCCTTCGGCCGTGCACTGCAGGGGATGGTAGCAGGGCTGGCATGTAGCCAGATGCTGCAGCAAACCCCTAGAACCACCCAATCCCACAGTGGGCACAGCCTTTTGCCATGCACAGCAGGAGTTGGCAGCAGGTCATTGCCTGCAGCCAGACCCGCGGCCAACCCCTATGAGTACCCAACCCCGCACTGCAGGGTTGTCCAACCCCTATAACAACCCAACCCTGAACTGTGCATCGCCTTTGGCCCCATCCCATGAGTCCCAAACTAAAAAATGTTTTTGTTTTGTGGAGATGCCGCGCGGACCCTCCCTAGGCAGATCTTCGCCCCAGGGACCCCATCCCTTGGGCATGGCCTAATTATTATTTATTTGAGAGGGGAGCTGTTAGAAATTGGGTTTCTGGTTGGCTAGGGTATGCACCTAAGCCAGGCATAACCCACCCACTCTAGTCAGGGCAAGGGAGTTACATGTCCAAGATAACCCCTGCTCACCCCCTTGGTAGCTTGGCATGAGCAGTCAGGCCTATCCCAGAGGCAATGTGTAAAGAGTTTGCACAACACACACAACATACATGACGCACTATCCCAACCACAAAGGAAACACAAAACCAAGTTATATGAAAGTATACGGTATTGTACACAACACAATTATTAGACCACAACATGTCAGTAATATACTGCTACCTTATCAGTTGTCAGAACTTTACACATTACTGACTCTGCAGAACCAGCAGGAGTCACATATAACACACACGTTACTTAGTTTCTACAACATAAGCAGTAGTCAGGAATAACATTATTACACAAATGCACTTGTCATAGAAATATCATAAACACCCATATCAGGAACATTATGAAATATATGGCAAGTCAGGAAAACATATTAGCAAGTTATGTTCATAAAAGGAATGTTAGCAAAACATATATGTAGCAAATCATAAAGCAAAACAGGTTAGCATATAAATCCATAATGCCTATACTAGGAACATTTGAATACAAGTCCATTTATCAGTACCTGATTTGTGATGTAAAGGCACTCCTAGTGCCGAGAGGGACAAAATAGGGCCCCCAGCACTCCATGCACTCATTCTGGGGGCCACTCTGAAGAATGGGGTAGGAGGGGGGCGACACACACACCCTCTGGTTTCATAATGGGCTTCTCCTGGGGCCAGCAATCTCTGAGGGCCCCTCCAGACCTCCACTGGCCCTTCAACAAGGGGTGGGGACAACAATGCCCAAAAAGAACAATAGGGGGCCCGGGGGCACGGGGAGCCTCCGATGAGGCTTCCACCCTGCCCTTCAAGATATTTGTATTGGGCCCCTCCTGGGGCCTGCAATAAGTGGGGTGCCACAAAGGGAGGGCAGCGGCGTGGGTGGGGCCTCCGGCGAGGCTTCCACCCTGCCCGTGGTCTTGGCAAAAGATTGGGTCCTCAGTTGGGGCAGGGGGAGCCTCCGATGAGGCTTCCTTCCCCCCCTGCCCGTTTGACAGACAAGTAGGGGCTCTGGTGGGGCGGGGAGCCTCCGATGAGGCTTCCTTCCCTGCTCGTCCACTGGAACACAACAGGACCCGCTTGGGCATGCGGCGGTGATTGACCCCAAGTTAGGGCCTTCTGGTGCCTCAGGGGCGCTCCTCGGAGCAAACCTCACCCCGGGGCCACCGATAGAAGCACACTTGCTCCAGTTTCCTTTCCTTCTGGTTTTCCATGTGCCCCGGGGGCACAGCAGCAGCTCGTCACTTGCTCTTCAGAGATTTACCACACCCGGGTCATGGCAGTGATTCCCACATCAGCAAAGCGCTGCCAAAGCGATAAGAGTGCAAAAGGAATGCGTCCACAAGGTGCCTGGGAAGCACCAGCCCAGCGCTCTCCAGGCGATACATCCACAAGGAAAAAGCGCTCCCAAGGCACTACAAGCTGCAAAATGGAAGCGCTCCTCCTGTGCCTCCAACGGTTGTAGGGGTCAGGAGCCACAGCACCCTACCCCTGGGGGACAACAGTCCAAGAAAAAAAGGAGCACAGGCAGCAGGGCCCAGCAGCAGGGCAGTCCAAAGGGTTACAGGCAGTTGGCAGTTCCTCATAGTGACCAAGCAGGTCTCAGGTCAGCACAACAGCAGCAGTCCATGGCGGTTCCTGGTGAGTTCCTCCAGCATTCTGTGTCCAGTTGCAAGGTGTCACCAAAATGTCTCCAAATTGTGGGGAAAATTCCCCTGTACTTATACTCAGTTCTACAGTGTGTTTTACAAAGAAGGGGGAGAGGAGGTCCCAACCTCTTTCCTCCAGCTCAGGGTCAAAACATCAGTTGAGGGTAAACAACACTATTGTGTGAGGCCAGGGTACAGTCTTTACAAATTCAGGTGTGTCCCGCCTCTCCCTTATCTCAGCCCAAGAAGACTATTCAGTATGCAGATGCACCTATGTGACACCTCCACCCTCCCTGTGTACAGGCTATCTGAAAAGTATGCACAAACCCAACTGTCACTCTGCCCAGACGTGGATTAGAGTCAAGCTGCAAAACACCAGAGTCATAAGCAAAGAGAAATGCTCACTTTCTAGTAGTAGTAATAATAAATCCGCTTACACCAGTGAGCAGCATTTCTTACCACCATTACAACCATACCAAACATGCCTACGCTACCCCTCATAAATCAGACAATACCCCCTACGTATAAGGCAGGGCATTTCTCATGCAATCCTATGAGAAGGCAGCACTCACATCAGTGAGAAACCAAATAGGCTGTTTGTCACAACGAGGACAGCCCACACAACCTGGCACATGTCCTTCCCTCTACATACATAGCACCCTGCCATAGGGCTAGCTAGGGCCTAACTTAGGGGTAACTTACATGTAGTAAAAGGGGAGATCTTGGCCTGGCAAGTAAATTTAGATGCCAGGTCCCTGTGGCAGAAAGCTGCGCACAAAGGCCCTGCGCCTGCAGGCCTGAGACAGGTTTGGAAGGCTACCTCAGTGGGTGGCGCAAGCACCGCTGTGTGCCCACAAGTAGCATTTAACGTACAGGCCCTGAGTATAGAGATACCACTGTACAAGGGACTTACAGGTAATTTAAATATGCCAATTAGGTATAAGCCAATCATACCAACTTTAGAAGGGAGAGCACCTGCACTTTAGCACTGATCAGCAGTGATAAGGTGCTCAGAGTTTTAGAGCCGACAGCGAGAGGTCAGAAAAAATAGGAGGAAGGTGACAAAAAGTCAGAGGATGAACCTGCCACAAGGGCCAGGTCCAACAGGGGCCGTGTGGCCCCCTTCACCAAGGCCGATCTTGGCCCTGGAGACCCCATCCCCCAGCCATGAGTCCTGGGTGTCCCCTAGGGCACCCAATTACAAAGTTGTGGTGCATGGTAGAAGCTTTAAGACCCCCACAGGCCCAGCTGGTTCCCCACCTCCTGTGGGAGCCGGCATTGCTTTGACAGAGAGGGAGTTGATTGACAGTTCTTCCTCACTGCAAGCACAGTGTTTGCTCTGACTTGGCGGGAGCTGTCAAAGCTACCTCCAAGTCAGAGCAAACAGCTATGGTGGGCACCCGGGACATGGCAGGAGTCAGACCTGGATGGTGGCGTTCCCCAGGGTCATCAGTTGCCCCTCGAGGGCATCATGGGCCCCCATCCAATGAGCATTGCCCCAAGGAAGGGGTGGTCCCTGGGGCTCAAAGGTCAAATGTGGACCCCCTTCATTTTTTTATTGGAGCTCTGGGGAGGGGGTGGTCTCTGAGGCTGCAGGGGGCCTGGTGGCCCACCACACCATATTTCTTTGAAGCCCCAGGTGGGTGGTTGTCCCCAGAGCTGCTGGGGTCCACATAGTACCCCCATACATCATTTTATTTAGTGCCCCAGTGAGGTGGTGGTTCCAGAGCTGTGAAGTGGCAGGATGGCCCCCTGCATTATTTGGTCCCAGGGGCTGCAGGGGGCAGGTGGCCACGGGGTCCCTACACACTATTTTGGCCCCTTTGCATAGAAAATGTAAATGCTCCCGGGACCAAGCCCACTTGGGGGCTTGTAAAAAACAAGCAGGGAAGCCTGCTCTTGTTTTTCTTTGTTTATAATTTTTCCTGAATTCACAATATCTTCACGAAGGATCTGCGGTCCTAGAAATGCAAATGTGGTTTTCCTTTAATTTCTCCTAAACTAATGGACAGATTTACATTAAATAACCAAAAGCACAATCTGCATACAGAAATCTAGCTTTCTGACAAATTTTGTGTAATAGCGTCTTGCGGTTCAGGCTGTAGGCATGGTCAAAGGTCCTATGGAATTAACATGGGAAATGCAGCTTTTTTGACCCCCCCTTTTTTCCGGGCCCCGGCTGGATGGATCACCATAAAACTTACCATGTGCAACAAGGATCACCAGAACACTTTTTGGGAAAGTTTCATGAAGATATGCGAAACGGCGCCAAAGATGTACACAAGGAAAAAAAACTCTTTTTCTATAGAAACATGGTCATAAAATAAATACTACGAAAATTTCATGAAACCAATTTGCACTTCTAAACACACATAGCTAACAATATTAATGCGTTTGTACACTATGATAATTTAACACTGTAGGCATATTAGTGATTAACCATGTGGGGAAGTAATATTGTTAGCTATGTGTGTTTAGAAGTGCAAATTGGTTTCATGAAATTTTCATAGTATTTCTTTTATGTTGATGCACTAGGTTATAAAGGTTGAGGGGAGGGGAGATCATTATAATGACTTTGGTTGTTGACAAACACCGTTATGGTTGAAACGCGTCCAGGCTTGATAAGCCTTGTAGAATGGCTTTGTAAATAAATCTCGTCATTATTCAGCAATTGTTGGGAGTGCCGTTTTTCTACAATTCAAATTGAGATATTTAAATATGGGTCCTGCGCCCATAATGGTGCTCCGTAAGGCCAGCGTTGGAAGAACAGCAGGAGCAGTTGAAATATATATATATATATATATATATATATATATATATATATATATATATATATATATATATTTATATCCCAGAGATAATTTGATGCAAAAAAAATCCGGAATATGACGCATTTCGACTAAATGGTCTTTGTCAGCCAAAATATCACAATGGAAGAAAGCCCAACCATTTTCAAAAAACATTAACTCACCATAGACAAAATAAACGGACTACATGCTCATCATGATGTAAAGGTAGTTTTCTTTCAACTTTCAAAGTATTGCTTGCTTGCAGGTATGGTAATATGAAATAATAATCAAATCAGCAAAAATAATCAATTAGAGATCGTAAATGGCACGATGAGTACATCTGGATTGAAACCAATGAGAATTGTACAAAACACCTAGTATTTTGGACACGTTATATGGTGGACTTGTTTATAATTTGGGATGGGCCAAAGGAGACTCTGGATGCTTTTCTTGTTTGGATAGATGAAAATGATATAAATTTAAAGGTTACTTACAAGAGACATAGAACAGCCATGGAATATTTGGTTGCATTGGTTACAGTAGAAGGAGAGACTATCCCCTTCAGTTTTTTCAGAAAAAGCATGAAAAGTAATAGCATTGTACATGCCCACTGCCACCACCCAGACAATCTTAAATGGAACATCTCCTATTGGGAGACAGCCAGCCAAATCCGCTCAACCTCCTCCACCCTCAACACCTACTCTATATATAAAGCAAATCTATCATCTTTCTCCAAAATCTGTAAATAACTTTAATCAAATGTATATTTTAATAATGACTTAAACTGTTAAATAAAGTTCTATTGAACTACATGTCTGTGACATTTTCTTTTTATATAGCTTTTATTATTACATTTTGACCATCAGAGATATTTTGTTTATTCATATGTCTTTGCTCTACCTTTGAACCTTTTACGCCTTAAAATATGCAATGGCTGTGCCAAAGGAGGGCTTTTAATTCTTTTAAATAAGAAATTGCAATGTGACTATAAGATTTTAGACATTGATTGTGTTGATCTAATGGGCTTGCAAATTTATTTTCAGAGGAGTAATGTTTTCCTTATTAATGTTTATGCTCGATCAGTCCCACAAGGATCTGAGTCCCAGATTTTAACATTATTATCAGACTTTTTAGATACTCTACAACCCTCGTCTGCTCTGATTATAGACGAGGATTTGAACCCTCTGCCTTGCTTAGTGGTTTAACGGTCGAGGAGGTTGAATTATGGGGAATTCCACAGTAAACTAGTCATCGATACTGTTCTCGTTCACGTGTGGCTCTCCAGTTGGCTTCCCTATGTTTAAAGTATTGCCTAAGGGCCTGTAATGGTCGTATGCCTTCTGATACAAACAATGTGCACACATTCAAACGAGGTAGGTCGACAAGTGTTTTTGATTATTTTCTGGCGGACGTGAGGTTATGGCCCCTGTTGAGGGATATGAGGGTGGACTTGAGATGCGAGAGGGATCATTATCCCCTGCTCCTCACCCTTTCAGGGGATGTATTTAGGAGGACCTCCAACAACCAATACACAGTGGTCCCTTCTCCAAGTTTGATAACAGCTCTATGAAGGTTGGGTGGCCAAAGGTGATGTCTAACCCTTTCCTGTTATGTGGGATCTATCAATTGTTTATAGATATCTTGGCAGTCTACGAAGAACAAGATACCAATAATATTCCTATTCTTAGAATACATGATAACATGATTTTAAAAATGCAAAGTTTCTTTTACAAAAAGGTTGGGTTAAGACCGCGGGGTGTGGATCTGGCAAGTAATGGATGGTTTGATGAAACCTGTTCTAGGGCAAAGTCTGGGTTAAAAAAAGTTATTATCGGGCTTTCGGGGGAGATACAACAAGATAGACGACTTTCCAAGGAGGCCTTTTTCCGAGCAAAAAAATCTTGGGAAGATTCCATCCGGAAGGAATTACTGGATGCTTCGAAACTAAACAATAATACGTTGACTTGGGAATTGTTGTCTAAACGACAAAGAGGGGGCAGGAGCAACATTAGGAACCACATACAACCAGAAAGCTAGGTGGACCATTTTTCCTGCCTTTATGCAACATCTGGTATTCCATTGGCCACAGATACTTATGATGTGAAACAGGGCCTTCTATCATCGCTGGATGTGAATTCTTCCATTGATTCATTAGGAGAGGGTCTTTATGACCCTGAGGATTACATTTATTTTTTTATGGAAGAAACCCTTGATTCTATTAAGTCTCTTAAACCAGGTAAAGCTCCAGGACCGGATAAGATTACAGGAGATCTTTATAGATCTGACCCAGTTATGGACCTGGTTGTGTGATGGCTCCACTTTTGTTTTCCCTTTTTATTAACAAGGTGGTGCAGGACATTATTTCATGTCAAAATGATGCCCCCTCCTTAAACGCTCAGAAAATTCCAAGTCTCCTTTTTGCTGATGATTCACTCCTCATCTCAAAGACCCCAATGGGTCTACAAATTCTTGATGATAGATTTAACTTATTTTGTCAGAACTATAGTCTGGCGCTGAATTTTAATAAAATTAAATTGATGGTATTCAATCCTGGACCTCGTAAGAAATGTACTATTGCATTGGATGGAGATCCCTTGAGCAAGGTTAGCTCAATTGACTATCTGGGAGTGAGGTTATCAAGTAAATTACACTGGGAAGACCAGATCAGTAAAAGTGTGGAACTCCTACAACATAGAGCAGCATCTATACTGCGCTTTTATAAGAGTACGACCACAAAAGCTGTATCCCCAACAATTAAGATCTATGTGGCTAAGGCGCAGGGAGCTGCTGTCTATGGTGCAGAGGTATGGGGATCCTCCAATAGCAATAGATTAGCCGTGGATGAGAATAACTTTGTGAGGGCTCTGATTGTGTGCCCTCTTAGTACACCATTGACTCCAATGGTTTTTTACTTGGGTCTAAATCGAGTAGCTGATTTAATCGCTCTAAGACCTTTATTATAGTGGGTAAGGCTTTGGACTGTTCCCAAATTGGATATTTACAAGACTTCACTTCTCGATTTATTAAGAAGACCAAATGCTGCTACTATTCCTTGGGTTAAGCATGTATCTAATTGGTTTCGCACTTTGGGAGTAGGAGACTACTGGGAGAATCCCCATAATTTAGAGAAATCCCACAAAAAAGTTCTGAAATCTGTATACTGGTCTCATGTAAGAAATGATTATATTTGTCGCAAATCCCATGGCTGACTAACTAAACTTTTTATTGATTTTAAGTGGTACCCACAGTATGAACCCTACCTAGATATGATACATGATTTATTGGGTAAAGGTTTATACGCTAGATTTTGTTATGGGTCCTTGCCTTTGTAGTCTTTGACGAGCAGTTGGGGGTCCAACTGCCATGTCTGATATATGCCCTGTGTGCGGTGGTGCCTCTGTAACAGTTGAACATTTCATGTTTTTTTGCCCTGCTTATTCATTCCTAAGGTCAAAATGGATTTGCAAAATCTGTCTTGAAATGAGGATGAGTAAATGTGCCATAGCTTTGAGGGTTTTAAAAAAGCCACAGTTCCAATGTGTTAATTTTTGCCGTCAGTAAGTTTTTAGTGGCAGCATGGTATATACGTTATTCCTTTGTAACTAAGGAGGCATGAAGAATGATTGGGTGGGTTTTAATAGGAGTAATTTGGGTTTTTAAAGTATTTACTATCTACAGTTTTAGTTTGTGATTGTATATGTTTTATATGATATTTATAATGTATTGTGTTGCTTTGGTGGTCTGTTGACCGAATGAAGCTTGTGTTGATGATGATAATGGTAAAAATGATCACTGTTAGAAATGGGGTCTCTGCCTGTCAAAGTATGCACCCTGTACAAACTGGAACCACCACTGTAATCAGGATAAGTGAGATACACACTTTAAATTAACCTTTGCTCACCCTCTGGTAGCCTGGCACTGAGCAGGCAGGCTTAACTTTAGAGGCAATGCGTAAAATATTTGTGCAACACACACACACACAGAGTAGCACAATGAAAACAGCACAAAAGTACTCTAAACAGTTTTAGAAACACACAACACAACACAACACATATATAATTAATGGAAGTCAAGGTATGAATTTTTTAAATGTAAACTAAAAATGGTGCTTAGAAGTCACTAGTGATCAAAAGGTTACTTGAGGTTGCAAGGGACCGGTGTAGATCCAATGTTCAGGCAAACAACAAAGGAGGGTAGGCTGGCTACAGAACCCATGCAGGGTCCACTAATAAAGTAGCTTTAATGGAGCATAGCGCCAATGTCAAGGGCATGATAAGTCAATCTTTTCTATGTAGCCAGGTCACTGGGTCGTCGGGCTCTGCTGGAATACAGGCAATGCATTGTCATTGAGCCACGCAGAGCATCGTCATCAAGCAGTGTAGGATTTGAATCCGCTGTCATCAAACAGCCTCTACATCGTCGTCAAAAGGCGATGAGCCTGTTCCAACTGGCACAGTGGTGATGATGCATCAATTTTTTTTAAAAACAGCTGCAGAATCCACCTCTGAGCCCCAGGTGCCTGGGCATCTCAGGCAAGGATAGGGCTCACAGAGTCCAACAGCATCAGGAGAGTTGCAGGGAGTATTTAATGTCCCTGGGGCTGCAGAAGAACAGGGGAAAGCCAGCAAGCCCTTGGAGTCACTCTTGGTTCTATGGAGATGGGTCCAGTACTCAGTAAGGCAAAGATCAGTTGGCAGCAGGGCAGCAAAGCAGAAAAGCAGTTCCTCAGAACAGTCAGTCCAAACAGAGTGGCAATCCTTATAGCACAACAGCCTTTACTCCAGCAGAGTTCTTCTCAGGTCCAGTAGTTTACAGATTTGGCAGGGTCAGAGAACCAGTATGTATACCCAAATGTGCCTTTGAAGTAGCGGTGACTTCAACACAGATCCTTGAAATGCACAGGTTCCTTTTTCATACCAGACCTGGCTCCAGACTATCCGGAGGGGGTAACTAGCCCTTTGTTTGGGGAAAGGCACATCCCTACTCATGTGTAAGTGCCAGCTCCCCTCCACCTTTCCTGCCCAGGAAGGCCCATCAAGTTGCAGATGAATGCAGGTGAGTGCTCCGACACACCTAAACTTTCTTTGTTTGTGGCTGTCTAGAGGGAATGCACAAAGTGTAGCTGTCACCTAGCCTAGACGTGTATTGGAGACAGGCTGTGAGGCAACCAAAGCAGTAAGACAAGCGAGATCCCCACTTTCTAAAAGTGGCATTTCTAAAACAATAATATTAAATCCAACTTTACCAGTAAAGAGGATTTATCATTACCACTCCAATGATACGAAACATGACAAAGTTATTCCTTTCTGATCAGAAATTGCAGTTTTAAAGTATATTAAGGAATTTGCAATGCTGTCCTATGAGAAGAGCATTCCTCACAGTAGTAAACATGACTTTGGGAGTTTTTCACTACCAGGACATGTAAAACTTAAATTACATGTCCTGCCTTTTACTTACATAGCACACTGCCCTATGGGCTACCTAGGGCTTACCTTAGGGGTGACTTATGTGTAATAAAGGGGAGTTTAAGGCTTGGCAAGATGTTTTAAGTGCCGAATCAATGTGGCAGTAAAACTACACACACAGGCTCTGTAGTGGCAAGCCTGAGTCAGGTTAAAGTGCTTATGAAGAGGGTGGCACAATCAGTGCTGAAGGCTCACTAGTAGCATTTAACTTATAGGCCCTGGGTACATGGTATACCACTCTACAACAGTCTTAAAAATAAATGAAATATGCCAGTTGTGGATATACCAATGTTATCATGTTTATGGGGGGGGGGGGCATATGCACTCTATCACTGGTCAGCAGTGTTTAAGTGCTCAGAGTCCTAAGGCCCAAAAAAAAAGAACCAGCAAAAACAGAAGGTAAAATGCAAAAAGTCTGGGGGAAGACCACCCTATGGCTTTCAGGTTGAACAACCACATAAAAACCTTATATTTTATGTGATAAATCTTTAACTCATAAAATGCAACAATACAACAAGCCTCTAGGTGGCATTGCACTGTAACCTGAAGAGCAAAAACTCAAACCTGGGAAATGCTTTTGATAAATATGGTAAGTTCTCCTGGGATCATGGTTTCAATGACTTAAATGTTTTATTTCTAAGGTTGCTGGGTGGGCTGCAGAACTCCCTAGAGCCCCCGCCACAAAAGAAACTGATGACTTTATCAAAAATAAGATATATGTAAGTATGTCAATAGCCCTCCCAGGGCATTATGGGGCACTCCCTGAAGGGGCAGTGAATAATTAATGATCAGCCCTCGACACTTATTTATTATTCACATTACTTTTTTTTTCTTTTTTTTTCTGGTTCCCCCAGTATCACCCAGGACACCCAATGTGTTTTTTTTTAAAAGGGGCCACAAGGAGAGCCCAAGGGCCCCTGCGGTATGCTGGCTCCCCCACTTCATGAAGTCACGCAGGAGCTGGCATGCCTTTTATCTACAGGGTGACCCACATCAATAACATTCTTAGGGGCTGCAGGGAGAGCCCCTGAGCCCCCGCTGCCCCGCTGACTCCCTGCTTCTTCAGGAGCCAGCGTTACTTTTTTTTTTATATAGTCATGACCCGTTGCCCACCTGGGGCATGGCACAGCTTTTGCCAAGTTGAGGGCTGTGGAGGAAAGCCCATGGCCCCCGCAGCCTCAGTGGCTCCGCTGCTTGCACCCAACACAGGTGCAGAGGGTGACAGATCCAACCCATTGGAATCTGTTTTTTTTGCTCTCAAGGATGGGAGCAGGTCAAAGCATTTCCTTGAGCGAGAACATGGGTAGGGAAATGTCTTTTTCCTCCACTGGGCGAAAGCAGCTTTGTCGTCCCATCCGTTGGGAGAGCATGTGCACTTTCCTTGTCCACGCCCGGGGGCAGGGAAACAGATGGTGTCCCAGGGGTTGGGAAGCCTGGGACACCATCACTGAGCTGGCACCATCCCCATGGGGGCATTCTGTGGCTCAGAGGGGGGCTACCCTTTAGTTAATAATAGGTCACGTTGGATAGGATCCCCAGGACTTCTCCTGACTTGGGGAGGAATTGTACGCACCCCCAACCCTTCAATAAAATGTCAGTTTTTGGGGAAGGGGTCCCCCGGGCCTCTTGGAGGCTTAAGGAAGGTGGGCCCCACCCTCTCCCCTCTAAATATACATCACACCTCCCCTGGGCCCTGGCCCACCTGCAGGTTTTTGAAAGGCACTGGAGCCAGTGCTTTGCTTTTTTTAATATTGTTCCCTACCCTGCCCCTTATGTCTTTTCTTTTCATTTTTTTTTTGTTTGGGACTCGGATTGAGTCCCAAGTCCTAATATGGCTGACACCACTTCCTGGTTGAGATGATGGCAGCCAAACGGATCTCAGGGTCTTCTGTAGTGTGATGTAAATCATTTTTATATGAGAACACAATTTAGCAAGGGGAAGAAGGATATAGGAAACAACGCTCACAGTCTAGCACCAAATAAACATAATAAATCCTTATAAGTGCAAGGTGCTCCTGGCAGGAGGATCTTCCTCCCTCCTCCAATGTTTCCAAAGGAAACCAAACATAGACATAACAGGTGTCAGGGCACTCATGAAGAGAATTCAGTCCTCCATACGTGTCAAGACATGATACACCATTAATTATGAGTCGGACCGGGATGTTAGAAAAAAGTTCTGTTTAATCTTGAAATGTAAAATCCATTGGAAACCAATATTTACAATCCACCAACAGCCAACACGTGTTTCGTCCTAAGAGAAAATTTGTTCTCAAAGACTTCATCAGGGCTTAATGCATGGTTGCAGGGACTCTAAATTAATATTTATTTGAGTCCCCATCTCAAGTGAAATCTATCTATATGTTTCTAAAAATAAACTGTCAGAATTTTATGCCATCCTGCTCAGTATAGCGCATATCCAGTTCACTCCAGCTCCAAGGAGCAGAGAGACGCGTTCCCGTCGCTTGGGAGTGTAAAAAAATCATTTTTATAACCTAGATTTTTCCAAAAATATTGAACTGATTTACACTAAAAACACTTATTCTGGACCAAGGTCTAGCTTTCTGCCAAATGCGGTATACATTTGTTCAGCGGTTTGGGCTGTAGCTGCATTCAAAGTTCCTTTGGAAAAATGAATGGTAAAAATGTGTTTGGAACCCCTTCCTTTTTCTCGGACCCTGCTTGACAGATAAGCTCAAACTTTCCATGTGCAAAGTAGTCAAAAAAGTATCATTTTTTTGAAAGTTTTGTGGAGATGTGTCAAACTGGGCCAAAGTTATTAACAACACTAAAAGGCATTACCTATGGAAACACGGTCTTAACTATAACTTTCCAGGGATGACCATCTTTAAACACTCTGTGGTTATAGTTAGGATTACCAGAGAAAGCAATTCCATGGATTTTTCACCATTAACAACTTTGCTCCTGTTTGATGAATCTTCACAAACTTTGCAGACCTATTCTTCCTTCCACATTGGCAAGTGATGCAAAGTTTCACAGTGATTGGTCAAGCGGGTGCAAAGGTAAAACGAAGGTTCCAAAATGTGTTTTTCTATCAATGTACTTTTGATAATAAATTTAAGGCAAACTAAAACTTTAGAATTTGCAGTGCTTATGTATTTCAAGTTTGATTTCTATAAAAAGAATAAATAAAGTTTTCCTAACTATAACAAAGGTTTAACCTGTGGTTTCTCATTGAATTGTTTTATTATGTTTAATCAAAGAAATGAAATTGTAGAGCTTACTCTCATTGAGTGTAATGTAATTCGGTAGAGTGTGGTACTGTAGAGTGAAGGATATTGTTGTAAAGTGTACTGTCAGAGTATAGTGTCATGAGTGAGGTAGAGTGGAGTGGAGATGAGTGGAATGTGTTTTAGTGGATGATGTTCAGCTTAATCGTGTATAGTGGAGTGGCACAGAGTGGAGTGTTGTACAGTAGAGTGTGGTGCAGTGGTGTGGCGTATGGTGAAGTGGCATAGAGTGGAATAGCATACAATGGAGTGTTGTAGAGTAGAGTGGCATAGAGTGGAGTGGCTTACACTAGAATAGGATGCAGTGAAGTAGTAAAGAGTTGAGTAGCATACAATGTAGTGTGACAGACTGTAATAGTGGACAGTGCAGTAGCATGGAGTGCAGTGGTGTAAAGTGGAGCGGCATATAGTGGAGTGAGGTACAGCATAGTAGAATACAGTACAATAGAGTAGAGTGGAATGTCATATAGTTGAGTGGCTCAGAGAGGAATAGCGTATAGTGGAATGTCATACTGTGAAATGTCAAACAGTATAGTGACGTAGAGTGGAATAACATATAGAAGAGTGGCGAACGGTGGGGTGGTGTAGACTGGAATAGCATAGAGTGGCATAGAGTGCAATGGTGTACAGTGAGATACCATGTATTAGAGGAGAGTACAGTAATGTTACATACAATGGAATAGGCTAGAGTGGATTGGCATTCAGTGTAATGGTGTAGAGTGGCATACAGTGAAGTGTTCTAGAGTTGACAGGCATAGAGTGGAGTGAGGTACAGTGTAGTGGTGTACAGTGGAATAGCATATAGTGAAGTGGCAAACAGTGGAGTGGCATAGAAGGGAGTGGAGTACAGTGAAATGTTCAGGAGTGGACTGGCATAGAATGGAGTGAGGAAAAGGGTAGTGGTGTACAGTGGAATAGAGTAAAGTGGAGTGGTGTACACTAGAGTGGCATACAGTGGAATAGTGTACACTGGAGTGACATTGAGTGGAGTGAGATACAATGTATTAGCCTACAGTGGAATAGCATACACTGGAGTGGTGTAGAGTGAAGTAGCATACAGTGTAGTGGTGTACAGCAGAGTATTGTAGAGTGGAATACTATAGAGTGGAGTGTTGTGGAGTGAAGCTGGGTAGAGTGTTGTGCGGTAGACAGTAGTAGTATATAGTGGAACAGCTGACTGTGGAGTAGCGTAGAATGGAGTGTTGTAGAGTGGAGTAGCATACAGTGGCTTAGCATAGGGTGGAGTGAAGTGGTATACAGTGGAATAGCATACAGTGGAGTGATGTGGAGTTGAATAGAATAGAGTGTTAATGGTGTACAGTGTAGTGAGGCAGAGTGGAATATAGTGAAATAGCATACAGTTGAGTGGCTTAGAATGGAATGCTGTACAGTGGAATAGGGCAAAGCATAGTAGAGTAGAGAGACTGATACAGAATAAAGTGGCATACAGTGGAGAGGCATTGAATGGAGTGATGTACAGTGTTAATAGCTTACATTGGATTTACATCGAGTAAAGTGACATATAGTGGAGTGGCATACAGTGCAGTGTCATAGACTGAAATGGCTTAGAGTGGAGTTGCACAGAGTTGAGTGGTGTACAGTGGAGTGGAGTACAGTGGAATAGCATATATTTGACTAGCATACAGTGGCTTGAGGTTTGAGATCACAGAGTTGAATAACATAGAATCGAGTGTCTTACAGTGGATTTGTACCGTGGAATAGTGTAGAGTGTAGTGTGGGTGTACAATTTACAGTGCAGTGCTGTAAACTATAGATTTGTACAGTTGAGCATCATACAGTAGAATAGCATACAGAGGAGTGGTGTATAGTGCAGTGGCATTCAGTGGAGTATGTTAAAGTCGACTGGTGCACAAAGGAATAGCTTGGAGTGTCATACAGTGGATTAGTATAAAGTGGATTGGCTTACAGTGGAGTGCTGTAGACTAGACTGACTTAGAGTGGAGTGAGGTACAGTGTAGTGGTGTACACTGAAATAGTGAATGCTAGAATGGTGTATACTGGAGTGGCATACAGTGGAATAGCGTACACTAGAGTGGGATAGAGTGAAGTGGGGTAGAGGGGAGAGACGTACAGTGTAATAGTGTAGAGTGTAGTGAAGTTTAGTGGGGTAGCATAGAGTAGAGTGGTGTACAGTGGAGAGAGATACAGTGTAGTGACATACAGTGGAATAGCGTAGACAGGTGTGACTTACAGTGGGGTGGCATAATATATTGGCATAGAGTGGAGTGTTGCGGTGTGGTTTAAGGCTGAGTGTTGCTGGCTCACAGTTTAGTGATATAGAGTGGAGTGACATATAGTGGAATGGCTTAGAGGTAAAGATGAATATCATACAGTGCAGTTGTGCACACTAACGTGGCACTCAGTGGAGTGGCATAGAGTGGTGTAGAGTAGTGTGTAGGGTCATAGAGTGGATTTGAGTACAGCTACAGAGTAGCATTCAGTGAAGCAGAATAGAGTGAAAGTGTGTACAGTGGACTGGCGTATGCAGTAGTGTCAAAATGGAGTGGTACAAAGTGTAATACCACAAAGTGTAGCAGCGTAGAGTGTAATAGTATAGAGTGGAGTGGTGTACAGTGGAGGAGCATTCAATGTAATGGCAGACAGTGGAGTGTGGTAATTGAAACATACATATCATGAAAGAATGTTAAAGAAAGTACATGTATTGTGTCAGGAAAATCGATTATTTGATTTTAATAGTATTTTTTGGAAGTGTGTGTGTGAACATTATATAATACTTAATTATATATTGTGCCACGGTATACTGCAGTAAATTTGCAGTGTAATCTGGTACATAATCCTGATAAAGGCAGTATCTGATTGGCTAATGGCTGTTTTCATCACATGTAATAGGCAAATATGTTGTTTTCGGCACAATTTGAATGTGAGAGGGATCACATTTTACTAATGAATTAGTGGCATAGAAGTTAGCATATGTTGATTAATTAATCTGAATTTAAAAGCCTGACAGAAAAAATAACTTGAGTTGTAAAATGTGCACGTTTGAATTTTAGTGAGCCATGTGGCCACCATTCGTATTGTGCACCACATTTTAAAATGAGAGTTTTGCATTTTATTAAATGAAAGCATTAAGGCCCTCATTATGACACTGGCAGTAAATCCTGCTTACCGCCACGCCGATGGGCACCAACTTACCGCTGCAGTGGTGGATATCCATTCACCGTATTATGACACACACACACCAGTCCAACAGAATTCAGCCAGATACACAAATCCCCCAGACCAACGGTCAGTGATAAAGTGGCGGTCCCAAAACCCATACAATTACGCCAACAAAACAACGCCCATCACATTATGACCCACAAAAGACCACAGCAGACATTCAATGGTGGTAAACCATTGGCGGTACATACTCCTGCGCTCAGAATTGACACCCACATACAAAACAACACTCCATTGGCCAATACGAAAAATACACACCTGACAACCATACACACACCACACCCACTCACCCACAGCTCTATAAAACACACACCCATAATACCCACTACCCTTTACAAACAACAATTACTGCCAGGAGACTGAGAAGAGAAACATAGAGACAACTAGACACAGACACCACATATAGTCATACACCCCTCAGGCACTCCACATCACACACACCACCACATTACTCAACACACCCTCACCAACACACATCACACAACACCCATGGCACCACAAAGGCACCTCCGTTTCACTGAGGAGTTAAGGGTCATGGTGGAGGAAATTATCAGGGTAGAGTCACAGCTCTTTGGAGCACAGGTACAGCAGATATCTGTAGCAAGGAAGATGGAGCTATGGCAGAGAATTGTGGACAGGGTCAATGCCGTGGTACAACACCCAAGAACAAGGTACCACATCAGGAAGAGGTGAAATGACCTATGGGGTAAGGTACGTTCCGTAGCAGCAAGACATCAGCTCGCAATACAGAGGACTGGCGGTGGACCCCCAGCTCCTTCCTCACAGCTCACAGCATGGGAGGAGCAGGTACTGGCAATACTGCATCCTGAGGGACTCACTAGAGCAGCCAGAGGACTGGACACTGTTAAGTCAACATTTACCACTTACCACCACCCATACCTCCATGCCATCACACCCCCTCACCCTCAGTCCCATCACTCCACACCATCTCACACACTGCACCTACACGTATGACTAACCGCAATGCCCAGCCCTTCATGCCATACAACGCATGGACAGCCCTCCCAGCCCTGCATAGACACCCATCATTAAAGCATGTACAGCATAGGGAAACTAACATAACCACAATATTTCACCATACACAAGCAAAAGCTGGCAGGGCAACACCACCCATAGATGGGAAGCTAGGGAAGTACAAATGTCATACACTTGAAGCACAATACATCATTTACATCCCCACAGGAACCCCAGCAAATGTCAGTGGAGAGGATGTGCCACCACTATCCAGTCCCCCAACAGAAGAGGCCCCCAATAATGACAGTAACTCTGGACGTTTGGATCTGGAGGACCTACCTGGCCCATCAGGGACCACTGGACAGCCGGTCACCCAAGCCAACGCACAAACCACCACAGAGCCTCCCCATCAGGAACCAATACCACACCACCCACCCTACGTACCCACACCTCTGTCCCCAGGATACATCAATCAGCCGTGTGTCCAGCTGTACAGGGATCCCAGGCCACACCTCACCCACAAGACAATCAGGGACCTGGGGTCAGTGACAGTGGGCACACTGTTCAGGGAACAGGGGCACAGGCCAATAGAGACACTGGGAAGGCTGCTGTGCGCCAGGGTGAGGACGGGACCAGGGAACCGACTCTCCAGGAGGACCTCTCCGAGATCCTGGGAGCCTACCAACATTCTCAGGACACGATGGGCCAGATCCTTGACAACTAGCAGGAGAACAGGCGGCTGCAGGCGGGACAGTATCAGGGGGTCATGGAGGACTTTCAGGTCATTAACAACACCCTGATCTCCATTGCTGGGGTGCTGCCAGCCATGGCCAACATCATGAGGGAGGCAGTGTCAACTGAACAGCCCTCCACTTCTGCTGCCACTAGTGGGCAGGAGGCCCCGCCACAGGACCCACAGGTCACCATCATCCCTCCCCTGCAGTAGGGGAACCACTCCGCAAATGTTCCCTGCGACCCAGACAGAAGCCAGAGAGACTTGCCAAGACCACCGCCAGGAAATGAGACTCTCCTGATTGAGCCCCTTATGTCCCACTCCATCATCTTGTCCACCTTGAACTTCCATTACTCCCATTCCTATGTCCCCTTGGACACTGCACCTGTGCTACATACAGACTGGAACAGTACCCTGGACTTTCCTCCATCATCACCCCATTCCATTGCACTTTCCCCTCAATTTATTAGCACTACAATAAACACCCTTGGATAAAACTCGACTACTAGTATTTCATGTATTGCAAAATTGTATTGATTGAAACAGCTACATCCATTGCAAAGGAACTGTACATAGTGAGAGCATAGAATGAATGACCTGTTGCTGGCTGTTGTGATCACATCACAACATTGTTGTCATATCACCAACATCTTTAACATGATAATCCATAGGTGACAGTAAGTAGAGGAAACAAGTGGGTAATGCCAGCATGCCAATTCCCCACAGAATACAACAATAGTCATTGAAATGTGAAGTTGCACTGTCTCACCTGTGTGTCATTGGAAGTACTGACTGATCACTATTGTTCTGTTGTCCACATCCTCATCCTCTGCTTCCTCATCCTCACTGTCCTCAGGGTCCACCTTTTCCACAGGGATATCTCCAGTCTCCTCCTCCTGCAGAAAAGGTGCATGGCGTCTGAGGGCTGGGTTGTGCAAAATGCAGCATGCCACTACTATCTGGCAGACCTTCTCGGGTGAGTAGCAGAGGGATCCACATGTTAGATTGAGGCACCTGAACCTGGCCTACAGGAGGCTGAAGGTCCTCTCAATTATCCTTCTGGTTCGCCCATGTGCCTCATTATAATGTTCTTCAGCCCTTGTCCTGGCATTCCTCACAGGGGTCAGCAGCCACAATAGGTTTGGGTAGCCAGAGTCACCTGCAAGTATTGAGGGACAACATTTAGCCATACACTATCCGATTTGGCTAACAGCAGAGGCATACACCAACATACACTGGGTGGGGACCAAGGCTTACCTATAAGCAACACCCTGTGCCTCTGTAGTTGGGCCATCACATTTGGGATGGTGCTATTCCTCGGGACAAAGGCATCATGCACCAAACCTGGATATTTAGCATTGACGCGGGAGATGTACTGGTCCGCCATGCACACCATCTGCACATTCGTGGAGTGGAAATTCTTATGATTCCTCTACATTTGTTCATTCTAACGCAACATGTGTACCGTCAATCGCCCCAATAATATTGGGGATATGGCCCATTGCATCAAACCTGGCCTTCACAGTGGCCAAATCTCCCACCTGGGGGAAAGTAATGTAGCTGCCAGCACGGTTGAGAACATTGGTTGTGACATTCCTGCTGCCAAGCCTACTGTCACTTGGAAAGAACCTGTTGCAAAGAAATGGAGCACTGCACAAGAAGGGGGATCCCAGTGGGATGACGGATAGCTGAGATCAGGTCAGGCTCCAACTGGGCACAGAGCTCTGTGATTGTTGCCGAGTCTAGCTCATAGGTGAGTAGTATGTGCCTGTCGTCCAGTGTAGCTAAGTCTACCAGGGGTCTGTACATGGGGGTATGTCTCCATCTCCTATTCATCTGCAGCAGCAGGAATCTAAGGGACACAAGAGAGAGTAGGCTGTCACAATTTGAACAACAAAACCACAACAGCAGTCCACATCATGCAAACATGTTTTGGGACAGTGTCATTTAAAGGTGTGTGCCTATTTATCCTGTGATGCAGAAATTATCAATAGGCCTGTTCATCCCCCTGAAATGGTGACCGCCTGTCCTGTGTGGAGGGACAGGTGGAAGTGAGGTAATTCTGCCAACATTGTGCGCCATGGCGGTAGGTGGTCATGAACTGCCATGCAATTCCTCATTGGATTATTTTGGGCCCTATGGGGTACAGTGACCAATGGGGATCTACGCCAGAGGTGACGGTGTACACTGCCGCGGACATGACCGCCATTTTCTATCTCAATCCTCACTTGTTTCCTGACCTTCTAAAGAAAAGACCTACAGTGCATGTGCTGCTGTGACCAGTGTCTGGAACCTGCCTTGGCCTGTGTGACCGGGGAAAGGGCCCCAGCCTTCACTTGGGAGCAGCTGGAGCAACTGGTAGATGGGGTCCTACCCCAGTATAGACTGCTGTTTGGGCCTCCAGACCAACAGGTGAGTACACTGTGGGCACGATGCATATGAAATGAATGTATGGAGATGTGTGTGAAGGCATTGTGGAAGGGTGGGTGGGGGTGGGGAAATGTCTGTTGGTGGTGTACAGGTTGTGAGCTGGGCTTTGTGTGTTGCAGTGGTGATGGGATCGGGTATGGTGAGCCATGTGTGTGACAGGCTGGACTGTTTGTTTAATGGGGTTCTCCTGTATGTATTATCTCTGTAGGTCAGCACCCATCAAAAGAAGGGATTATGGCGTACCATCACCAAGGACGTGTGAACCCTGGAGGTCTATGGAAGGCAGAGCACCCACTGTCGAAAACGGTGGGAGCATCTGAGATGCTGGGCACGGAAGACCACAGAGGCCCAGCTGGGGATGGCCTCCCAATGAGAAAGGGGTACCTGTTGGACCCTGACCCCCCCCCCGGATGGCCCGCATACTGGCGGTCACCTACCCTGAGCTAGATGGGCGATTGAGGGAATCACAGCAGCCACAAGGGGGTGAGTACAGTGGGTATCATTACAACTTATGGCCGGTGTGGTATCTGGGTGGTGGTTGTGTGTTAGTGGTTGTCCCTAAGGCCAGGCCAGACATAGCAGCTTAGGTCCTCAGCAAGGTAATGGTTGCATGGCAAATACAGGTAACCTAGCTTATTAGTATTCACTTCTAGGCACGGCTGCATGGGTCCCAGGTGTGCTGCAGTTGGTAGTGTGTGCTCCTCCTCATGCCTTGGTGGCTAGCCATTTCACTCGTAGTGCAATGCATAATGCGTAGGCCTGTTTCCTGTGTGTGAGGGTGCTGTGTACGCCAACAGTGGTGTTGGTTCAGTCATTGCCCCAGTGTATCCTTTGTCTTTCTCCCCCCTCTTTCTTGTTTTGTCATCCTGTCCTTGTGTGCATTAGAATCATCTGGCAGAGGAGCAGAGGCACAGGCGACAGAGGGAGTTGCATCCCACAGGACCCTGGAGGCAGAGTCCACCGACACAGAGGGAACAAGTGGGACGGAGGGCGAGGGGAGCACCACGGCGGAGACTGGAGGGGACAACACAGACTCTGATGCCTCCTCCAATGGGAGCTCCCTGGTGGTGGTGGACACCTCTGTGAATACCCAAGCTGCGAGTACAGCTGCCACCCCTGTACCAGCACCGCCCTCCCAGTAGCCCCTCAGCAAGTTTCCTGTGCCTGCTCACCCAGGAGGGTGGGCATCTTCTTCGCCCCAAGCACCTCTGGCCCTGCTCCAGTGAGCCCTGCTGCCCTGAGTGAGGAGGCTATGGACCTCCTGAGATCCAGCTCTGTAGGGCAGTCAACCATTGTGAATGCCATCCAGGGGCTGGCATCCCAGATGCAGCAATGCAATGCATTCCTGGAGGGCATTCATGGTGGTATGGCAGCCCAACAGAGATCGATTCAAGCACTGGCCTCCTCTCTGATGGCAGCCATTGTCCCTGTTTCTACCGCCCTCCCTCCAGCTTCCACTTCCCAGTCCCATTCTCCTCAACCCCAACCCATCCCAAGCACACAGACAGATGAGCATGCACACAAAGCAACACGCAAGAGTGACACAGGTAAACACTAGCACCACACTTCATCCCACAGGCACTCACACAAACAACATACCGTTTTAGACATGACAACATCCACAGCCTCCACTGTCTCCCCCTCCTACTCCTACTCCACTTCCCTCCCAGTTACGTCCACACTCACACCTGCAAGCACTATATCTACATCCACTATCAGCATCACCACCCCAAACAGAACACACACCACACTGGCAGACACCTCTACAACATCCATGCACACTTCCCCTGTGTCCTCTCCAACGTGTCTGTCCCACTCCTAAAGGACACAAACGCAAACACTAGGACACCCTACAGCCATCCACCTCACATCATCATACAGCCCATGCACCTGCACCCAAATCTAGCAGACATACACCTCCAACAACCACTCCCTCATCCTCAACTCCCATTACTCCTCCCTCCTCCCACCCCAGAGTCCTTAAAAAGCTTTTCCTTGCCCACCTTGACCTCTTCCCTACCCCTCCTCCCATCCTGCACATATGGGCAGGGTTCCAAGGACACAGCCCAGCACTGCAGCCAAACAGTCCACGGGGACAGTGGAAGCACCCCCTACTCATGCTGATAAGGATACCAGACCTATGACACTGAAGGGGAAGGAGCCAGCACCACCAGGGATGAAAGGTAAGCGTCCTGCACCAGCTGTGAGGAAGGGGAAGGGAGGGGCCTGCACCAGCTATGAGGAGGGGAAGGAGCCAGCACCAGCTGTGAAGAAGGGGAAGGAGCATGCACTAGCTGTGAAGAAGGGGAAGGAGCCTGCACCACCAGGCATAGAAGGGAAGAGCCCATCCACCCCTGCCAGGAACGGTATGGGATCCCTACCCATGAACAGGAGGAGACGAGGCACTCTACAACAGCAGAAACTGTCAGGCAAACACCGCCACCACCACCAGCTGTCACGGAGCCCCCACTGCCAGCTGTAGATGTGCACTGATTGCAGGGACTGCCCAGGAGCCTTCTCCAATAACCACCACCATGCAGCCATCAGTGAGTGCAGGGGCTGCCCAGGAGCCTCCTCCAACAACCACCACCAAGTAGCCATCACCGCCAGAGGACACCATGTAGGCCACCCTCCAGGGGCTGCTGTGCGGGCTGCCCCCTCCAGAACCAGTGGGCAAGTCACCCACTCCAGAGACTGCGGCCTTGCACTCCCCAGGACAAAGTACTGGGCATGTTGTCCCCTCCAGAACCAGTGGAAAAGACACCTACCTGAGAAACTGTTGCCCCTGCAATGTACTATCCGGATGTAGTCAGGACTCGAGTTGGGCCTTAGACTGTGCCCTGTGGCCATTGGGCCCTTTGAACATTGGACTGGGCAGTGTCTCTTTGTGTACATGTGTACATATCTGTTTCATTGACAAAGCAAATTATTAAGTTTGATGTTGATCTGATTACAAACACTTTCGTCACTCTCGTTTTCCTCCCACCCTCCCTTGTGTGCAAAGCGGCTGTACTTACCGTCATCATCTTCATTGGCATTGGTGTTCCAGGTGGAGCATAACGTAGAAGATCATCTGGAAAACATGCAATTCGGGTTCCATGGCGGCATGGTTCTTCCCTGTGTCTCTAATGGTGAGTCCTTTCACTTCTGAGCTTTGTTTCCACCAGGCTTTTGTTGGCATTGGGACTGCCCCAGAAAAGGTGGAGGTTTTGTGTGTCTTAACATGGTGGGCGGTACTTTGTCTCCTGCCTGGCTATTGGAGGCTACCGCTGTGGTGGCTGTTGTTTCTGCCGTGGCGGGTGGTGTGGAGCATTGGCTGTCCATGGGAGTTATCACCACCACGGTCATAATTTGTCGGTAGTTCCCGCCAGCCTGTTGGCTGTATTACCACCACTTTATCACCCACCGCCAGGGTTGTAATGAGGGCCTAAATGAACTAATGTTAAGAATGTTTATTAAAATATAGCTTAATAATTAAAGTGTTGAAAGAATATGAACTAGTCATACTCATATTTGTTTCAATGAATTTTATTATTGTAAGTTATACATGTGCAGAAAAATAAATACACATCTAAATTAGTTCTAACATGTTATAAATAGTGTTTGCAGTTAAATAACTTGCTTTGCATATATGAATTGTAAGGTGCGCAATAGGTTTATTAATGTATTAAACGTATTAATGTGTTAAGGCTTTCTTGATTTGAATAGGCCTGACAAGAAAATTCATTTAGCTGCAGTCATGGAAAATCACTTGTTTTTGTCCCCTCTCACTTGCATTCTTTCCCTGGGCAGCTAATGTAATGTTGAATGCTCTATTGTATAGCAGGAGACAAGCAAGTTTCAAGTTTAGTTAATGTATCAGTATTTGTTCTAGCTGTCGAACGAAAAAAGGAAGGTCATAGTTCTCATGTGAAGGAGTATTAGGTTAGTTTATTGTGTCATGAGAAAGGAACTGTAAGTAACAAATTATTAGAAAATGTAATATTTCGGTGGAATTACATGATCTTATGAAGCAAACAATGCACTTTTGCTGAGAATGCTCTAAAAATTATATGAATTTAGTGGTGCCATCTGCAGTGATTGGATGTTGAACCTGAAGTATAGAATGTGCCCAGCTGAAGAACCAATTAATGAATTGTGCATATTTTAATTAGGAAAAACTGTGAAGCCGATGTCAGTCCATCACCAGCACCTCCTAGAATCTTGCCATATTCAGTCAATTCTTGCCTTAAAGCTGATTAAGTTTGCTGTCCCATTCTCTTCTCTAAGTTCCCTGATGAGTTTTCTCATCATAGTCCTAATTGCCCAATGAGGTTTCAGTACTAACATACAGCACTAATTCTGAACTGCTGATTTGTCCTGTGTGCAGCCTGTATTCTGCACCATCCTGATGCTGCTATCAACTGATGCCAGAAGACAGTAACTATCCTTCTTGATGAATCATCCTCCTTTATGCTGTCCCATGAGGGTCATAAATGTGGTTTCTTGTTTCCTTTTCAGCTTAGTCTCCTACACTAGCATATTTATATAGTGAGTCACCCTAGTTAGATGATTTTTCAAATTATTTTTGCCCTTCTTTTATTTTTGCTTTGTCTGCATGTGTCAGCCAGTTCCCACACATGCAAGTCCCAATTTTGGTTTGTAATGGGAATGGCCCAGCTCTGAAAATGATCGTTAAAATTGTGTTTTGATGATTTATCAATGTCACTATCATCTGCTTTCATTGTTAATAGTCATGCCCATATTGTATTGTTGCTAATCTATATTATTCTTTTGGAGTGTCTAACCTTATAGATGTTTAGTAGGTTAAATCTTTTCAGATGTTTTGGTCAGCCTATGGTTTTCATGTATGTTTATAATTTAGTTTTGCACACCATTTATGTGACATTTTGGGATTGTAATAAAGCTTTGAAACTTTACTCAGTTTGGAGTTTGATTTAGTGTTTAAATTGTATGGTGTTTAGTATTGTTTGTGATATAATCTCATTAATTTGTTATTGAATGATTCTGACTACTATTCTCTTCGGCAAGTCCAAAGATCCAGTCAACCTCCCTAGGTGAGCTTGGTGTTGATGTCTCACTCGAGCATTGGTGGCTGTTGAACCCCGAACTAGTAAGTAGAATTTTTCCAGGGCCCATACGCTCCACCAAATTTGTTCTTTGTTTCTCTGCATTCTGGGTGAGGGTCCAAGATTTGGGTGAGTAGTAGGGTTCATTGTTGTTCCTTAACTACTACCACTTTATTGAAGTGTTAATAGTTACAGGAATGTATTTTCTATATATGTTTACAGCAGTTTAGGAAGGACTATGCATTATTTTAAAAAAATGAAATAGCATGGTAATTTGTAGGTTTGATTGCTATACACTATTGACTTTCTAGAGAAGATTTAAATATGTTAAAAATTGCAAATACACAGTGATACACTGGAGTTATAACATATAAGGTACTACAGTGTATTTTGTATTTTTAAAAATATTCTTACATTTATTTCTGGCACCGCTGCATTCACTAAGCAGCACCACAGTCCTCTATACATTTAAAAAAAAATATATAGAAAGTTTAGGAGTTTTGCCCGCTCCACTTAATTCCTGAATAATTGCGCCAACCGGTGCATGGTAGAGTTTTTTCTTGCGCATGGCTCACCAACATTAAGTTTGAGTGCGAGATCAGTTACTAGCACATTTATCAACCCACTCATAACATATTACACACATTCTGCACACCCCCCGCCCAGAAATGTTTACCCAGATGTGAGAGTGAAATGGGAGGGACGTGATATTTTTGGAAAATGTTATTCCACAAAATTACATATTTAAAGGTGCCCTCAATAAAGGAAAAGCTACTGAGAAGTCACTTTCCCATGACCCAACAACAGACTTGGTTGGAGAAAGTAAGTATTGGTTTTGTAAAATGCAGTAGATGCAAGGCAAGCCAGATCGGGAGGGATATGAAAAAAGTAAAGGATCAAAAGGATCAAGAGTTTTTGATAAACCAAAGATTAACATGTGAAACCACCTATGTGGTCTATATGATTGATTGTCAATGTGGGTAACAGTATATTGGGACTACAATTTGTAGCTTGAAGAAGTATTTTTGATCACATTCATGCTGTGCAGAATAAGGACATGAGCTATGCCATTGCCGGACATTCTTTTTTTTCTTTTTAAAATGATTAGAGAGCTCTGAGATACTATGGCACTGCCAGTGTATTGAAAAATGAAAGAGTTGGTGATAGAGAACTCAAATTACGTAGATTGGAATCCCACCTCATCATAAACGTTTGGACTAGAGCTCCCTATCGGTTAAACAATGACCAGGGAATGTTTATGCATCTGTAATAAATGGTGAAACTGGATTGAAACCTTGTGAATAAATATGATTGCAGAGCCATATGAAAGAATAATGTGACATTAGAGGTTTCATCAATAGTTAGGAGGTGAGAGAATTGATATAGAGGGCTTGATATCACTAGGAGGTGAGCACTGAGCTGAAACTTGTACTGGCCAAATGAGATTTGCATAAGATGGTTATACGTCAATCATGTACTATCAGTGGATCATATCTGTGACTTGCAGTATATTGCTAACAATTAAATGTAGTTATATGAATATGCGATAGAAGTGACTATGCTGGTGAGACACTCATAAGGCGACACAGAAAGAGGTATACAAATTGAAATCTTTTCAAATGAGCACTGAGCATTTAAAGAAGTGCAAGCATGTGATGACGTGATAAAAAGAAACGTTGATATGAACTTCTGAAACTATTGATATAAGATATGAGAACTGAAACATAGCTGGAAAATAATATAGTGCCACATAGGTGATTTAACAATAATTCTGAGTGCCCTATTTGAATAAAAACCAATAAATAATGAGCAAGAGGAATATAAATCATATAATGAGTATGGAAATATTGGTATGTACACAGTTGTTTGCATAGATTTACATAGTTTTGATGTTGGACTTCAATTTCGATAATGCCTCATTGTGGGGGGCATCAGTGAAGAGGTTAAAAATAGTGAGGGACAAAATACTCACATACCAAGCAAGACATAAAGTCGAAACGCATTGGTGTGTGGAAGATGGTGCTGTAATAAATATAATTGAAAAAACAAACTTCCAAGAGTGTTGGTGAAGCACATTTTATATGGGGAATGGGTCCATCTCTGACGACGGCACCAGCAGAGCAAGTGCACGGCATATATATATAAATATGTATATATATATATTCAAATCCTTTTTCCTCTGATAATCCTAGCCACTTTACACGGCAGGCCGTGACAAGAGAAACAACCCCTGCCCGATAACAGAATCCTTATCTCCTGCCGAGGGCTCCTCCACACAAGCAATCAAGTTAGGTATAGGGTGCAAAAATAGGGAAAAGAAACGGCGCTCAAGGATAATGTATAGTGTATTGTGTGGAAACGGTGCACTCACAGGGGAACACCCCAACCCCCAAACTGGTTTACTTAGTAAACACACACAAAAACAAAAACAAGTGTGAGGCACTCATTACTAGTCACTTATACTCATCAAGAAAATATAAAACATATAACCGTCAAAACAATGTGATCCCATAAGTAACAATGCTGAAAGTCCATAAAACATCACATATATAGTCCTTTAGTGTTATCCAGTCCTTGTGAATTTATTCATGGGTGCTCTTGGTTCCAGTGGTCAATGAAACTTCCTCAGTGGGATGTATCTCATACAGATGAACAACTCAATATGTTTCCCAGTGCTCCGTTGATATGGTTAATGGATACACAGCCGTTGATATGGTTAGTGGACACACAACCAATACTTGTTTCATCACCGGAGATTACCCCAAACGACTTCTTAAGGGCTGAAATTTCATCAGAACAGAGCACTTGAAATAAATAAGAGGATTTGTTGAATAAAAAACCCATATCACCGTGCCTCTTAAATAATGAGCCCAAAGAATAAAAAGAAAGTAAAGTACCAAAAAGAAGCAAATAGAATAGAATAACAAAAGAGAAGCATACCACAAGTGTGCAAAAAAGATCTAGACATCAAGTTGTGGAAAATCTCAATAAAAGAAGCAGTCTTAACAAAACTGTCCAATGACTAGAATAATCACAATTGAATTGTGAAGACTGAAGTATCGATGGACAAAACCCAGTGAATCAATAATCCAAAGTTGTAATTGCAAATCACTGTGTTCAAACGACTATAACACCACACCATAATTGTAATTCCACATCACCGAGTCAATACACCTTTAACCCACAAGTGTAACACACTGTCAAAAAACAGGGGGGGGGAATAAACCTCTAATCCAGTACTGAACGGCGTAATATCTGTAATCCTCCAACAGAAAATGCAATGCCAAGAATGTCCGAATCGAAAAGAGACAAATACTGTGGGCACAAATGAAAAACACCATCAAATTCAGTAATCAAGTAAAATACATGACTTTGTGCAATTGAATTTGTTATAAATCACCCGATAACTGAAACGCAGTGACAAACTTACCTGCTCGTAGAGAAATATCTGGTCTCAACACACCACGAGTACGCTACCTTCACGTTGAGATGGGAGTACAAGTAAGCTGCATAACATAAAAGATGGACCACAACGAGTTAAGTAAAAACAAATAATGGACTAATACCTATAATTCTCCCGAAACCAACGGCCACCTTTGTATCTGAAAACTTCCTAAATAAAGAAAATAACAAGCTCGACATGTCTGTGATCAAGCGACCACCAAGAGTCACCTCGAACCATTAAAGAGAGTGCCAGTAAATATCTCTTGAGAGTGAAGTGAAGAACAAAGTATCAAACTGCAACATTGAAGAGAGAACAATAATAACTGAATGTTTTGAACTAAACAAACATATAAAAACATCTCTCCAAAAAACCAACAATTGATATTCATACATAGGAGAGGTCTCAAACAACAATGAATAAATTGAAATGAAAATAAATTAAGAAACAACCAATACCACCGCAAAAGAAAGGTTTTTTTTTATATAACCAAACACAATACAAAAATATACATTTAACTTACCATAACGGAATCCCGCTCAGATAAAGGGAAAGTGATATATCACATCTCAAATCAAAATCAACCCCATAAATAGTGGCAAATTCCTGATATTATCTATTTTAAGTGTACTGTGATGAAATATCATCATGTGATGGTTATTATGAAAACCAACACAACAATCACCAAGAAACAATTACAAAAATAATAGAATCCTATAATTAAGTCTATAGAATACAGTCACAATTGAAGTGATAAAGAAACAATAATGAAAAGTAAGTTTCCCCAGTAACATTAAAAATGTAAGATCAATAACAATACCAATACAATTACATTACAAACATTATAAATGATACACACATCAAGCAAAACACAAACAATTATTCCCCCAAAAAATATTCAAGTGCCCTATCCGTATTAAGGCCCATCTCAACCACTTTTAATCTCATTATCCATGTTGCTTCTTTTTTACGCCCCTCTGGGGCCTCTCGGAACATGTTCAAACCCCAAAAATTCAAAATTCTTATGATTGTCCTGTGAATCACAGGCCATAATGTGTGCCACTATAGGGTATCTAATATCACAATTTTTTAGTGCCCTTACATGCTCACTAATTCTAGTTTTGAGAGGGTGAATCGTGCTCCCAATATAAATGCAAGTACACTTGCAACGTATCATGTAGATGACAAAGGAAGTGTTGCAATTAATAGCTGACTTTATTTTGTATACACGGTCCATTGTTATGGAGAACTCATTAGTACCATGGCACGCCCAACTGCATACCCCGCATTGTCCACATCTAAAAATCCTACCTTACGCATGGATAGCCAGGTATCTGGGGGTTTTGATGCCGTGAAACTATGACTGAGAATACATTTCAGGGACCTACCTTTGTGAAATGTAAACGCTGGCTTATCAGATATAAAATTCTTTAAGGCTTCATCTTGATATAAAATATCCCAATGCCTGTTAACAATTCTTCTGAGAGCCAGAGACGTGCTAGTGTAATCAGTAACAAATCTAACCTTGTCCGTCTCCTTCTTGGGTTTACCCTGGTTTTTGGATTTCAATGTGTCACTTCTAGAAATATGTTTAACTCTTTCCTGCGCTTCTTTGATTAAACGTTTAGAATAACCCAGTGCATTAAATCTCATACTCATCTTATTAATACAATCCATAAAATCATTCTCTTTACTGCAATTGCGTCTTGCTCTCACCAAGTCTCCTTACGGTATTTGCTCTCACCAAGTCTCCTTACGGTATTGACCTAATCTGATGTTTCAGATGTGCACTCGCAGCATGTAGAAAAGAATTGCATGCCGTAATTTTCAGAATAGGTCTACTATGTATCTTGTTATCATCAATAAAAAGTTCTACATCCAAAAACTCAACGATCTTGGGGCTGAAATGGTAATTAAATATGATATTCATATGATTAGAATTCAAAAAAGCACAAAATTCAATCAATTTCTCTGCGCTGCCTGTCCAAATCATAAAACAATCATCAAGGTAGCTTCCCTAATATAGTATAAAAGTTTGCCATTGGATTGATTCGGGACCCCAGACCCATTTTTCTTCAAACCACCCCATAAAACGATTTGCATATGAGGGGGAGAATCTGGAACCCATTGCCACCCCTTGTTTCTGTCGATACCATTCCTTGTTAAAAAGGAAATAGTTATTGCCAAGGATCAAATCAGTTATGTCGATCAGCATTCTTGCATGTTCCCAAAGACTTGCCGACCACCTGCTAAGGAAATATTATAAAGCTTGTCGTCCTAAATCATGATTAATACATGTATATAATTAAATCACATCTAATGTAAATAACAACATATTGCTAATCCATTCTACATCGGTCAAAATACTAAGTATATGTGTTGTATCTTTGATAAAGGATGGAAGATTATACACAAATGTTTGTGAAATAGATCTACATATTCAGAGAGTTTTTCCGTTGGTCCTGATATACCAGACACAATAGGTGGACCTGGTGGAATAGGGGGGTTTGTCCATTGGGACTTCAGTCATCACAATTCAATTATGATTATTCTAGTCATTGGACAGTTTTGTTAAGATTGCTTCTTTTTTTGGGATTTTCCACAGCTTGGTGTCTAGGTCTTTTTTGCACAATTGTGGCATGCTTCTCTTTTTTATTCTATTCTATTTGCTTATTTTTGGTATTTTACTCTCTTTTTATTCTTTGGGTTCATTATTTAAGAGGCACAGTGATACTGGGTTTTCTACAACAAATCCTCATATTTATTTCAAGTGCTCTGTTCTGATGACATTTCAGCCCTGATGAAGTCGTTTGGGGTAATCCCCGGAGACGAGACACGTGCTGGTTGTGTGTGTATTAACCATTTCAACGGCTGTGTATCCATTAACCATATCAATGGAGTACTGGGAAACATATTGAGTTGTTTGTCTGTATGAGATACATCCCACTGAGGAAGTTTCATTGCCCATTGGAACCAGCAGCATCCATTAATTAATTCACAAGGACTGGATAACACTAAAGGACTTTGGGGGTCATTTTGACCTCGGCGGTCTTTTGTCAAGACCGCTGAGGGACCGCCGTGCTGAAGACCGTCAGTGGTGGCGGTTTTCCGCTCGGCGTATTATGACTGTTGGCAGCCCTCCGTCCTTTTTCGGACGGAGAGCCGCCAACAGCCATATTGGCGGTCGGCGGGGAAGTGGAGGTTGCTCCACCTCCACCGCAACGTAAACAGAACACCGCCTCCCGAATCACGTCCTGTGATTCGGTGTGGCGGTGTTCTGTTGATGGTGTGGTGTCGGCGGAGCAGCCCCCATGGATCCCGTCCCCTCCCAGAGGATCAACGGACCAAGTAAGTTGATCGTCCATTAGGGGAGGGGGGTGGGGGGGTGTTGTGTGTTGTTTGCATGCATGGGGGTGTGCGTGTGTGTATGTAGAGGGGGTGTGTGAGTGCGTGTATGTCTGTAGGTATGTCTGTATGGATGTGTTCATGTATGTTTGAATGTGGATGTGCGTGTCTGACTGTGTGTGTGGCTGTTGGCATGTATGTCGGTGTGTGTGCGTGTATGTGTGTTTGTGGTGCCTGCGTGCGTGTCAGGTGTGTATGTGTGATGTGATGTTGGCGGTAGGGGTGGGGAGGGGTGTCCTGCCACTTTTGGGGGGTGGCAGGGATGGTGGGGGGTGTAGGCGAGGTAGTCAGGGTGGGGTTGGGTGAGACCCCTATCAGTGCCAGGGAAGGAATTCCCTGGCACTGATAGTGCTTACTGCCACAGATTTCATGGCGGTTCCAAACCGCATGGAATCCATGGCGGTAAGCCGGGTCCAAATACCGCCAGCAGTATAGTGACGACCGCCGGGCTGGAGACCCAGGTCTCCAGCCCAGCGGTCGTCTCCGCCCTGGCGGGTGGAACTGAGAAGAGGCGGATGACCATGGCGGTAACCGCCATCGTCATAATTGTAAAAATTTGATTGCCAGCCTGTTGGAGGTCTTACCGCCGTTCTCCGCCGTCCGCCAGGGTCGTAATGACCCCCTATGTATGTAATGTTTTATGGACTTTCAGCATTGTTACTTATGGGATTACATTGATTTGACGGATATATGTTTTATATGTTCTTGATGAGTATAAGTGACTAGTAATGAGTGCCTCACACCTGTTTTTGGCCTCCACACAGGCTCCCTTTACAACAGATAGACACAACCACCATGTTTTCTGTGTGAAGCTCTTTTTTATTTCATGGCACAAAACCCAATTCTTACGCTTTTCTAGGACACGCATCCCCTTGATCATGGGTAGGCCATCATTAGCAATACTTCCAATAAATCCAATAGCAATAGTGCTAAAAATAGATGACAGTCTACAGAATTCAGCCTCTATATCAATCCAAGCATAAACTGTTGGCCATTTTAAGCATCCCATCAGTACATTGTAAATGCTGCATATTCAGTCATAAAAATATATTATCAACACAAATTGGACCAGTTACTTTCAATAATATTGAACATGAACATAAAAATAAAAATAACAACATAAAAATGTAATAATAAAAAAAAGTACAGGTTTAATCCACTACTCATTCTAAACTCCATATAAAATATCTGATCACTATGGCCATCTTATAACCATAAACTACAAACACATACTAACATGTACTTTTTCATTAAAAAGGATACAATAGTTATTTTATTTCATAGTGTCAACCGTGAGGTTGATATCACACTTCGACTCTTGGCCCTGCTTGCTTCCATAAAAATATCTTAGTCCGTAACCCTAATTATAACAGATAAAAAGTGAAAGTGTGAAACCCTGATACCTATTAAAAACATCAGTAAAATACTTTGATAGTTTTAGCATTTTAGACAAATGAAGAGACAAATAATCAGACGGCATTTCATATCTCGTCCCCACTTATCATTTATGTTCCTCCCACATGCATTACCAGTTCCTCATCAAAGTTCAATCCCATGGGATATAAGGTATTGAACATAATTATCATTTTTGATTCCAAACTCCATAACTCAAGAGTCCAATTACACCCTCTCTCATGAATAGGAACTCTATCCGGTATCACAAATTGCAACTGATTCACTTATTCATCATGATGTATCTTAGGATGTCTTGTTATAGGTTACGCTTTGCCTTCATGGAGAATGGCCCTCATGTGTTCTAGAACCCACTTTTTTTTATGGATTGTGGATTTTGTGTATCATTATCCCGCAGGAGATACTCCATTTGTACCTGTAAAGGAAAACATGAGAGTCAAAAACAACAATTATATCACATACACAATGGATGCTGTACAAATCATGACATGTTCTTTTCATGGCCTTGCTAACTGTCTTCCACAACAACGATCACAGAATGTGTCATAGATGCATAACTGGTTACTGCTTTAGTTAACTACATGCCCTAAATGCCATCGTCATTGATCTTGCCAAGTACTCACAACTCCAAAAAAGTGCGTCTACTCATTATTCTGTTTATCAGGGATCTCTATGTGTTTTCATTGTTGTAATTTTACCACCTTCTAGGCCATTATGGATGAGCTATGGTCTTCCTTTTAAAGCCCAATCATCAACATTCCTGCATAGGGAATTGGTAATACTAAGCATCTAGTCAGCCTTAAACCACTGGACTATTTTTATTGAACTTGTTTACCACAATTAAACATACTGGCACAAAACAATATCAACATAACAACCTAGCAAAACACAACAAAACAACCACAAAAAGTACAACATAACTACACAGTGAGGTCACAACCACATTGTAAACCAATGACACAAAAACAGCACAAGTTTACACCAACTACACACCACACCATCGACTCAATGAAACAATCTCCTTAAAAAGGTGAGATTTAAGATAATGCAGGATTCGGCAAAACTTTGGTATGCGGTAAGGAGAGCCACCAACCAACCAGATTATAGTAAGCATGCGCCCGTTTGGGATTCTCCCGGTTCACCAGAATGGACCAAAGATACTTTAGCTGTGCCTTTGAAAGAGGCAGGGTTTTTGGAATGGGGGCAACTGTGCAATAATGGGGACTTGATTTCATACGAGAACCTCAATATGGAGATGGATGGGAAGCTCTCTAAAATTAAATACCTCCAAATAATGAGCTGGGTGAAGAGTGTTAAAGAGGAGGTGGGTGGCTCAAACAAGGTGGAAGGGCTATTACATCAGAAGGCCCCTTTGAAGTTAGAAGTGGCAAGATGGTACTGGTTGATGATGGATGTCGCAGATGGAGAATTCACCATGCCAGAAGAAATCTGGGGAGATTACTTGACTGGATTACACATAAGAGAATTATGTCAAGTATCTACTACTTTGTTGTATGCTACAGTCAAACCCGCCTGTCTAAGAAGACACAATTTGTTTCCAATCCATGGGGCCTTTTGGACCCCAGAAAAGTTATATCAATTGGCGCAAGGTTACTTGGTTAGTTGTAAAAAATGAGGCCTGGATCCCGTTGACAATCTACATATATTTTTGAAGTATCCTCAGCTCAGCCTGTTCTGGAAAGAGGTCAGTGAAGCAATTAACAAAATTATTTCTATAAATTGTCAGGTAAATCCCCCTCTAGTTATTTTTGGATGTCTTCTGGATCTAATGAACTTAAATAGATCAGTGCTAAATTGCTTTCCTATATGATATTATTAGCCAGGAGAGAGAAATGTAAGAGATAGATTAGTGCTTCTCCTCTAACTTTTTTGGAGGGGAAAGACTCACTTATTTATAATTTAAAACTGAATGTGAAGGTGGATGAGGAGGAGAGTAAGAAATATACATTTTGGGGTCCATTAAAAAATGTCTAGAAAGGCAATAACTAGACTGTCCTATGATTACACTTATTGTTGGTCTTGAGAGATGCTCTGCACTAATCAGAGATTTGGACCAATCCAGACAGGAGCCTCCTTGGGGAGATTGGATATGAGCTAAATGGGCTCCCTGCCCCCCCAAATGAGGTTTTCGGGGAAACTTCCTGTTGCCAGCCAATTGAATGAGTACAAAAAAAAACAATCTCCACCACAAGCTAGCACAATAACACAAAACACCACACAATGTACATCAGGGTCACAGATCCCAAAAATAGAAAACTACAATGCAACACAAAAATGTTGCAATACAACTAAATTAACAAATCACTATACTAATTCAAAATATGACAGAACATAGCAACAGACCATAACAAAACAACCACAACACACACTCCAGATCTCATGTTCACAGAATTTAAGGTGTGATAGCCAATGTTCACTATCTAATTGTGACTTGATAAAAATGTTTCAATGCACTTCAGTGAACTCTTTGGAACACCAACTAAGCATAAAATATAAAAATAATAATAGCGCATAGAACAAAAAAGGGAAGCGGTCTGTATTTAGTGAATGCAGCAGCTTCCAACTCAATTTCAAAACCACATAATTATGTTTCACTCATTGCTCTTTATGCTGTCTATAGTTTAGTGGAACATTCCTCCTGTTATTGCCTTTTCTCATCAATGTTCAACAGTAAGGGATCTGAATTTGCCCCGTTTCAGATGTGACCAGTCTATCAAAAGCTGTTAGGGCAACGATTGTCAGCCCATATTACTGACATTGGTTGTTGTTATATTCACTCATGACAACTGGAATATCGTGTTTAACACACAGAAGTCCTTTCTAATGGTAAATTAAGGCCCATATTTATACTTTTGTAGCGCCACATTTGCATCCTTTTTTGACGCAAAAGCAGCGCAATCTTACAAAATACAATTATATTTTGTAAGTTTGCTCCTCTTTTGCATCAAAAAATGATGCAAATGCGGTGCCAAAAAAAGTATAAATATGGGCCTAAGTGTATGAGTTCTCATTAGGAGAAGCACACATGTTCCTTCCTCATTAAAAATTCCATTCTGAAAACTGCTTTGAGAAAACATAATGCAAATGTGCAGGTGAAAGTGGATGAAGTATATGATTGACCTTGCATTGACTTCCAACTTCATGTGTATATGAACGTTGCACAAAAAGCTATATGGACTCATGATGAAATACATAATAAAAGTTATTTTTTACAATTTAGGGGATTGAAAACGCATCTCTGCTGTTGGTACACTTAGGCCCTAATTTATACTTTTTGATGCAAAACTTCGCTAATGCAGTTTTGCGTCAAAATGTTTAGCGCTGACTAGCACCATTATTTAACGCCACCCGGGTGTCATATTTATACTGTGACGCTGGGTGGAGCTAAAAATTGTCTGGAGTAATTTTTCCCGACGTTAACAATTGCCCCTTGTCATAGGGCAAAATAATGTTAAAGGAGTTAAAATGATTCTAATCCATTTTATGACATGTAAACACATTGAAAAATATAAATGCACCATTTTTCCCCGCCATAGCGTCAAATACAGACACTAATGGAGAAAACAGTGCAAATGAGGGGCAAAATGGACCCAGAAGCCAGGAGAGACCTCAGGGAGACTCCAATCAACCAGGAACCAGCCAGGAGGACACAGACAAGATCCAGGGAATGGAGAAGAAAAAGAGAAAGTTTTGATTCAGTATGCAAGAGCACAAAGTACTAGTGAGAGAGGTGACGGAGCATCAACATCAATTCTTTGTCACCTCAGAATTGCGAATTGGAATCAAAGAAGCAACTTGGCAGCAGATAGCAGAAAAGATTAACAGTGTGGCAGAGGTCAAGAGAACCGTAACTGAGTGGAAGAAATGCTGGCATGACTACAAGCGAAGGACAAAGGAAAAAAATGGCAAGAAACAGGAAGGCAGCACTGCAAACTGGAGGTGGGAGTCCAGCACCAGAAGAGCACTTGGACGAGACGGAAGAGATGGTTGCAGCAGCCATCTCGGAGGAAATTGTCACAGGAATCACAGGACAGCGCAGACTACCAGGAAACACCACAAATGCAAGGTAAGTTGCATGGGGGAAATTTATGCTAAAATGTCAAGTGCAAGAAGGGGGAGGCACATAGGACTCACACAAGGCATGTCAAAGGAGCACAGAGGGACACAAAGCACATGAAGCAAGTTGCACCATGCTGACGTAAGCTACACATGTACCTACGCCTTGGTAGTGCCATGCACCATAACACATACACACCCTGGACATATGTTGAATACCAGGCCTAAATACTTACATGTACATATGCAGCACATGGGATGGATGGCATGTATAATCACTGTGCCACCGGTTGTGTCATCACAACATCCCTTGCGTATAGTCATATCAATCCTACCAACACAACCAAGACCTCTGAGACTACGTAGTCAGTCAGTACCATTCCTGGGGTAGCATCATGGTGGTGTCCCTTGCAGTAATAACTTGCAACTGCCTTGCCTCATTGCCCAAACGCATGTGTGCTGCATCTCACAGCACACAAGTCATTGCAACTGTCCAAACAGTACCCAGACATGTGCCGGTAGCACCACCACCCTTCACATTGACAACACATCCACATAAGGCAGCCACCACTCCATCATGCAGTCAGGGTGCCCCCTGGGTGCAGGGAACAATGAACTGAACAGGCGCTAGGGGAATAGCAGGTGGGTCCTGGATCATTGGTAACATGCCAATACCCAGACCAACTAAACTGCAGTAGTGTTGATCCACACATCTTGATGCTGAACTGAAATGTGTCACTACAGAAAATCTGTACCACAGATAGCAAACAGTAGGTCACAACAGTCACAGGCTGAGGGCACAACTACTCTGACACAACCACATGGGAAACATATGAACGGGGAAATAAACACACACGTACAACACATGGGGTATGACTGTGAACATAATGTAGTATAATTCCACATTGACGGGCAGGGGATGGTGCTTGGGCAAGTCTGGTGTTGGTAAGACAGCCAGTGCAGTGTGCCCTTTGCGATTGGCAGTATGAGTCACACGTTGGGATGGCAGCTGAAAATCTGTCTGCTCATGGTAGCTCTGTGGGGCACTTTGTACATTCTTGTTGATGGATCAAATAGACTCAGTGCCAGTTTTGGGGTGCATTGGGTGTGACAGGACATGCTGCACTCAGCCCTGCAAATCAGGCAGTGGAAAGGGTAAAGGGCCAGGTCATGGGACCCCATGCACTGCCAATGCCAAGTGCATGGACTGTGCAGGGGCACCCAGGGGCACTCCACAACACATCACCAACAACCTTTGTGTGGGGGTTTCACCATGCAAAGGCTGGTGGAAATGCGGAAACAGACCTGGAGGGTAGCAATGAACGTAATACTGGTCTGGTGTCATAGGACAGGTGGTTTTGTCAGTCTGTAAGCTGCTGGAAACCAGCCAGTGCCAGGCCATTGGCCCATGGGGCATTCCACATTGGCAACAGTTGCCATTACCACCTGTGTTGTTGGGGGTGGTCAAATAGACAATGGCAGTCAGGTGCCCATTGGACTGATGCACTTGAAATGAGGGACCAGTATGACTACCAGCAGAATCACCTCAAACTATCTTCAGGCCCTGTCTTAAGTACAACTCCTTTTAACTGGCTATTTCCATAGACTAATTTACCATCAGGCACTGTCAAATACATAATCATGTAGACAAAAGAAATGTCATACCCATGCTGGCCATCCCTGGGTCTAACCCTGTACTTGTGTCAAATTAGCCTCACTGCCACCATGCTGCACTCATGTATCATAGTGTAAGGAGGGCTGCATTGAGGGAGGGGGCATAGGTGTGTGAGAAGGCAAACACACCTGCACAGACAGAAGATGAAATTGAACTCTGCTAGGTCCATGAGTGCTATGCAATGTAGCACACATACACAAACATTAACATGAGGAGCCATCAATGGCAAAAAGAGCATAGTGTCCTGGCAATGCCATCCCTGGGGTGGTGCAAGGTCTCAGCACTGCATGGGTGCCTGTGAAACATGTAAGACTGGGACAGGGGAAAATTGCCATGTGTGGTGCTGTGGCATGAGCACAGCAACACCCTTTGCAAGGCCTCACCATCCAAATGGATGCATAGGGAGGGTTGACAACGACAAGATGGTGTCAAACCACAAAAAGGATATACATCACACCTAGAAGAAATGACGCAGCCAATTGCGCCAACTGGGCTTCCCTTCATGTGACACGCAGTGGGGCATAGAGCTGATAGACTGCAGCCATGATGTAAAGGAACAATGTTTTGGAACGAAGATGACAATGAGCCTCAAATAGCAAGTCAGTGACATATCAACTGCCACAACACAGATAGAATGATTTTACACCATCTCATTGCAGAGGATTATGGCTCTCATTACAACATTGGCGGTAAAAGCCACTTACCGCCGTGCAGAAGACCGCCAACACACCGCCGCGGAAATCCACCACAGCTATTATGACCCACAGCACAGAATCTGCCAAAATACACCCACACACGTCCGCCACACCAAAGGTCAGTGATAAAATGGCAAAAACAAATCCTCCACCATCACGCCAACAGAAATACGCCCACTTTATCACGACACATGAATCCACACGGCGGTCTTTCAACCACGGTATTCCATTGGCGGTACACACCGCTGCGCTCAAAATACACACACATATACAAAACACAGCCTCATTGGACAATTCAAAATACACACACCTGATACACATACACACACCACTCCCACACACCCATTACAACATAAAACACACACCGACATCACCCACAAACCCCTACGACAAAAATACCGAAAGAAGGCCAGAGAGAGAGACTACAAACTACTACCAAGCATCCACAGGCATACCGGACCATCACCCACATAACTTCCACGCACCTCACACAACACACCACTACATATCAGCACACTTATCACCACACACACCACCCCACACATCACCCACACCACCTCATGGCATGGCAAAGACACCCCAGATTCTCGGAGGAGGAGCTCAGGGTCATGGTGGAGGAAATCGTCTGGGTAGAGCCACCGCTATTCGGAGCACAGGTGCAGCACAACTCCATAGCTAGGAAGATGAAGCTATGGCGAAGAATCGTGGACAGGGTCAACGCAGTGGGACAGCACCCAAGAAATCGGGATGACATCAGGAAGAGGTGGAACGACCTACGGGGGAAGGTGCGTTCCATGGTCTCAAGACACCACGTTGCGGTTCAGCGGACTGGCGGCGGACCCCCACCTCCTTCCCCACAACTAACAACATGGGAGGACCAGGTCTTGGCGATTCTGCATCCTGAGGGCTTCGCAGGAGTAGATGGAGGAATGGACTCTGGTAAGTCAAATCTTAACTATTACATCCCCCACCCTACCTGCATGCCATCACACACCCCCAACCTCACCCTCTCCCCTATCACTCCAACTCCTCACAAATGTCCCAAATTCACAAACCACCCATCCCAACACCAAGCCCTGTATGCAACACCTAAGCATGGACACCTATTACCAAAGCATGCCCACTGCACATACCCATACACCCCCCTAAACCATCATCACACAAGATCCCACACAGGAATGCAAGCACTGGGGTACACGGTCACCCACCCATTGCACACCATGGAACAAACAGATGTAATAAACATCCTTTTATACCCCTGCAGGACCCCTACCCAATGTCACCGGACATCACCAACAGAAGAGGCCCACAGTGATGACAGTAGCTCTGTCCAACTGGATCTAGATGACCAGCCCGGCCCATCGGGGACCTCAGGACAATTGGTTCCCATCACACAGTCATAGGCCACTACAGAGCTTCCACCCTCTGGAAACACCAGCACAGCACAGCACACACCCAGCGGGCCCATACCTCTGTCCCCAGGACATGTCAATCAGCAGTGTGTCCACCACTACAGGGAACCCAGGCTAACCCACCACCCCAACAACAACAGGGACCTGGGGGCAGTGGTAGTGGGCACACGGTCCAGGGGACAGAGGCCCAGGAACACAGGGGAACTGGGAGGGCTGCTGTCCAACAAGGGGAGGACAGGCCAAGGGAACCCACTCTCCACGAGCCACCTACCACCACTCCCAGGAGACGATGGCAACGGAACGGGCCAAGTTTCAGGAGACCCAGCGCCTGCAGGAGGAACAGTATTTGGGCTTCAGGGAGGAACTCAGAACCATCAATTCCACCCTGGGCACCATCGTAGGGGTGCTGAAGGAAGTACTCAACACCGGGAGGGACACTGTGGCACAACAAGGGGCCCCTGACACTAGCATGGACGATGAACTGCCCACTACCTCCACCGGCGCTAGTGGACAGGACGCCCCGCCACAGGACCACCACACCAGCACCCCACCACCTGCAGAGGGAGAACCACCCCACAAACGGTCCCTGAGATCCAGGACAAAGACAGAGAATGATGCCAAGACCCCCGCCAAGAAATGAGACCACCCTGAATGTCATCTTTCTGTCCCACTTTGTCACCCTGTCCATCCTCAAACTGCCCCAGCTCCACTTCCTATCCCCATTTGGGCAATGCACCTGTGAGACTAATAGACTGGACTCTGCCATGGACATTCCTCAACCATCACCCCTCACCATTTTACAACCCCCTCCAATATTTTCACTTAAATAAACACCATTGAAGCACAAAACAATCTGGAGTCAGTCTGTGATTTCGAAATAGTGTATTAGCAATTACAGTGACAAAATGCTCTTTCAATTATAATGTCAACATACCTATGTCACACAGCTCTAGTGCATGAGGAAACAAAGCAGATGTCACACAGTGGGACCCACATCTGTGAAATCGTAAGGGAAAGTGACAACTCAGTGACCATACACTGGGTGAAAACGACAGACAGTAGAGAGGTAGTAGTGTTAAAGTACATGTAGTAGGCAGGTCTGCACCCTTACCTGTGTCTCAATGGAAATATTGCAGGATCACCGAGTTCCTGTTGTCCATGTCCTCTTCTTCTGCTTCCTCGTCTTCACTGTCCACAGGCTCCACAGCTGCAACAACACCGCCATCTGGACCATCCTCCTGCACCTTCTTTGGTGAGTAGAATAGGGATCCACCTATCATATGGAGCCACCTGAACCTGGCCTTCAGGAGGCCGAAGGTCCGCTCGATCACCCTCCTAGTTCGCCCATGTGCCTCATTGTAGCGTTCTCTGCCCTTGTCCTGGGATTCCTCACTGGGGTCAGTAGCCATGACAGGTTGTGGTAACCAGATTCACCTGCAAATATAGAGGGACAACTGTTAGACACACACTAACCTGGAGGGATATCCCCAGACCCAGACAACCATTCCTACTGTCTTGCTTCCAGGTGCTCACCTAATAGCCACATACGGTGCCTCTGGAGATGCCCATCACATAAGGGATGCTGCTATTCCGCAGGATGTAGGCGTCATGCACTGAGCCAGGGAACTTGGCATTCACATGGGAGATGTACTGGTCAATCAATCAATCAATCAATCACATTTATAAAGCGCGCTACTCACCCATAAGGGTCTCAAGGCGCTGGGGGGGAGGGGGTCAGTGCTCGAAGAGCCAGGTCTTGAGCTGCCTTCTGAAGGGGAGGTGTTCGGGTATGGCGCGAAGGTGACTGGGCAGGGAGTTCCAGGTCTTCGCTGCCAGAAAAGAGAAGGATTTTCCTCCGGCGGTGGTTTTGCGGATGCGGGGAACGGCTGCCAAACACACCATCTGCACATTCATGGAATGATAACTCTTCCGGTTTTGGTACACCTGTTTACTCCTGCGGGGGAGGGACCAAAGCCACATGTGTCCCATCAATGGCACCTATGATGTTGGGGATATGTCCCAGGGCATAGAAATCACCTTTCACTGTGGGCAAATCCTCCACCTGAGGGAAAACGATGTAGCTCCGCATGTGTTTCAGCAGGGCAGACAACACTCTGGACAACGCGTTGGAAAACATAGGCTGGGACATCCCTGATGCTATGGCCACAGTTGTTTGAAATGACCCACTTGCAAGGAAATGGAGCACTGACAGCACCTGCACTTGAGGGGGGATTCCTGTGGGATGGCGGATAGCTGACATCAGGTCTGGCTCCAGCTGGGTACACAGTTCATGGATTGTGGCCCGGTCAAGCCTGTAGGTGATGATCACATGTCTTTCCTCCATTGTCGACAGTTCCACCAGTGGTCTGTACACCGGAGGATGACGCCATCTCCTCACATGTCACAGCGACCGGTGCCTATGAAGGACAAAAGCAAGCACAGAGTCAAACAACTCAAAGGTACGTACCCACATCTTACACAGAACACAAATCCTAATCCGAAAAGTGGCCTGTATGAGTGTTGAGTCTAGGCCTAGGTATCTGTGACGCAGTTAAAAATTAAGCCATGTGGGCTCCTGAAATGGTGGCTGCCTGACCTCTAAAGTGGGACAATGGAATGTGAGGTAACTGCGCTGGCGTTGTACACCGTCGCGGTAGGCGGTCGAAGACCGCGGCGCAATGCTGCATTGGTTAACATTGGACCCTATGGGTCCCAGGAGCCAATGACGATGCACGCCGGCGGTGACGGTACGCACCGCCGCGGACGTGACCGCAATTTTCTATCTGTTCAATCAATCGATACATGATCTTCGAGACGAGACAACCTACACTGCAAGTGCTGATGTGACCTCTGTCTGGAAGAGACAATGGCTCGGGTGTCTTGGGAAAGGACCCTGCCTTCACATCGGAGGAGTTGGAGAAACTCGTGGATGGGGTCCTCGCTACTCTACGGTCCTCCAGACAAACAGGTAAGTACACTGGGAGCATGCTGTATGGGCTATGCCTGTGTGGAATGGGGTGGATGAAAGATGGGGGGGAGAGATTGAGGCATGCATGAAACGAAGATGAATGCATGTGCCACATGGCATGGGGGCCAATGATTGTGATAGTGGAGTTGGTAGTAAAGTTTCTCTTCCCCCTGTACAATTAATGTAGGTCAGCGCCCACCAGAAAAAAGATATTTGGCGTGCCATCGCCAAGGACGTCCGGACCCTGGTGGTCTACCACAGACGGAGCACCCACTACCGGAAAAGATGGGAGGACATTTGCCGCTGGAGCAAGAAGACGGCGGAGGCTCAGCTGGGGATGGCCTCCCAACGTGGGAGGGGTGCCAGTCGCATCATGACCCCCCTGATGTTCAGGATCCTGGCGGTGGCATACCCGGAGTTGGATGGGCGCTTGAGGGCATCACAGCAGCCACAAGGGGGTGAGTACACTCTCATCCTGCTGATTTTGCACACAGTGGGTGTGTCTGGGTGGGGGAGGTGGGCTGTGGGTTTCCCTAGGCCAGGGCGAGTTTAGTAGGCAAGGTCCCTCCGTAAGGCAGGCCATGTGGCATCCCACCCCACCTCTGTAGAGTGCCAAGTACACCTAGTCATGCCCCTGTGTCATCCATGTGTGCAGATGTCGTCCATAGCCTTGTAGGCCATTTCCCATGAATTGAACAGTGGATCCCAAGAGCGCAGCGTAGTGCAGGGGGCTTCTGTGTCTGTCGTGTCCACCAACGGTAGCGGTAATGCATGCACTCAACATGTCTTTCTTCTGTCGTCCCCCCCTTTTTGTGGTCTCCCTGTTCTTGTGTGCATTAGCATCATCAGGTGGAGGAGCAGTGGCACCAGAGCAGGAGGGAGCTGCATCCCACATGGCCCTGGAGTGCGACACTACGGACTCGGAGTTCACCAGTGGGATGGAGGGCGAGGGGAGCTCCACGGCAGGGACAGGAGCTGACACCAGCGACACAGACTCGTCCTCTGATGGGAGCTCCCTTGTGGTGGCGGCAACATCTGTGCCCCCGCATCTACAGGTACAGCCGCCACCCCCCCTACCAGCACCGCCCTCCCAGCAGCCCCTCAGCCTTTGCCCCGTGCCCGCTCACCCAGGAGGGCACCTCAGGCCCTGCTCCATTCACCCCTGCTGCCCTCAGTGAGGAGGCCATTGACCTCCTCAGGTCCCTCACTGTTGGGCAGTCTACCATTTTGAATGCCATCCAGGGTGTAGAAGGCAGTTGCAACAAACAAATGCATTCCTGGAGGGCATTCATTCTGGTCAGGCGGCCCTTCAGCGAGCTTTTCAGACTCTGGCTTCAGCACTGATGGCAGCCATTGTCCCCGTTTCTAGCCTGCCCCCTCCAACTTCCTCCACCCAGACGCAATCCCCTGCACCCCAGCCTATCCCAAGCACACCTTCAGACCAGCATGCACACACGTCAACACACAAGGGAAGCTCAGGCAAACATAAGCACCACACATCCCACAGGCACTCATGCAAACATCACACACATGCAGACACACCAACATCCAGTGCGTCCACTGTGTCCCCCACCTCCTCGTCTCCCTCCTCCCTCCCAGTTTCGTCTACACTCACACCTGCATGCACTACATCTACAGCCACTACTGACATCACCAGCACACACACCACCACACCCCGCTCACGTGCAGTCACCACCCACACTAACATTCACTCGTCCCCTGTGTCCTCTCCCATTGTGTCTGTGACGCCACCTCCCAAGATACACAGGCACACACCCACCCAACAGCCATCCACCTCACGACAGCCTCCAGCGTATGCACCTTCACCCAAAGTCAGCAAACGAACACCTCCTACAACCACAACCTCTTCCTCCACTCCCAAACCCCCCTCCAGCTACCCGTCCCAGTGTCTCCAAAAAACTTTTCCAGTCCAACCTTGACCTCTTTCCCACACCTCCCCCACCCCGTCCGTCTACCAGGGCCCTACTCTCCAGATCCCAACCTTGCACCTCAGCCACAACATCTCCGGGACCAGTGGTGCCTGTAGTCACCGGAATCTGGAGTGCACCGGCCACCAGGGCAGCCAGTGTGGCACGGAGCCATAGCACGGACAGTCCCCCACCTGTCAAGTATCAAAGGTTGGCCAGTGCCCGGCGGGAGAGGGGGAAGACTCCAGCCACCAAATCCGCTCCCAGGGGTCCCGGTGGGAGTGTGGAGTCAGCTGCGACACTTTCCAAGGCCACAAGAAACCAGGCAAGTCTGGGAAGAGCAGCACGGCGGAGAAGATCGCCATCATCCCCGCTGCCCAGGAGGCCAGCACCTGCCCTGCTGCCCAAGAGTCATCCACTACCTCTGTCCTTAGCAGGATGAAGCACTCTAGGCACCATGCCCCCTCCAGAACCAGTGGAGACTGTTATCCACTTGAGAGACTGTGGCTTTGCACTCCCCAGGATGGAACAGTGGGCAACCCACCCACTGTATAGACTTGAGAGACTGTGGCTTTGCATTCCCCAGGATGGAACAGTGGGCAACCCACACACTATATAGACTTGAGAGACTGTGGCTTTGCACTCCCCAGGATGGAACAGTGGGCAACTCACCCGTTGTAGAGACTTGAGAGACTGTGGCTTTGCACTCCCCAAGATTGAACAGTGGGAAACCACCCAGTGTATAGACTTGAGAGACTGTGGCTTTGCACTCCCCAAGATTGAACAGTGGGCAACCCACCCACTGTAGAGACTTGAGAGACTGTGGCTTTGCACTCCCCAGGATTGAACAGCGGGCATGTGGCCCTCTCGTGGATTTGGTGTTGTGCACTCAACCGGCTGAGGTGCCCCCCTTTCCCTCCCCCTGAGGTGCCTGTTTTCTTGCTCTCTGATGCCCCTGCAGTGTTCTCTCCGTCATGGTCGGGGATCTTGTGTGGGCCTCGCCCATACCGTGTGGGTCCAGTGTTCCACGGACTTCATTGCAGCACTACCTGGACTACTAAGCTTGGTGTATATTTTGTTTATGGTGTATATATACATATTTTTGCGTCCTGGATTTTAATATATTACAATGGTTACATTCATTTCCTTTTGTCTTTGCATTCTTCCTGGGGGGTTGGGGGGTGTAACTGTAATGTATCATGCTGTATTGGTGTGTGTGTGTTGTCGTGGGTGAGGGTGTTGCGTGTGTGTCCCTGTTTTTTCCCTCCCCCCTCCCTTGTGTTGTAGGTGCAGTACTCACTGTTGTCTTTGCCGCCGGCGTTCGAGCTCCTGGTAGAGGAGCAAGAAGATAAGGGCTGGCAGGATGTGCAGCTCAGGTTCCATGGCGTCCTCGTGGGGTGTGTAGAGGTGAGCGTTTTCCCTTTGAGATCCTGTTTCCGCCTTGTTTTTGTCCACGGTGAGTCCACCCCGGAAAAGGTGGCGGATTGGTAGGTTGTGATACTGTGGGCGGTACTTTGTCTTCCGCCTGTCTGTTGGAGGTGATCTCCAAGCTGTTTGTCTGTACCGCTGTGGTGGTCGGAGTGTTGAAGTGGCTGTCTTTGTTGGCGGTTTCCACCACAGTCGTAATTCCAATTTGTTTACCGCCGGCCTGTTGGCGGACTTACTGCCGCTTTAACAACGTCCGCCAGGTTTGTAATGACCACCTATGTCTCTCCAACGGTTCTTCCTGTCCTGGAGTACCCCCATGACCTGGATGATCAGCTAACAACCATCAGCCAAGAGACCCTCCAAGAAATCCTTGTAAACCTCTAGACAACACCTCCCTACGCCTCCACTACCCGGTTAGCATCATGTATTTTTTTATGCAAACCGGGCCTTAGCACCGGCTTGCGCCATTTCTTAAATATGGCGCCTGGCTGGCGTCCTGGAATGGCGCTATCCGATGCTAAACTTTTTGACGCAAACCTGCGCAGACTGTCCAACTTTTTAAGAACCAGGTTCACATCCCTCTGTAGCTCCTTAATAAAATTAATATCCATGGCAGCAGGTAGGGTGGGCTGTGGCACAGATGTTGATGGTGTAGCAGATGGGGCTGTAGTGATGGTGGCAGCTGTGTCCCCCTGTACAGCTGTGGAGCTTGGTCCTCTCTGTGTGGCCTGTGTCGGTCCCCCTTAGGTGAATGCCCGCCATTTCCCGGTGGATCGCTCCCTGTGATAGCAGCGTGCCATCCTCCGGAACCTAGATTACACTGCCAGGATGTGCCTGTAGCGGACTGCCCTCTTCTGAAATGCTCCCAGTTCCTCATTGTTCATGTTGGCAGCTGTTAACTTGAGACAGGCAACCATCAGTGTCAGCATTGTGTGGAGTATGTACAGATTATTGGCTTACACTTCATATCTAATTGCACATGCACTCCAACTCACATTCTGGATAAAACAATGGTCCTGATCTACACTGCCTTAGCATTAGGAACCAAACTAAATTAGATGTGCATTGATTTTTTGCCATGTGTAACAATGCAAAGGCAGCATCAACTTCACATAGATCAGGGCCAATATTCCTCATCATCTGTGTCAATTTTCAACCATACATCACCAGTAACTTGAATATGTTATTGGGAGTATCGGATGCAGTTGGTAACCATAAGGGGTCAGTGTTGATAGGTACACATGCAAGCCTGATCAATCTGACTGTCACCTACACTGTGAGCATCACATCTACCTACAAATTTGTTGTTCCTCTCCCTCTGTGCCTCAGGGGGGTGGCCATGCAATCCATCATCTCAACTGTCCAGGTCATCCACCAAGGCATGCCCACTCCTAAATGGAGTCAGGGCGTGGACCATATGTTAGGAGGGCTGCCAACTAAGACTTTGGTGTCCATAGGTCTATTACATCTACATTCATGTGTCCAGATGTGGACACTCATCAATACCTTATCTGCCAATACTATTCCTCACACAAGCATATCCTTGCCAGCACACATCTGGCCTTGACTGGCATGTACGCTTATTACATTCCACATAAGTGTCATGTAAATGAAGTACAAAATATGGAGCATCACGCCAGGGGACAATTGCCTAACCAGTCCTACATATGCATTACAATACATGGATGCACCAAATTGTGTTCAAAATGGTGCATCACTGTGTTGTGAGAATGACAGTGTGTCCCAGGGCCAATATTCTCACAGCAGTGCACTTCTTAGTCACATATGGGCCTACATGTAGCTTGTCTTCACCTTGTTTACACAATGCTGCCCATTGAGCACCACAAGCCTCACAAGATATGACTTTCAGCTCATGCATGGGGAACCGTTAAATGGGACACAATGTCACCATCCAGCCTACTTTGATATCTGATCATTTGACAGCTCATCACTTCTAACATTGTGTGCAACACACCTGACTCACTCACACCAAACCCTCGATTACTACACAGGACAGACATTATCACACTTACTGGATACATCTGGGTCCTCAAATCTTGCCACTTCGTCAATGGTGTAGGGGGCAGGTCCACCTGTAAGATATGGATGGAAAACCATGCTTAGTGTGATATGACTGTCACTACTGGTGCATAACATATTACAGTGTATACTATTTTAGAGGAGGGACCTAGTTATCTTGGTGTAAAACAGTGCAACAGACACACCACTGCAAACTCACAATGACACTGACACTCAGGTGAGTGAGAGCCACACATCTGCACACTTACACTGGGCCTGAGACTCATGTAGTGCTACACCCTGCAACAAACATATGTGGCCCATCTATAGTAGAAGGAACTCCATGGTATGAGGGGGAATTGGGTGACAAATACATGACACTACCCTGGTGCTCTGCAAGTCAATTAAATCAGGTATTCTGTCTTGTCCTGCACGGCACCCAGAGGCACTTTGTGATGGACATGCGACTCAATTATTAGTCTGCAATGATCATGCGTTGAGTAATCCATGACTGATGTGGCAACGGTGTCTGATGGTATCAAGTGCCCCATTGCCAGTGCCCCCCAAGGCGGGTAAGCCCCCTTTGCTAACATAATGCAGGGATCATGTGTGTGAAATGATGACAATGTAGCGCTATACATGGATTGCCCTACTTTGTTGACACAATCCAGTTAAATAGGGTATGCTGGCGGTGTCTTTACGTATCATTCATGACACTATGCCGGGGCACAGGTGTTGCCAGTGCCCCTGAAATATGTGACTTAGGGCCAGATGTACAAAGCATTTTTCAAGTCGGAAACGGCAAATCGGGCCGTTTGCAACTTGAAAAATGCTATTTGGGATGTACAAACTGCGATTCGGTAACTTGTTACCAAATCGCAGTTTGGGTTTTGCGATTCAGTATTAGGAAGGGGCGTGACAAGGGCGTCCCTTCCTAATACCAAATCCAGATGGTATGTATGTTTGTTTTGTGACTGCAAATGTGGTTGCAAAACAATTGCAGTTAGCACCAGTTTCAAACTGGTGCTAACCCATTCGCAAACGGGAAAGGGTCACCATGGGACCCCTCCCCTTTGTGAAATGAGGTGAAAATATTTTTTCAAAGCAGGCTGTGGTCCCATGGGACCACTGCCTGCTCTGAAAAAATGAAAAGAAATCTTTTCATTTTTGATTTTGAAATGCATCTCGTTTTCCTTTAAGGAAAACGAGATGCATTAAAAAAAATGCTTTATTTAAAAGCAGTCACAGACATGGTGGTCTGCTGTTTCCAGCAGGCCACCATCCCTGTGAGGGTGGCCATTCCCAATGGGGTCGCAAATTGCGACCTACCTTATGAATATTCATGAGTAGGTCATTTGTGACCCCATTGGGAATCGCAAACAGTGTCATTGACACTGTTGTACATCAGGTTTTGCGACTCGCAAATTGTGAATTTCGTACATGTTGCCCTTAGTGATGGTTGTGCATGACTGACCAAACATCTGACCTGCATTGGTAAAATGGTAGGACATGTGACCTCCATGTCTAGACTGGTGCAGTTACACTTCATTCTGGGTCCATGCAACCTGTCCACGAACATTGCATGCAGCACTCCAACACATTTGCTACTGTCATTCAAGAGCGGTGAACAGTAAATAGTATGCCAATGGGAGACTCACAACAGGGCCACCGATCACCACACCAAGATGGTCAAGCATATCCTGCTCCCTGGCCACCAGATCTGCGCAGCAATGCTTGAGCTAATGCTCATTACGAATGCTGCTGCGAAAAACCCTCTTCAGGTGCGGGAGCACCTTGCCCTACTGCAGCCACCTCGCCTCCCTCTGGTAACCTTGGATTACACAGCCCCCCATCTCCAACACTAATGGCAGGTAGTGGGCTACCAGCCACACAAAGCCTCCCAGCTCCTCCTCACCCAACCTTGTCAACCTCCCCCTACCAGACATATCTACCAGTTACAGGTCGATGAAAAAAATAAAAATAAAAAAAATGAATAGAAAGGAAACTAAAGGCCCAAAAATAAATCCCAATTAACTCAACTTATCAACTATCTCGGACAGATACCCCACAGTACAAGTACAATGATAGAAACAAAAAACACACTGGGACACAGTACAGTCAAAAATACGAAAAGCACACCTGGAGGGACACCACAAGATACAATACTGAGAAAAAACACACCACCATTCCAGGACACAACCACACAGTCAAAAAAGGCACAGATTGTAAAGAGAAAGTGAAAGTACACCCACTATACCATGCCTATAAACAGGATTTCCTATTGCATCACTTCCTGTCCCCGTGCGTCACATTTTCTGTTATAAGTGTATTTATTTGGCATGTGATATTTGTGTGAGTATTTTAGATGCATGACCTACATGTGTTTTTTTTACGCATTACCATTATGCACCAAATTAACAGAAAATCAGCATTGAGATGAGTGCAAAGTTGGAATACTCGCTAAGGGCCCATGGATCATATACTTTGCGTTTGCTGATGTTTTGGATGCATTTGCGTCAATTTATTTGACTCCATTCCTGACTGCACAGATAGAACTTCTTCCATTGCTGATCAGGATGACCATTGTTACCAATGATGTTCCCCCCTTGTCACACATGCTCCATGAAGCCATTGCAACTGTCACACTGAGTTGTGACAGTGGTCTGTTCAAACATTACTGTCTTACCGAATTTTGACATCCAATGCCTCATCTGTGGGGCCCTTGTATACCCCCTATTTGGACACATTGCAGTTGTGTGTGATGAGCTACTGTTGTACAAGTTGCCAATGTGGATGCAATTTATATGTTGTGGTCCATTGATTGTGTCCTTCAGTTGTCACATTCACGTGATGAGGCTATTTGTGATGTGTGTGATGGTAGCAGTGCAATCTTATGCATCACATGTGATATAGCTACAGTACTTTTCAGATTAGTGTTTGTAACATGCTCCTTGAGGTTAGACTCTCAATCCTGATGTATATGCTGTGGAGATTGAAGAGACCAAGACTGGATTGTGTGAATAAGTGGTGTTTATTGACAAAATATACAAGGTGAGCTAAGTGATTATTAAGTGAAGACGTTCTGAACTATGTGCAGTCTGTGTCCCAGTCACTGTGTTGTGCTGTTCCCCCTCATTTTCATCACCACCATCCTCCTCCTCCTCAAGCAGGTCCTCAACCTGCTCATAAAAGGGGACATTCATCCGCATACATATGTTGTGCAGGATAGCACATGTCATTATGATCTTGCAGACAATGTGTGGGGCATATGGGAGGCTGCCTCCTGTGATGTCCAGGCACCTGAATCTGGACTTCAGGATGCCAAATGTCCTCTCCACAATAGTCCATGTCCTCCGATGTCCCTCATTATCTGCACACTCTACTACCCTGCTTGGGTTGGGAAAAGGGGTCATTATTTATGGCTGTATGCCATAGCCCTAATCCGCTGCAAAAGATTTAAGGAGTAAGTTGTTATTAAGACTTACAACAGGGATGTCATGTAGCATGGCAGTTGATATTTTGAGTTGGTTGTGACTCATATGTGTTTGTGGCATGGTGTGGGTTCCTGACCTTGTGTAAGGTGTCCTAAGCACGGGGTTGTTGGACATGACATTCTTGTGTTTGGCTCAAGGACCTGGGACATATGATTTGGATACCTAACTGATGGTCAGTTTGTACGTACCATGCATTGTGTAGTACACCTTGTATAAGTGTGCTATCACTAGAGGGGACATGACACATCCTCACAACACTATGGGGTCGGATGTGGTAGCAACATGGTAGCACTACAGAGCCTGAACATCCCATCCATTTTGACATGTGTAATTGCAGATGATGTGCAACACTTAGGGCCTTTGAAATGGGTTGGTGATAATGCACAACACACCTCCAAAATTGGCTGCACTGTCCTGCAACATTTCGACTATGCAAGAATTCCCCATGTGTGACATGTTATTAGGCAACCCTTTGTTGTTCCCTGCGCCAGTTACTCATATGCAGCCGTGCACCTACACTACCTACCTTGCACCAGGGTACTTGGCTAGCTGCCCTGTGCAGGTGGATGTATCTGTGCAGGGAGGGACACTGTCCTATACATATGCTGTTTTGATGGCCAATTGGCTCTTTCTATGTGTGCAGCAGTATGCAGCATGCATTGGTGGCACAATCATCTGAGTTCCTTCAAAACACAATCCACTTCATTATTGCAACCTGCAAACAGCATCCCTGGGGTGGTGTTTGTGGTTGGTATTGCCTCAAATTTTAGGTGATACCTACATCTGAGTCAGCATCATCATGCTATGTATCTTGTGGTGACAGACCTGCAGCAGCACACATTGCACACCGCTTCCACGCTGCATACTGCACAGGAGGGTGGCCGATTTACAATGTGTCTTCAAATCATTAAAAAATGGTCATCTGCAAAGTTGTACATACAGTGCAGACCATGACAATGGCACTGTGGGCCTTTACATTGGTCCCTTGGTGATCCATAGAGGCATGTAGTGTTTGTGGCAGCCACAAGGTGTCCAAGGGTGTGTATCCCATTGTTACAGGATGATCAACACAACTACCAGTATCTCTCCTATTTTCAAACACATTAATCAGCATTTATACTGTCAACACATGCAAGGTGCAGGCTATGGGATGGAGCCCAGCTACTTAGCAAATGTGGCCCTTGGCACAGTGCATGTGAGGTCACTGATGTCCTGTATTTGCCTACAGGGTCCCACTATGGCATCCATGATCTGCACTGTCTGACAGTGACTCTGCCCATGGTGGGCCATTTATTGTATCTGGTACAGTCATGTTGGTGTTGTGGGTCAGTAAGTGGTGCATGTGAGGTGGCACTACAGTAGATGTGGCACAACTTATCACACATCGGGCACATTGTATGTGATGGGCATTGATCTTGTATTCCTATGTGTGTGAGCCAATGCACCAGGCAGATGTCTCTGGACACTACAGGTAAGTCAGGTATGTGTTGATGAGATGTAGTTGGTATAGACAGCAGTTGTCTGGTATTTGATGTTTGTTCTGGCAGTGATTTGCACAACATTACTTTAGGGATCTGTGTCTACATGGAACTTACGTGACACGGGTCTGGTGTATACCATTGACATTACTGTGCTATTCTTTGGTGTACTGTGTGTCAAGTGTACGTAGTAGGCAAGTTGTGGGTTCTTGTAGTGGTCTGTGTAGTTCTTCTGTTAGTAAAGGGTACAAATCTGCACCTGTCCTTCACAATGTGTGCCTGTCAAGTAGTGGATGTATGTGTTTGTGGTGTGCACCGACTCCAGCATGGTGCATACGTGTTGTAACCTGCACATCTGTGTTACCCTGGCCATGTGTTAGTGTAGTGGTGAATATCTTGTGTGTCGTACAGGCTTGGTGTGTTTTGTGTATAGTGCTAGGTTTGTTGACTTACCCACAAGTAGGCCATTTCCGTATTGTCCATCCTGGAATTGTTCATTGATCCTGGTGTGCCAGAATATGAAGGTGCCATTGACATTCCCAGGACACTTGGCCAAAATGTTTATGAATAGTCCCCGGTGGTCCACTGTGCCCTGCACATTAATGGAATGCGTTTGCTTGTGATTCCGGTATAAGTGCTTGGTTGCTGCAGTGGTACGAGTCAGATATGGGTCCAGTCAATTGCACCGAGCACATGGGGGAAGCCATGGATTTGATAGATCCCCTGTTTGGTCTCATGCTGCTTTTGCTGGGTGTTGGGGAAGCTGATGTGGCAGGGAGAATATAGCGTCTAATACCTTTGGCAGGAATGCAGAGAATGACGGCTGTGAGACACCAGCAAACAGGGCACCCGTTGTTTGGAATGAGCCACTTACCAGCATGTGCAGGACAGCTAGCAGCTTTGTCACAGGTGGTATGTTGTGTGGGGTCTACAGGCTACCTGTGAGTTGTGGCTCAATGTGGTGCAGCAGGTGTAGTATGGCTTGCCGGTTCACACTGTATATCCTAATGATGTCCTGTCCCTGAGGCCAAGAAGGGTTATCCTGGTACTGCAGACCCTCTCCTGCCTTCTGTGTTGCCTTTGTGGGCCGGTTGTGGTGGTTGTGATTTCTGTAGTTGCTGCTGTCCTCTGAATCGTCTCTCAAGCTGGATCAGTATCACCTTCATCTTCTCCTGTGGGTTGGTAATGTTACTTCTGTGTATTCTCCTTAAGTAGTGATGAGTTTGCCTAATTTTAACACCTGGTCTGACCCACTGATTACTTTATGTAAAGTCCCAAGAAGAGTGCAGATGATCCAATAGCAATGGCTAATGTGATTCCACAAGGATCCTTAGATCAAGTCAAATTTGTTATCAAAATTAAATAGGCAAACCACATAAGTAGTTCCCTAGATGCTTACGTTTCATGTGGGGGACTTATCTTGTTCTGTTCCTTAGACAGTAGAAAAGTTATCTGGGCTTTCACCTACTGATAATTTGCAGCTCTGAAACACTAAACATCCTCATTTATTCTTCCACCTATTTCAAGAACATTGTAGGACAATTAATATAGAAACAGTGTGGTTGATTTGTTTGAAGGTCTTTGGAAAGTTGTGGTTTCTTTAAATGAATTTGGTGTCAATGAGTTCATGATTCATCTAATGCTGATCAACAGGTCTATCAGATACACAAAGGAAAAGGCCCTTCCTCTATAAATGTCTACTAGAAAAAATGTTAAGGGTAATACCTTAAATACTCTGCCATCCTATTTTAATCAGATGCAGATGCTGCTTTTATGTGATAATGTCAACATAAATAATATTGTTATACACAAATATTGCCCCATATTTAAGAAACGTTGGCGCCACCTTTGCAGCATTTTCTTTTATACAAAAGCAGTGCAAACCTACTGCCATATTTATATTTTGAAGCTAGACCAGTCTAGCGACAAAATATCTGAGTTTGCATAATGTTTGGGAGCGCCAACCCACCTTGTGTCATTTTGCGAAAATGATATGCAAGGTAGGCATTCCCTTGCAAAAAATGACGTTAGCCCTCTGTTGGAAATGGCCCTTCTGCAGGGTTATCCCCAGACTTTTTGCCTTTCTCCTTCTCTTTTCCTGACCTCATTTTTGCTGGTTTTTAGACTCTGCGCACTTTACCACTGCTAACCAGTGCTAAAGTGCATATGCTATCTCCCATTAAACATGGTAACCTTGGATCACACCAAATTGGACTATTTAATTTACTTATAAGTCCCTAGTAGAGTGCACTATAAGTGCCCAGGGCCTGTAGATTAAATGCTACTAGTGGGCCTGCAGCACTGGTTGTGCCACCCACTTTAGTAGCCCCTTTACCTTGTCTCAGGCCTGCCATTGGAAGGCCTGTGTGTGCAGTTTCACTGTCACTTCGACTTGGCATTTAAAAGTACTTGCCAAGCCTAAAACTCCCCTTTTTCTACATATAAGTCACCCCTAATATGAGCCCTAGGTAACCCCCAGAGCAGGGTGCTGTGTGGGTAAAAGGCAGGACATGTACATGTGTAGTTTACATGTCCTGGTTGTGTAAAACTCCTAAATCCGTTTTTACACTACTGTGAGGCCTGCTCCCTTCATAGGCTAGCATTGGGGCTGCCCTCATACTTTGTTGAAGTGGTAGCTGCTGATCTGGAAGGAGTAGGAAGGTCATATTTAGTATGGCCAGAATGGTAATAAAAAATCCTGCTGACTGGTGAAGTTGGATTTAATATTACTATTTTAGAAATGCCACTTTTAGAAAGTGAGCATTCGTCTGCACTTAAATCTTTCTGTGCCTTACAATCCATGTCTAGCTGGGTTTAGTTGACAGCTCCTTGTGCATTCACTCAGAAACACCCCAAACACAGGGTACTCAGCCTCACTTGCATACATCTGCATTTTGAATGGGTTTTCCTGGGCTGGGAGGGTGGAGGGCCTACTCTCACACAAAGGACTGCCACACCCCCTACTGGGAGCCTGGCAGACAGGATTGAACTGAAAGGGGACCTGGTGCACTTCTAAGCCACTCTTTGAAGTCTCCCCCACTTCAAAGGCACATTTGGGTATAAAACAGGGCCTCTGCCCTACCACCTCAGACACTTCCTGGAGAAGAAGCCTGAACCAGAACCTGCACCCTGACAAGAATAACTGCCTGGCTACCTAAAGGACTCACCTGACTACTTTCTACAGAGGACTGCTGCCTTGCTGCTTCCATGCTGTCTTGCTGCTCTCTTGCTTTGCTGCAGGAGTGCTCTCCAAGGGCTGGGATAGAGCTTGCCTCCTGTTCCCTGAAGTCTCAGGACCAAAAAGACTTCTCTATTGCAACTGGACTCCTTGTGCGGCAAAACATTCGACGCACACCTTGTTCCCCGGTGAAAAATTAATCGCACACGAACCGGAAAGACACCGCTTGACTTCGCGAGGAAAAGGTTGATGCGGTGCGACCAGATCGTCTGAAAACCCCGCAACCCGAAGAAGAGTCCCTTCCGCGCGCCTGAAATCGACGCAACGTCTTCCCCGCATGGAAAATAACGACGCAAGTCCGTGTGTGAAAGGGCGAAACCGACGCACACACCATTTTTCCACGCATCTCCTCCTCTGCTGCCCTTTGCCGAGATTTTTCACTCCAACCAGGTACTTTGTGCTTGAAAGAGACTTTGTTAGCTTTTTAAAGACTTAAGACACTTCATATCACTTTTCAGTGATATCTTTACAATTTCTTATTGCATCTTTTATCGTTTTGATATCCAGATATCCAGATAAATATCCAGATAAATATTATATATTTTTCTAAACACTGTGTGGTGTATTTTTGTGGTGCTATATTGTGTTATTGTATGATTTATTGCACAAATACTTCACACATTGCCTTCTAAGTTAAGCCTGACTGCTCAGTGCCAAGCTACCAGAGGGCGGGCACAGGATAATTTGGATTGTGTGCAACTTACCGTGACTAGAGTGAGGGTCCTTGCTTGGACAGGGGATAACCTGACTGCCAACCAAAGACCCCATTTCTAACACCCTACAGCACCATATTTACACCCTGATGCTAAAACGGCTCACATTAAGGAACCCGTCACCAAAAATTACGCAAAGCCCGATTTGCATCAAATTTTAATGCCTGGTCATGCCAGGTGTTAAAATGAGGACCACACGCTATTACTTAAGGAAAACACACAGAAGGAGCATTGGCAACCTCCTGGACAACATGAAAGTGTTAATCCTCTAGCTTTGTACAAGTCGCAGGTGACTGTGACGACAACAAGTCCCTCCAGCACCCCGGTAGCAACCCCAAACACCACCACAGCAGCCACAAAGGCAGCGCAGAAGGCAGGAGAGGATATTTCAACAGCGCACAACTATCCTTGGGCTCAGGGAACAAGATGTGATCCAATCTTACCGTCTGAAGCGGAAGTCTATTGTATGCCTGCTGCACCACATACTAACAGACATCACTGCAAGGGTGGAAACTCCAACAAATATTTCATCCTTGACCAAATTCTTTGCTGTCCTCCATATGCTGGCGCAGGATCATTTCAGACAATGGGCGCACAAGTAGGTGGTATCTCCCAGCCATCCTTCTCGGACTTCCTACCACAGGTTCTGGATGCAATCATCCACCACACACCCCACCAAATCTGCTTCCCCAACACCCAGCAACTGCAGCAGGAGACCAATCAGGGTTTCCACCTAATTGCTGGGTTCCCGCATGTGCTGGGTGCAATGGACTGCACCCATGTCCAACTTGTGCCATCTACGGCAATGGTACACCTCTACAGGAACTGCAAACACACCCATTGGATAAATGTGCAGGCCATTGTGGACCACCATGGGCTCTTCACAAACATTATAGCCAAATATCCAGGCAGCGTCCATGATGCCTACATATTTTGGCATTCCACCATCACTGAGCGGTTCCAGTATGGGCAATATGGCAATGGGCTACTCATAATTAAGCTACCATACCTATCATTACACAGACAACATACCCCCTTTGTAGGAGAAACAAGACATACACTACACTAAACACACATGGACAGGGAAACACAGACCACAACACATATGCCACATGCCTCATGCCACACTACCCCACATTCATTGCACATCACACACACATACACCCATATGTAAATAATGCAGCTACAACCTGACTGGCACACCACGTGAAGGACAGGTGGTGCTATGTCTCCTTTTCATACAGAAGCTGGGCCCAAACCACTACAAGTGTCCACTGGTTGATGACTAATTACTGGTCCCACACACATAACACCAAACAACGAATAGCTCAGCAATATAAATGGCGTAGGCTATGTTAATGTAAAGAAAGTCCCACATAGGCACAGCCCCACATTTGTTATGTAGTTCAAGACTCTGGCGGCACCCATATCAAATGCCACCCAAGTGTTGCCATTACCAGCTACATATCACCTACGCATACCTTATGTGCTTGGTGTGTGCACCTTCACCTGCCTGCTGCATTGTGCCGCACACCTAGGATTACATCACCAGCCATGAAAGACCGTGGGGCAGATTAATGAAAAGTGGGGCAGCACCTAGTCCAGTGCCACTACACATGCACCCCTTAGTGCCACTTAATGCCACCATGTGTGTGCTGTATACAAGAAATGGGCCACCATGGTGCTGAGTAGGTTCAATACTGTCAAGATATTAAATGCCATAGAAGGACTCTATAGTAGTATTGATAACATACCTGACCTTTCATTCACCTACCTAGGGACCCATGCAAAAATATGGTGTGGCCCCTCCGAACGCCTGATCTGTGCATGTGTTGAAAGTGTATATGATAAATCATGTTTAGGAAACTTGAAGATTCCCCTGCACCTATTTTGCTTCTCCTCCAATTGTGTGCATCACACCATTGCACACATGATGGCTGGCACAGGCATAATCTGCCACAAAGGGACACTAAGGCCCTCATTACAACCCTTGTGGTCAGTGATAATGTGGCAGTAATACCGCCTACAGGCCGGCGTTAAAAAAAATGGAATTATGACCATGACGGAAACCGCTCAGACAGACAGGAACTTTAACACACCGCACCACGGCGGTATCAACAAGCACCATGGCGGTAACCACCAACAGCCAGGCGGAAGACAATTTACTGCACACATTATTATGACAGGCCAATCTGCCACCTTTTCCGGGGTGGTACCAACGACATCAAAATCACAGTGGAAACAGAACACAGAAGTCAAAGGACTCACCTCTGGAGACTCAGGGAACAACTACGACGCCATGGAGCCCGAGCTGCACATATTCCTCATGCTTGTCTACCTTTTCCTGCATTATGAACACCAACGCCAGCGAAGATGACCATGGTGAGTACTGCCTCCTAGCACACAAGGGAGGGGGTAGGAAAAAGAGAGTGACATACACATGCAACGCACAACACCCCCACCCCCAACACCACACAACACAACCAGATGTAGTAACATTACATATCAACCACGTACCCCTCAGGAATAATGCAAGGACAAAATGATTTGATGAAAATGAGTGTAATACAATAAAATAAATGAATAAGTGCATCAAAATACAAATGTATATACATATTTACAAATGTAGGGACATTGCCCAGTCCTCAATGTCCGTGGGCCGTAGGGCCACATCACATAAGCCAAGGCCCCACCTCACTCCTGCAACAACATAGAGAGAACCCTGCAGGGGCATCAGGTCGAAAATACACAGGCACCTCAGTGGGATGGGGGGGTGGCACCTCAGCCGGAAGATGGTACAACACCACTTGTCCTGCAGGGGGCTACATGCCCTGTGCGATGTCCTGGGGAGTGCAAGGCCACAGTCTCTCAAGTGGGTGGTTTGCCCACTGCTTGGTCATGGGGAGTGCAAGGCCACAGTCTCTCAAGTGGGTGGTGTGCCCACTGCTTGGTCCTGGGGAGTGCAAGGCAACAATCTCTCATGTGGGTGGGTTTCCCACTGCTTGGTCCTGGGGAGTGCAAGGCCACAGTCTCTCAAGTGAGTGGGTTGCCCACCTCTTGATCCTCGGAGAGTGCAAAGCCACAGTCTCTCAAGTGGGTGGTTTGCCCACTGCTTGGTCCTGGGGAGTGCAAGGCCACAGTACCTCAAGTGGATGGCTTCTTCCACTGGTTGTGGAGGGGGCATTGTGCCCAGTGTGCTTCATCCTGGGAAGGATGTGGTGAGTGGATGGCATCTCCACTGGTTCAGAGGGGCATTGTTCCCAGTGTGCTTCCTCCTAGGAAGGATAGGGTGAGTGGATGGCTTCTTCCACTGGTTCTGGAGGGGGCCTTGTGCCCTGTGTGCTTCATCCTGGGAAGGATGGGGTGAGTGGATGGCATCTCCACTGATTCTGGAGGGGGCTTTGTGCCCAGTGTGCTTCATCCTGGGAAGGATAGAGTGAGTAGATGGCTTCTTCCACTGGTTCTGGAGGGGGCATTGTGCCCAGTGTGCTTCATCCTGGGAAGGATGGGGTGAGTGGATAGCTTCTTCCACTGGTTCTGGAGGGGGCATTGTGCCTAGTGTGTTTCATCCTGGGAAGGATGGGGTGAGTGGATGTCTTCTTCCACTGGTACGGATGGGGCTTTGTGTCCAGTGTGCTTCATCCTGGGAAGGATGGGGTGAGTGGATGGCTTCTTCCACTGGTTCTGGAGTGGCATTGTGCCCAGTGTGCTTCATCCTGTGAAGGATGGGGTGAGTGGATGGCTTCTTCCACTGGTTCTGGAGGGGGCATTGTGCCCTGTGATGCAGATCTTGGGGAGTGCAAGGTCACAGACTCTCATCTGGGTGTTAGACACACAGGATTTGCAGGGGCCAGGACGCACAACAGCCTATGGAGGCTGGACTACACACTGTTCACCGGCAGTGTTGGCAGCTCAGTGGTAGCAGTGGGGGGGCTGGTAGCGGTGCTGGCAGTGGTGGGGGGAGGCTCCAGCCCATCCCCTCCAGCCTCGGACAGCTGCCCACTGGGGCTGCTGCTGACAGTGGTGCTGGTGGTGGTGTTGGCAGTGTGGGGGGAAGCTCCAGCCCATCCCCTGCAGCCTCAGATGGCTGCCCACTGGGCTGATGCTTCTGGCAGTGGTTCTGGTGGCGGTGCTGGTGGCGGTGCTTGTGGCAGTGCTGGTGGTGGTGCTGACAGTGGTGGGGAGAGGCTCCAGCCCTTCCCCTGTAGCCTCGGATGGCTGCCCACTGAAGCTGCTTCTGCTGGCAGTGGTGCTGGTGGCAGTGTTGGTAGTCATAGGGGGAGGCTCCAGCCCATCCCTTGCAGCCTCGGACGGCTGCCCACTGGGGTTGCTGCTGCTGGCAGTGGTGCTTGTGGCAGTGCTGGTGGCGGTGCTGGCAGTGGTGGCGGGAGGCTCTAGCCCTTCCCCTGCAGCCTCGGCGGCTGCCCACTGGGGCTGCTGCTGCTGGCACTGGTGCTGGTGGCAGCGCTGGTGGCGGCACTGGTGGTGGTGCTGGTGGCGGTGGTGGAAGTGGTGGGGGGAGGCTCCACTCCATCCCCTGCAGCCTCGGACGGCTGAACCACCATGGTTGGTGGTGGGGGCTCAGAATGAGCCCCAGCACTAGGCCTCCTGTCCTTCCTGCCTGCTGGTGCGGGCCCCTTGCCCTTTCTGGCAGCAGCCGGGGATTGCCCCTTGCCTTTCCCTCCTGCAGCTGATGGTGCCTCCTTGCCCTTCCCTGTTGCAGTTGGTGTTGCCTCCTTGACCTTCCTTGATGCATCTGGTGAAGGCACCCTGTCAGTGTTGTTGCCTGGTGTCCGGGATCCTCTCCCTCCTGCAGTAGCAGCTACTGTAGCCATGGACTGGGTGGCTGATGTGCTCACCTGGTTTCTGACCACCCTGGCCTGACGAGAAGGACGGGGGGAGTGGTAGGGAAGAGGTCTACGTGGAGAGGAAAATCTTCTTAGGGACATTGGGGCGGGAAGAGGGCGAAGGTTTTGGAGTGGAGGAAGAGGAAGTTGTTGTAGGAGGTGTCTGTCTACTGTGTTTGGTTGCAGGTGCCTGGGCTGGATGCTGTTGTGAGGTGGATGGCTATTGGGTGTCTGTGCACAAACACAGTGGGAGAGGACACAGGGGAAGTGAGCATGGATGGGGGGTGGTGACTGCCAGTGAGGGGCGTGTAGTGAGAGGCATGATGGTGGTAGTGGATGAGGATGTGGTGCATACAGGTGTGAGTGTAGACGCTACTGGGAGGGAGGTGGATGACGAGGGGGAGGGGCACACAGTGGAGGCAGTGTATGTTGGTATGTATGCATCTGGATGGTGTTTGTGTGAGTGCCTGTGGGATGATGTGTGGTGCTTGTGTTTACCTGAACCACTAATGTGTTTTGTCCTGTGTGCATGCTGGTCCGCCTGTGTGCTTGGGATAGGTTGGGGTTGGGTGGAATGGGATTGGGCAGAGGAGGTTGGAGTGGGAGGCTAGAACCAGGGACAACGGTTGCCATCAGGGAGGAGGCCAGAGCCTGGATTGATCTCTGTTGGGCCACCATGGCAGAGTGAATGCTCTCCAGCAATGCATTTGTTTGTTGCAAATGGGCTGCCAGCCCCTGGATGGCATTCACAGTGATTGACTGCCCAACAGAGATGGATCGCAGGAGGTCAATAGCCTCACTCAGGTCAGCAGGGCTAACTGGGGCAGGGCCTGAGGTGCCTGGGGCGAAGGAGATGCCCACCCTCCTGGGTGAGCGGGCACAGGAAACACGCTGAGGGGATGCTGGGAGGGTGGTGCTGGTACGGGGTGACGGCTGTTCCTGTAGTTGGGGTGGGCACAGAGGTGTCTGTCACCACCAGGGAACTTTCATAGAGGGTGTATCACTGTCAGAACTGTCCCCTCCACTCTCCGCTGTGGTGCTCCCCTTGCCCTCCATCCTCTGGTGCCCTCATCATTGGTGAATTCGGCCTCCTGGGCCCTGTGGGATGCAGCTCTCCCCATTGCCGGTGCCTCTGCTCCTCCGCCAGATGATACTAATGCACATAAGGACAGGGTGACAAAACAAAAAAGTTGGAGGAGAGAAAAAGGATACTCTTGGGCAATGGCGGCAACAACACCACAGTTGGCGTACACAGCACACACACACAGGTATCAGCCCTACGCATTAGGCAATTCACTAACAGTCACAATGCTAGTCACCAGCCTATGGACAGGGATACCTAACACCAATTGCAGCATACCTGAGACCCACAGACACCTGCCAAGTAGAGGATGCCTACTAGCTTGGTTGGAGGAGGTTGACATCAGAACCGGCCCAACATGGTCCCTACCCCGCAATGTCTGGCCTGGCCTAGGGGCACCTACAGGCCCACATCCCCCACCAAGATGCCACCCCACCATCCACAAGTAGTATATTGGGGTACTGCTGTGATGCCCCCAAGTGACCATCCAGCTCCGGATAGGCCACTGCCAGTATGCTGGCCATCAGGGGTCAGGGTTCGACGGCACCCCTTCCTCGTTGGGAGGCCATCCCCAGCTGGGCTGTCGCCATCTCTCGTGCCCAGCATCTCAGGTCTTCCCACCGTTTGCGACAGTGGGTGCTCCACCTGCCATAGACCCCCAGGGTCTGCACGTCCTTGGAGATGGCTCACCATATATCTTTTTTTTGAGGGGCGCTGACCTGCAGAGAAATACACATAGGAAAAGGTATCAGTCAGACCGTCCTGCCTGTTACACTCATGGCCCACCATAGCCCTCACATCCCCTTACACACAGACATTGCCCACCATACATGCAGCACAATGCCCAGGGCCCTTCCACCAACCCCCACCTACATGAGGCCCTCACACACAGCACTCCATGCATTCATGTCCCATGCATTGTGCTCACAGTGTACTCACCTGTTGGTCTGGAGGCCAATACAGCATTCGGTACTGGGGTAGGACCCCATCCACCAGGCTCTCCAACTCCGCAGCAGTGAAAGCAGGGGCCCTTTCCCCAGTGACACAAGCCATGGTCGGTTCCAGACACAGGTCACAGCAGCACTTGCAGTGTAGGCCCTCTCCTGTTGAAGGTCAGGTAGCAAGTGAGTGAACAGATAGAAAATGACGGTCACGTCCGTGGCGGTGTGTGTACCATCACTGCCGGCGTACATCACAATTGGCGACTGTAACGCATAGGGGCCAATGGAATCCAATGAGGAGTTGCATGGCGGTTCTCGACCACCTCCCGAAACGGCGCACAATGTCAGCTGAATTACCTCATTTCCACCTGTCCCTCCATATACGACAGGCGGACACCATTTCGGGGTGGGGCAGGCCATGGCACCCAACTGTGTCACAGTACACATGGGCACCATTTGGGCCTATCCAAAAATATACTGTTACAGTCACAACATGCAATGCAGTGTAGTGTTTGGAAATATGGAATACTGACCAGCTGCTCACCGTTTGCCCCCTATATTGCAACCGCTGCGGATAAATGTGAGATGAGACATCCCCCTGTGTACAGACCCCTTGTGGACTTGGCAACAATGGAGGAAAGGCACATTATCCTCACCTACAGACTTGACAGGGCCACAATCACAGAGCTGTGTGCCCAATTGGAACCTGACCTGAAATCTGCTATCCGTCAGCTCACCGGGATACCCCCTCTTGTGCAAGTCCTATCAGTGCTCCATTTCCTGGCAACTGGCTCCTTCCAAGTGACAGTGGGCTTGGCAGCAGGAATGTGTCAGCCAATGTTCTCAATAGTGCTGACCAGAGTGTTGTCTGACCTGATTAAACACATGCAGAGCTACATCGTTTTCCCCCAGGTGGAGGATTTGGCAACAGTGAAAGCTGATTTCTATGCAAGGGGACATATACCCAACATTATTGGGGCAATAGGTGGTACACATATTGCTTTTTGTCCCCCACCCCGTAGAAATGAACAGGGGTTCAGAAATCGAAAGAGCTTTTACTCGATGAATGTGCAGATAGTGTGCCTGGTGGACCAGTACATCTCCCATGTCAAAGCAAAGTATCCTGGGTCTGTGCATGATGCCTTTATCCTTAGGAATAGCAGCATCCCATATGTGATGGCTCAACTCCAGAGGCACCGGGTGTTCCTAATAGGTGAGCCCTGGTTCCCACCCAGTAGGTGTTGGTGTATGGGTATGGTGTGGGCCCTAAGTGTCTAACAGTTGTCCCTCGATATTTGCAGGTGACTCTGGTTACCCCAACCTCTCATTGGTACTGACTCCCGTGAGGAATCCCAGGACAAGGGCAGAGGTATGTTACAATGAGGCACATGGGCAAACAAGAATAATAATAGAAAGGACATTCGGCCTCCTGAAGGCTAGGTTTTGTTGCCTCCATCTAACAGGTTAATCCCTGTACTACTCACCCAAGACGGTGTGCCAGATCAACGTGGCATGCTGTATGTTACACAACCTTGCCTTACATCGCCAGGTGCCTTTTCTGCAGGAGGATGAGGATGGAGATGGGCGTGTGGTAGCAGTGGACCCTGTGGATAATGAAGATGAGGAGGCAGAGGATGAGGATGAGGACAACAGAAGAGCAATTATACGACAATACTTCCAATAACACACAGGTAAGACACTGTAATTTCACTTTACATTGACAGTTTTGTGTTTGACATTGTCACTGGCAGGCTGATTTTCCCACTTCTATGGCCACTTACTGTACCCTTTGGCATCTCTATTTTCAGATAATTGTACCCCACTATCGCTCCTGGTGTGTTGACTGCAGCCAACTACAGGTCATTCCTATGTATACATTACTGTACAGTTGTATTGCAATGTTTGAAGCATGTTAAACGAATACATAGTTCAATCATTTGACAGACTCCATACATGTATTTATTCAAATGGTGTTTATTTAAGTGCCAATAAGTAGAGGGGGATGTGCAATGGGCTGGGGTGATGGTGGAGGAATGTCCAGGATAGAGTCCAGTCTATTTGAATCACAGGTGCATTGTCCAAGGGGTCATAGGAAGTGGAGTAATGGCAGTTCAAGGTGGACGGACAGGGTGACAGAGTGGGTCACAAGGGTGACAATCAGGATAGTTTTATTTCGTGGTGGGGTCTTGGCAATAGTATCTGGCTTCTGCCTTGATCACAGGGACCGTTTGCAGGGTGGTTCTCCTTCTGCAGGGGGTGGGGTGCTGGTGGCCTGTTGGTCCTGTGGGGGGGCCTCCAGTCCACTAGCGGCAGCAGAGGAGGAAGGTGGTTCATCGGTTTAGCTCGTCTCAGGGGCCTGCTGGTGTCCCACTGCCTCCCTCATGGTGTTGGCCATGTCTGCCAGCACCCCTGCAATGGTGACCAGGGTGGTGTTGATGCCCTTCAAGTCCTCCCTGACCCCCAGGTACTGTCCCTCCTGCAGCCGCTGGGTCTCCTGCAACTTGTCCAGTATCTGGCCCATCGTCTCCTGGGAATGGTGGTATGCTCCCAGGATGTTGGTGAGTGCCTCCTGGAGAGTTGCTTCCCTGGGCCTGCCCTCCCCCTGTCACACAGCAGTCCTCCCAGCTTCCCTGTTGTCCTGTGCCTCTGTCCCCTGAATGTGTGCCCACTGCCACTGACCCCAGGTCCCTGATCGTCCTGTGTTTGTGGGGTGGCCTGGGGTCCCTGTAGTGGTGGACACAATGCTGAATGACGTGTCCTGGGGACAGAGGTATGGGCCTGCTGGGTGGGTACTGTGCTGGTATTTCCTGAGGGGGAGGATCTGTGGTAGTATGGGACTGTGCCTGGGTTACCGAGAGTCCAAAAATCCCTGATGGGCCAGGTAGGTCATCCAGATCCAGGCGTCCAGAGCTGCAGTCATCACTGTGGGCCTCTTCTGGGGGTGGACTTGATGTTGCTGGCACCGCCTCTCCTGTGATGTTGGGTGGGGGACCTTTGGGGATGTAAATGCAGTGTTATTGTTTCTGTGTGTGTCATCTTGTGCATGGGTGTGTTGCCCTGTATGGTTGTTATTGCCCTGTCAACTTTGCCTTGTGTGCATTGTTATTTTGCAGGCTAGGTGATTCTCTCTCGTGTGCATGCTTTAGTGATGGGTTTCCATGCAGGTCTAAGAGATGGGGGTCCGTGCATTGGTGTTACATGCAGGGCTTGGTATTGGGCGGGATGGGTTGTGATGGTGGTGTGTGTGTGAGGAGGTGGAGTGCTGGGATTGAGCGTAAGGGTTGGGGTTTGTGATGACATGCAGGTAGGGGGGTGATAGTAAAAGAGATTTGACTTACCAGAGTCCTGGCCTCCTCCTACACCTGTCAGGCCCTCAAGATGCATGATTAACAAGACTTGCTCCTCCCATGTTGTTAGTTGTGGGGGAGGAGGTGGGGGTCCACCGCCAGTCCTCTGTACAGCTAGTTGATGTCTTGCTGCTGTGGAACGCACCTTCCCCCGTAGGTCGTTCCACCTCTTCCTGATGTCATCCCTTGTTCTGGGGTGTTGTCCCACGGCGTTGACCCTGTCCACAATTTTCTGCCATAGCTCCATCTTCCTAGCAATGGATGTCTGCTGCACCTGTGATCCGAATAGCTGTGGCTCTACCCAAATGATTTCCTCCACCATGACCCTTAGCTCCTCCTCTGAGAACCTGGGGTGTCTTTCTGGTACCATGGGTGTAGTGTGAATGGTGTGGCTGAGGGTGTGTGGGGCGCTGTGTTGGGGGGGTGTAATATAAGGTGTGTGGATGGTGTATAAGTGATGGTGGTGTGTGGCTGTGGTCTTTTCTGTGGTCTTGCTATCTCTCTTGTGGCAATTGTTTGCAGTTGTAAAGGTTTGTGGGTAATGTGTGTGTGTTTTATAGTGGTATGGGTGTGGTGTGTGTATGTGTGTTATTCAAATTGACCAATGCGGTGTTGTTTTGCTTGTGTGTGTATTTTGAGAGTGGCGGTATGTACTGCCAGTGGTTTAGCGCCATTGAATGTCCGCTGGGTTGATTCGTGGGTCATAATGCTCTGGGCGTAGTTCTGTTGGCGTAACGGTGTGGGTTTTGCTACCGCCAGTTTATCACTGACCTTTGGGCTGGAGGACTTGTGTGTGTGGCTATATAGTGACGGATTGCTATGTGTGGGTCATAATATGGGTGGTGGTACTTACCGTCAATGTCATAATGAGGGCTTAAGTGTCATACTGCATGCTTAGTGGCACATGGTAACATGGAGGCCTGAGTTTGGCTTTGTAGGGCTACCATGGTGTCAATACAAATTACACCATTGTGGTGTAAGTACGTGGTAGCTACCAATAGGACACAGCCTCAAATATGGACAACACAACACATATTTGGCATGTTTAAACTGTCAGTTCATATTTCTTTTGACAATCACGAGGTCCCTGAGCCACATCCCATGATAGTAATGTCCATCAACACAAACCAATGCAACCATTCCACAAAACAGGAACACACACATTACCAGAAACAAGTCTGAGTCACAATTCCACGTAAAACTAACATCTAACATGGTACATACGAAACCATAAATATGTATGACCGACACATATTCTCTCATTCCTTTGCAGCTGACCAAGGTTACCGCATCCAACCATGGGTGATGCCTCCTTTGGGCAACCCGACAATGGTGGAAGAACAGGCATACAAGGAATGACACAAAATGTGGTAGATAGGACATTTGGGCTCCTGAAGTCAAGGTTCAGGTAGCTGGCCCTGACAGGAGGAAGCCTGTTGTATGAACCACCCCTGGTATGCAAAATGAAACTTGTATGTGTTATCTTGAATAACATATGTATACGGACTAATGTGCCCTGGGATGAATTGGTAGATGTCCCCAATGACGAGGAGGATGACAATGGTGGAGCACAGTTGAAGTGGGAATTACAAAACACTGCTGCTGGAGTTTGCAGGAGACAACAAATTGTACAGAACTTCTACACCTAGACACTGTACAACTAATATCACTTTGTAAATATCACCAATAAATCACTTTGCACCAGAATGTCCATGGTCTACTCATTCTCCACTACATATACAATGGAATGTTGCTCAAACCTCAGAGAGCAGGAAAGAAACATAACAGTTACAAAAGTAGTTGTAATATAGGTTGTGATGTAGGAGGGTCTCTTGCGCCACCATGCCACACATCAATATCACATAACGCACAGCCATGTGGCTCTCAAAGGCACAGATCCACAAACTACAAAAATATGTGCCATTAAGTAGACTTTTTGCAAAATCCAACCCCATTCCCCACATCATGCCCCAGCAGACACTCTGTATGAAAGGAGAGTTTACATACAATAGGGGCTGTTTCCAAATTGTACATTAGAAAAATAGGAACTAAACTGTGTCACATCTCAGACGGGTAGTTGCTACACCAGCACTTAGTAAGTGTGACAAGGGGGGACACAATTGGTATTAATGGACCTTCATTGACTGTTCAGGGTCAGGAACAAATGTTTGAGCCTAACCGTGCACCGTATATCAATGGCGTTACGTACCGGCACCGCCATTGACCCCAACCCTGCCACATGGTGTGCTGTACCTCAAATATATCACATACATGTTGGGTGTGGAATGCGCTAAGGGTTGCTAGACAAGTGAAGCAGCACTGGGTGCTGATCCATTCACCAGTACCTGGTTTGTGTAAAAAATAAAGCCGCACAGACGAGCAAGCATGCGTCAGAAAAGTCAGCGATGCGTTGATTTCTTACTCGCAAATGAGGCCGTGAGTCGTTTCTTCTCCAGTCGGGTCATCGATGTGTCATTTTTCTCCCTCTCAAGAGAGTGATGCATCGATTTCCAGATGTGGCACCTCGGATCCGTGCAGGTTCACAATGACTTTGATGCCCAGCGACGATGTGGGTGAAATCCGATTGCACAGTGTTAAAAACAGTGCTGCATGGGGTTTGCATTGTTATCAGCAGCTGCAAGCAGGTGTTGCGTCTTTTCTTTAGCAACCATGCGTTAATCTCCCAGCCGCAATGCAGGTGGAGTGTCGATTTCAGCCGCGAAGCGGGTGGTGCGTCGTTTATCAGCTGCATTGCAGATGGTGCGTCGAACATTTTCCCCGCTGTGTTCTGTGCGTGGATTTCAGCTCTTGTTCTGCCAACTTCACCTTTCAAGGGCCAAGGGACTGAATAGGGAACCACTTGGCAGGGAAGGGGTCTCAGCAGAGAGTCCAGGTGCTGTCAGAGAAATTTGATGGCCCTGAGACTTCAAAACAGGAGGCAAGCTCAGTTCAAGCCTTTGGAGACTCTTCTGAAGCAGGAATGCAAAACAAAGTCCAGTTTTTGTCCCCTTTTACAGGCAGAAGAAGCAACTGCAGAATAGGCCAACAAAGCACAGTCACAGGCAGGGGCAGCACTTCTCCTCATCTCTTCAGCTCTTCTCCTTAGCAGAGGTTCCTCTTGGTTCCAGAAGTAATCTAAAGTCTTGGGTTTTGTGTCCACTACTTATACCCCTTTCTGCCTTTGAAGCAGGCAAACTTCAAAGGAAAGTCTCTGTCATTCACAAGATCCTGCCCTGTCCAGGCCGGGCTCCAGACACACAACAGGAGGTAGTTGACTGCATTGTGTGAGGGTAGGCACAGTCCATTCAGGTTTTCCCTCCACTCTAGCTCAGATGGCTCATCATGATATGAAGGCTACACCCCAGCTCCTTTGTGTCACTTTCTAGAGGAGATTCACAAACAGCCCAACTGTCAGTCTGACCCAGACAGGGAATCCACAAACACCACAGCCTTTTAAAAGCAAGAACGCGCCTCTTTTCGAAAAGTGGCATTTTCATGATGGATGGCACAGGAATAATCTGCCACAAAGGGACACTAAGGCCCTCATTACAACCCTTGCGGTCGGTGATAAAGCAGCAGTAATAATGCCAACAGGCCGGCAGTAACAAAAATGGATTTATGACCATGGCGGAAACCGCTCACACAGACAGCCACCTTAACACCTCGACCGCCACAGCAGTAGCAACAACCAGCGCGGTGGTAACCGTCAACAGCCAGGCAGAAGACAATGTACCGCCCACACTATTATACCAGGGCTATCCGCCACCTTTTCCGGGGCAGTACCAAAGACATCAAAAGCACAGTGGAAACTGTACACAGAAGGCAAAGGACTCATCCCTGGAGACACAAGGAAGAACCACGCCGCCATGGAGCCTGAGTTGCAGGTGTTCCCTATGCTCGTCTATCTCCTTCTTCACTATGAACACCAACGACGGCGAAGATGACCACGGTGAGTACAGTCGCCTAGCACACAAGGGAGGGGGGAGGAAAAAGGGAGGGACACACACACACAACACCCCCACCCCCACCCCCAATACCATACACATAAACGGATGCAGCAATAAAACATATTTACCCCGTACTTCTCAGGAATAGTGCAAGGACAAATGGAATTGATTAAAGTGAGTGTAATAATATAAATTGTAGAAAATCGTGTACATATATTCAAATGGAGGGACACAGCCCAGTCAACAATGTCCGTGGGCCACAGGGCCGCATCACATAGACCAAGGCCCCACTTGACTCCTGCAACAACACGGACAGAACAGCGCAGGGGCATCTTGTCGAAAATACACAGGCACTACAGGGGGACAGGGAAAGGGGGGGCACCTCAGCTGGAAGATGGTACAACACCACTTGTTCTGGAGGGGCTACATGCCCTGTGCGATGTTTGGAAGACCACAGTCTCACTAGTGGGTGGTCTGTCCACTTCTTGGTCCTGGGGAGTGCAAAGCCACAGTCTATCAAGTGGGTGGTTTGCCCACTGCTTGGTCCTGAGGAGTGCAAAGCCACAGTCTCTCTAGTGGGTGGTCTGCCCAATGTGTGGTCCTGGTTAGTGCAAGGCCACAGTCTATAAAGTGGGTGGTTTGCCCACTGCATGATCCTGGAGAGTGCAAAGCCACAGTCTCTTTAGTGGGTGGTCTGCCCACTGTTTGGTCCTGGGGAGTGGAAGGCCACAGTCTCTCAAGTGGTGGTTTTCCCACTGCTTGGTCCTGGGGAGTGCAAGGCCACAGTCTCTCTAGTGGGTGGTCTGCCCAATGCTTGGTTCTGGGGAGTGCAAGGCCACAGTCTATCAAGTGGGTGGTTTGCCCACTGCATGGTCCTGGGGAGTGCAAAGCCACTGTCTCTTTAGTGGGTGGTCTGCCCACTGGTTGGTCCTGGGGAGTGGAAGGCCACAGTCTCTCGAGTGGGAGGTCTGCCCACTGCTTGGTCCTGGGGAGTGCAAAGTCACAGTCTCTCTAGTGGGTGGTCTGCCCACTGCTTGATCCTGGGGCATGCAAGGCCACAGTCTCTCAAGTGGGTGGTTTGCCCACTGCTTGGTCCTGGGGAGTGCAAAGCCACAGTCTCTCTAGTGGGTGGCTTCTCCATTGGTTCTGGAGGGGGCCTTGTGCCCAGTGTGCTTCATCCTGGCAAGGATGTGGTGAGTGGATTGCTTCTTCCACTGGTTCTGGGGGGGGGGCTTGTGCCCAGTGTGCTTCATCCTGGCAAGGAGGGGGTGAGTGGATGGCTTCTTCCACTGGTTCTGAAGGGGGCCTTGTGCCCAGTGTGCTTCATCCTGGCAAGGAGGGGGTGAGAGGATGGCTTCTTCCACTGGTTCTGGTGGAGCCCTGTGACCAGTGTGCTTCATCCTGGCAAGTAGGGGATGAGTGGATGGCTTCTTCCACTGGTTCTGGAGGGGGCCTTGTGCCCTGTGATGCAGCACTTGGGGTGTGAAAGGTCCCAGTTTCTCACCTGAGTGTCACACCCAGAGGATTTGCAGGGTCCAGGATGCACTACAGTCCATGGAGGCAGAACTACACACTGCCCACCGGCGGTGATGGCTACTCAGTGGTGGCAGTGGCGGTGCTGGTGTCGGTGCTTGCAGTGGTGGGGGGAGGTTCCAGCCCTTCCCCTGCAGCCTCGGACAGCTTCCCACTGGGGCTGCTGCTGCTGGCAGTGCTGAAGGCAGTGGTGCTGGTGGCGGTGCTGGTGCAGTGCTGGTGTCGGTGCTGGCAGTGGTGGGGGAAGGCTCCATCCCTTCCCCTGCAGCTCGGACAGCTGCCCACTGGGGGTGCTGCTGCTGGCAGTGCTGCACACAGCGGTGCTGGTGGCGGTGTTGGTGGCTGTGCTGGTGGTGGTTATGGTGGCAGTGCTCAGGTCGGGAATGCCAGTGGTGGGGGGAGGCTCCAGCCCTTCCCCTGCAGCCTCAGATAGCTGAACAACCATGGTTGGTGTTGGGGGCTCAGAAGTAGTCCCAGCACCAGGCCTCCTGTCCTTCCTGTCTGCAGGGGCAGGCCCCTTGCCCTTCCCAGCTGGTGGTGCCTCCTTGCCCTTGCCCTTCCCAGCTGGTGGTGCCTCCTTGAAATTGGCAGCTGGTGGCGCCTCCTTGCCTTTCCCCTTGGCAGCTGGTACCGGCACACTGTCAGTGCTGATGGCTGGTTCCCTGGAGCCTCTCCCACCTGCAGTAGCTGCCAACACTACTGTGGACACAGACTGGGTGGCTGAGGTGCTTGGCTGGGTTCTGACCACCCTGGCCTGATGTGAAGGACTGGGTGGGGGGGAGGGGAAAGGAAGAAGTCAACGGCAGTGAGGAAAAGCTTCTCAGGGACACTGGGGCGGGAAGAGGGTGAATGTTTGGGAGCGGAGGAAGAGGGAGTGGTTGTAGGAGGTGTCAGTCTTATGTGTTTGGGAGCAGGTGCATGGGCTGGATGCTGTCGTGAGGTGGATGGCTGTTGGGTATCTGAGTGCTTACGTTTGTGTACTTTGGGAGGAGGGGGCACAGACACAGTGGGAGAGGACACAGGGGATGTGTGCATGGATGTAGGGGTGGTGACTGCCTGTGAGGGGTGTGTAGTGATAGGCGTGATGGTGATGGGTGTAGTGGATGAGGATGAAGTGCATGCAGGTATGAGTGGAGGCTCTACTGGGAGGGTGGTGGATGACGAGGAGGAGGTAGACACAGTGGAGGCAGTGGATGTTGGTGTGTCTGCATCCGGATGGTGTTTGTGTGAGTGCCTGTGGGATGATGTGTGGTTCTTGTGTTTGCATGAGCCACTCCTGTGTGTTGTCTTGGGTGCATGCTGGTCTGAATGTGTGCTTGGGATAGGTTGGGGTTGAGGGGAATGGAACTGGGGAGAGGAAGTTGGAGTGGGGAGGCTAGAGACAGGGACAATGGCTGCCATCAGGAAGGAGGCCAGAGCCTGGATTGATCTCTGTTGGGCCGCCATGCCAGAGTGAATGCCCTCCAGGAATGCATTTGTTTGTTGCAAATGGCCTGCCAGCCCCTGTATGGCATTTAGTATGGTTGACTGCCCAACAGATGGATCTCAGGAGGTCAATAGCCTCCTCACTCAGGGCAGCAGGGCTAACTGGGGCAGGGCCTGAGATGCCTGGGGTGAAGGAGATGCCCACCCTCCTGGAGGAGCGGGCACGGGAAACTCGCTGAGGGGCTGCTGGAAGGGCGGTGCTGTTACGGGGGCGGCCGCTAGTTGGGGTGGGCACAGAGGTGTCCGCCACCACCTGGGAGCTTCCATCAGAAGAGGTATCACTGTCCAAACTGTCCCCTTCTATCTCTGCCCTTGCCCTCCTTCCCACTGGTGCCCTCACCGTCGGTGGACTCGGCCTCATAGACCATGTGGGATGCAGCTCCCTCAGTCGCCGGTGCCTCTGCTCCTCCGCCAGATGATGCTAAGGCACATAAGGACAGGGTGACAAATCAAAAAGGGGGGGAGACAAAGGATACATTTGGTCAATGGCTGCCCCAACACCACCGTTGGCGTACACAGCACCCTCACACAGGGAACAGGCCTACGCACTATGCAGTGCACTACCACTCACAATGCTAGTCACCAGCCCAAGGACAGGAATACCTAACGCCAATAGCAGCATACCTGACACCCACAGACCACTGCTCAGTAGTGGATGCCTACTAGCTTTGTAGGAGGTGGTGTTCATCAGCCCCTGCCCAACATAGGACCTAGCCTGCAATGTCCGGCCAGGCCTAGGGGCACCCACAGGCCCACATCCCCACCCGTAGACCACCCAACCACGTGCAAGTAGTAGATTTGAAAACTGTACACACCATCTTGTGACTGCTGTGATGCCCTCAAGAGCCCATCCGGCTCCGGATAGGCCACCGCCAGTATGCGGAACATCAGGGGGAGTCAGGGTTCGGCGGGCACCCCTTCCTCATTGGGAGGCCATCCCCAGCTGCGCTTCCGACGTCTTCCGTGCCCAGCGTCTCAGTTCCTCTCACCGTTTGCGACAGTGGGTGCTCCACCTGCCGTAGACCCCCAGGCTCTGCTCCTCCTTGGCGATGGCACACCATGTACCCTTTTTCTGATGGGCGCTGACCTGCAGACAAATAAACATAGAAAAAGTTATTAGCCATACCGTTCGGCCTATTACACTCATGGCCCACCATAGCCCTCACATCCCCTGATGCACAGACATTGCCCACCATACATGCAACACGCTGTCCCGGACTCTCCCACCAACCCCCTCCCTTACACGAGGCCCTCACACACAGCACTACATTCATTCATGCCCCATGCATTGTGCTCATAGTGTACTCATCTGTTGGTCTGGAGGCCCATACAGCATTCGGTACTGGGGTAGGACCCCATCGACCAGTCTCTCCAACATCACAGCGGTGAAGGCAGGGGCCCTTTCCCCAGTGACTCGAGCCATGGTCGGTTCCAGACACAGGTCACAGCAGCACTTGCATGGTAGGTCCTCTCCTGTTGAAGGTCAGGTAGCAAGTGAGAGAACAGATAGAAAATGGTAGTCACATCTGCGGCGGTGCGTACCGTCACCACTGGCGTACTTCACCATTGGCCAATGCCACCCATAGGGCCCAATGACAACCAACAAGGAGTTGCGCGGAGGTACTCGACCGCCTCCTGCAAGGGCACACAACGTCAGCGGCATTACCTCATTTCCACATGTCGATCCACACAGGAGAGGAGGGCGCCATTTCAGTGGGTGGCAGGCCATTGCACCTAACTGCGTCACAGTACACATAGGCACCATTTGGGCCTATCCAAAACCATTCTGTTACAGTCACAACATGCAATTCAGTGTACAGTTTAGAAATGTGGAATACTGACCAGCTCAGATTACAACAGCCACAGATGAATAGGAGGTGGAGACATCCCCCCAAGTACAGACCCCTGGTGGATTTGGCAACAATGGAGGACAGGCACATTATCCTCACCTACAGACTTGAAAGGGCCACAATCACAGAGCTGTGTGCCCAATTGGAGCCAGAACTGATATCTGCTATCCGTCACCCCACTTGGATCCCCACTCTTGTGCAAGTTCTATCTGTGCTCCATTTCTTTGCAACTGGTTCTTTCCAAGTGACAACGGGCTTGGCAGCAGGAATGTATCAGCCAATGTTCTCAATAGTGCTGACCAAAGTGTTGTCTGCCATGATTAAACACATGCACAGCTACATTGTTTTCCCCCAGGTTGAGAATTTGGCCACAGTGAAAGCTGATTTCTATGCAATGGGACGTATCCCCAAAGTTATTGGGGCTATTGATGGTACAAATATTGCATTTGTCCCCCCCCCCCTGGAGAAATGAACAGGTGTTCAGAAATCGAAAGACCTTTCACTCTATGAATGTGCAGAGAGTGTGCCTGGCGGACTAGTACATCTCCCATGTCAATGTAAAGTATCCTGGGTCTGTGCATGATGCCTTCATCCTGAGAAATAGCAGCATCTCATATGTGATGGCTCAACTCCAGAGCCACTGGGTTTGGCTAATAGGTGAGACCATGGTTCCCACCCAGTATATGTTGGTGTATGGGTATGGTGTTGGCCCTAAGGGTTAGTGTTTGGCTAACAGGTATCCATCAATATTTGCAGGTGACTCTGGTTACCCCAACCTCTCATGGCTACTGACCCCAGTGAGGAATCCAAGGACAAGGGCAGAGGAACGTTACACTGAGGCACACGGGTGAACAAGAAGAATAATTGAGAGGACATTCGGCCTCCTGAAGGCCAGGTTTCGTTACCTCTATCTAACAAGTGGTTTCCTGTGCTACTCACCCAAGAAAGTCTGCCAGATCATCGTGGCATGCTGTCTGTTGCATAACCTTGCCTTGAGACGCCAGGTGCCTTTTCTGGAGGAGGATGAGGCTGGAGATGGGCATGTGGCAGCGGTGGACCCTGTGAACAGTGACAAAGAGGAGGCAGAGGATGAGGATGAGGACAACAGAACAGCAATCATACTACAGTACTTCCAGTGACACACAGGTAAGACACTGTAACTTTACCTTCCATTGACAGTTTTGTGTTGGACATTGTACATATGAATATATTATTGAACAGTTGAACTGCAATGTTTATAGCTTGTTAAATGAATACATATTTCAATCAATTGACAGACTCCATACTTGTATTTGTTCCAAGGGTGTATATTTAGGTGCTAATAAGAGGAGGGGGTATTGCAATGGGCTGGGTTGCTGATGGAGGAAAGTCCATTGTAGAGTCCAGTCTATTTATATTACAGGTGCATTGTCCAAGGGGGCATGGGAAGTGGAGCAATGGCAGTTCAAGGTGGACAGGGTGACAGAGTGGGACACAAGGGTGACATTCAGGAGAGTCTTATTTCCTGGCTGGGGTCTTGGCAATGTGATCTGGCTTCTGCAAGGATCTCAGGGACATTTTGCGGGGTGGTTCTCCTTCTGCAGAGGGAGGGCTGCTGGTGGCCTTTTGTTCCTGTGGGCCTCTTGTCCACTAGCGGCAGTGGAGGTGGAGGGCTGTTCATCAGTGTGGCTAGTGTCAGGGGCCACTGCTTCCCTCATGGTGTTGGCCATGTCTGCCAATACCCCTGCAATGGTGACCAGGGTGGTGTGAATGTGTCCTCCCTGATCCCCAGGTACTATCCCTCCTGCAGCCGCTGAGTCTCCTGCAACTTGTCCAGTATCTGGCCCATCATCTCCTGGGAATGGTGGTATGCTCCCAGGATGTTGGTGAGTGCCTCCTGGACAGTCAGTTCCCTGGGCCTGTCCTCCCCCTGTCGCACAGCAGTCCTCCCAGCTTCCCTGTTGTCCTGTGCCTCAGTCCCCTGATCCGTGTGCCCACTGCCACTGACCCCAGGTCCCTGATCGTCCTGTGTTTGTGGGGTGGCCTGGGGTCCCTGTAGTGGGGGACACACTGCAGATTGACGTGTCCTGGGGACGGTGGTATGGGCCCGCTAGGTGGGTGCTGTGGTGGTGTTTGCTGAAGGGGGAGGCTCTGTGGTGGTGGTGTGACTGTGCCTGGGTAACCGACTGTCCGGAGGTCCCTGATGGGCCAGGTTGATCATACAGATTCAGGCGCCCAGAGGTGATGTCATCCCTGTGGGCCTCTTCTGAGGGGGGGGACTGGATGTTGCTGGCACCTCTTCTCCTGTGACGTTGGATGGGGGATCTGTGGGGATATAAATGCAGTGTTATTGTTTCTGTGTGTGCCATCTTGTGCATGGGTGTGTTGCCCTCTGCTGTTGGTATTTCCCTGGCAGCTTAGCCTTTTGTGAGTAGTGATTTGGTGGGCTAGGTGATTGTCTCAAGTGTGCATGCTTTAGTGATGTGTGTCCATGCAGGCCTGTGATGGGGGTCCGTACATTGGTGTTACATGCAGGACTTGGCATTGGGATGAGTGTGTTGTGATGGTGTGGTGTATGTGAGGTGGTGGGGTGATGGGGGTGAGGGCAGGTGTGGGTATATGTGATGGCATGCAGGTAGGGGGGTTATAGTAATAGAGAGTTGACTTACCAGAGTACAGTCCTCCTGCTACTCCTGCCAGGCCCTCAGGATGCATGATTGCCAAGACTTGCTCCTCCCATTTTGTTAGTTGTGGGGTAGGAGGGGGGATCCACTGCTAGTCCCCTGTACTGCTATCTGGTGTCTTCCTGCTGTGGAACGTACCTTCTCCCATAGGTCATTCCACCTCCTCCTGATGTCATCCCTTGTTCTTGGGTGCTGTCCCACGGCGTTGACTTAGTCCACGATCCTCCGCCATAACTCCATTTTCCTAGAATTGGATGTCTGCTGCACCTGTGATCCGAATAGCTGTGGCTCTACCCAGATGATTTACTCCACCATGACCCTTAGCTCCTCCTCTGAGAACTGGGATGTCTTTGTGGTACCATGGGTGTAATGTGAGTGGTGTGTGTGGGGGGTGTGGGGTGATGTGTTGGGGTGTGTGCTGTAAGGTGCGTGGATGGTGTATGGGTGATGGTATTTTGTGGCTGTGGTTCTGCGGGTGCTCTTGGTCTCTCTCTCTCAGTTGGCAATTATTTTTGTCATAAGGGGTTGTGGGTATTGTGGCTGTGTGTTTTATAGTGGTGTGGGTGTGTGGGTGTGGTGTGTGTATGTGTCTCAGGTGTGTGTAGTTTGAATTGTCCAATGTGGTGTAGTTTTGTATGTGTGTGTGTATTTTGAGCACGGCGGCATGTACCGCCAATGGTTTAACGTGGTTGAATGTCCGCCGCGGTGATTCGTGGGTCATAATGCTGTGGGTGTAATTCTGTTGGAGTAACGGTGTGGGTTTTGGTACCGCTAATTTATCACTGACCCTTTGGCTGGCGGACTTGTGTGTGTGCCTATATAGTGACGGATTGGTATGTGTGGGTCATAATATGAGTAGCGGTAATACGCCACGGCGCTGGTATGTTGGCGGCGGTCAGCATGCCGATAAGCGGGACTTACCACCAATGTCATAATGAGGGCCTAACAATCTAAAAACCAATTTCACTAAAAGATGTACTTTAAATTGTTAGTTCAGAGACCCCAAACTCCAGATTTCAATCTGCTCTCAAGAGAAACTTCACTTTAAGAATCTTTAAAGGCAGCCCCCATGTTAACCTATGAGAGAGATAGGCCTTGCAACAGTAAAAAAAATAATTTGGCAGTATTTCACTGTTAGGACATGTAAAACAAATGGTACATGTACCACCGTTAACCTATACTGCATCCTGCCCATGGGGCTACCTAGGGCCTATGTTAGGGGTGCCTTACATGTATAAAAAGTGAAGGTGTGGACCTGGCAAGTAGGTTCACTTGCCAAGTCAAATTAGCAGTTTAAAACTGCACACACAGACACTGCAGTGGCAGGTCTGAACCATGTTTACAGGGCTACTAATGTGGGTGGCATAACCAGTGCTACAGGCCCACTAGTAGCATTTGAGTTACAGGCCCTAGGCACCTCTAGTGCACTTTACAAGGGACTTACTAGTAAATCAAATATGCCAATCATAGAAAAGCCAATTGCACATACACTTTACACAGGAACACTTGCACTTTAGCACTGGTCAGCAGTGGTAAAGTGCCCTGAGTACCAAAAACAACAAAAACAGATTCCAGCACAAAACATGGGAAGCAGAGTCAAAAAGACAGGGGAGACCACACCAAGGATGGCAGGTCTAACACATATGAACACTGATGTACAAGTGTATGGCTTAGGTAGCAATTACCTACAATGGTTGACACGTGTCAGCTAGGTAACCTAGTATAGTCTGTATGATACCATCACACACCACATATTAAAACATGCCTCATATTGACCCCTCACATGTCTGACCAAGAGAAAGTTACCTACTGTGACGAAATCCCCAAAGTGTCTAGGTTTCCAGCATGCCAATAAGGTGTGGGATGTGCATGTTTGTCTAGCAATGTCCAAACATGTCACAGACCCATCTTAAATGATATGGGTAAAGAAGGAGACAGATATGTTGCATTTAACAAATCAAAAATCCAGCACTGAGATTATTTCACATACTAACAAGATACACTCATGTGACAGTAATGTAGGTTGTGGAATGTAGATGTGAATGCATACCCATGTACACCAAGGGATGTGGAAGGACAGCCGAGAGACTCCCACAGACACTTGGAGATACAACATGGGGAGGTCACTTGGAGCCTACACAAGTGCTGTGGCTGGTGTACTGTCATGTGGGTGTGAAAGTCATGTAATCTCGCAAAGCCTGGAAATGGAAGGGAAACTGTCACCTAGCCAATAGTAGAAGATGTGTACGTCTTCAAATTATACAAGTCACACGTAGCATTCAGTCCATGTATGACCGGACAATTTTGCAGTAGAAGATGTGTACAAAGTGTGAGCAGCCTAAAGAATGCCAGCAATGTAGGACCAAATCTATTCAAAACAAGATGTGCTGTAATTGTTGGAGAAGATACACACATAGACCAATACTGAATGTACAACACAACAATGTCACCATGTGATCACCCAACATATGTTCAAAGAGGATGTCTAGGTCAGTACATAACCCACTCATGTTTGCTACAATAACAATGTTCTAGTTGTCCATCCCATAGTATTCTGACAGAAGAGAGTGACAGATGACATCACCTGTCCCCTGGATCGTACAAAAATAACATTTTATACTAGAGAGACAAGCTTTAACCAAGCTGCAAATGGAACTTACTAGGAATGTATCACTATGTCTGTCAGACCATGCCAAATGATGAGACATGTCATACACGTACAAGCAGCTAGACCTCTGTACATGCTAGGGCAAGCCTGACATCAAATACCCGAAAGGAAAATGAAATTCCCAGGCCATGTGATCACATTTGTGCAGTTGTCTGTCTGCAGGGGATTGTGCATTGCTCTGCTGAAGAGCTATCATGATGAGGCTAGATCCATGCCCAACACCCCCTAACTCCCATGCTGAAGCTACATTGACTCTTGACACAGGACAGGGACCTGATGCATGTGCACAGCTGAATGAGCTGAGTGGAGCACCGTCAACCTGCGTCAAAACATGCAACCATTGGTCTGCATGGGCACAAGGAGTCCCACAATAGCAATGATGACTAGGCTGTCATCACTGCCTAACTGCAACACTGCTACACAGTTGTATGCCATTGTATGTGACCATCATAACAAACATGTTGTGGTCAATTGCAAGTACCTAGTTTGTGGTATACACACATATATCTGATTTTTCTGCACACATGTACCACTTATATGGCACAGGCCTGGTATTGTGTATTGGAGTCTGCACAAAAGTCAACTTTCCACTGTTGAAAATGCATTTTTATCACATGATCATCGATAGACTTAAATGGCCATCAGATGTGTTCCCATATAAGGACACATAGGTGGCACTGATATGACTACACAGCCATTTAACAATGTCCAATATGTGCCCATGCAGGAAGATAGATATGTGAGGTTTCACACTGCTGTGGCATTTTTTACACATATGACACTACACATGTCTTTCCACACACACAGCACATACCAACCTTCATTGACACATGTGTGTACATCATCTCCTGCATCATAGATTGACACACATGCACTCACATTGCCTGGGGTTACATGAAATCAACCCAACCATAGTCCACTGCATACTCTGAGTATAGGTTGTCAAGGGTATCACATACATGACATTGTATTGGACATAGCCCATCATATCTGTTGTGTTGTTGTTTTTTGTACATTTGGAAATCAGACATGACAATGTGGTAGACCCACAAATATGTGTTAGACTACAAATATCTGGTACACATGTGGTAATATGTATGTGGACAAAGTCTACAACACTTGCACATATGCAAACAGTATCAGTCATCACATGCATCACACACACATACAAACATAATGGTAACACATGCCAATGTTACCATTAAAACATGAATGCACATGAACACATAGGTAGCCATACCACACTGACTACATACATGCATAGCCCCTGTGACATGCTATGTGAATCCTGGTGCACTCTCAGCCTTTCCAACAAAATCCTCACATTCCTGTTAGGCGTCAAAATTTTTGACGCAAACGGAAATATTCCATACTCCGCTATGCCAAAAACAATATGCCTGGCACCTGTGTGTCAATCGCAAGACTACGGAATTTGTCCGCCTTCATAGGAAGGAATACCATGCATGACTATCATGCGTCATATTTTTGATACAAATGCCAATACTCCGTACACTGCAAATCAAAAAATGATGCCTGCCCTCAGCACTTCAATCGCAAGTCTTGAGGCCTTGTCAGCCTCAATGGGAAAAAATCACCACATGACCACCATGCATCAAAATAAATGACGCATAACAGGAAATGTGATGCACACACCCAGGAAGTGATGAAAGAGGACTACCTTGCTGCATACGTGGTACCGTGATTTCACTTTCACTTTTACTTCACAGTCTTTTTGTCTGTGACTGTGTGAGGGTGTGTGGAGCTGGTGCTGTTGGAGGAGTGGTGTTTTTGGAGAGTTTTGTGCTGTGTTTTGTTGCTGTTGTGTGCTTTTTCTCTTTTTCCTCAGCCTTTTGTAGTGTTTTTGTCCTGTATTCATCTTTGTATGGTGGGGTGTTTGTCTTTGTGTAGCATGGTTTGCTGGGGTATTTGGGACTAGGTGGGGTAGTTAACTCTAATTTTTGGGGGGATTTTTCATCTGCAGTTACCTTATACTTCTAAATGTCTGGGAAAGGGAGAACAACGTAGATGAGTGGAGATGAACTGGGAGGGTTCATCTGGCTGGTGCAGCATTACCTCCCTATGATACTGATTTTGAGTGGCCGGGTAATACAAAGCTACCCCACAGAGATAAAGAAGCTGCAGTGGAGCAAGGTGTTCCACCACCTATGAATATTTTTCAGAGTTGTGCGCACCAACAACCAGTTAAAACACTGTTGGACAGACCTCATAGCACGGGACAAAGATCTACTGGATCACCTGGGGATATAGATTGGTGGACCAGTTGGTAAGTACCCCATTTGCATAGCAACATCCTTATTTGCATGTGCCTGACAGCTGGAAATAGCATATTTTGTCAAGGGTCAGGAAAGGTTGTTTTAAGCCTGATTTGAGAGCCTCTAGTGCCATCTTAGCACTGCAGAGTACACCAATTGCATCTAAGTAAAATTACGTGATTTCCCCCTACCTTGCGCAATGGTGCTCTGTATATTAAATATGGCACACACATGGTGCGGGAAAGTGGGGCACTTAGGAGTGCAAGGAAAGTTGTGATGCACTAGGTGCAGTGCCACTTTCCTTAATTCTGCCAACGGCATTTAAGGGAGCTTAGCTATGCTACTTTCACATTTCTCTTTCTGTACATTTGTATCACATGCACCCCATAATGTTTCAAATATCAGACACACGTGTGCTGAATTTGTACCACAGGTCTACCCTGTATTACCGATAGCATGGGGCAGGCTGGCATCTGTGCCAGCACTAGCACATTACTCAGCAGTTTTCACCAATGCAGGCATACTTGGACCACAGTGTAAATGTGCTTGTGTTGAGGGGAGTGTATATGCACAGATTGGTATCCATTCCTGGACATAAATGTGAATATAAGGAAACTGCCATGGCATTTTGGCTATAGTATGTGTGCCTTTAAATGATGCACACACATAAGAAACAAGAAACAAGGACTATCAATGCATTGTTCCAAACTCTGGGTCAAAAGCAATGGGTGTTACAATGAACAGCTGCTGCAACAACGATTGAATACCCTTCTGATGCAGAATACTGAGTCATGCTGTCCCATATGTGCATGGAGGTGTAACACAACAAAACAGCTCCATTACAAATCCTTGTACATATGGCGCAGTGAAATGCACCACAGACGCGTTAGGGAAAGTGACGCTTTTGCGGTGCCAGGGCCTCCATTATCTGGCCCTTTGTCTCACAGACAGATTTATGATGTTTGGCAGTTGTTCTGACCTACCACTAAGTTGACTTATGAATGTGTAACTGTTGTCCATACACAGAAATGTCAAGAAATCACTAAGCTATGTTTTCCAATCATGTATTGCAGGTGGGCTTCCAACCTACAACAGTGGAGAAGTGTCCCGATTTGAAGACCCCAATGCAGCCAGTAAGAGTCTGCTAGACTTGGCATCATTGGCGTGGTTTCCCCTAACTTTTTGCCTCTGTTTCCCAGGTTGTTGATGTGTGTTGGACTCTGTTTTTGCTGTTTTTGTTACTCTGGGCACTTTATCACTGCTATCCAGCGCTAATGTGCAAGGGCTCCTATGTAAAATGTATGTGTATTTGAATTTCCATGATTGGCATATTTAATTTAATGGTAAATCCTAGTGCTGTGCCCAGGGTCTGTAAATCAAATGCTACTAGTAGGCCTGCAGCACTGGTTGTGCCACCCACATTAGTAGCCCTGTAAACATGGCTCATGCCTGCCATTGCAGTGTCTGTGTGGGCAGTTTTAAACTGCCAATTCGACTTGACAAGTGTACCCACTTGCCAGGCCTAAACCTTCGCTTTTCTTTCATGTAAGGCACCCCTAAGGTAGGCCCTAAGGTAGCCCCGCCCATGGGCAGGGTGCAGTAGACGGTTAAGGTAGGACCTATACTAATGTGTTTATATGTCATGACAGTGAAATGTGTTTTTCACTGTTGCAAGGCCTATCTCTGTATTAGGCTGCCTTTAAAAATGATTGAAGCGTAGATTCCATCTGGGAGCAGATAGACATGTGGAGTTTGGAGTCTCTGAGCTCACAATTTAAAAACACATCTGTTAGTAAAGTTGGTTGTGAGATTGTGTGTTTGAAAATGCTGCTTTTAGAAAGTGGGCATTTTCTTGCTTAAACCATTCTGTGACTCTGCCTGTTTGTGGATTTCCTGTCTGGGTCAGATTGACAGTTATGCTGTTTGCACCTCTCTCTAGACAGTGACACAAAGGGAGCTGGGGTGTAGCCTGCACATCCTGATGAGCCATCTGTGCTAGGAGGGAGGGAAGGAGTGGTCACTTATACCTGAAAGGGCTCTGCCTGCCCTCACACAATGCAGTCTCAACCCCCTGGTGTGTGTCTGGGGCCTGGCCTGGGCAAAGGAAGGATTTTACAAACAAGAGAGACTTTCCTTTGAGGTAGGCCAACTTCAAAGGCCAAAATCGGTATAAGAAGAACACCCAACCCCCTGAAAAACTAGATCACTTCTGGGGAGGAACCTCTGCCTGGAGAAGAGCTGAGGAGAAGTGCTGCCCTGCCTGTGACTGTGCTTTGTGGAGCTATCCTGCAGTTGCTGCTTCTACCTGTGCAAAGCGACAAAGACTGGACTTTGTTGTGCATTCCTGCTTGTGAAGAAATCTTCAAGGGCTTGTCCTGAGCTTGTCTCCTGTTGTTGAAGTCTCAGGGCCATCAAAGACTTCTGCCAGCACCTGGACTCTCTGCTGAGACTCCTGCCCTGCCAAATGGTGCCCTATCCAGTTCCTAGGGCCTTGGGAGGTAAAGCTGGCAGACCAAGACTGAAAATCTCCGCACAGACCGCCGTGCAGGGAAAATGTTGATGCACCTTCCGAGACACGGCTGAGAAACTATGCTCCGCCGGCTTTGCAGCTGAAATCGACGCTCCACCTGCATCACAGCTGGAAAATCGACTCAGGCAGCTGGAGAAACTACGTGCAACAACCTCTGACGGAGGCTGATAATGTCGCAACCCACACAGCGCAGTTTCCTGATACCGTGCGGCTGGATTTTCAACGCAATATCACTGGGTGCAGAAAAACAACGCACTACTCTCCTGCGGAGAGAAGAAACGACGCACGCTGATGCGACCAGAGGAGGAGAAACAACCCATGGTCTTGCAGGTGAGAAATCGACGTATCGCTAGCCTTTTCTGACACACACTCGCCTGTGCGTGTTATTTTGATGCTACCTAGGTACTTTTCAACGCTAATAGTGTTTTCACTGTTTTCTCAAGGATTTAAGACTCTTTCTTGCTTTTTAATTCATAACTTGACTTGTGTATGGTGGATTTGGTCTTATTTTGTTTAGATAAATATTTCCTATTTTTCTAAACCTGTGTTGTGTCATTTTGTAGTGTTTTCAATGAACTGGGTGCGTTGGTACAAATACTTTACACCCAGACTCTGAAGTTAAGCCTGCCTGCTTGTGCCAAGCTAGCAAGGGGGTGAGTGGGAGTTAGCTGAGGGTGATTCTCCTTTACCCTGACTAGAGTGAGGGTCCTTGCTTGGACAGGGGGTAACCTGAATGCCAACCAAAGACCCAATTTCTAACAGTGCAATCCAGGGTTTTGTGTGAGAGGGAATGATGTGTGCAAGGAAATGATGAAATTAATTATGTGACCAATGAAATTACGACACCTGAGTTAGGATATGGACATCACGTCTGATGCTGTATTGAGGATGGAGAGTGAGTTGATGGTTGCACAAGTGCCAAAGTGTGGTGCTATGGAATTGTGGGTGTTAGGAAAAAGAAAGCATGCCCACATACACAGTGCTGTCAGACAAGACATGTAGCAGAGGAATTGTTTATCTAATATCGTGCCTGTTGCCAACATATTTGTCACAGCACTTTTTACAGCACTGTGTGCCACACGTAGCTTTCAGTTACTCACGAAATGGTACAGATGATGCACATGTGTTGAGGTCTCTAGGGGGGCTTATATAGGAGACACTTGCACCACCGGTACCTCACTACTCTTCAGATTTCTAAGTGAGGCAGCGGTCATGCAAGGAGCCTTATTGTGCTGGCCAACAGTCTGTTGAGTACATAATGAGAATACAACTCTGCGCCAGATGGATCTGGGACATGTCTATGGATTGTATTAAGCTAGATGTGTACATAATTACCAACATCATGATATTTGTGAGTGATCTTAGTCACATCACATGTGCAGAGAATGTGAATGCTAAGTGTATACTTGGTACTTAGGAGATGTCTGGCATGCAGGTGCACATGTAGTTCAATCAATAGGAATACTGAAGCTGCATCCAGTGCAATGCCAATCTTCCTGTGCCCCTTAGGGCGCCCATATAGCCACCCTGTGTGTGACACATTACACAATTTGCACACCATACCACAGGGTGAGGGGTAATACGTTCAAAATCTGTAGACAACATAGATGTACTTTTCAGGCTTTGGGCAAACTATATGGGAACTAGACCTGAACTGTACATGGGGGCCCATTGTGAGCAATAGTGTGCCCCCTTATAACGCATGCTCTGAGCATGTGTTAACCCAAGGGCACATGAATGATGCTTTGGCAAACCTTAGTATTACCGGTGGCAAGTTTCCTATCTCCCTATCATATGACCTCCACCTTGCATCCATGATGCCTGGCCAAGGCTTGATGTAGCACTAGAGATGTCAAAGTGGTGGATTGCATATATTGTGCCACTTATTGACTATAGCCCCAGGGATTTGAGACTTGTTGATCTTCACTAGTATGAAGACACAAATGTTGTGCAAGGACTCAGTAGTCCAATTACCTCTGGGCCCTGAAGCTCAACAATGGATAGCCGTTATCCCAGTGACATGTACATGATATCATAAAGGGCTGGTAGGAATTTAGTTTTGATTTGGAGTTTGACTGTTGTTGAATGTGTGCCATCTGAAGATGCTGTGTACATTGCATGTCTGTTCTACCTGCACCCAATGATGTATTTGATGCCATGTTCTCCTCATGTTTAGCTGCCAATATGACCCCAGCACAGAAACATGCATTTGAGAAGAGGGCTGACAGATACAGACACATCATGGAGGTACAGGCCAGGTACCAAAGGATGACAAAGAAATATTGGAGAACGAAATCCATTGGGGCTTGCCTTGCCTTTTCTCATGGGGGACCTCCGCTACAGCCCACAGCTGTGCAGGCCACATCTGGGAAAATATCTGGGGTCAGGAGAGCCACTGCTGGTCCTACTTTCTCCATATCATCTGCACCTATTCACCATCAAGAACCCCAACAGCCACCTGCTCCAGCCACAACTTCAACCTTTGAGGCCGACATGAGATGAGACAAGGCAGCCATGATGGCAAGATTGGACAAATTAGAAAAAGACAATGCCAGGAACTACAAATTGCTGAAGTACTGCAAAAAGAAACTCAAGAGGAAGTAAACTATTTGTGGCACAGCCTCCCAATTCCTTTATTTCTCCCATTTACTATTGATAACTTTTTTAGTGGGTTTTAGATGGGTAGTGTTAGGTTAGTTAAATAGTTTAGGTTAGTGTAAGTATAGTTGGTGGCTTTTAGTACATTTTTTATTTTGGGGGTTGAGTGAGGGATTATGTAGGGGTTTCTATTTTTATAAAAAAATATATATTTGTTTAGGATGTAGGTTAAGTTAATACATGTGTAGCCTTAGTTTCTGTTTTCCTACTCGTATCTTGTCTCTTGAGGCGGTGGGGTGACAATGTTTTAAGTGTGGCGTTACATGTTTAAGATAAGTTTAAAATAGGACAGATAGCTGTAGGGGTAAGTTAAGATAGGTTAGTTTAGGTTAGTTTAGTGTAGGTAGTGTCTAGGTAAGGTTTTGATATGATGTCCTTAATATGTTTTAATAAATCCTGTTAATATTAGAATTTTATCGCTCCATGTTGATTGAGCATCTGGGTGTTCTCACGTGTGCACTGGTCAAGTAGAAGGAATGCCTTAGGGTATGCATACTGTTTTTTATTTCCATGGATGACCATGTGCATCTCCAATAACCAAGGAGGTGTCAGATAGGCTGCAAAATGACATCAGCTATTCAAAACATTTGTCATCCACAGTTCCAGCCATTCACATTGTATATGTATATGGAATCTTTGACAGGTTAGTATGGATCTTCAACTGCCATCACTGAGGTCTGTCAGAATTATTGGTGGAAACTGTGGCACATATAACATTTGCCATAGCCATGGCTTGGCATTCCACATGTTGCACAGTGAGACCCTGATTTTTTCATATGTGATGCAGCTCAGTGCAGAGGCATTGATAGTTGCACCGCGCTGCACCATGATTGAAATGCAGGGGTGCGCCATGCTTTCTGTAAGATGGCACACTCCTGTGTTTCCCCCAACAACTGCGCAGACTTGTTCTCCCTGCATTAACCGAGGCATCTTTGCACCATAGTGCAAGAGTGCCTGCGTTGAGGGGATAGATTGTTGATGTGCAGGAATGGGTCTCTTCCTGCACATAAACAAGCTATTATAGTAAGGTGGCATTACTATGAGCAGGGTAGGATGCAGCACACATGAGCGGGGCATGGACATGAGTAGGTGAGTACGATGGGAAGCTTTTGCCTTGTTGCGCCATCCTGACACCAACCCTTGGGTGGTATTGACTTTGGTCACAGTCTCTGGTGAACATGTTGTAATGGATCTAGGGCAACACCATTATGCAATTCCAGGCATAGAGCTGCATGTATAGGGGCCATATTTATAGGGTGGTGTTAAGTCACAACAAGTGGCTTAAGACCACATTGTGTATATGTCGGAGTGCATAGCGCCACCAGTTCGCAACTACAAGTGAAGCCTGAGGGGGGCTATGGGACTTTTTGATTCTGCCCCTATCTGTCCCGATGCAACCCATTTGCATGCATTCAGTGTGTCTTTTGTGCCTCCCCCTTCTACCCTTTGTGAGATTCCAGATAGTCCAGCCTCTGCAACTTACCATGAATTTGTGGTACTTCTTGGTAGTCTGCGCTGTCCTGTCCAGCAATTCCAGGCACCATCTCCTCCAGATCATCCAGATTCTCTGGGGCGCAGGACTTCCATCTACAGTCTGCAGTGCTGCCTTTCTGTTTCTGGCCAGTTTCTCCTTCTTTCTGCGCTTGCAATCATGCCAGCGCTTCTTGCAATCAGTGACAGTCCATACAGCCTCTTTCCTAGCAATTGGCAATTTGGAAGTGACAAGGAGCTGGTGTTGGTGCTTTCTCACATCTCTGACTAAGATGTCATGTTCCTCTTCACTAAAGCAACACTTCTGCTTCCTCTTCTCCTTCTCCTGGGACTTTTCTGGATCGTCCCAGCTGGTATTTGGTTGACTGGGATCTCTCTGGGATCTCTCTTGGCCTGCATTCTCCATCTTGTCACCCCTGATGTTTTTTTTTCTTGCTTGCACGTGTTTTTTTTACGCTAATGCTATTAAATATGATGGTAACACGTTTTGGGTCAAAAAACATGCAGCAAAATGTTCTAACGTCAATTTTGCAGCATTAGTGTTATTTTTAATAACAGCATGTCGCAAGAGTTTGGGGCCTTTTGGCAGTAACCATTCCTTAGCACCATCATTTTATAAATATGGTGCATGGAGAGCGCTAGTGAATAGCGTTAGCTTACGATACATATTTTGACGCACAACTGCACTAGCGCAGCTGTGCGTCATTTTTTTAAAATATGCCCCATTGTTTAATAACATAAAAATCACCATTCTATACATGAAACACACACACACAAATATTGACTACAAAAGTCTTGCTGTAAATATATCTAAATATCTAAACATGGTATCATACTAGGCTCTTATCCTATAGGCAGCAGTAACACAATAATTAACTAAAAACAAGAATAGTGGCACTGAAGGGAACTACATTGAGAGTGGATGTGTTCAGTGCTTAATTTGAGCAGGTAGAACTTAATTGTCAATACCAGCACTTATGACAGGTGCTACCTGCTGGCACTGTTTGTGTAACAAAGATGAGCAGAACAAGAGTTGTTTAATAATTTGATATACATTGAAAACAACTAATACTTGTCGCCAAAGTCATTCCTATAGCTTTGGGGCCTCCAACAGTCTGACTTGTCAGACTTGTAGTTGTGTGATGGTTAGTATTTATGCAAGTATGCCATTGGCAGCTCTGGCAGGTGCTATGGGTGCTGCAAGCTGTGGTGGCCTCTTAAGGAGGGTCCTGGCACTTATTTGTTTTACCAATTAAGCACTGGATGTGTTCCTTGTTAAAAGAGCAAAATGCAGTCTGTCAAAGTTAGCTGGTGGCTCAAGTTGACTGACCCAGTGCCCTCTGTTGTATGCTGTAATGGGCGGAAACAACATATTAAACAGAGCAACTGACCAACAGTTGAAGATAGCTGTCTGAAAGCCCCTATAAATAAGTAGATTATACATATAATTCTAGTAACTTTAAAAGGTATTGAATAACGCTAGACCTAAACTTCCTTTCAACATCATACGTCTTCACTAAAGTAAAGGCAAAACCCGTTTATCAGGGCCTCTTTTCGGGTTGCCCTTTATGCACGGCAAATTTTACAACAAACTGGGACATTCTATTTTAAAAAAAAGCTGTTTGTGACATGTTCTTGTTTATAAAATGCACGAAAGTTTTCGTCATGCTTCCACAGAGAGTCACCTCACTACAGAATTGCAATGACATTATGACAATCCATTATTGCCCTGACTTACCTCTAAATGAGGTATCTTTTTAATTAATGATTTATTTACAAGAAATGTTTTTCTTTTTTTTTGCTTAGGGATGTGTCTCAGAATTTTGGGAAAACTTCTTTACCGAATGAAAACATTTCACTCTCTAATGTCTCAATCACGAACCTTCCTTAACTAAACACCCAAACATATGACTACTTCAAACCAGGGGTTACCTGTCCTGTTCTAACACTAAGGCCCATATTTCAACTTTTTTTGCGCCGCATTTGCGTCACTTTTTGAAGCATAAGTGGTGCAAACTTACAAAATACAATTGTATTTTGTAAGTTAGCGCCGCTTTTTGCGTCAAAAAATGACTCAAATGCGGCACAAAAAAGTATAAATATGGGCCTAAGTCTACACCCAGTTGTTCAGCCTTTGCATTCTATAGGGTTGCACTCCCCAAACTTTAAGTTTTGATAAGCAATGGCCATAAACAATATTTCGGATGGAAGCTGGGCTCCAATCACCTCAAGTGTTGCCCCACCCCGATCAATGCTCTGATTTAGACTTTAGAATACATATTGTACTCCATCAGGAGACAGAGTAAAATACTTCATTGCTCTGATGTAGTACCTATCTTCTGAATTTAGAGTTTTCCAGCAGACAACTTTAGTCATTTAGAGGAATCACCATCATGACAGTTCCTGTCAATAACTTAAAAATTTGATGGACAGCTCTGTCAAACAGAACGGCCTTCCATCAAATTTTTAACAAGTTTTTGTTTCTTCCGAAAGAAAATGCCAAAGCAGGATTTTATTTTGTAAAAAAATACGAATGAATTTAAATTTAAATGACCCCCACACCTTGGGAGAACACTCCCATAGCGTAAGGGTCACTCATTTTTAAATGTATGACTGTACTTTATCACCTCAAGAGAGTAAAAACTAATCCTGGGTGAAAATTTAATTGACTGGGTACTTGGTGTATTTTAGTAATATCACATATCTAAATGTCAGCAAAATTAGCAGGATTATGCCTCGTTGCTTAATGAGACTCCTGTTTGAGGAGAAATTGGAACATGAGGTATACTATTTATATATAATGCTAGTGGCAGTTCCTTTAATGCTAAAAGTCAACAAACATTTCAGGTAGAGTTTTTTACTTAAGCAGACTGTTTTGGTAATTTAGGTGTGCAAAATTACAAATCCGAACATGAGCTGCAGTGTTTTAAACGCAATCAACCCAAAATCAACTTGAAATTACATTTTTTCGTTGAATGTTTACCTGAACTTACAGATCGGGTAGTTTTTTGAGTGTGAGATACACTTCATATACATGGGTTTGTGATAATTTTGCACTATTATGCTACAGGACATTATGAAAGTTTTAGCCCACCCCTAGTAAAAATTGCCCATTGCACTACCCACTCTAAGTTGTACTGGTGATCCAATGGTAAAACCTCTGATGGCCCTTACTCCATCAGCCTTTTACTCCAAAGGGTTTCTCCTGCATCAAACCAGGGTTTTTGACTGTCTATGACGATGCCCCTGCTAACGCGTCCGTCTATGTCAATTTATACACATCAGGACTCGTTTTAGGCCAATGAATCTTTGGGCCCAGTGGTGAGACACCGTATGACGAGATAACTGATCAAAATATCAATCAATATGTCAATAACATTGTCAACGTTTAACACCAAAATATCTCTTACTTTAGACATTAATAAACATTCGGCGCAACCATGACCTTTCAGTCATGAATAACCACACCTTAATGAAGTTTATGAGTTTTATTCCCTATTGATTACAATCTAGTAGCAAAGGCATTAATCTCAAAGTCAATAAGCATGTAAGCACGATTACAAGATGACAACCACAATAAGCTTTCGGTAATGCAAAGATCAGTAGCATAGACAATCAGATAGATTTAAGCAGATTATAACCCATCATACTTTCTAAGATACTAGTTCAGCATAGCACCATCTCAGTCACGTCAGTTTGTCAGTCAGAATGAATACCTTATCTAACCTCTAATTAGCATTAGCATGTTGGGCGTCATGCAAAACAACTTTGAACACCAATTTGGAAAACTTCTAGCTAAGGTCTCTAATAAAAACATACAGCAGTTGGTACCTAGAAAGAAAGGCAAAATGAATTCTCATTAGCAATTTTATAATTACCCTCCTCTGATTAAGTCAGTATTCAGGATCAGTCTTCGTCTTCAGGACATCAGTTAGATCGCCGTCAGTCTATCTAAGTTAAAGGCAAGACACTCTCCTCATAAGGAGAGGAGTGTAAGGGGCAGTAATATGGGCAAGGATGGTTTGTCTAAGTCTCAAATCACAAAATAGTGTGACAGAGTTTCGGGATGCAATCAATATCATTCCCTACCTAATTGGCACCGTTTGTTCCCTGTCATGGGTTTTTATCCCTTTCTCGTGATTCATTCCCCCAAAATTCTATTGGTTAGTCAATACACCCCATCATTGTTAACCTATCAAATTATACATTGGGTAATGCATTTTTCATCTCTCGATATTGTCTTGTCTTCTGATTGGTCTTCATAATTGACTTTCCATAGGTGGCATATCCGGGGTTACTTCATCATCTTGGCACACGTCTCAGGTTAAAAGTTCTCTTTCCCTCGTCTCATTGTCCTTGGAAGTATCTACAAATGTTTCGAAGCACATCATTTTATACTAAAAGATGCTAGCATGCGGATGGGAAAATGTCCCCATGTTTCAAACTAATACAGAAAGAACAATAGCTGGGTCATGGTCGTTTGCAAGTCCGCACACTGAAGAGACAGGAAAAATATGCTTTTAATATGAGAGCTACACAGCTTCTGCTTGGCTCATGCTAACTTATGGTATACGAGTTCTAATGAATGCAGTTTTATACCTTTTAATGTGCTCAGTTAGGCAAACTATAAACCATGATTTCTTACAGTTGACATTAGTTTATAACATATGAACGATTCTTCATATTTATGAATACACTTTAGTGAATGTTTTATTAATACAGCATTGTTAGACACAAGCATTTCACGTCTATAATATGTAATATCAAATACACTCTCTCAGTCCCTCCTCTGATGACGCTCGTCATCACAAATCTTCCAGGTCTTAGTTTTTCACCTTACGCATAATGCGCATTTCAACATCTTTTCCTTTATGTGAGCTTTCCCATATTTCATTAAACATTTTCTCTCTTTCACTTTCTTCGTTTCTTTTGGTTCTGTTAGCCAAATTTTTCTTCACTTTATTATTAATTTTGCATGCTCCCCAAAATCCCAGTAAACAAATCAGAACAATTAATAGTCCCATCATAATTTTTGCAAGTACCCCATTCCAAATGTTGGTAAACCAGCTTCCCACTCGGGCAATTCCCTTTCCAAATTTCTCCCAAACACCAAGTTCTTTTAGATCCTTCAAATCTGTACTATCTCTAGTCAGGTTAGTAAGCATGCTTCTAATTTTCTTACTATTGTCAGGTATATACGAGCAGCAATGTCGTTCATTAAGCATTTTGCACACACCTCCACTCTTTGCTAAAAGAATGTCTAAAGCAAGCCGGTTTTGAAGAGTCATAGCTCTTTCTGCAGCAAGTTCAGTATCCATCAGAAGTATAGCTCCTGTAAAGTTTGTCAGCATGTTATCCACAATAGTAGACAACTTTTGAATTTTCATAGAATTTAGAATAACCCCCACTGAAGCTCCAAATATGTCACCAATGACAGCCGCCACTGATTCTCGTTTTTGTCTGGTATGTTGTAATTCAGACGTTTTAGGTAGTTGTTTTAAGTCATCAATCTGGTAAATCTTTGGGAATATTATTCCCAAATAACATGTCCCATACCATCCCTTAGGGAGACGGTAATATGCATTTAACCCACAGATGTAATAGATTCCAGGAATCGCTGGGTCTTGTCCATTTAACATAAAGGTCCATTTGCTCTGAAACAAAAACACATGCCTACATTCACTCGTTCCCACAAACAAATTATCTTGATCAGATTTTGGTCTATATATACAGAGTCTACCTACGTGTAATGCATCTATAGCTAGCTTGCCTTGTGTTTTAATTTCAGTATAAGCATAATCATTTGCATAAGTGCGTTTTTCTAAACCTTTTTCTATTCTTTCCTTTAATGCTTTTCGTCTATCATCTGTGTGATCTAAAAAGCTTTTCTCTACAGGAGACAGTAAGCATGTTAAGTTATTGCGATGTGCATAAGCAGTTCCAAATGTTAGTGTTGGCTCAAAGAATCCTCTAACTAATTTTATATCATGTTCTTTAGCTAACTTATTTAAGAATTCAATAACAGGCATAAAAGAAAACACAACGTCTAAATTTGAATAAAAATATTGCACATGCTCTTGATCATAAAATCTTGTTAGTAGCAAACTACAACTGATCCCATACGTAAGAGGGAGGCTATGATAAGTAACTCCCTCCTGCACAGATGAAGGAATTTTAGTGCCTACATAACAGTCTTTCGCATTCATAGTTTCCACATACTCATTTAGTAGGCAATAGAAAACATTAGTAGAAAGCTCCCCTTTTGGATTAGTTCCCTCATGCAGATGTTTTGTGTCTTGCTCAAATTTCTCCCATGGTGATAGTTTATTAGTTGTAGTAGTAGTCTCAGGTTTTGAAGTTGTATTAATAGTTTCACTCTCTCTCCATGGCATTCCCACAATCACTCCCACAATCATTATTGCACATACAGCACCTATCATAAGTCCTAACCAGCCACACACTTTACTTCCTTTGTTACTATAAGCCATGTTTGTTTAGAATCAAATAGCAGATTAACAATCAACTCTGAGTAGCAAACTCTTTCTGCGTAATTTACAGCGTCTTCACTCACTCCAGGACCCTTTTCGTCAATTCAGGTTAGCAGCTTGTCGTAATCAGGTTTCTATAAGTCAAATCCAGGTTTAATGTCACTTTCCAGTAGTTTTATTTCTTCTCTAAGATTCTTGTTTATTATTTTTCAGCTTTCACAATTTTCGATGTTTTTATCTTCAGTTTTCTTGTTGTATTTTCTTCAGGTACCGTAGTACTGGCCTGGTATTTCTCGATCAAAACAGAATGCTAAGAATTCTTGTTGCCATTCAGAGGTTGTAGCGTATGCCCATTCAGGACCGGTATATCTTCTGTTTGCTATTCTTTTTCTTTTTATTCTTCGTTCACCTTGCTGTTCTCCTTCACTCAGATCGTCTGCTCGTGAGGTATCGCTTTCCTCTATTATTGTTTCGTTTGCTATTTCTCTTATTCTAAAGTGTGATTTGTCTGGCCAATTGTCACCTCTGTTCGTCTTACTATGGCGTTTTCCTTCAGTACCTTGGACAGCACCCTCCTCTGATAATATGGTGTTTTCTCCTGATAGGCTTGGAACTCGTTCAGCAGATCTTGATTCGTTCTGATTTAAATTTGTCACTTCTTCGTCTCTCTCTCCTTGTTCGACACTGTATTCAGATTCTGAATTGTATTCGTCTGCTTCTGGGAGAACCTCTCCTTGACTTTGTTCTCCTGCTGCCTCCACTGAGATTGGCACTTCGTCACCTCTCTCGAACTCACTGATAGTTTGAGGGACACGGCTGTTCTCAGCGGGCTCTCCTGTAGTCTCAGATCTTTCTTGACTGATCTCTGACTCTGAGACTTCTCCTCTTGAAGTTGCTGCACCGGAATTTTCAAGTTCCTCTTCAACAGGACACGCTACCCTTTTTGTATGACTGGCATGTATCCAGTTGGGAACCCCGGCACACTTCACAGCAGTAGTGGTCGTCAATATCACTTGATATGGCCCTTTCCAACGCGGCTCAAGACACGATTTTCTTACGTGCTTCTTGACAACCACCCAATCTCCAGCTTGCAGAGAGTGTCCTGGTTCGCCGATTGGTGGTAACGTGTTAGCTTCCACCTTGTGAGAGAAAGAGCGAATCACGTCAGCCAAACTTTTGCAGTAATCCAACACCATATCATCTGTAATATTCACTAGTGCATTTGCAGGTACCGCCGGTAACCTCATTGCTCTGCCCATGAGGATTTCATGTGGGGACAATCCTGTTTTCTTATCTGGCGTGTTTCTCATAGACATCAGCACTAGAGGTAATGCATCTGGCCACTTCATGTTTGTTGCTGCACACATTTTTGCTATCCTTGATTTCAAAGTACCATTCATCTGCTCGACTAGTCCTGAAGCTTCAGGGCGATAGCTACAATGCAGCTTTTGTTCAATGTTGAGTGCGGCACACAGACGTTTAATCACCTCATTGTCGAAGTGTCTTCCCCTATCTGATTCTATAGAAACCGGAAACCCGAACCTGGGTATTAATTCTCTGAGTAGTAGTTTTGCAACTGTAAGACTGTCATTCCTACTTGTGGGATATGCCTCAATCCAATGGCTAAAAACACACACAATCACCAGCACGTATCTCAGACCTCCGCAAACAGGCATTTCAATGAAATCCATTTGTATCTTATTAAATGGACCACCAGCTCTCCCAATGTGGCTCAAAGTTACCACAGTTCCTTTTCCAGCGTTCATCTGTTGACAAATGACGCACCTGTGACAAGTAATTTCTGCGGCATGTCTGAATTTTGGATTGAACCAATCAATCTTAAATGATCTGATCATGGCATTTCTTCCCAAATGTGCCTGCCCATGATACAATCGGGCAAATTGTGACAGAAGACTGTTTGGCAAAACTAGTTTTCTCTCTCCTGATACCCAAATATCGTCTGCTCTCTGCACACACTGCATTTTCTGCCAGGAACGTTTTTCTTCCTTACCAACGTGGCTTTGTAGTGTCTTTAATTCGTCTAAAGTATCAACCACTCGTAATGCTAGACTTAAGGTTGTGTCATTCTCAGGTTGTGGTAACAGTTCCCACTGTTCTTTAAAAGATATACAGTTCAATGCACAAAATCTGGCAACTTGGTCTGCATAACCATTCCCCATTGACACAAAATCTTGTGATCTGGTGTGAGCACTGCATTTCACCACAGCAATTTCAAGAGGCAACTGAATCGCATGTAACAAATCTCTTATCTGTTCTCCATTTTTCACTGGTGAACCAGAGGATGTCATGAACCCTCTTTGTGACCAGAGTTGACTAAAATCATGTACAATTCCAAATCCGTATCTGCTGTCTGTATAGATTGTGACTTTTAGAGTTCCAGCAGCATGGCAGGCTTTTGTGAGAGCTATCAATTCTGCCACTTGTGCAGAAAACACTTTCTCGAGCCAGGAGGCCTCGACTATACCGGATATGGTACATACTGCATAACCAGCACTCAAGGTTCGTGATGAATCTCTTAAACAGGACCCATCAACGAACATAATGTAATCGTTTTCCTTTAACTGGGTATCTTTTATATGTGAGCGAGGTTTGGTACTGAGCTCAGTTACCTCCAGACAATCATGCTCAAACTCTTCCCCATCCTTTATTTCTGTATTCTCAATGGGAAGTAGGGTTGCCGGGTTCAGTACAGTGCACCTTTTCAATGTGACATTAGGTGACCCCAAAATAATTGTCTCATATTTGGTAAGTCGGGCATTTGTCATGTGTTGTGTCTTAGTTCGTGTCAGCAGAATTTCAACAGAATGCGGAACCAATACTGTCAAGGGGTATCCCATGACTATGCCTTCACATTGTGAAAGGCTTTGACCAACTGCTGCGACTGCTCGCAAACAACCCGGTAAGGCTGCTACGACAGGGTCCAAAGTAGCTGAAAAATATGCTACAGGGCGATTTGCATCTCCATGGACCTGTGTTAAAACAGACAAAGAACAAGCATCACGTTCATGACAGAACAACAAAAATGGTTTCTCATAATCAGGCATTCCTAATGCTGGAGCCCTGCACATGCATTCTTTCAGCTCTAGAAATGACTCAAGCTCTTCTTTTGTCAATGTGATTGTGTATGGTTCATCCTTAACTTCCTTTCCTTTCATTTTGTTAATGGTTTTGAAATGATCGAGAAGTTGGGTATCCACTGGCGACAGTAGCCCACCATTCCCAAGAACATTCTGACATCTCTCTTTGTTGTTGGGGGATTCATTTGTAAAAGAACTGTTATTCTCTCTTTTGATATTCTTCGAGACCCTTTTTCAATCAGATGCCCCAAATATTTGACTTCTTATTGGCAGTACTCCAGCTTTTTAGGTGATACCATATGTCAGTTTTTCCCAAAATGATTCAATAAGGCAATGGTATCATATTTGCAGCTGTCTTTGGTTTTGGATGCAATCAACAAATCATCAATGTACTGCACAAGAGCCGAATTGTAAGGTAGCACAAGAGGTTCCAAATCCGTCTTTAATATCTGATTGAAGATGGATGGTGACTCAGAAAACCCCTGAGGAATTCTGCACCAACTGTATACCTTATCCAGGAATTTGAAACTGAACAAAAACTGGCTGTCTTCGTGAAGTGGTATAGAGAAAAACGCTTGTGATAGGTCTACTACGGTAAACCACTCAGCATCACAAGGAACCTGGTACATTATTACTGCTGGGTTGGGAACCACAGGGCAGCATTTTACCATGATTTCATTTATTTTTCTCAAATCCTGCACAATTCGAACTTTCCCACAGGGCTTTCTCAAACCCATAATTGGAGAGTTACACGGACTACTCAGGACCTCTTTCAAAACTCCCTGTCTGAGAAAATCTGCAATTATCTGTGTCACTTCAATAAGGACATCCTGAGTCATGTGATATTGTGACACTTGTGGGAACACTGCGTTCGGCTTTATCTGCACATTGACTGGTTTCACTCCCTTTATTAATCCAACCTCCTTTCCAGTCAAATCCCACACCTTCTCTATCACCGATCCTTGCAGATCAGCAGGTAGATCGATCAAGGTGAACACTGGGAAAAGGGTAATTAGAGGGTAATCTTCATTCATCTCTCCTCCTTCTTCCATGAGTTGACCCTCATCTGCCTCATCATCACTGTTTGTCTGGACCTCTATTCCACCATTGGAACAGGTAATTGAACATTTGGTTTTGCACAATAAGTCTCTTCCTAACAAGGATACTGGACTTGAATCGCATACAACAAATCTATGCAGGCCCTGGAAATTTCCGATTTCAACCTGCACTGGGTCAGTGATTGGATTAGTCAGGTACTGATTAGCCACACCAACCACTCGTATGGTGCGCCCTGAGAGAGGTAATCTTGGTACCTCTGCACTGAGAACAGTAGAGCGTGTAGCTCCTGTATCGACTAAAAATGAGACTTTATAGCCCATTACTTTTCCCTCCACATATGGGCCTGTCTGGTCTACCTCTAAGGATGCGGTGAGTCTGCACTCTTCACTGTCTGAGCTATCATCTGACCAATCCTCATTCATCTCATTTTCACCTCGTAATGGGAATTGCTGTACAGTGTTGTTTTGATTTGTTACTTGACCTGTGACCTGTTGAGGAAGCGTCACCTGTTGCTGTCCCATCGGAGCTAGGGGTAACTGCATTTGCTGTCTAGGCACCATAGGGATCTGCTGTTGCATTGGTTGTACTGACACTGTTTGGAAACGCGGCATTTGCATTTGCTGCATAGGTTGCACCCCTGACATTTGTACTAAATTATTTTGATAGTTCTGATTCGGGTGTCTCATTCTTGAACCTCGTGAATTTTGCAATTTACCGGCATTGATACTCTGCTGAACTGTACCATCCTGCATTATATTTGGACAATCCCGTTTCCAATGTCCCACGCCCCGCACGCATGGCATGGTGACATATTTTTCCCTCCTTGACCATCACCTTGAACAACAACATTATTCATGTCCAAACCACGGTTCACAAACCCTCGACCTCTACCTCTTGGCTGTGCCTGAAACACACCATTCAATTGCGGTTGTTGCTGTATCATTTGCTGAACACCATTTCCCTGTATTCCAGCCTGTGCAGCCCTTATATGCATCACCATCACCTTCTCCTTCAACTTTTTCTGCTTTAACTCAATTTCGTCACTACAGTATTTCGCGTACTGTAATACTTCATCAATCGGTTTAGCTTGCCAACAAATCAAATGATTTTTAATCATTTGGCTGACCTCCGGTCTCAGCCCTTCGACAAATCTGAACACAAGATGATTCATGTCCTTCGGCTCAATTGTGTCAGTACCACTGTATTGTTTGAATGCCTTCAGCAACCTTTCATAATATGCATGTATTGACTCTTTAACCTCTTGAGAGGTCCGGTTGTTTTCTGCCAATCAGTCACCTTCGGCGACACCTTTTGTTTCAAAAACTCAATTACTTTATGATAATATTTCATCACCTCTTCAGAAGGCGCTCCAGTTACTTTATCCCTTGCCGATTCCTTTGTGGGCCAATCTACCCCTCTTTTGCACTCAAGCCACAAGTCTGGCGGAACAATAATCTCAAACAAGGTATTTAAGTCTTCCCAGAGACATTTCGCAAGCTTCACAAATCTATCTGTCTGTTGATACCACTCGATCGGTTTTTCTCTTAACCTGGGATAATCATTTGTAAAGGACAAAATGTCTCCCCTGGACCAAGGCACATGCACCAAAACACCACCAGCTGTTTCTCTCATAGGGAGGATTTTCACTGTCTCTAAGTTTGGTGTGACTGTTGTTTCATTAGATACTGGACTATCTCTTTTCCCCTTATCTCTTTTCTTCATCCATCGGCCTTCCCACTTCTCTAGTGCTCCCCAAATTTGTGCGTTTTGCAGCAGCTCTTTCAAATGTGCCTTCATGCCTGCAGATCTCATGTGCTCAAAATCTTTTGAGTCAAAATCTAATCTGTAACTCCGTTTCAAATGTTTCGTGTTTCCAATGTCGATATTGTATTTGTCTGCCAAATTCGTTAATTTCTGGTGTACTTTGCCTACCTCTTTGGTGATTTTATGGCATAAGTACCTTAATTCTGCCTCAGTGTAAGATTCCAACCTATTTACTCCCATTGTTCCATCCACCAATTCAGCAGCTTCTGCTCCTAGTCGTACTAGATTTAGGTATTCTTTGTGTTTCTCTTTCTCAGGTTTGATTGCAGTTGCTGTAGCCTTTTGTGATGTGCAAGTTTTCTCTAACCACTCATTTAACTGTTGTACTGTAAAACCCTGCAGTGAAATGTTCCCTGCATGTATCATTGGAGTGTATGAGGTATTTGTACTCATAGTTTGGGGAGTCAGGACTCCCAATCCTGCTTGTCGCATTGCCTCAAGAGGTGCCCCTATTGGACTAAGGTCCATTAAGGGTCTTGATTGTTCACAAGCCTGTCCTCTCTGTGCCATTATTTGTGGAGTTATAATAGGCCCTCCTCTTATTGTTTCATGAGTTAGGACTCCCTGTTCACACATCCTTGTTTTCTCCTGTGCATATAACGGCACCGGGGGACCAACTGTAATGGGTAGTGATATAGCGGCAGGTGTCTGGCCTGCTCCCAAGCTTCTTGGAGCTTCAACACCATAGGTCTGATCTAATAATCCTGGTGCAGGTTCTTTTAAAGGACCCGCTACTGGGTTATACCCAGGTATCAGTTTTGGCGGTTGTGATACTAACTGCGGAGTTGACTCAATCTGCATTAACCTTGGCTTTGTATATATCGGGTCTGGCTGCACCACCAAGTTCATAGTAGTCTCAAGCACTGGAACATCGGGATAAATTCTTTTTATCTGTGGTGGAGGCTGTAACTGTATCGGCGGGTCTGGAGCAGTGGGTACACTGACACCATTCTGTATCAAAGCTGTATCGCTAGTCTGCACTGTATCAGTAACACCCTTCTCTTTCGTCTGGTTCCCAGGATCCAAGCTAGTACTTGGAGCACTGTCGTTCACCGCGTATGGTGGCGGACGACCATGTAACAGTCTATCCATAAACGCCTCATCATCTGAGTCGTCCTCTTCTTCCCAAGATCTTTTATTCTCTTTGTGTTTGCCTGGTTCTTTGTCAGTTTTGCAAGAAGCTTTCTTTCTCTGTATTTCCTCTCCCTGGGTTATTGCCGGAAACAGCTTCAACCCATCCACTATTCCTCGTCTCCACATTTTTTTCTCATTGTCCCATCTAGCCTCTGCATAGGATTTTTCTGCTCTTGTCAATCTCCTGTGAAATCTTTCTTGTCTATGTTTAAGAGCCATCAGGTCCCAAATTGCCAAAGCCTCATATTGTGCTGGTCGAGGAGGTGGTTTCTGCGTACTTAACATCCACCTCAGATTTTCTAACACCTTTTGACTAAACGTTCCATGTTCGGGAAACGCTAGACACCCTTCTTTCTCTGTTAGTTTGCACCATTGTTTTATCCATAAACACGGTGCAACACCCTTTTCCTCCATAACCGTGTAAGCTGGTGTACCCTCAGGTGGTGTAGGTTCCCCATCAGTTGCAACGATATACACATCTCCTTTCAATGCGCTTTTGAATGCCTTAACAAAATTCATTTTATTTTATTTTTACTCAGAAAACGGCTTAGTTCCCAGGACACTCTTCACCTACCCTTTGCTCAACCTATTGCCTCTCACGGACGGCAGCCAATCCATGCACGACCCCTCTCGACATCTGACCTATCCCAGCGCGGCACCACTGACGTCACACTCACACACACTGCAGCTGACAAAGTCTTGCGGCTTGTCCACACCTCACTAACTCCTTACAACTCATACAAACTAATGCAAATTATTGCTAGCACTTGAATGACAACACAAATCTGCCGGTTCACTACAGGAAGGGTAACACATTCGCTTCAGAACTTTACAGAGATTTCACTTGAAGCCTCGGCCGCTACTCTCTCCTTCTCAGTTCCCTCATACGCAAGCAGAATTCGACCTGCAAATCCTACTCTCGACTTGTCAATGACTCCTTCTAGTGCACTTTAGAACTTGTCAAATCTCCATCGAAGGTTACACGCATGCATCATAACTCGAAACTCGACCTGTCAACCACGCCCGATTGACCTATTAAACCGCACAGATTACAACATAAACCATTTTAACATCATACTCCGGAGTCTTAGACCTCAATAGGCCCGTATACAACAACCAACCACGTGGATAATTTTGAGCAACAAGCGCTGCATTCACATGAAGTACGCCGACTTCCTTACTCTCATGCTGTGGAGTACGCCCACTCCTTCTAAACAACGCTTAATTTGGCCTAATCACACTCAAATATTCACAATCACCTGCAAAGTGCATAAGATTTAATAAGCGCAAAAGACCCTAACCACACACACTATGGCGCCGAGAACATTCCCAACTCATTTAGGCAGGCTCCGAGATCCTGGGGAAGCCCATGGCAGATCTAGCAACTCATCATCTTTCCAATTTGCATTATCACAAGAAAACAATTGAACAGTGAAAACTCCGTCCTAGGGCCCCCAAGGGCCAAACCGTACTCTGCTACCAGAACTGCTAACGCGTCCGTCTATGTCAATTTATACACATCAGGACTCGTTTTAGGCCAATGAATCTTTGGGCCCAGTGGTGAGACACCGTAGGACGAGATAACTGATCAAAATATCAATCAATATGTCAATAACATTGTCAACGTTTAACACCAAAATATCTCTTACTTTCGACATTAATATACATTCGGCGCAACCATGACCTTTCAGTCATGAATAACCACACCTTAATGAAGTTTATGAGTTTTATTCCCTATTGATTACAATCTAGTAGCAAAGGCATTAATCTCAAAGTCAATAAGCATATAAGCACGATTACAAGATGACAACCACAATAAGCTTTCGGTAATGCAAAGATCAGTAGCATAGACAATCAGATAGATTTAAGCAGATTATAACCCATCATACTTTCTAAGATACTAGTTCAGCATAGCACCATGTCAGTCACGTCAGTTTGTCAGTCAGAATGAATACCTTATCTAACCTCTAATTAGCATTAGCATGTTGGGCGTCATGCAAAACAATTTTGAACACCAATTTGGAAAACTTCTAGCTAAGGTCTCTAATAAAAACATACAGCAGTTGGTACCTAGAAAGAAAGGCAAAATGAATTCTCATTAGCAATTTTATAATTACCCTCCTCTGATTAAGTCAGCATTCAGGATCAGTCTTTGTCTTCAGGACATCAGTTAGATCACCGTCAGTCTATCTAAGTTAAAGGCAAGACACTCTCCTCATAAGGAGAGGAGTGTAAGGGGCAGTAATATGGGCAAGGATGGTTTGTCTAAGTCTCAAATCACAAAATAGTGTGACAGAGTTTCGGGATGCAATCAATATCATTCCCTACCTAATTGGCACCGTTTGTTCCCTGTCATGGGTTTTTATCCCTTTCTCGTGATTCATTCCCCCCAAATTCTATTGGTTAGTCAATACACCCCATCATTGTTAACCTATCAAATTATACATTAAGTAATGCATTTGTCATCTCTCGATATTGTCTTGTCTTCTGATTGGTCTTCATAATCGACTTTCCGTAGGTGGCATATCCAGGGTTACTTCATCATCTTGGCACACGTCTCAGGTTAAAAGTTCTCTTTCCCTCGTCTCATTGTCCTTGGAAGTATCTACAAATGTTTCGAAGCACATCATTTTATACTAAAAGATGCTAGCATGCGGATGGGAAAATGTCCCCATGTTTCAAACTAATACAGAAAGAACAATAGCTGGGTCATGGTCGTTTGCAAGTCCGCACACTGAAGAGAAGGGAAAAATATGCTTTTAATATGAGAGCTACACAGCTTCTGCTTGGCTCATGCTAACTTATAGTATACAAGTTCTAATGAATGCAGTTTTATACGTTTTAATGTGCTCAGTTAGGCAAACTATAAACGATTATTTCTTACAGTTGACATTAGTTTATACATATGAACGATTCTTCATATTTATGAATACGCTTTAGTGAATGTTTTATTAATACAGCATTGTTAGACATAAGCATTTCACGTCTATAATATGTAATATCAAATACACTCTCTCACCCCCATTAAAATATTTGTAAAACTACTCACTGGAAATATGGTTCCACTCCTATACAAAGGAATTGAAAGTATGCTTATCCAACCACTGTGGGATCCATTCCCATACCATTCCCATACCCAACACGTGCACCATTTTACAACAATTCCTGACACATTTTGATAGTAGGTTGAAAATCTACCAGTTAGAGAACTGAGGGCCTGATTTATACTTTTTTAGCACCGCATTTGCATAATTTTTTGATGCAAAAGTGGTGCAAACTTACAAAACATAATTGAATTTTGTGAGTTTGCGCCGCTCTTGCATCAAAAAATGACACAAATGTGGTGCTAAAACTTTTATAAATCAGGCCCTGAATGCTGCTGTGTGGGTTCCATCCCTGCCACCCTTGAATGTATCACAACAGACTCAGATATGCCATCCAATAAGAGTATGGCAGTAAAATGTGCTGATTTATTATGTATGTTTCTTCACGTTAACCTCCTATGGTACAATTCAACAGTAATGGTATAACATCATTAACATATATACTGCATATATAAGTCACCACATGTCAAAATGTACATGATCTTTGTGATTATCAAAGCACTGTCACACATTGTTTGTTGTTTAAAAGTAATTATGTGTCTAAAAGCTATGTTAGTGTGCATGCTGTTTCTCTGTAGTTTGTATAATATTTACCAAAAAGTAATGGTAGCCATCATTCCCCAAGTGGATGGTGTTAGACCTCAATACATAATGTCAGATCCATTAATAAAAATACATGTTGAAATTATGTATTTTGAGTTAAAAAGTATGGCGCCAGCTTGCGTGATTCCAGGGCGCCAAATTTATGGAATTCCGCAAGCCGGTGCAAAGGTTTGACTAGCTTCAATAAAAATGACATTAGCCAGGTGAGGGTTGCAGTATGGGAGAAGGGGGATTTGCACCACAAAATGACATTAGGCTGGTTAGAGGCAAAAAAAAGCCTCTAACCAGTCTAGTGTCATTTCCTGATGCAAAACCATCCATACCACATGACTCCTGTCTTATAAAAGACAGGAGTCATGCCCACCACCCCAATGCCCAGCACAGGGGACAAGGGCCCCCTGGGCATGGCCATTGTTCCCAGTGCCATGCTGGGGGGCCCATTTCAGGGTCCCCAATTGCACTTTAAAAGAAAAGTAAAATACTTACCTCTACTTACCCTACTTACCTGGGATGGGGTCCCCCCATCCTCTGGTGTCCCTCTGGTGTGGGTGAGGGTGGTCCAGGGGCTTGGGGTGGGCACCTGAGGGCTCTTTCCATGGTGTTTGACCATGGAAATTGGTCCACAGGTCCCCTAATGTCTGCCCTGACCCAGGCATTAAATAATGATGCTAAGCAGACTCAGCGCCATTATTTAGGCCCACCTCCCTCCCGTGCACCATTTTTGCCAGGGAGGATAAATAAGGTGCTAGGGCCTTAGAGTATTTTTTTGGATGGGAACGCCCACCTTGCATTTCATTGACTCAAGGTGGTTTCACGCATCCCAAAAATTACTTTAAGTCCAATATTTTGGCACTAAACGTGTTTAGCGTCAAAAAATAAATATGGAGTTTAGTTTGTGCTGAATTAGCTTAAATAATTAGGCTATTTCAGCTCAAACTGAGTATAAATATGGGCCTATACTCTACTGAATGCGTTGAGTGCCCTCCGAGGCCCAAAATTCCCTTTGCCACCAATATTACTGACACTCTGGGACCACTTCTCCTCAACACCTATAACTTCCTCCACCTCTGGCATTTTAAAATCTATTTAGAAGACACATAAGACTTGAAAGCTTAACACTGTGTAAAACCCTGGACACTTAGGACCTTGCCTTGCTTGTGAAATCCTCCTCCCACTGTCTAGGTTGTACTTGATGCTAACTTCGTCAGCACCATATCCACCCACACACCTCTTATCTTGAATCTGTGTGTCCATCTGGCAGTACCATTACATCTGCTCCCTAGCAATTTGTATGACCCTTCTAATCATAAGACTCATCCACCCCTCACTAGACCATAGTCAAGGATTTCCTCGTCTATACTGAGTTCTGTTCTGCAAGCCAAACCATACTGCTGTCTTCTAACTCAACAGCTAACAGTGAGTTGTTCAATTTATGGATCAAAAATGCTCTGATCGAAATAGTCCTCCTCATGCAAACATCATAACTGTGAGAAATTGGGTTGTTGGTTGAACAGGAGGTGAGCCCTGTTCAAGCAGCAGCCACAATCCCTGTCAGGTGAACCACAAAAGTCACTAAATTAACCTGTGATTAACCCTCTGGTAGCTTGGCACAAAAGCAATGAGGCTTAACTCAGAGATAATGTGCAAAGTATTTATGCAGCATATAAAAAGTAATAAAGTGAAAACACAGCACAATCATAATCTCACATCAATTTAGAACTGGGTACATTTTAATCCATTATTTGACACCAAAACAACAAAAATATAAAGTCATTTACAAGGAGTGGATCGGGCCGGTCAGCACTTACCTTCAGACTTAAATGAAATTTTGATCAAAAATGGTTTGAGAAGGTAAAGTTCAGAGAGTAAGGCTGCAGACAGTGTCTGAGGAGGAAGTGTATTCATCTGGGAACTGCTGGATTAGGTCGCAGAGAAGATGTCTACGTTTGCACTTAGTCAGAGGTTGAAACTTTACAGCGGGATGAAAATGGAGGCTGCAGCCAAGGAGACATCAAGGAAGTCAGGTACCCCTTTGTTGAAGGAAGGCTGAACAAGATTTACTACTGCGGAGAAGAACTTAGCGGAAGCTGCAACAATGTAAGGCCAACTGGAGATGCACCTTGGGCAGGAACAAGAGCAGGTGGGTCCTGGGCTTCTCTCAGTTCCCAGAACAGTTTTTAACAACATAATTTGAAGTCCCAAGTTTAGAATTTTGCCTATCAGGACACCTTTAACACCACAATCAAATGTCCAGGACAGGAGGGAGCACCATTTGAGGGTTTAGAACTCACTCAGACTGTGCAGGATCAAAATGGTGGACACTTTTTTGTGTCCCTGAGGTTTTGATCAGCCAGCAAACTAGCCCTCACAGTCACTCTCGAAGTCCTGGATTCAAGTGGTGAAGCAGGGTGCAAGCAGCAGACCAGGCCTCCAAGAGTTCAAGGCAGGCTCCAAGCAGCAAAGCAGTTTTTCCAGGAGCAGCAAAACAGTTCTGAGGATTACACAGCAAACCACAGAAACAGGAGGTCCTCTGAGAGTCCTTATTCAGGTCCAGAAAGTGAACTGACAAGTTGAGTCTGAGGGTCCATTATTTATACATGGTGCGTACTTTGAAATAGGAGAAGGTTCCGGAGGTTTCCACCCCCAGAGGAGCTTGGAATTTCCTTGCTCCCCTGCTCTGGCAAGCTGGCTGTTCACCATGCAGGGGTGACAAGTCCTTTGTGTAAGGGCAGAGCAAAGTCTATTCAGTTCCAATTGGGACTGTACCCAGCTCTGCCCCCATCCTGTCAGTGGATGGTCCATCCAGGCTCTCCTAATCCCTCTATTGTGTGGCTGTCTGGGAAGAATAAACATAGTCCAACCATTGATTGATTGGTAGTTAAAACTACATACAGAGGCTGCAATTGGCAGGCATGAGACATGGTTAAAAGGTTAATTAATTGGGTGGCACAATGATGCTGCAGGTTCACTAGTAGCATTTAGTTTAAAGGCCTGCATACATGTACTACCACTTTATTAGGGACATAGAAGTAAATTAACTGTGCCAATCGGCTGTAAGCCAGTTCTACCATGTTTAAAGGGGCGAGCACACATACTTCAGAACTTTTTAGCAGTGGTAAAGTGTGGGGAGTCCTAAAGGCCAATGTAAATGGGTTCAGAAAATAGGACTGTGAAGGCATTAGGTTTGGGGTTGATCCTACAGCTGAAAGAGCCAAGTCCAACCCTAACCATAAATCACTTCCTTGGCACCATGATGAAATCAGACTTGTTCAATTTTACTGCTAGTTGTCCAAATTCAAATGGTATTCCTCCTACAATTCAACTGACAAACAATGACACAAACTGGCTATCAGTAACTACCAACACCTTATTTGAGATACTCAGACTTCATATTGCACAGATATTGCGTCTGCCTCCAAACTCATCTAGAGACATGTTTAATACTTCAAAAGAACAGCTATTTCCCCAGATCTGCAACTTCTTCATCTCACCCTCCCAAAGTCTCTGTCAAGATGTCTCAGTTCTTTCACTCTAAAAACAAATTGCTCCTTTCCAACTTCCTTCCACAATCCCTCACATATTTGGTTCTTGCATCTGCTGATACAAAGTCCCCAATCATCTGTCTTTTCCAAATTTCAAGGAATTTTCTAAAACAGAAGTTGAAATAATTCTTATATCCATTGGGTCAGGTACACCTTCTGACTCTTGTTCCCCGCAAACGCACACATCCTAGCCTTAGTCCCGAAGACAGTGATCCCCATCATCACTGACATATGTAATCTCTCTCCAGCTGGGGAGGATAAAAAACAAACACACCCAGGTCATGCCCTTCCCTAAAAATCCTCTGCTGACCCAGAAGTTCTACCAGCACTAGCTATATAAATTTTTCCTCTGGCCCAGCTCAGTCGCTCATTCATTCATTTTCATTACATAGTCATAAGCTGTGCAGATACCAAAATCATCATCTCCATCTAAGAAATCCAAATCAGATTCTGTCAAGTTTCTGCACCTGCATAAGAACAATTTCTACAATCTCAATGGAGACAACATGGAAACTCTTCTCTTTCCTTAGTTGGTTAAAGCAAAAGGCATGTTCATTGTACATTTTTTTGCAAATGGCATGTATTCATGGACCGTAGCATACTAACAAAAGTTCTGGAATGTTGTGGTAAACAAGGGTAACACAAACTTCCTGAATTTAAGCACATTACGCCAGCATCATTTCAGTTTTGCCCAGGCCTATTCAGAAGTCCCTAGCCTCATCTCCTCTTTGGTGGCCCAATGAGTTGGTCTCTCACCCACCCTTTTCTCGTCGACCAAAGATCTGTGAATACAAATCAATATGGAATCCAGTACATGCAGCACTCTTTTGAAAAAGAGCAGGAAGACTGTCCCTTTTCTCCCACTAGATGTCAGCAGCAGAACTATTATTCATTTATAACTTCCTTTACTACTTGTCTAACAGGGAATTCCAGACTGACTCCCTCATCATCTTCAAGTCATCTAGAGCTCAGCCACCCAACCGATCTAAGAGTTCTTCCCCACAATGTCCCATGTTAAGTCACTGCACTAGTCTCCCATCAAGAAGCGTGTTATATTCAAGGCCCTCTGCAAGGTCTACAATGAGGCAAATGTCTCAGGTCCCATCTACTTCAGGCAGAAGCTCTCTTGTTACGAGGCATAAGCACTCATGTTACCTTCCTTCTCAACTCCTTGTCTCCACCAGTGCCAAACAATTGGTATTTCCTTGCATTTTCAAGTCTCGGATTGGTAAGCATTACTTTTTTCTTATTTTGCCACCAAACTCTGAAATTATATTTCCCTCCCACTTATAACTGAACTTTGCCTCTACAAGTTCAGGAAAAGCCTTAAAGCTCATCCTTTTATTTAACCTCTATTTGTAAATCATTGTCTCTGGCTCCCTCTGCTCCTTTGGTCTCCGTTTAGTTTCATCCTCTTTCATCCTCACCTCATAGCACCAGGATGCCTTCGGGTATTTCCTAACCCTCACAAAATCCCAAATCTAAAATTTACAAGATTCCTAACATTGTGGGTGGCAAGCAAGGTGTAACAGGGCCTGGGGGACGTTTTTCAAAAAGTGTGTAGGCTGGCCAGGATACTGGTTGGGTTGGCTTTGTTTAGGGTCTGTGAATCTCTGACCAGCTATCAGATGTTTACCACAAGGAGACAGGAGGACAGCTGTCAGGCAACAATGATCCTCTCACAGGCCCAACTAGCTCTTAAAACTGTAAAGAGGAATGTATTTTATATAACTATATTCAGTATTAAAACAATAAGTGTTGTGAGTAGTGAAGCTTTGTGAATTCACACACCTTTACTCCAAAGTAAACATCTATCAAGCCTTCAAACTCTACTTCTTGACTTCCTTCTTTTGCTAATATGAACTAATCATTAGAAGGCAATGGTGATTCATTTACTGCACACACTTTGTTTACATTTGATTGACCAAATGACATAATTATGTGCATCTGAATAACCTTGAAAATACAAAGATTGCAGATGTCTGCACATGTCCCTTCATACTAGCTGAAATGGCCCTTTCTATAGGGTCACCCCAAATGTTTGCACCTCGCTCTAGACAGTGACACAATTGGAACTGGGGTGTAGCCTGCATATCCGGTGAGCCATCTGTGCTAGGAGGGAGGGGAGGAGTGGTCACTCACACCTGAAAGGGCTGTGCCTGCCCTCACACACTGCAGTCTCCAACCCCCTGGTGTGTGTATGGGGCCTGGTTTGGGCAAGGCAGGATCTTGAAAACAACAGAGACTCCTCTGTGTAGTAGGACTACTTCAAAGGCAGGAAGGGGTGTAAGAAGAGCCCCGAAAACCCACAAAAAATAGATCATTTCTGGAATCAAGAGGAACCTCTGCAAGGAGAAGAGCAGAAGAGCTGAGGAGAAGTGCTGCCCCTGCCTGTGACTCCATTTTGTTGGGCTGTCCTGCAGTTGGTGCTTCTGCCTGTGAAAGGGGACAAAGACTGGACTTTGTTGTGCATCCTGCTTGAGAAGAATCTCCAAGGGCTTGAACTGAGCTTGCCTCCTGTTGTTGAAGTCTCAGGGCCATCAAAGACTTCCCCTGCCGTGACACAGCTGATAAATGACGCGCCACTGGCTTAGCAGCTGAAATTAACGCTCCACCTGCATTGCGGCTGGATGATCGATGCAAAGCGGCTGGAGAAATGATGTGCAAAACCCGCTACCAGAAGCTGCTAACGATGCAAACACCAGGCAGTGTGGTTTTGTGATACCGTGCGACCTGATTTTCGATGCAACATCGCTGGGTGTGGAAAATCAACGCAAAGCCTGCCCGGTCCTGAATTGCCTGGCCGGATCGAAGCACTGCTCTCTTGCGAGATAGAAGATACGATGCATGCCGATCTGACCGGAGAAGGAATGACGCACGGTCTTGCTTGCGAGTGAGAAATTGACGCATTGCTGGCCTTTTTCGAAGCACACTCGCTTGTGCGGCTTTATTTTGATGATACCCAGGTACTTTTGAGCACTAACAGCGTTCTCACTGTTTTCTAAGGATTAAGACTCTAAGGGCCAGATGTAGGTAGACTCTGAATTGTGACCCGCAAATTGCGAGTCGCAATTCAGAATGTAGGATGGTGTCCCTGACACCATCTGCGACTCGCAAGGGGGTTGCAAAGGCGCACTTCATTAATATAAATGAGGTGGGTCGTAATTTGTGACCCCCTTGTGAGTGGCAGCATTCACAGGGATGGTGGCCTGCTGCGGACAGCAGACCACCATGTCTGTGACTGCTTTTTTAATAAAGCAGGTTTTTTTTTTGTAATGCAGCTGATGGATTACAAAAACGAAAAATGAAACGTTTTTGTTTCATTTTTCCAGAGCTCTGGAAAAATGTTTTTAATGCCATTCACAAAGGGGAAGGAGTCCCATGGGGACTTCTTCCCTTTTGCGAATGGGTTAGCATCTGCAAAATGTGAACAATGTAGCTGAGACATATATGCATGGTTCCAGCCCATACAGTATGTGTACATGTCAGCCTGGCCTACCAATGTATTTCACTGAGACATGTATAATGGCCTATTTGAACATTCACTAACCTAAGTCTTCTATGTTCATGAGCAAATCATGTCTAATGTTCAATAGTTGTGCAACATTCACAGTAGTATGTCTTATGTTCTCTCCTTAGCCATACACCATATGAGAGGTGGCAAGCTTTGCAGACCCCGATGCTGTATGTGTAATGTGTAGTGCAAGTTTTGTGTGTGCTGTTGTATGTTGTGTGCAATGCCATGTACCAAGTGCATGAATGCTACTATAGACATTGTATGCTCCACATGCATATGGCCTGCATGATTGCAGTTGTGTGTAGTTGTGTGAAGAAAATATGCACTGGTGGCAACATGTGCAGCAAGGGCCATGTAAATGTTGGAAATGGTATATGAGTCCGAACACAGTGATGACAATAAGGACATGTGCCAGAAGTACAGGGTCCTAAACATGTATGCAGGGAGGGAAGATGTTGTTCACTAAACATGTTACTGATCAGTGTGCTACACATAGCACACAGTAACTCAAGTCATGGTGTGATGATTGATGACTATGTGAATAGTTCCCTAAGATTTGCAGGACAATCGTCAACATACCGCACTTGAAAATGGCAAAGTTTTGACCACCATTGTGGTATAATGCCCCATAATCAGTTTTGTATGTCGCAAAATTGACAGCCCATGTAATCCTCACAGATGTGGACATGTGTGTTTGGCCAGAGGGAAATCCATACAACACTGCCACATGACATGCCAGTACTCACAACATCATCAGATCGTGGTGGCCCAAATAGTGTCCATGATGTGATGTAAACAGCTTCACACAATGTACGGCATTAGCCATTGCTGTGCCAAGATCTCTATGAAGATAAGGTGTAGGGCATGCTTGCACCCATATATGAGGTGGCGGTACTGAGTTCTGTTGTGCAACACACTTATCAGAGTTTGGGACATGTATACAGGCCGTGGGCAGCATAGTTGGACACATCAAGTGACTCTGGGACTATGCATCAAGGTATGGCACAGCTTACCAGGTACTGACTTGTGTGGATTTGAGAGTAGTGTCATGCACCTCTGTGTTGCATGGGTGACTGTTCCATCCTCCATTTTCACATTTGATACCTGTCACAGCCATTTTCCATTTAGCAATGGGTCCAGACCTCTGTCCATGCCCTATGAGGCATAACATGTTGTGAGACCACATTTATCTTGCAGTCCTTGCTCAGATGACTTAGGTACATGCCAATGGATCTAAGGTCACTTGCAAAAGCAAGAGAGACATTGATGAGCAATCCAACATGATGAGTGTGACCTACCATGGTCACATGGCTGATGTGTATGATAATGTTAGTCAATTGTGACATGGTCCTTTGAATATTTTCCAAGATGGTTCAATGTCATTGTGCAAAAATAGCTGGTCTTCATACCTTGGACATTAGCAATGTAGAGATGATGGTTGGTGTGCAGATGCATATTACCCTTGGCCTTCAGGATGGCATTGGTATTAGTACTGGCCAACATGTGACTGCTGCAGATGGTGTTTTCATTGCAAGCCTTTTGTTCATTTGCCAAATATATATTTGACTGGCATGTCCCATTCATGTTGCAGCTGCAAATATGACCTCATCCCAGAAGCCTTAGTTTGAGAAGCATGTTAACATTACCACCACATACTTCTGGTCATGAAGGGCTACCGGAGGATGGGGCAGCTTATTGAGAGGGAGCATGCAACTGGCTCATGGAAGGCACTCCCTCAAAGGGGACCACCCAAGGAACCATCCATCTCCAGCACCCACACAGCAGGCAGGTCTGCGGCCACAGACAAGGCAAGCTCTACAGGGGCAGGACCAGCTGCAACAAGTGTCCCAACTGGTTCATAGGGTGTACCTACATATGTTGAGCCCGCCTACACGAAGGAATTTCACACAGAGGTTGTGGACCAGAAATACAGGATTACAAGACTTAAAAACAGGAATGATCAAAAGATGTAGATGCTCAGATAGTTCAGGGCTGCAGTGATGAGGCGCTGAGGTGGATACTTCCCACTCCCTTGTATATACTTTTCTACATAGTTGGGTATTTAGATAGTTAGGGTTAGATGAGTTAGCGTAGTGTAGATTAGTTGGACAACATAGTAGTTTGTTCTTAAGTGGTGGGTTTTTGGGTAACTTTTTTTGGTAAGTGGGAGGTGTTTTGGGTATGTGTGTTATTAAAATAAATACAAAAATATACAAAAAATATACAGTTTAGCTGTATTTTTTGTTGTCCTTGTATATAGATGTCTAATATTGGGGGTGGTGGGTTGATGTTTATCATGTGACATTAGATGTAAAGAGTTAGTTAAGATAAGTTAGTCGTAGGAATAAGTTAGGATAAGATAGTGTAGGTTAGGTCAGTATAGGTAGGTTAGTTATTTTAGGGTATTTTTAGGCTGAGATTTTTAGTTTCACAAAATCTAGTTTTTTCCTACTATATGGTCTCCATCATGATTTGCTGTCTAGGTGGTGGCATGTCAGCACAGGTCATGTTAGGCACATGCCTTTGCAATCACTAGTTAGTTACATGTGCGACTATGTGTATCCCCTATGGTCAAGTACCTGTCAGGTTGGCAATGGTGTCACATCTGCAACTCCAGATATCATTCAGTAATGTACGTGACACTCTGGATGTGTATAAATACACATCACAAAACCAGTATTCATACAGCATTTTTCTGTGTTGTGAAGTAATATGCATTTTGTTGTCATTATGTTGTTACAATCACAATCCCCCTAAATCTAGGTTTTGTTACTGAGATACTAATGCCTGTCCCTCAGAGTCTTACACAAGCATCATTTATCTGTTACATCAATGTTGTACTGTTGCTACCATCCTTGTTTGGTTCAGCCACTTGTGTAGGGATTGGTGTCAGCTATCGCAATACATGCATGCTAACTGTCACCTGCCATGCGTGGGAGTCTGAGGTAATACTTGCTAGTCCACATAGCTATCAGACACCTTAATCATGCTGCAGTCAGTGGGTGTGGCTTTGTGCATGTCACTGATCCACACACATCCTTTAGGCATGTACTAATGGGCATATTGACAAGCCCCTAGCACCACCAGAGTGTTTTTTTTTTGTGATGCTCCAGTGGCACTGTGCCCTTTCACTTATTTACAAGGTGGCAGAGGGGCGTGCAATGGGTGTTGCTATGGGCATACATACACAACACCCATCGCTTTTAGCCCTGCCTCAGATTTAGAATTAAATGTAAACCTGAGGCGGTTGCACAACACTAACACCAACCCAGAGGTGGTGTTGGCATGGCACAATGAGGAGAAATACTTTAAGTTCTGCTCATTTTAGCTTTTTCAATGTATGCTGAATTGTGCAGCACACATAGAAAGAGCAAGGAGCCATTATTGATTGTTTATGTGCAGGAAGGGGCACCTTCTGAATGTAAACAACCATTCCCTGCAATGTAGACACCCTTGCACTATGGTGCAAGGGGGGGCTACATTGTCATCAGGCAGCTCCACAAAGTGGAGAATAGGTGCCTCTGATGACAACAGAGTTGCCCTTACTCGGACTGAGACAGCTATGGACTACCATTAAGCTGCCCACCATGGTCCCCATCCCCTCTTGCACATGCTGTGCCAGCTTCCACTGGACTCCTACCACTGTAGGTTGGAAAACGATGTATGGGTCCTATGACTCCAAGGTTCTGGGTAAGCTAGCAGTTGGTGTGTGTTCTCTGTTGGGTGGATCATATGGAGAGACTGCAATGCTGTGTGTCCTCCCTGCAACTGGAGATGGCATCTGGATGGCACCTAGAATCTACTAGGGAGTGTCTGGATTGATGTTTTGCAGCTGGTCATCATCATCATCTGAGAAGTCCAGGGCAGGCAGCTGGCCATGAGTTATGGCATCATCCTCTGCAAATAGATAGATATGTCAATGTTGATCTGTTCTATTTGTTCACATGAGTAATCAGGTTGTTAAACATAAAGGGAGAGGGAGCACACTGCCTCTTATGCCAGCACAGTCTACCCCATGGAATCAGGGTAAATGCAGCATGCTTACTTAAAAGTTGCTGTAGTTTTCCACTGAAGTTGGTGCAGGTAGTGCTGTTCCCTCTAGAAATGTGTTTCTGGGTTTAGCCCTTTGTAGGAGGCTGGACTGGCTAGTAGTGAGTACCAAGGGGTACTTACACCTTGCACCAGGCCCAGGTATCCCTTATTAGTGTATAGGGTGTCTAGCAGCTTAAGCTGATAGATAATGGTAGCTTAGCAGAGCAGCTTAGGCTGAACTAGGAGACGAGTGAAGCTCCTACAGTACCATTAGTGTCATATGCACAATATCATAAGAAAACACAATACACAGATATACTAAAAATAAAGGTACTTTATGTTTATGACAATATGCCAAAAGTATCTAAGTGAGTACCCTTAGTATGAGGATAGCAAATATACACAAGATATATGTACACAATACCAAAAATATGCAGTATAGTATTAGAAAACAGTGCAAACAATGTATAGTTACAATAGGATGCAATGGGGATACATAGGGATAGGGGCAACACAAACCATATACTCCAAAAGTGGAATGCGAACCACGAATGGACCCCAAACCTATGTGACCTTGTAGAGGGTCGCTGGGACTGTAAGAAAACAGTGAGGGTTAGAAAATAGCCCACCCCAAGACCCTGAAAAGTGAGTGCAGAGTGCACTAAAGTTCCCCAAAGAGCACAGAAGTCGTGATAGGGGAATTCTGCAGGAAAGACACAAATCAGCAATGCACAACGATGGATTTCCAAATGAGGGTACCTGTGGAACAAGGGGACCAAGTCCAAAAGTCACAAGCAAGTCGGAGATGGGCAGATGCCCAGGAAATGCCAGCTGTGGGTGCAAAGAAGCTGCTATTGGACAGTAGAAGCTGAAGATTCTGTAGGAACAACAAGGGCTAGAGACTTCCCCTTTGGAGGATGGATGCCCCACGCCATGGAGAGTCGTGCAGAAGTATTTTCCTGAAGAAAGATTGCAAACAAGCCTTGCTAGCTGCAAGTCGTGCGGTTAGGGTTTTTGGATGCTGCTGTGGCCCAGGAAGGACCAGGATGTCGCCAATTGCGTCAGGGGACAGAGGGAGCGCCCAGCAAGAAAAGGAGCCCTCTCAGAAGCAGGCAGCACCCGCAGAAGTGCCAGAACAGGCACTACAAAGAGGAGTGAAACAGTGCTCACCCGAAGTTGCACAAAGGAGTCCCACGTCGCTGGAGGACAACTTAGAAAGTCGTGCAATGCAGGTTAGAGTGCCGTGGAACCAGGCTTGGTTGTGCACGAAGGATTTCCACCGGAAGTGCACAGAGGCCGGAGTAGCTGCAAAAGTCACAGTTCCCAGCAATGCAGTCTGGTGTGGGGAGGCAAGGACTTACCTCCACCAAACTTGGACTGAAGAGTCACTGGACTGTGGGAGTCACTTGGACAGAGTTTCTGGATTCAAGGGACCTCGCTCGTCGTGCTGAGAGGAGACCCAGGGGACTGGTGATGCAGTTCTTTGGTGCCTGCGGTTGCAGGGGGACGATTCCGTCGACCCACGGGAGATTTCTTCGGAGCTTCTAGTGCAGAGAGGAGGCAGACTACCCTCACAGCATGCACCACCAGGAAAGCAGTCGAGAAGGCGGCAGGATCAGCGTTACAGAGTTGCAGTAGTTGTCTTCGCTACTTTGTTGCAGTTTTGCAGGCTTCCAGCGCGGTCAGCAGTCGATTCCTTGGCAGAAGGTGAAGAGAGAGATGCAGAGGAACTCTGATGAGCTCTTGCATTCGTTATCTAAGGAAATCCCCAAAGCAGAGACCCTAAATAGCCAGAAAAGAGGGTTTGGCTACTTAGGAAAGAAGATAGGCTAGCAACACCTGAAGGAGCCTATCAGAAGGAGTCTCTGACGTCACCTGCTGGCCCTGGCCACTCAGAGCAGTCCAGTGTGCCAGCAGCACCTCTGTTTCCAAGATGGCAGAGGTCTGGAGCACACTGGAGGAGCTCTGGGCACCTCCCAGGGGAGGTGCAGGTCAGGGGAGTGGTCACTCCCCTTTCCTTTGTCCAGTTTCCCGCCAGAGCAGGGCTGAGGTGTCCCTGAACCGGTGTAGACTGGCTTATGCAGAAATGGGCACCATGTGTGCCCATGAAAGCATTTCCAGAGGCTGGGGGAGGCTACTCCTCCCCTGCCTTAACACCATTTTTCAAAGGGAGAGGGTGTAACACCCTCTCTCTGAGGAAGTCCTTTGTTCTGCCTTCCTGGGCCAAGCCTGGCTGGACCCCAGGAGGGCAGAAACCTGTCTGAGGGGTTGGCAGCAGCAGCAGCTGCAGTGAAACCCCTGAAAAGGCAGTTTGGCAGTACCCGTGGGATCATGGGATTGTGCCAACAATGCCAGGATGGCATAGAAGGGCAATTCCATGATCATAGACATGTTACATGGCCATATTCAGAGTTACCATTGTGAAGCTACACATAGGTAGTGACCTATATGTAGTGAACGCGTGTAATGGTGTCCCCGCACTCACAAAGTCCGGGGAATTGGCCCTGAACCATGTGGGGGCACCTTGGCTAGTGCCAGGGTGCCCACACACTAAGTAACTTAGCACCCAACCTTTACCAGGTAAAGGTTAGACATATAGGTGACTTATAAGTTACTTAAGTGCAGTGTAAAATGGCTGTGAAATAACGTGGACGTTATTTCACTCAGGCTGCAGTGGCAGGCCTGTGTAAGAATTGTCAGAGCTCCCTATGGGTGGCAAAAGAAATGCTGCAGCCCATAGGGATCTCCTGGAACCCCAATACCCTGGGTACCTAGGTACCATTTACACTGGAATTATATAGGTGTTCCAATGTGCCAATCAGAATTGGTAAAATTAGTCACTAGCCTACAGTGACAATTTGTAAAGAGAGAGCATAACCACTGAGGTTCTAGTTAGCAGAGCCTCAGTGAGACAGTTAGGCATCACACAGGGAACACATACCTATAGGTCACAAACTTATGAGCACTGGGGTCCTGACTAGCAGGGTCCCAGTGACACATAACAAACATACTGTAAACATAGGGTTTTCACTATGAGCACTGGGCCCTGGCTAGCAGGATACCAGTGAGACAGTGAAAACACCCTGACATACACTCACAAACAGGCCAAAAGTGGGGGTAACAAGGCTAGAAAGAGGCTACTTTCTCACACCCTTCTTCAGTAGAAAGCTGGAATAGCAGAAAAAGAGGGAATATGCTGCTCAGGTATGCTTCTCAGGTCACAGTACCACTCCATAGGCACACCGGCACATCCCAGGTGAGCTTGTCAGCTCATTGGCTCAAGGAAGCCTTTTAAACACAAGGGGGAGGGAGCACACTGCTCACCTGTGTTGTAAGAGTGATGCAAGAGGGAGAACTGTCCACATTCCTCCCCATCAGTTCTTGCTATTTGTGCTTATACTGCACCACCCATAGTAAGATGCGACCACCTCTTGTATTTGTGCTTGTGCATTAAGGTGTCCCTTCCTGCATAAGAACACTTATCCCTGCAACACAGGCCTTCATGCAGCATGTATGCAAGGGTGCCTGTGTTGCAGGGCTAAGTGTTGTTATGCATAAAGGGGCACTTTCCTGTACTAACACGTACACAAGAGATGGTTGCATCTTACTATGGGTGATACAGGATACAGAACACAAAACAAAAGGTGACAAGGATGATGCATGTAGACAGTTCTCCCTCTTGCATCACTCTTACCATACATGTGGGGTGGCATAAGGACCTGACACATTCCCAATCTTGTCAATGTGTGAATGTGTTAGGTTGCTACACCACCTCAGGGGTGGCATTGTAGTTGTGCTACATATGACTAACATTGTTGTTGGCTTATATTTTCATCTTTCAATGTGTGTTGATATCAGCAACAGACATTGGACGTGTCAGACAACATTCTTGATTGTTGATGTTGCAGATTGCAATCAGACCTGCAAAACTGGCACCCGTACACCATGCTTAATGTGTGCCTGTGTTGGTGTTAGGCAGCAGTTTGTGCCCCATCAATAAGGGTAGTACAGGGGTGCATTGCATGTTAATGACAACTACACATCCCTGCACATTCAAGATGATGCAACACAGCACAGCAGGCTGGGCTGCTGCACTGCACTGCATCATTTCATCATACATGGTTAACAATAGGCCACATTTCCCAGTCACTGACAGCACACTGCTACACCAGAGCATAATTTTTATGTTACACTCCAGTGTTGCAGCGTGCCACACCATATTTACCAGGCCAAGGAAGGCCCCTTGTGTGCCTATTCATGGCCTGGTTAACTATGTGCCCTTTTCAGACCTCACACAGCATGTAGGTGGCATTCCATGTGTGCTGCCGGGCAGTGTTGCTACATACCACACATGTAACCCACCCAACTTCTGAATGTGAATGCTACAGTTTCATATGTCACCTAAGGAGTGGCGCAGAGGTGACAAGAGAGTGAGTGACATCTTTGTTTGTCCCAGTAATTTCAAGTTTCTATGTGTGCTGCCTTGTGCATAACACATAGTAAGACGAAAACATTACTTGTGTCTGATATTGTGCAGGAAGGTGTTCCTTCATACACAACAGTAATCAGCCCCAAAACATATACACCCTTGCAGAATAGTGCAGGTGGGTCTGCATAGGCACATGACAGCAAATTGTACACCAGCACATATGGTAATTACAGAAATGCCCAGTATATTGTGTGTAACATTTGTGCCCTTTCCCCGTGGTGCAGGAAAGGGGGATCCTAGCATTTGCTTCCCCACCCTGTGCAACATGCCTTGTACATGATGCCCAATGAGAGTTAAACATGGCCAGATGGTACAGTTGATAAAGTGAAGGGGTGTGAGGGTTGTGAAGTGGTGTGTGCATGTAGTGGGATGGGTCAGTGCACATTGCATATGTTTGGTGTTTAGCCATTATTGTGCCCCCATGCAACCCTTCTGCATGGATACAATGCCTTCCTCTCATGCCATTTGTTAGTTACGACATTGCTCCGCTCTGCAACTTAGCATGTGTCTGTTGTTGATGATCATATGCTGCAGAGTCCTGCCCCTGGACTCCTGCCACCACCTCTTCAGTGATGACTGCTGCCACCATCTCCTCCAGCTCATCCAGCTGCTCCTAGGGTGCAGGGCTTCCATCACCAATCTGCAGTGTTGCCTTTTGGTTGCTGGACAGTTTTTCTTTTGTTCTGCGCTTGCAATCGTGTCAGCGCTTCTTTCAGTCCATCTCAGTCCTCTTTACCTCTGCCACGCTGTTGACTTTATCAACTATGAACTGTTTCATGGCCTCCTTCCTACCTATTGGCAAATTATTGGTGACGAAGAGCTGGTGCTCCATCACCTCTGTGAGCAAGATGTTCTCCTCGCTGAACCTATACGTCCTCTTCTTTTTCCCATTCTCCTGGCAGTCTATCTGGACATCCAGGTTTGTACTGTGCTCATTGGGGTCTCTCTGTGGTCTTTCCTGCCCTGCATTCTGTATTGTAGCACTTTGTGGCTTCTGCTTGGTGTTTTGGCTGGCTTTTTAGATGCATTTATGCCCAAAAGTGACATCAGCACAACTAGCATAAAAAAAAGTGCCGCTAATCAGGCTAGCGCCACTTTTGCTGCAATAGCGTCATTTTTTTGCAACATGTCAAAAAGTCAAGCGTCATTATTTTTACTCTAACCTTTTCTTACCGCCATGGTGCTCTGTTTTCTAAATATGGCGTATGGATGATGGTAAGAAATGACAGCGCTGTGTAAAAGATTTTGACCCACAACTGCACTAGTGCAGTTGTGCATCATTTCTTGTAAATATGGCACACAAGAGTCCAAACTAAGGACTAGAGAAAAGTGAAAGCTCTTATTCTTTGAACATAATATACATAAACTAATGAGCCTGAAAAGGTGCAGGGTATTGGTCAACTCTTTTACAAGTTGTACTGCCAGGCCCTACCTCCAAAATGACACCAAGTTTAACATTTGAACAGAATGTATGAGGTTAATTTTCCATCTTTTTCTTATAGTGGAGATCAGGGCAGGCTATAAGGCCGTTATTATGTGAGGCAATGTTGACATCGATGGCTTATTTCATTTCCATTTGGCCCGTCTCAGGAAATACGGGGAAATGTTATTACGCTCATACTTTAATCGTATGGACATTAAGACCTTGCACTTCAAAAATTAGAAAGTAAAAATTCTGCGGTGCATAATAAAGACTCTGACTCTGCTGGGGAACAACTGAATAATGTTGTCAGACCAACAACATAGTAGAACGGAAATAAACCATTCATAACTTTATAATGAAATATTTAAATATTCATATATTTTATTTTTTTCAAAATAAAAAGTTTTTGGGGAACATAGTGTATTTATTGAGCTGATTTGAATTAACTTCCAATAAAAAATGAAAAAATATACACACACACACACACACACACACAGCATACTTAAAACAAAAGAAACGAGTCCAATGTAGTGGAGTGCTCGGTTACTGCAAGACAGAGTTACACTGTCTTGTTCTTTACCTTGAGACACAAAGAAAGAAGTGGGCTAATACAGTTATTATTACTGTCAGGTCGGGACTTATTTACACATGTAGTCATGGGAAGAAGTATGTGAATATTTATTATGCGTATGATCGTTGGTTACAGCAAGATGTACTGCTGCAGCTGATTTAGTGCTAGAACGTGATGTGGCCATGGCTCAAGCCGTATTTTACCACCATAAGTTCCAAACTTGATTCTGGCATGGAGGAATCCGAAATCAAGTTTGAACAAGGTGATTCAGGGGCCGTATCACACATCCAACATGGAGGCTAAGAGTTGGTAGTAAGAACATATTTTCGTTGAAACTGCACTGATTCCAGCACTTACTAGGACACGCAGAGCAGTGGATGCTTATTCATATTTCTGAGCAGTATGGTGTAAGCTTATACACTATCACACATTTTCAGAATTCAAATATACATTTCAAGCAGCGCTGCTTTGCCAAATCAAGTGCACGGACTACTTCTGGGCCTGCGCATATGCACTGAAGATGTTCGTGACATGGCCCTGATCCTTTTGTATGAGGGGGTGTGGTTCATAAAAGTATGCTTTCCAAACCATCAAGTTGTAAACCTAACAGCAGCAGTGTTTGTGGCAATTTTTTTAAGGAGTCATTGAATATGGAGGAATTGGTATTCAGAGTGACCTTGTAATCACAGCCTCAATTCATGAGCTTTCAGAAAGCAAAGCACTGACACAAGCTCAATAAAAGAGGATGGCAGGTGCTCTTTGCGGTGCACTGAAACACTGCTCAGAATTCACCTGTAAACCTGCTGCCTATTACACAGCAACATGCAGTGACCAGTGACCTGTAGATATGTGAGGTGAGCCATGTTCCCAAAACAGGAGTGGAAGTTGGTCCTGGGAGTCTCAAGATCTTGCAGACAAGTTATATTAGATGGTTTGTCATTGTCCGAGTGAGTCTTAACAGGAACATCTATCAGAGAAAAGTGCTAATGGGTAAGGGCTGCATCTATATTGTTTGACACTAAGGGGTGCCAAAGCAGCAAAATTGGGTCAAAATCTAGGGACATATTTGTACTCTGTTTACGCCGAATTTGCTTTCAAAATCTTGACGCAAATTCAGCGCAAACCTAACACGATATTTATACTTTGACGTCCGACCCGCGAACGTCAAAATTCAACAGTGTGCGTCATTTTCCGGATGAGTGAAACCGCCTTGCGTTAATGACATGCAAGGTAGGCGTTACCGTCCAAAAAACGACTTTAAGGCGTGTGCCCCTTATTTATACTCCTGTGTCATTTTGATGCACAGGACGGGACGGGACGGGCCTTAAAAAATGGCGCCCAGCCTGATTTGCGCCCTTTTTAAACACCTGGGTGAGGGCAGGCGCTAAGGGACCTGTAGGCTCATTTCCATGGTCTCTGACCATGGAAGCAGTCCACAGGTGTCCTTCCCTGACCCCAGGGACACCCCCTGCCACCCTCGCCCACCCCTTGAGGACACACATGGATGGGGGACCCATCCCAGGTAAGTACATGTAAGTAGAGGTAAGTATTTTTTTTTATTTATTAAGTGGCATAGGGGGGCCTAACTTGGGCCCCCCTACATGCCACTGTACCCAATGACCATGCCCAGGGGACGGAAGTCCCCTGGGCATGGCCATTGGGCAGGGGGGCATGACTCCTGTCGTTGCCTGGTTAGAGTAATTTTGTTTTTACGCTAACCAGGTCGCAGCACCGGCTAACGCCAATCCATAAATAAGGCACCCGCCTGGTGCGTTGGAATGGCGTTAGCCAGCTGTACATTTTTTTACGCAAACAAGCCCTGGTTTGAGTCAAAAAGTATAAATATGGGCCCCAGTGTTTTTCAGTTTCAACTTGTTAGAAATGGGGTTTTTGGTTGGCAGTCAGGTTACCCTCTGTCCAAGCAAGAACCCTCACTCTAGTCAGGGTAAGTCACACACAATCCAAAATTAGCCTGTGCCCACCCCCTGGTAGCTTGGCACAAGCAGTCAGGCTTAACTTAGAAGGCAATGTGTAAAGTATTTGTGCAATATATCATACAATAACACAAAATAGCACCACAAAAATACACCACACAGTGTTTAGAAAAATATATAATATTTATCAGGATAATTGTAGGTCAAAACGAATAAAGATGCAATGTGAAATTGTAGAGATATCACTGGAAAGCGATGTAAAGTGTCTTAAGTCTTTAAAAAGCAAACAAAGGGGGTCATTCTGACCCTGGCGGGCCAACGACCGCGGGAGCACCGCCAACAGGCTGGCGGTGCTCCCATGGGCATTCTGACCGCGGCGGTACAGCCGCGGTCAGATACGGGAAACCGGCGGTGTCCCGCCGGTTTCCCGCTGCCCAAGGGAATCCTCCATGGCGGCGCTGCAAGCAGCGCCGCCATGGGGATTCCGACCCCCTTACCGCCAGCCTGGCTCTGGCGGTTTCGACCGCCAGAACCTGGCTGGCGGTATCGGGTGTCGCGGGGCCCCCTAACAGGGCCCCACCAAGATTTTCAGTGTCTGCCAAGCAGACACTGAAAATCGCGACGGGTGCAACTGCACCCGTCGCACCCCTTCCACTCCGCCGGCTCCATTCGGAGCCGGCATCCTCATGGAAGGGGGTTTCCCGCTGGGCTGGCGGGCGGCCTTCTGGCGGTCGCCCGCCAGCCCAGCGGGAAACTCAGAATAACCGCGGCGGTCTTTTGACCGCGCAGCGGTATTCTGGTGGTTCCCGCTTGGCGGGCGGCTCCTGCCGCCCGCCAAGCTCAGAATGACCCCCAAAGTCTCTTTCAAGCACAAAGTACCTGGTTTGGAGTGGAAAATCTCGGCAAAGGGCCGCAGAAGAAGAGATACGTGGAAAAATGGTGTGTGCGTCGATTTCTCCCCAGCACACACGGACTTGCGTCGTTATTTTTCACGCGGGGAAGTCGGGCGTCGTTTTCCGGCACGCGGACAGTCTCTTTCTGTGGGTCGCAGGATTACCAGATGTCCCGGGGTCTGTGCGTGGATTCTCCTGCTTGTTTTCCGGCTGCGCGTCGATCCGCGGGGCTGTGCGTCAAAGTTTCGCTCCCACGGCAGGCGTCTCGTCGATTTCCCCTCTGGAAGTGGGGCGGCGTTGAACTTGCGAGGCCGTGCATCGAAGTTCCCGTCGTCCCGAAGGCGTTGCATCGATCAGCGTCGGTGTGCGGCGTTTTTCTCGCCACGGAGCAAGGTGTGCGTAGAAATTTTCGCCGCACGAAGAGTCCAAATGAAAAAGAGAAGTATTTTTGGTCCTGAGACTTCAGGGAACAGGAGGCAAGCTCTATCCAAGCCCTTGGAGAGCACTCTTACAACCAGAAAAGAGTTCAGCAAGGCAGCAGGGCAACAGCAAAGCAGCAGTCCTTTGTAGAAAGCAGTCAGGTGAGTCCTTTAGGCAGCCAGGCAGTTCTTCTTGGCAGGATGCAGGTTCTGGTTCAGGTTTCTTCTCCAGCAAGTGTCTGATGAGGTAGGGCAGAGGCCCTGTTTTATACCCAAATGTGCCTTTGAGGTGGGGGAGATTTCAAAGAGTGGCTAAGAAGTGCACCAGGTCCCCTTTCAGTTCAATCCTGTCTGCCAGGGTCCCAGTAGGGGGTGTGGCTGTCCTTTGTGTGAGAGCAGGCCTTCCACCCTCCCAGCCCAGGAAGACCCATTCAAAATGCAGATGTATGCAAGTGAGGCTGAGTACCCTGTGTTTGGGGTGTGTCTGAGTGAATGCACAAGGAGCTGTCAACCAAGCCCAGCCAGGCGCGGATTGTAAGGCACAGAAAGATTTAAGTGCAAAGAAATGCTCACTTTCTAAAAGTGGCATTTCTAGAATAATAATATAAAATCCAACTTCACCAGTCAGCAGGGTTTGGTATTACCATTCTGGCCATACTAAATATGACCTTCCTACTCCTTTCAGATCAGCAGCTACCACTTCAATACTGTATGAGGGCAGCCCCAATGTTAGCCTATGAAGGGAGCAGACCTCACAGGAATGCAAAAACGAATTTAGGTGTTTTACACTACCAGGACATGTAAACTACAGAGGTACATGTCCTGCCTTTCACCCACACAGCACCCTGCTCTAGGGGTTACCTAGGGCACACATTAGAGGTGACTTATATGTGGAGAAAGGAGAGGTTTAGGCTTGGCAAGTACTTTTAAATGCCAAGTCGAGGTGACAGTGAAACTGCACACACAGGCCTTGCAATGGCAGGCCTGAGACAAGGTAAAGGGGCTACTTAAGTGGGTGGCACAACCAGTGCTGCAGGCCCACTAGTAGCATTTAATCTACAGGCCCTAGGCACATATAGTGCACATTACTAGGGACTTATAAGTAAATTAAATAGTCCAATCAGGTATGCTCCAAGGTTACCATGTTTAAAGGGAGAGAGCATATGCACTTTGCACTGGTTAGCAGTGGTAAAGTGCACAGAGTCTAAAAGCCAGCAAAAACAGTGTCCAAAAAGTGGATGGAGGGAGGCAGGCAAAAAGTTAGGGGTGACCACCCTAACGTTGTCAGGTCTAACATGTGTCCCCCCCAGCTGAAAGTGGGGAGAGCTACCCGACCTCCTGGGAGCTCTCATCTTTAAGGATGAAGTGTCTGGAGAGACCATCAGCATTGGCGTGGTCAACCCCTGGGCGATGCTCCACCGTAAAGTCCATCCCCTGTAGGGAAATGGACCACCTCAAGAGTTTGGGATTCTCACCCCTCATCTGCATGAGCCATCTGAGGGGCCTGTGGTCTGTCTGAACCCGGAAGTGAGTCCCAAACAGGTAGGGTCTTAGCTTCTTCAGTGCCCAGACCACAGCAAATGCTTCTCTTTCAATAGCACTCCACCTTTGTTCCCATGGTAATAGTCTTCTGCTAATAAAGACCACTGGTTGGTCTGAGCCCTCCTCATTTAGCTGTGCTAGAACAGCCCCTATGCCATGCTCTGAAGCGTCTGTCTGCACAATAAATTCCTGGGAGTAGTCAGGGGCCTTGAACACGGGGGCCATGCACATGGCTTCCTTTAGAGAATCAAAGGCTTTCTGACAAGCCTCTGTCCAATTCACCAACCTAGGTTGTTTCTTGGAAGTGAGTTCTCTCAAGGGGGATACAATGGTACCATAACCCTTGACGAATCTGCGGTAGTATCCAGTGAGGCCCAAAAAGGCTCTCACCTCGGTCTGTGTTCTAGGAGGTTGCCAGGCCTTGATAGTCTCAATCTTGGCATGGAGTGGCTGCACCTTGCCACCACCTACTAGGTGTCCCAAGTACACCACGGAACCCTGCCCAATCTGGCACTTACTAGCCTTGATAGTCAGGCCTGCCTGTTGCAGAGCCTGAAGCACCTCCTTGAGGTGGAGCAGGTGTTCCTCCCAGCTGGAACTGTAGACAGCTATGTCGTCCAGGTAAGCTGCACATAAGGCATCTTTACCAGCTAGGACCCCGTTAACCAACCATTGGAAGGTAGCGGGGGCATTTTTCAGCCCAAATGGCATCACTCTGAATTTGTAATGGCCATCAGGAGTGGAGAATGCTGATCTTTCTTTCGCCCCCTCAGTCAGGCCGATCTGCCAGTACCCTGAAGTAAGATAGAACATACTCAGGAACTTGGCAGTGCCTAGCATGTCAACGAGCTCATCAGCTCGGGGGATGGGGTGAGCATCAGTCCGGGTGACTGAGTTGAGACCCCGGTAGTCCACACAGAACCGGAGATCTGGCTTCGCACCTGGGGCAGTAGCCTTAGGAACCAATACCACAGGGCTGGCCCAGGGACTACTGGATTTCTCAATAACCCCTAAAGTCAACATCTTGGAGACCTCATCCTTGATGCTGGCCTTCACCTTATCCAACAACCTGTAAATTTTGTTCTTTACAGGGAGACTGTCACCTGTGTCAATGTCATGAACACAGAGGTGGGTTAGTCCAGGAGTAAGGGAGAACAGGGGGGAGAACTGCTCTAACAGCTCATAGCAGTCCCCTCTCTGGGTTAGAGTCAGGGAGTCAGAGAGAATGACACCCCCCCACTGACCCAACCCCTTCTTTGACAGCGAGGAGGTCGGGGAGAGGTTCATTCTCCTCTTCCATGCCCTCATCTGTGACCAGGAGCATCCTGACCTCAGACCTCTCAAAGTGAGGTTTGAGCCGGTAGTGATGGAGGACCATTAGGGGGTGCCTACGGGTCTTGAGGTCCACTAGGTAAGTGGCCTCCCCTTTACGCTCCTTGATCTCAAAGGGCCCAGTCCAACGGTCCTGGAGAGCCCTGGGCTCTACTGGCTCCATTACCCAAACTTTGGGGGTCATTCTGACCCCGGCGGGCGGCGTGCACCGCCCGCCTGGAGGGAACCGCCATTCGGCCGCCCCGCGGTCAAAAGACCGCTGGGGCCATTCTAACTTTCCCACTAAGGTAGCGCCCGCCGGCCCAGCGGGAAAGGGGCCTGCAACACAGAAGCCGGCTCCGAATGGAGCCGGCGGTGTTGCAGGTGTGCGACGGGTGCAGTTGCACCCGTCACGCTTTTCGAAAAGCAGGCTGGGGCCCTGTTAGGGGGCCCCTGCACTGCCCATGCCAGTGGCATGGGCAGTGCAGGGCCCCCCAGGGGCCCCAGGACACCCGTTCCCGCCAGCCTGTTCCTGGCGGTAAAAACCGCCAGGAACAGGCTCGTGGGAAGGGGGTCAGAATCCCCATGGCGGCGCTGCTTGCAGCGCCACCATGGAGGATTCGCCCAACTGGGGGAAATCCGGTTGGAATGGGCAATGAAGCACCGCCAGCCTGTTGGCGGTGCTTCAGTCATCCGTGGCCCTGGCGGTCCAGAATGACCCCCTTTGTCTCCAGGTGAGAACTCAACTAGAGTGGCTTTCTGGTCATACCACTCCTTCATCACCTCTTGACTGGTCTCGAGGTTACTCTGGGCCTGCTTCCAGAAGCGTTGGGTTTGTTTGCGGAGGGCCAGCATGTGCTGACCACATCCTTGGGAGGGAGATGACTGGGGAGCTTTCTCCCAGCCCTCCTTAACAATGCTTAGGGGTCCCTTGACAGGGTGACCATGGAGAAGCTCAAAGGGGCTGAACCCCACCCCTTTCTGGGGCACCTCTCTATAAGCAAACAACAGGCAGGGTAAGAGGACGTCCCACTTATGCCGCATGGCATCTGTCAGGCCACCAATAATGCCTTTCATGGTCTGGTTGAATCTCTCAACAAGCCCATTGGATTGAGGATGATAAGGGGTGGTAAACCGGTAGGTCACCCCACACTCATCCCACATGGCCTTCATGTATGCAGACATGAAGTTTGTGCCCCTGTCAGACAAGACCTCCTTAGGGAATCCCACACGGGTAAATATTCCCAACAGGGCTCTGGTCACCACCGGTGCAGTCACTGTTCTCAGAGGGATTGCCTCTGGATAGCGGGTGGCATGGTCCACCAAAACCAGGATAAACCTGTTGCCCAAGGCAGTTTTTGGGTCCAAGGGACCAACAATGTCGATGCCCACCCTTTCAAAGGGGGTGCCAACGACTGGGAGTGGGATTAGGGGAACTTTAAGCCATTTCCCTGTCTTCCCACTAGCCTGGCAGGTGGGGCAAGCTCTGCAGAAGTTATCTGAGGCTGTCCTCATTCTGGGCCAATAAAAGTGGATGTAAAGCCTGTTAAAGGTCTTGTCTTGGCCCAGGTGTCCTGCCAGGGGAATGTCGTGAGCCAGGCCTAGTAGGAATTTTCTGTAACACTAGGGGACCACCAGCACCCGTGGTGCCCCAGGACCTGGAACCCAACGCTCACTGTAAAGGAGATCATTCTCACAGTAAATATGGTGAGCTCCAGAGGCGTCACCTGCTGCTTGGGCTGTGGCCTGTTTCCTCAGACCCTCAAGGGTGGGGCCATGCAGAATGCTGCCCTGGTTGGCCCCCCCTCTACTTGCCAGTTAGCAAGTTCAGGTAGGTTACCCAGGTCATCTATGTCCTCCCCAGTTGGCTCAGGGGCCTCCTCCTCATCAGGGGCTCGTCCACCACCGTGGGAACATTGGAGGCGGGTTTCCCGCGCCTCTTGCCCTTCCTCCTGGCAGCTGTCTGGGCCATCTTTCCAGGCTCCAGACGCCCTTGACTCCCTTCCCGGGCAGCCATGGACCGTGTGGTCATGCAGACCCACTCAGGTAACCCTAACATCTCCAGGTGAGATCTGAGCTCTACTTCTTTCCAAGCAGTATGCTCAAGATCATTGCCTAACAGACCCTCTACAGGCATGGCAGGACTCACAGCTACTTTCAGAGTACCAGAGACCCCCCCACTCAAAGGGAACCAGAGCCACCGGTAGGTGACTCTCACGATTGTCAGCGACTATGACCTGGTGGAATGTATTAGGGACTATCTGCTCTGTTAACACCAGCTGACTCTTGATAGTAGTCATACTGGCTCCTGTGTCACGCAGAGCCTCCACCTTCTGCCCATCAATGGTGACCCACTGCCTGTACTTGGAAGTATTTCGGGGCATGTGGGCTTTGGGCACCATTTCTCTTTCTCCCAGGGACACTAGGGAAATCTCTACCTGCTCCCCAAAGCTATCTGGGTCCATCTCCCCCGAGCGCTACACTAGTCAACCCAGGTGTCTGTCTGGTAGTGGACGGTGCCCTCTTGATAACACTCCATGCATTTGGGGTTGGATTTCCCTGACATATCATATGTCCCTGCCTTTTTCCCAAATCTGGAAAAGGAATGGTTGCCACCACCTCCCTCGGAATTCTTTTGGGGGCCTTTTGAGAGTTCCTTATCTGTAAGTTTATCTCCCCCCTCTTTCTTCTGTTGGGAACCCTGACCACCTTTGTGGGTGTCTCCCCCAGGTACCTTTCTGGACACTCTGGTGATAACCCAGAGGTCCGCCTCCTCAGCAAGCTTCCTGGGATCAGTCAGCTTACTATCTACCAAGTGCTGGTGCAACTCTGTATAAGTAACATTGAGCATATGATCTCTCAGAATCAAGTCATATAACCCTTTATAATTATCTACTTTGTTGCCCCGCACCCATCCATTCAGTGCCTTCCTGGAAAAGTCAAAGAAATCTACCCATATTTGTGTGGTTTGTTTGGTGCTGTCCCTAAAGCTCTTACGGTATCCCTCAGGGGTCAGCCCAAACTTGCCAAGTAAAGTGGCTTTCTGAAGTGGGTATGTGTTTTGATCAGGTTGATCCAATGTGAGAAGTGTGTCCCTCCTCAATGGCGGCACATAACCCCACATAGCTACCCCCCATTGCCCTTCAGGAACCTCATGAGCCCTTAGTGCAACTTCATAAGCAGCTAACCATTTATCTATGTTATCTCCCACCACAAAACTGGGCACCACATTTTTGGGTATACGAACCTTCTTTTCTCCAGCAGGTCCTGTCTGTATGCTGCCACCATTATTGCTGGATTCAGACTGTCTCGCCTTGATCTCCAGCTCCTTGAGACTCAGTTCATGAGCCAACAACACTTTCTTTTCAGCCAAAGCTCTTTCAGACTCAGCTTGTTTGGCTTCTCTCTCTGCCCTCTTGCCTTCCTGTTGGGCCTCAATTTTCAGTTTTGCCATTTGCAATTGGAACTCCCTTTCCTCTCTCCTTTCCTCTGCGGTCAGGCTTTGCACAGAGACACTTCTCCCTGGTCTGGAAGGGGGCACAATTGCAGTGGTAACATCATCCACTGATAGCAACAAATCCTCTGAGGGGTCATTTTCTGTCTCCTCTTTCTCATCATCCTCCTCTAAATGGGCTTCTGCCCAGGCCCTCAGCGCCACTTGAAAGTCCTCCTTTTTGGAGGCCCCTTGAGTGGGTACTCCCATCACCCTGCAGAACCCTCTTAGCTGTTTGACCGTATATGTATCCAACAGGGCAAGGTCAAAGTCTCCTACTTGAGACCCAGTCAGAGACATGTTGAGTGAGGATTTAGTTTTTGAAAATTGTCAGGAAAAACGAATTTGCAAAACAAGAGATAAAAATCAAGTCGACCTTCAACTGTGGGTAGGTAGTGAAATACTTAGCTACTGTATGTCACTGCACAAATACAAGTCCTATCCTCACAGCTGATCACCAATGTGAGAAATGGGGTTTTTGGTTGGCAGTCAGGTTACCCTCTGTCCAAGTAAGAACCCTCACTCTAGTCAGGGTAAGTCACACACAATCCAAAATTAGCCTGTGCCCACCCTCTGGTAGCTTGGCACGAGCAGTCAGGCTTAACTTAGAAGGCAATGTGTAAAGTATTTGTACAATAAATCATACAATAACACAATATAGCACCACAAAAATACAACACATATTGTTTAGAAAAATATATAATATTTATCAGGATAATTGTAGGTCAAAACGGATAAAGATGCAATGTGAAATTGTAGAGATATCACTGGAAAACGATATAAAGGCCCGTATTTATACTTTTTGACGCTAAACTGCGCTAACGCAGTTTAGCGTCAAAAATATTTGCGCCGGCTAACGCCATTCTGAAGCGCCATGCGGGCGCCGTATTTATTGAATGGCGTTAGCCGGCGCAAGCAGACCGGCGCTGCCTGGTGTGCGTGGAAAAAAAACACGTACACCAGGCAGCGCCGGCGTAGGGAAAAATGGCGTTAGGGCGTCTTAAAAATGGTGCAAGTCAGGTTGACGCAAAAAAATCGCCTCCACCCGATTTGCGCCATTTTTTACGACGCCCAGACGCCATTTACATGACTCCTGTCTTAGTAAAGACAGGAGTCATGCCCCCTTGCCCAATGGCCATGCCCAGGGGACTTATGTCCCCTGGGCATGGTCATTGGGCATTGAGGCATGTAGGGGGGCACAAATCAGGCCCCCCAATGCCCAAAAAAAATATTTAAAAAAAATATATTTATACTTACCTGAACTTACCTGAATGTCCCTGGGATGGGTCCCTCCATCCTTGGGTGTCCTCCTGGGGTGGGCAAGGGTGGCAGGGGGGGTCCCTGGGGGCATGGGAGGGCAGCTGTGGGCTCATTTTGAGCCCACAGGTCCCTTAACGCCTGCCCTGACCCAGGCGCTAAAATCCGGCGCAAATGCGGGGTTTTTTGCCCCGCCCACTCCCGGGCGTGATTTTTGCCCGGGAGTATAAATACGACGCATTTGCGTCGCAGTCAGTTTTTTGGACGGGAACGCCTACCTTGCATCTCATTAACGCAAGGAAGGCGTTCACGCAAAAAAATGACGCTCTTTACTCATAGTTTGGCGCTAGACGCGTCTAACGCCAAAGTATAAATATGGCGTTAGTTTTGCATCGAAAAAAACGACGCAAATTTGGCGCAAACGGAGTATAAATATGCCCCAAAGTGTCTTAAGTCTTTAAAAAGCAAACAAAGTCTCTTTCAAGCACAAAGTACCTGGTTTGGAGTGGAAAATCTCCGCAAAGGGCCACAGAAGAAGAGATACGTGGCAAAATGGTGTGTGTGTCAATTTCTCCCCAGCACACACGGACTTCCATCGTTATTTTTCACGCGGGGAAGTCGGGTGTTGTTTTCCGGTGCACGGACAGTCTCTGTGGTTCGCGGGATTACCAGATGTCCTGGGGTCTGTGCGTGGATTCTCCTGCTTGTTTTCCGGCTGCGCGTCGTTCCGCGGGGCTGTGTGTCGAAGTTTCGCTTTCACAGCAGGCGTCGACTTCCCCTCTGAAGTCGGGCGGCATTGTCCTTGCGAGGCCGTGCGTTGAAGTTCCAGTCATCCCGTTGGCGTCATGTTGTTCAGCGTCGTGTGCGTCGTTTTTCTCGCTGCAGAGCAAGCTGTGCGTCGGAATTTTCGGCGCACGAAGAGTCCAAATGAAAAAGATACGTTTTTTTGGTCCTGCGACTTCAGGGAACAGGAGGCAAGCTCTATCCAAGCCCTTGGAGAGCACTCTTACAGCCAGGCAAGAGTTCAGCAAGGCAGCAGGCCAACAGCAAGGCAGCAGTCCTTTGTAGAAAGCAGTCAGGTGAGTCCTTTAGGCAGCCAGGCAGTTCCTCTTGGCAGGATGCAGGTTCTGGTTCAGGTTTCTTCTCCAGCAAGTGCCTGATGAGGTAGGGCAGAGGCCCTGTTCTATACCCAAATGTGTCTTTGAAGTGGGGGAGACTTCAAAGAGTGGCTAAGAAGTGTACCAAGTCCCCTTTCAGTTCAATCCTGTCTGCCAGGGTCCCAGTAGGGGGTGTGGCTGTCCTTTGTGTGAGAGCAGGCCCTCCACCCTCCCAGCCCAGGAAGACCCATTGAAAATGCAGATGAATGCAAGTGAGGCTGAGTACCCTGTGTTTGGGGTGTGTCTCAGTGAATGCACAAGGAGCTGTCAACCAAGCCCAGCGAGACGTGGATTGTAAGGCACAGAAAGATTTAAGTGCAAAGAAATGCTCACTTTCTAAAAGTGGCATTTCTAGAATAGTAATATCAAATCCAAATCCAACTTCACCAGTCAGCAGGATTTGGTATTACCATTCTGGCCATACTAAATATGGCCTTCCTACTCCTTTCAGATCAGCAGCTACCACTTCAATACTGTATGAGGGCAGCCCCAATGTTAGCCTATGAAGGGATCAGTGCAAAAACGAATTTAGGAGTTTTACACTACCAGGACATGTAAACTACACAGGTACATGTCCTGCCTTTCACCCACACAGCACCCTGCTCTAGGGGTTACCTAGGGCACACATTAGAGGTGACTTATTTGTGGAGAAAGGGGAGGTTTAGGCTTGGCAAGTACTTTTAAATGCCAAGTCGAGGTGACAGTGAAACTGCACACACAGGCCTGAGACAAAGTAAAGGGGCTACTTAAGTGGGTGGCACAACCAGTGCTGCAGGCCCACTAGTAGCATTTAATCTACAGGCCCTAGGCACATATAATGCACATTACTAGGGACTTATAAGTAAATTAAATAGTCCAATCAGGTATGATCCAAGGTTACCATGTTTAAAGGGAGAGAGCATATGCACTTTAGCACTGGTTAGCAGTGGTAAAGTGTGCAGAGTCTAAAAGCCAGCAAAAACAGTGTCCAAAAAGTGGAGGGAGGCAGGCAAAAAGTTAGGGGTGACGACCCTAAGGCTGTCAGGTCTAACACTACTGAAAAACAAATATTCCCTCTGGTGCATCTTATTAGTTCAATTTCAATTGTGAACCTTATACATTTATTTATACATATAAATATAGATTATTATATATATATATATATATATACATATATATATATATATATATATATATATATATATATATATATATATTTCTAAAATGCCTTCCTTGCCTGAAACAAATATTCAATGATCTCTGGCACTGAGCTCTGATCATTCCTCAACATAACGAACATAGGGCCTGATTGATACTTTTTCCCGCAAAACTGCGTTAGTGCAGTTTTGCTTGAAAAAGTATAGCCCCGGCTAGCGCCGTTCCTGGACGCCGGCCGGGCGCCATATCTATGGAATGCCGGCGCAAATGCCCTTTCAGCATCCTTGTGAAGGATGCTAACAGGGTGGGGGAAGCGTTGGGGAAACAGGAGTTTGTGCTCCGAATTATGGCGCTACACTGTTTTTAGAGGCAAAAAAATTGCCTCTAAGCAGTGTAGTGCCATTTCTTCACCCACAACCCCCATGGACATGACTCCTGTCTTAGTATAGACAGGAGCCATGCCCACCACCCCAATGGCCATGCTCAGGGCCATTGGGGCCGGCATCATGCAGGGGGCCCTAAGTCAGGGACCCCGAGCGTGTAATTAAAAAAAAATAATAATAATTACCGGGACTTACCTGAAATGGGTCCCCCATCCTGTGGTGTCCCTCTGGTATGGGTGGGGTGAGTGGGGGTGTCCCTGGGGCAGGGAAGGGCACCTGTGGGATCTTTCCATGGCCTACAAGTCCCCTAATGCGTGCTTATACCCAGGCGTAAAATAATGCTGCAAAGAAAGCTTAGCATCATTATTTAAGGCCCCCACCCCCCTGTGCTGGATTTTAGCATGGGGGGATAAATATGGCGCTAAGGACATATCGTCCTTTTCTGGATGGGAATGCCTACCTTGCATCTCATTGACACAAGGTAGGTTTTCCCGTCCAGAAAACGACGTTAACTCCATAACTTTGGCGCTAGACGTGTCTAGTGCCAAAGTATGAATAAGGAGTTGGGTTTGTGCTGAATTAGCGTTAAAAAAAAAGCTAATTCAGTGCAAATCAGGTATCAATATGCCCCATATTTCCTTTCCCAAGACAACTTTGTAGACCACTATATTGCATGGTACAGGTAAGGAGAGTTGCCTAACCCCAAAGTGAGGAGACCACCATTACTGGGCATAGATTGCCATCAGTAAGCTCTTATACCATCAGGAATGACATTTGTCTGTTCACCAAATATTACGCTGGCAAGTCTTTTCCATTTTAACTTTTCCAATAGCACATTAGTTGTCACCCTTAGAGGCAGCCCCACCAGCAGATCATGACTCCCTTTGAGCTAAAATGTCTGCAACAGAAAATGTAACAATGCACTGGGGCATGATCGAAATGTCATGATGTGGGGACATTTCCTATACCCATAATAAAAGTGTCACTGATACACTGGGGATTTTCTCAAATCGCCGAATAAGAGACATTTACAGAGTTTTCCATGGAAGACCATTTTGATTTGCATGACTGACCTGCATGGAGGAAGAAAATAAGGGTGGATTGGGAAACCTATTTCAAGCACCTGGCATGCGCAAAGGGTGCAGTTGCCTAGGGCCCTCACCTTTGGGGGGGGGGCTGATAAAGTGAGAACTGTGTGCATAAGACAGATTGCTTTCTCATTTATATGACAATTGGATATGATTGGTCTGCCCAACTTTAACCCTCACACTTTCCACAAGTTGGAGGTAATTTAATTTAAAAAGATACTATTTCTAGCTCTCTCTCTCCTTACTTTACCTAATCTCTTTTACCTGAGTTCTCTCTTTATCTCTCACTATATATTTAATAATTGATTGTCAATGAATAGTCTACATGAAATAATTAGCACATGAAATGGCCCAACCAAAATGTTTCTGCAATGCAGTTTTAGTAAAGCACATGAAAGGTGAGTGTGAGTCAAGTCTAAATTCCTGGCAATTGGGGTGGGTAGCATTCGACCCCATCAATGTTGGTCCACTGTGCCAGACTAAACAGAGATACTCCTTGTGGAAGACTCTGCTCCTCATTGGCCAGCCAAGACCCCCTGCAGAAGGAAACACAAACAAACCCAGAGAAGTCTTAACTTTGTAAAGCATTGTCAGCGAGGCATAACTTGGGTTCAATGGCACATCAAGGAGGGACCCACATCTGTGCATATCCTTAGCCACTTAAGTTATTAAATGAAATACACAAAAAGTGATGGGAGAAATGCTTGTAAATAATCTAAACTACTGACAATCTCTCTGGATAGCATTTCAACCCATCCAGTTTAATGAAGGCAATAAGTCTCTGTTGGAATTACTCCAGATTCATCGCTAGAAATATTTCCTGTCCATGATTAGGGAAGAAACAGCAGCCATTTCTATGGCTGTTATGTACATATCTCACACACTGGCAGCCCTGACTACTTTCCAATGTGCTCTTTTGTTAGGATCAGAAACTTTGTTTCTGACATTGTTTGCGATCGCCTAAAGACCTCTGACTTTCTAGGGTTTCCACATGACTCCGGTCAGTCACTGTAACTCACAGCACAAATCCAAGAAAGCATAGTAAGTAGATAAATATAGATTCTGTCAAGTTTATGCAGTGATTATTGCAGCAACTATGTAGTCAGCCAAGTGGGTCAATACAGCAAAGGAGCGTACAAGAGTGAGCATTTACAGAGGCTGAAATTGCACAAACAGCACAACACAAGAGTAGACAACAGAGTGGCCAGAATCACCAAAATAAACATGCAAACCTAGACAGCAACTCCAAACCTTCTCATCATAGCAAAGTGCATCCCTTCTAATACCTAATAGCACAGGTTTATCAACTTGCGTTTTAGCTGCTGAATTAGGCTTCCACATAGGTACTTGATGGGAAATTTGACCTAAAGCACACAGGTGTCTGCTCTATTCTTTTTTCATTCCTATTATAAATGTATCGCAGAACATCAATCAAAACAGTCACATCAACTCAATGAACATTTCATGGCAGCTCATTATTGATCTTTCTTAAAGATCTCATGAAAGAAATGTAATCTGAATTCAAAACAACCTCTGGTGCTAGTGACTTGAATTTAGAATCATACACTGTCATCCATAGATCTCTGTTAAATACCCCATAATGTTTTAGACATGTCACAGACTGTGCCTGGGCAGAAACGCTCACCCTTACTTAGTGAAGTGTGGTGTCTTCTTAAAGAATCCATTGGCATGGATTGCCCCTACCGGCCTCCACCAGCAGCAATAGTTGTCTGTATAATGATCTATTATGACCCTCTCACATGTACGCGAACTACCACTTCTGTTAAATGCATATGGGATATATCTGTTATGATATACTTTTTGGTCTGTTACTTTTAGTCAACTGCCTTGTGTTTATGATTTTATCAGATATGCATTTATACTGTTGTGTTTACAGACACTGTACATGGTGTACAATCACCACTTTCTGTTCCATTCCATTCCCATTGTGCTTATCAGCCTGACAAATTTAGTTGATAATACAGGCACCGTGTCTCCATGACTGCCCCTTATGATTTTGCAATGATTTTCTCCTGTCCTAACTGTGTATAACCTGATTAGACAAGTTTGCATGTATTCATGTATCCAATCACAGAATATAAGGCATTGTTATGTCAGATGTTTTTGCTAGGATACATTCCAGAATATACCAATGTACACTGTAAGAATGTCCCTATTGCCCTCCACTTAATAAGTTCAAGGTGAAGGATGTTGATATAAATGCCCTGACTAGTTCTTAGTACAAGGATTAAATTGAACATGAAGAAGAAAAGGAGAGGTCATCAGAGACTCCTGAAGCTGCAGTTACATCTGCATTCACTCTGGGCAGTCAGACCTCCCTTGCTCTGAGGGTTAATTCTATCATGTCCAGATCTTTGGCAGGCACTAGGAAGCAGGGTGCTAGGGATTGCTGCTTCACATACACCATACAAAAGGTACAGATTGAGAGTGCATACCTTTTCAAGAGTAGAATCTACATTGAAATATATTTTGTTTTTTGAAATGGCATCTGCTACAATGTAGACACTATACCAGACAAAATCTAAATGCTTGCTTATGCTCTTGTATGTTTACAATGCATTGCTTATCGCTTGTAGTTTTAGCAGCATCACTGTATATTGACATTAAATTAACTCGTAGTACTTTACAGTACTCTACTGTGTCTAGCGTTTTATTTATAGCGCTGTATCTTCTTTTTATATCCCGTCTAGCTCGCACACTCTAAACCATTTCGATGACATTGGTCATTGACACACACTCTTGGACAAGACCGAGAACATGACGCATTGCATTTGCATTTTACTTGCATCAGAGTTATCTGATAAGAGTGATGAGGTCCAACAAATGGGCAAGCCGTGATGCATAGGAAACCCTGACACCACCTTCTCTTACTGAAAATTAAAATGGCTAACACTTGCACCTGCTAAAATCACTGCAAAAAATGCCAGAAGAAAAAGTCGACTAAGGTATTATAATGTATTTAGGAGCAAATGCACTTCTTATGAGGGCCTGTTAGATCTTCTTGTTTAGACCAAGATTGTCCAGCTCCTCATAACTAGGCCCTTTATGTCATGCGCTGTCATATGTCATGTCAGTGCTGCACACAACCAAAATAGGCAAATACTAGCACTACGGGTGATTTACAGGAGACATAGAAGTACAAAAACTGGAATCCTTGCTGGCCAAAGCGGGAATAATTCTAATTGAGATGTCATGAACCACGATTCAGCACAGATGTATTTTTTCTTGTGAAAGAAATCACCTGAGAGGCAGAAGCAGGTTATGATTGGAAACCATGATGACCTTAGTAACTCACAGAGGGCCACATGTATAAACAATTTTTCTGGTCGCAAACAGGGCCGATTCAGAGTATCAGCCCGTTTGCAATTGCAAAAAGGATTTTTAAGATGTAGAAAGCCATATTTGTGACTCAATAACCTATTACCGAATTGCAAATTGAATTTGGTATTTGGAAGGGGCATGTTTAGAGCGTCCCTTCCTAATGCCCATTGGCAGTGGCATGTGTGAATGTTTTTATATGTGGCCAATTTCACATTGGTGGCAACCCATTCCCAAATTGGAAAAGGTCCCCAAGGGATCACTTATCCTTTGTGTGTGTTTGTAAAAGCATGTTTAAGAGCAGGCAGTGGTCCCACAGACCACTGCCTACTCTCAAAAGATGAAAAGAAAACTTTTCATTTTTTTAAAATGCATCCCATTATTCTTTAAGGAAAACGGGCTGCATTTAAAAAAAAAGATTGCTTTATTTTAAAGCAATAACAGACATGGTGGTCTGCTGACCCCAGCAGGCCACCATCCCTGTGATTTTAGCAATTATCAGTGAGTCACAAACCAAGACCTGGCTCATTAATATTCATGAGATAGGTCTATTTGTGACCCATTTGGAAACACAAATTAAACTCAGAAGAGTATCATACATTTGAAATAGTGATTTCCTAACTGCATATCACAGGAAATCACAATTGGGAACTCTCTATTTCACAATTTTGTACATGTGGCCTTGAGATCCTTTAGCTGTTGGACTGCCATAATGAAGAACTTGTACTACTACCCCAAATGCCCACTTGTTCTCTGATAGCACAGGTACCTCATAATTCTTCTCCTGGTCAGCCATTCACAAAAGCACGAGTTCATAAGTTATCTGCAGCAAATAAGTGGTTGTTGAGGTTTCTAGGATGAGACAAGACGCCTACCTGTGATGGCATAAGGTGTCGAAGGGTGTGACATATCACTGCCACTGGCATTTTGGTGAACTCAACCTTCATGATCAGGCTCAGAATTAACCCAGCTGCAGCTGTCCAGGTCTGTTGCAGAGTCAACTATTTTAGATTCTGGGGTCATTAAACTGAAATGTGAGAGCATGCAATAGTAGAGACGCCCAAAACCGTTATACATTCAATGATGAACTCCACAGCTTTGTTCACCACATACAGGGGCATAGAAGGGAATATTCCCTACCATTTATCAATTCTCATTCCACAACTATTGCATTCAGACCGAGATTTGATTTCTCTACTTTTTAACTGAATCCGTCCATTCTTCTAGCTGTTTGTCAATAATGTTCATTATTGTTATGGTACTCCTGAGTTGTTTCTATACAGAAGACAAACATTGAAGATGCTGCTGGCCAGAGCAAATTCATGAATCTTTAAAAACAATTGAATGAAACAGAGAGTGGCAAAGAAAAGTACAGATGTAAAGTTGATCATATGGTGTGTTACTGCATAGAGAAAATATTCCCTCACAACAGACTCTGCTAAGGGATATGTCCTGTAGTGGCAAGCAAAAGACAATGGGCCTGATTACTACTTTGGGGGAGGTGTTAATCCATCCCAAATGTGACGGATATACCACCAGCCGTATTACGAGTTCCATAGGATATAATGGACTCGTAATACGGCTGGTGGTATATCCGTCACTTTACTGTCACTTTTGGGATGGATTAACACCTCCTCCAAAGTTGTAATCAGGCCCAATGTATTCTGTGCCTAAACTTCCCAAACATATAGGAGCATAGTGTCACTATATAGTAGTTTAATACATAGTACCTAGACTGAGTAGCTCTAATTTCATTTGAGAATACATTATGGTCTATGAATGGTATACCTAAAAATACAGTGTTAATAAATCATGCACATAGTTGCTCATCTTTTAAATACTCATAGACATGCTTATATAGACATTGTGGTGCATATTTATACTCTGTTTGCGCCGGAATTGCGTCGTTTTTTTTTACGCAATTCCGACGCAAAACTAACTCCATATTTATACTTTGGCGTTAGACGCGTCTAGCGCCAAAGTCCATGGAGTTTGCGTAATTTTTTAGCGTGGACACCTACTTTGCGTTAATGAGATGCAAGGTAGGCATTCCCGTCTAAAAAATTGACTCCGAGGCATGTGCGCCGTATTTACACTCCCGGGCAAAATTCACGCCCGGGAGTGGGCGGGTCAAAAAAAATTACGTACGGCCGCTTTTGCGCCGTTTTTTAGCGCCTGGTCAGGGCAGGCGTTAAGGGACCTGTGGGCTCGGAAGGAGCCCAGAGGTGCCCTCCCAAGCCCCCAGGGACACCCCCTGCCACCCTTGCCCACCCCAGGAGGACATCCAAGGCTGGAGGGACCCATCCCAGGGACATTAAGGTACGTTCAGGTAAGTTTAAAAAAAAAAAAAAATTGTGGCATAGGGGGGCCTGATTTGTGCCCCCCTACATGCCACTATGCCCAATGACCATGCCCAGGGGACATAAGTCCCCTGGGCATGGCCATTGGGCAAGGGGGCATGACTCCTGTCTTTGCTAAGACAGGAGTCATTTCAATGGGGGTTGGGAGTCGAAAAAAATGGCGCAAATCGTGTTGAGGCGAAAAATTTGCCTCAGCCTGACTTGCCCCATTTTTTGGCGCCCAAGCTCCATATCCCCCTACGCCGGCGCTGCCTGGTGTCGTTTTTTTTCACGCACACCAGGCAGCACCGGCGGCTAACGCCGGCTAACGTCATTGAATAAATACGGCGCCCTCATGGTGCTTCAGAATGGCGTTAGCCGGTGCTAATTTTTTTGACGCAGAACTGCGTTAGCGCAGTTTTGTGTCAAAAAGTATAAATATGTCCCTGTGTTTTTTCCATTGCTCCCAAATATCAACTATGAGACAGCTTTCTTGTTACTATGCATCTGGGAAAGAATTATTAACAGAAAATATTCATCTTTTCTAATTCAATTGCCAAATAGTATTGCCTAACATATAGATGTTATTAAAATATCCATCCACAGAATCATTCTACATTTACCTTTATGAAATAAAGAACAAAATGTCTTTATCAAATTCAAATATATTTATTTGCATAGTTAATTAAAACCATTGCATACCAAACTATACAAATATGAAGCCAAACTCCATTAAGATCTAAAAAATGCACTTCTTCTGCAAGCCATGCCACCTCAATTGTTGTTGTGACCTTTTCTGACTCATGCTCTGGCCTCATTTAAAGAGCATGTGCTTTATGTAATCCTGCACCCTCTCCTCCAGTCCGTCTCGAGCACCTAATCCCTGTTTTACACAAAACGTGCACCCAGCCCTACTTTGCCCAATATTGAAGTGCTTGTGCCCAATATAAACCTATAACATCTCCAATTTGCCTGAATTTGTTTCTTCTTTATCTTTGTAGCCTCCAGCTATTAAGTCAGAGCTTGTCCTTATTGCCAGATCTTCCGCGGGTTGGGCACTCACTACTTCCCCCGTAGGGTTTCTTCTTGATAAAAATTTGGCAGTCTCTCTCTCGTCCAGCTCTTTGAGAAGCAGTTTTAGACCTTTCATCCCCTTGCATACTAAGGGAATTGACTTTCCAATTAATCAGCTTATTACTGCTTGTCTGCAAGAACGGATCTGCAGGATCACCAAAGTTGGTTTCAGTAGCTTTTTCCTTTTTACCCCCGGCACGGAACATGAACAGAAGATGTGGCTTAGTGATTCCTGCTTGTATTCACAAAGTCGGTAGTTTTAGTTGGTATACTGGATTTTACAAGGACGACAGAGATCTTTGGTAGCTAAGATCCTAGACCGGAATAACATGAACTGATGCTTTAAGGGCATGGAAAAATGCAGACAGATAATCCTGTGGACTCAATTTAGAGTAGGAACCGATCACGGCCCAAGGATGTCTTTTTCGTGCCAGGATGTATTTGTCCATAGCGTAAGAAAAGATCTGAACCAAGCTTTTTGTTGCTTGACTAAAAGCTTGTTTTCCCATTCTGGTATCCTATGCTTCTTTCATACCTAGGTCCTGAAAGACCTGACCGGTAATTTCTCCATTTGGTTTTGCTAAGTAGTTGATTTTCCTATTACAACCAGCAAAGGGTACTGACGGAACAGCTCTTGGAAGCCTGTAGCCTCCAACATAGGGGCATATTTATACTCTGTTTGCACCGAATTAGCGTCATTTTTTGTAAACGATAATTTGGTGCAAAACTAATCCCATATTTATACTTTGGCGCTAGACCCGTCTAGCGCCATATTTTTGGGGTTAAGGTAATTTTTGGGACGTGGAAACCTACCTTGCCTCACTGAGATGCAAGGTAGGCGTTCCAGTGCAAAAAATGACTCTATTGCCTTAACGCCATATTTATACTCCGGTGCAAAAATGGTGCACAGGAGGGAGGAGGGGTCAAAAAATAGTGCAAAGCTTGCTTTGCCCCATTTTCTAACGCCTGGGTCAGGGCAGGCGTTAGAGGACCTGTGGGCCTATTTCCATGGTAGAACACCATGGAATAAGCCCACAGGTGCCCTCCCAGGCCCCAGGGACACCCCCACCCACACTAGAGGGACTGCGGAGGATGGAGGACCCCATCCCAGGTAAGTACACATAGGTATTTAAGTACATTTTTTAAAGGTGCCATAGGGGGCCCTGAAATGGGCCCCCATACCTGGCACATGGTGCAATGGCCATGCCCAGGGGACCCTTGTCCCCTGTGCTGGCCATTGGGGTGGTGGGCATGAGTATTGCCTTTTCTAAGGCAGGAGTCATGTGGCATGGTAGGTTTAGCGCCATAAAATGGCACTAATCTGGTTAGAGTCATTTTATTTTACTCTAACCAGCCTAGCATCATTTTTTGGTGCTAAACCCTCATCTCTCATACCGCCACCCCTACCCGGCAGCGTCATTTGTTAAATATGACACCCGGCTGGCATCTGGGAATGGCGCTAGCCGGCGCTATACTTTCTGCCGCAAATCTGCGCTAATGCAGGTTTGCTGCAAAAAGTATAAATCAGGGCCATAGTTTGATGAATGCTCCCTTAGTCTGAAAAAATATACTTTTTAATCAAAACTTGAGCCGAACCTGTGCTGGGGAAGCAAATTTGGGGTTATTAAAAACTGCTTTATATGTTTTCATTTGGATCTTATTTAGTGTGCCTATTTTCCGGCCCCACATGACTTCCATGCCATAGGACACTTCTGGGCAGCAGCTGTGCAGACATTACTGTAAGGAGATGACAAAAAAATGGGCAGGTTAGTTTCTTCTTTATTAATTTAAAACTGAACATTACCAACGGTGGTTTCATTTACAATGCTATTCACTGCTGTTTTCTAGCCATTCAAGGCTCCAGATACACTCCCAAATATTGTATGTTGGTGCCACTTCCACTTTTTTGCCTTCTAGACACCAGGAAAATGACTACAATTTAGAGTCCACCAACCGAACCACTTCAAATTTAGGCCCAGATTTACAAGAAAATGAAGGAGAGTGTTGTTGCACCAAATTTGGCAGCACAACGCTCCATCATTTTCACGACGCAGGGATGTGCCATATTTACAATGTTAACAAGACAGCGCACCCCTGTGTTCCCCCTATGCACTGGCTAAATTTTTAGCACCAATGCAGCCACCCTTGTGCCATGGTGCTAGGATGACTACGTTGTGGGGGAGATTGTTTTTGTGCAGGAAGGTACACCTTCCTGCACAAAAACAATCTGTAATGGCAATTTGCTCTTCCTATGTGTGCTGCAGAATGCAAAACACATAGAAAGAGCAAAAAACAAGGAGAAATAAAAGCATTTATCCTTGTTGTGCCATGCTAATGCCACTCATGGGGTAGCGTTAGCTTTTGGAGCTGCCACAGATGTATGATTCCTCGTAATGCAATGGGTGTTGCTGTGGAACCCCTTAGGCCGAGTTTCTCCAGATGCTTCCAGTATTTAATTCCATCCTGTTGCTTAGCCCATTTTTTGCTTGCATTGGTTAAATCAAAATCAAAATCACCAGAGATGAGAAAGGTATCTTGGTGTTGCTGCCTTTGCATACATTTCCCCCCTTTATTTGCCTTATTGGGGTGAATGTAAACATTTATGAGTATCATTACATTTTGAGAGTGACTGCTCTTGTCGGGAACCAACTTTGTTGCTTGGATCCAGTTCACCCCCACATCGATTGCTTCTTTGACCCACTTAAATTTCATAGACAGGAATGTCAAGAGGCCTCCTTTTTGATGTCCATATTTTCAGGATTTCATCATGGGTACATGCAGCTCCATATAACCTACCATCAATATTGAATCTACAGTAGACTCCAGGTTTCCTGAGCCAAGATTATGTCAAATTCTTGAAGGAAGAACCTTGCGTCCCCCTCTTGCAGCAAAGTCTTGAGTCCATGGGTATTAAATGAACAATGGCTAATGCAGTCCAGTTCTGTTTCCATATTGTTTTCAATCAGGCCCCCCTATGCCACACAAAAATAAAAATAAAAATACTTACCTGAACTTACCTTAATGTCCCTGGGATGAGTCCCTCCAGCCTTGGTTGTCCTCCTGGGGTGGGCAAGGGTGGCAGGGGGTGTCCCTGGGGGCATGGGAGGGCACCTCTGGGCTCCTTCCGAGCCCACAGGTCCCTTAACGCCTGCCCTGACCAGGTGCTAAAAAACGGCGCAAAAGCGGCTGGACGTCATTTTTTTTGACCCGCCCACTCCCGGGCGTGAATTTTGCCCGGGAGTGTAAATACGGCGCACATGCCTCGGAGTCAATTTTTTAGACGGGAACGCCTACCTTGCATATCATTAACGCAAAGTTGGTGTCCACGCTAAAAAATGACGCAAACTCCATGGACTTTGGCGCTAGACGCGTCTAACGCCAAAGTATAAATATGGAGTTAGTTTTGCGTCGGAATTGCGTAAAAAAAAACGACGCAATTTCAGCACAAACAGAGTATAAATATGCCCCCAAGAGAGGCAAGGGAAAAGAAAAATTCCAGAATGTCCTAGAATCATGGAAAGGGACGATGATGAGGACACAGTCATTGTGGTAGCTGGCCCAGAGGAGGCCGACATTACTGTCAAATCTGCTCTGAGGGATGTGGCATAGGCAGCACCACGAGCTTCCATATTTGTAAGGCCCCAGCAGAGACCTGCAACAACACCTACCTCAGTACAAGTATGCAGTGCAGAGAGGCAATCAACACACCCACGGCCACCTACATCCAGGCATTGGCAGTGTCCAAATAAGAAAGTGCTCCTCCCCAGTTTGGGACTTTTTGTTTGGGACTTTTTTACAATTAGCAAACAGGAGGAGAAAATTGCCATATGCTCCATTTGCCACACAAGTGTTTGTCGAGGTAAGTCTGGTTCACATTATGGTACTGGAGGCCAAATGACCCATTTGAAATAACATCACTCAATCAGGTGGGACTAGCACCTTAAAGAAACGGCTCAACGTGGTCGGGGAGGTAAAGGTGAGAAAAACAAAAAAACATCAGATACACCTGGTCAAATCACGGTGGAGGGTGAGAAAAAAGAGGGTGACATTATTCTCACACAAAGCAGCCCTGTCCCTAGCTGTGCACCAGAATCACCCACCTCTGCGACCTTACAATTGCACAGGAAGACTCAGAGTCAGATGGAGACACCACAGTATACAGTGACTGCAGCACGATGTGCATTGAGTCTACCACCACCTAAATCTGAAAAGTCGCCTTTGTCAGTGGCCCCACAAAAGAAGAAAATTCAGACTACAAATATGGGCATGTTTAAGCAGGATGGGCCCCACGACCTCTACCACCCAATGGCATCTTTGTACAATGGCAAGCTGGCAAAAAAAATTGTGCTGGACCTCCTTCTTTTTTCTTTTGTGGAAGGAGTGGGATTCTTAGAGTCTGTGGCAGCACTCTTTTCAAAATGGAAGGTTCCAAGCCGGACCTATTTTGCCAGAGTTGCTGTTCCAGGGCTGCATCATGATGGACAAGCTTTGCAGCAAAATGTTGTCCACACTTATCACCTGACCGCAGACATGTGGTTTCTGGGGGGAAAGCAAAAGCTATCTACAGGTCTTGACCCTGAAGAAACTTTTAAGAGTGTTCGGCAGCACGCAACAGTAGCCGTGTTCGCCATGGAGAAGTCACACAGAGCTGCAAACATCTTGGAGGAATTTAATAGCAAGGTGTTTTAATGGCTGTGACACAGAGGTCTTCAAGTTGGATTTGTTGCCACAGACAAAGGCAGTAACATAGTCAAGGCCAAGGCAGATGGTGGCTATTTCAGGGTTCTGTGTTTGGCGCACTGCATCAACCTGGTTGTGCAAGACTTTCCTTAAAAAGAAGACATAGTCAGCAACATGCTGACCACCTGCAGACACATCTGCACTCACTTCAGCCATTCTTTGAAAGCCCAGAAACTGTTGTGCATTATTCAGCATCATAACAGTGTACCAGTTAAATCCCCGATACAGGAGGTGTCAACACATTGGAACTTAACCTATTATATGTTGCAATGTCTGTTTGAGCAGTACAAACAGATCAATGACTATGTCATTGAAAGAGGAGCTAATGCAACTGGGAGAGCTTTGACCATGGATGCGGACAAACGGGGCCTAGTCAAATGTCTAACACAGATTCTGCTCTCTTTTGAGGTTTGCCCATGGGAAGTTAGCAAAGAGGACAGTAAGATGTGCCACAAGAGCAGGTAAAGAAGGTGTCTGGAAGGTTCACATTTAGGGGTGCGAACAAAAACCCAGAAGTGCATGCTTTGGTTACTACCCTAAGCTATTGCTTATCTTGAAATGCAAGGCTGCAATATGACATCATCTCATCCAAAAAGTACATTGGTACAGCCTACTTGATCCATGCTACAAAAAAATATTTCTGCTATCATTTCTTTTTCTGTAGGGGATGTTTCACAATATAAGAGGTGGACTGTTGAGCAAGCAGGAGAACGGAAGAAGAACAGCTAGAACTTAGAGTTCAACTCCGCAGTTCTGGGGAACCACCTTCAACTTCCAGAGAGGGCAATCTTGTTTTGCATCCGCCAAACCCACCAACAAGAAAACCAATGACAACAGCAACAGAAGAATGTGACCCAACCTCTGCATTGGCTTTGTTTCAACTGGTAGGTCTTAAGTCCAGTGCAAAGGCGAAGGTCGAAGTGATCCAAAAGGTGGCAGCACCAATGACCATTCAGTGGATGTTCCAGGAGTATCTGGATGACCCAAAAGAGGTGTATGTTGATCAAACCCCATTGTTATATTGGTATGGGAAGATGCGTCAATGGCCAGAGCTCAGCAGGCTGGCAATAAAGTATCCGACGTGTCCTGTAGCCAGTGTGTCTTCTGAACGTGTTTTCAGTGCTGCTGGTGCAGTTGTAACAATCAGAATGACCAGTCTCTCACCTCAAAACGTGGAGAGATTAACCTTGATTAAAATGAACCAGCGTTTTATACCACTTGATTACACCATTCCTGAAACACCACAGGAGGAGGAAGAGGATGATTGGTCAGAATCAAGTGTGTTAGCTGACCAACTTCTCGGTGTACCACCAGAATTTGAGGACAAACTCTACTTCCCGGACTGAGTATGTCAGTGCCACCATAGAACTGTGTAATTATTTCTCATTGAACTTCTTTTTGTCTTTCTGTGGAAAAAAAGTGGAACGTTATGTTTGTGACTGATTTATGCTACATTACCATTTTATAGTCACATATTAGAGGCCCGAGATTGGAGTTGGACACCTGTGCAGTGAAGAAGCCCCCACATACCCTTCAGGACATTGTAGACAATGCCTGCCTCCCTCACATGCCATTGCCTATCCTATTTTTTTTTTACATCTCCTAGCATGGCTGTCCTAGAAGATCATTATTTAAAACAAAAGACTGTCAGTGCCAATGTCAACAATGTGTTGAGCTGGCATCCAAGAGAATATATTTTGTTCAACCACTGTGCTTGGATTGGAAGGGGTAACTACTACTATTGCTAAAGTTACTCTTTTTGCGCCAATGAATGGTGATATATTGAGTTTTTGTTAATTTGTGAGTGATGACTGATGTATGTGGTAGCGGACTTTGAGGGAGGGAGTTCAAAAAATGTTTAAACCTATTTCAGAGGATCTGCAATGTTTTGGGGCTGATGGGTGATCATTTTTTCCTGAAAGTGATTGGCCTTTCAAACTTAGTTAAATTTACCTGCCGGCTCAACTTCTTAGTTTTCTCTGGTTCCTCAGAACAGACCAGCCACTTTAGTTGCCAAACTGGAGAGATCCATCACCCATTTTAGGACTCTGTGGGTTATCTTCAATCTTCCTTAATCTCTATTTTTCAAAAATAGAAGACGTAACATTTAAGATATACTATCTGGGGTTTCTCTGGGGCAAAAGATCCATTTGGTGCATGCATTTAACTGAACTGTGTCATACTTATCTTTTTGTTTCCACTTTCCTTCCACAACAGATTGATGATGGTCTGCTGCTCAGTGCACCAATGAATATTGCTGCGGTTTGTTTTGTGCAGCATTTGTCTTTGACAAAAACTTTCCCAAAATCCCCTTTCCCATCCATTCATCGAGACCCTAACCATCTTCCCTAGGCTGTAATGATTTATTGATGTGTGACTTCATTTTACACCATAAATGAATCACACACTTGCTGGGGCGGGTGTGGTGAAAGTGACACCAACTCACTGCATGACCTTCTGCTTTCTTCGCTCTGAGCAATATTCCACACCGGCCCAATCAAATCATCATCACTCATACCTTGTGTGTGTGCTCCGTAAACGCTTAACCTGGTCCAACCACTTGAGTTTAAGCCCACTGCTCCTGACTCCATGATTTTGGTGGCTTCCCACCATTGTTCAGAAGAAATTGATATTACTAGAGTTTATTATCAGAACAGGTCTGACTCTTCTATGTTGTGAGTCAAATTATGTCATTGTGGTAGTCTGGCCTCAATCTTCCTAAAGCTATAATATGATGACCCACTAAGCCTCTTTTACTTTTCTTTCAATCGAGTTGACAGTGATGCATAACCCTTTGATTAATTCTCTAGTTGGAGTGGTATATTCTGTGAAGTTTAGTCTTCCTTGTTAGCGTGCTAGCCTGCTGCTACTACCACCTACCATCCCCTTAAAAGTTATACTGCCATCTTGAGGAAAACTCTACAGTAAGAAGAAGACAACACCCTGGCTTCATCCATTCATGTAAGAAAAGAACTATGATTGAAGCAGTTAACTTGTTTAGTTAGTAATTTAACTCCCCCTAAAGAAGATGTTGTCTTACCTGTCTATGTATATCTCCAGGGGCAATCATCAACTAGTGATCCATATAGTTCAGTTGCAGCGGGCAATAGAGCAACGGTAACCATATAAGTAAATGACATGCAGTTTTTCAACATAGATTTGAAAAACAGACTAAACTACAAGACAGCAGTGCAAACTAAAATACCAAAATAAAGATTTGACAGAGGCATAAATAAAGTTAAAATCAATGACACCCCCTTTATTTTTACAAACAGAACACCCACCCTTTCCACCCACAGCTGGGCCACCCCTCTCCCCAAAGAAACAGCCCCATCCCCAAAGAGTCGAATGAAAAGTCCAAGCAGCTTTCAAACCCCGTTGTAACTCCCTTCCTGCCCTTTCCACCCACAAATGTAACTCCCACTAAAACAAAATTTTTATAAAAGGGTCCAAAGATGGCACGTCCAAGTTCAGACTAGAGTAACGTATGGATATTATTGAGGGCCACCTCAATGCAGCGGTCCAGTCGTCCAAGGTGTTGTGGGATGAGGTGTTGGAACATGCGGTCCTTGGCCTGGCGTGAGATGGGCGGAGCAACAGTGGTGGAAGTGGGATGGCTTGGCTGCCGGCTGCGATGGTGTTGCAGATGCCCCTGGGAGGCTTGAGGAGCTTGCTAGAAGAGGTAGGGTCAATGGGCATAAGTGCTGCCTCGGCCTCCTCCTCCTGGAGGGCTACCAGTCACCGATATTCATTTTTGACGCCCTCAGACTCTGATGCTGGAGGTGTGCTACTATCTCCTGGCGAGTTGGATGATGATGTCCAACAGAAGTGGCTAAAACAGGAAAGAAAAAGAAAAATGACAAATTATAAACTGTGATCTGATCAAACAAATAAAAAAAAAAGTACAGTGGCACAGTAGCAGTAAATTACTGGTCCCTAAGTGCCATTGGAATTTGATGTGGCTGATTATTTACAGGGCCATTTTTTACCCACGCATGCCCCACAGTAGTTGAGGCCAAATGTAAAAATGGTAAAATTTGAACTGGCATGAATCCTTTATGGAAGCCTTAACATATTATTACCTTATACATAAATGTGGTTCATGCCAAAAGGGATTTTACATTATTTGTGGGTGACCTGGGACAGAACTTTGAAAAAAATAAAGGAATGAAGTACTAGGAGGTGACAGAGGGGGCAATGGGGTGGAATGGAAACTCCTTTTTAAGTTTGAATGCAACTTAGTAAATGCTGTATTAACTAAAGCAGATGCACACATTGCACATAAAACACTATTGTACGCTGCCACACTGCAGTTGTGTACTCATAGTAGCATTGGTGTATATTGGGGAGGGCGGTATGACCATGATGGGTGGGAGGATACATATCTGCTGTGCTTCAACTACAGGGAAGTAAGGCATAAGATAGAACATTAAAATACCCCCACTTTGAACCATAACTTTGATAACCATGCAAACCAAGCAAGAGAATTATTTGAACAGAAGACAAGTTGTTCTCCACAACAGCTCCATTATTCCTTTTTGATCCAAGCAATAATAAACTCATCTTTTCATTCATCTAATCTATTCACCCTTTGATACCCACTATTTGATTTAAGCTTACACTCTTTAATCCAGTCTTTCACTATTCCAATCCAGCCATCCAAATGTATCCACCCGTCCAATCATAGACTCACCTATCCAGTATCCACCCTTTCAAGCACCCTGCTTTCACCTGTCCGTCAATTTACCCATGTATCATTCATTACCATCCACCCATTCCTCACCAGATCACACTCATTTACCCTTCTCTCACCCACTCAAGCATCCTTTCACCTCTTTCACCCCTTTCATCTATCTTCACTCTCCCATGCATCTCCTATCATTCATCTAGGCATTTTTCTTTTCCTTTCACCCACACATTCTTTCACTCATGTACCATTTCACCCATTCTTTCTTTTACCTGTCCATCTTTTGATTTTCCAATAATTTTTAGCCTCCATTCAATCAATATGATGAGCTTTTGTCTGCTGATTTGCAGAGAGAAGAGGACATTAGGATTAAGAAATCAGTCCTCACTGCATCTGCTCAACCAGGTGCTTCACAAGCAACACCCTTGCAGTGTTTATATTAGCAGTTGCCAATGAGCAAGAGCAGTTTGAATTACCAGCGCCCATCCCTGCTGCCATTGGTTGTCCCCCTCTGACAGGCTGCAGCATCCAGCACGCTGGTGCTGCCTCTGGCCCCGGCACTGGAGGCCAGTGCGGCTCGGAAAAACGCTACACAATTTAATTCTAACAAAATAAATACAACCACAATAGATCTTTACAGTTTTATCTTCTTATATAATTCACTATATAAAGCCAGGTAGACAAATCTTCAACTGCAAACATTTCGTAATGCAGAGGGAGAGCTCAGTAAGTCACTGAAGTGCCATAAAGGGGTGGAATGCTTTGGTCAGTCCCAGAGAACCTATGATGAGGTCTTGGTGGGAAATGCACTGGGCACGAGCAAGGTAAAGAAAACCTTCACAAACATGTGTAGAAAAGCTGACCTGGGCATGCAATCTTGTCATTAGGGTGCCTGTCTTAAAACCCTGTCCTTTTGGTATTAAGTACCAGTCCGCAAGATATATAAGGGGAGAAGGGAAAGCTAAGCTTAGTAAATAGTAACAAAGCAGAAGCAAGCTAATACAGACTGCAGACAGGAGGACATCAGGAACAGAAGAAACATGTCAATGAATAAATAAATGCAGGGAAAACAAAAATGTAACAAAGCTCACATACAGTGAAAATAAGAACAAAAAAAGTAGACAGGCACAGAAAAACTAAAAAAAAAAAAATTGAAATGAGGAGAGGTGAAAAATAAAAATAGGTAAATAAAAATAATATAACAGGAAGACTTATTGGGGTCAGATGATCCACCAGCATCTTCCCTGGTAGTGGCAGTGGAAGTACTGGCACCCTCTCCTCCGAACCCGTGGATGCTGTTGCCCTCTTCTTCCCCTTGGGTGTGGTAAGAAATAAGAAATAAAAAATAAAAAATTAAAAGATTAGTGGTACAGTTAATCTCCCCCCAAATATTTTTGGACAAGCAGTGGCAAATATAGTAACATTGTGCTTTTCTATATCAGATTGCCTAGTATAATGGACTCAACTCAAGTTGACCTATTACTTTTACTTTCCTAATTCCTAAACCTAAGCCCTATTCCAAATATCCTAAACTACAAGCCATATTACCATATACAATCTTTTAATGCAGGGCGGCACCGCAAGCCTTCTTGCAGCGCTTCCCTGCATCAAAAGGAGAGGGCAGGAATGTGCTGTATCCACAATAGATATGGTGCACTCCTGCCCTCCTTTTCCCCTGCGTTGGTGCACAATGGGCTGCCATTAGCCAATGCAGGGGAGTCTGCATTGAGGAGATGATTGGTTTTGTCCAAGAAGGGACACCTTCCTACAAACAAAAAAAGAATTGCAAGAGGAGTTTTCCTCTGTCACACCCATGGCTCTCCTCCCTGTTGCAGGGTGAGTCAACGCAGCAACTTGCATTGTGGAACAACAATACACACAACAATAAGTAAAAATAAATAACTATTGCTCACCAGGCCCCAACACCTCGACTCCCAGCAGGGTGAGAAGGTCCTGTTCATGGTCGATGACGTCCTCCCAACGGTGCATCAACTGCTGTTGGGTGCCCTGGCTCCCAGTGTGCCGACAAGCCAGCAGGCGCACCATCCTCCACAGAAGTCGACGCTCCTGAAGGGGGTAACCTGAAGTAAGCCTGCCGCCTGCTGTCAGCATGGATGGGAGGTGGCTCTGCACAAAATATTGCTGCCACCTCCTCCTCGCTGAAGATAGGGTGAGGCTGAACTCGTTGGTGCACCACCACGCATATGGTAGGAGGCTGCTGCTACTGTGATCTGCCATGGTGCTGGGTGGGGAGGTTGAAGAAATAAGAGAAGAAAAAAAGAATGAAGGAAGGAAGAAATAGGAAAAATAAAAAGACAAAACGGCACAAAATACAGGAAATAAATGATAAAAAGTAAAAATATAGATTCAATATAAGAGAGGATAATAAAATAAATAAAAATGGGGGTAGATAGTTTAGGAGGGTGGAGGATTAAATGGATTTAAAAAGGATGGAGAAAACATGCCCAACACCATAAGCAGAGTGAAAAACAAGATCCCACGTGGTGCCATTTGTGTGTAATTTTCAAAGCGATTACGTATGTCGCATTGCGTTTGATGTCAAATGGAACACGAACAGGCGCTAAAGAGACCTTCGCCCACTCTAGGAACCCCCCGTAGCATGGTGGAATTTTTATGCAACTTCACAGAGTTCCACATAGATCGACTCTTTGTACTCCACCCACCCCTAAAATAGATGGCACAGTGGGGATATGCCTATTTGGATGTTATGTCAGATAAAATACATAGGTCCTGATTCACAAAGGTGAACTTAGACCAAAAGTCTACATTAGACCAAAAGTCTAAACTTAGACCAAAAGTCTAATTTTACTACAAGTAAAGTTAGACTTTTGGTCTACGTTTAGACCAAAAGTCTAAACCTAGGTCAAAAGTGTAACTTTACTATTAGTAAAGTTAGACTTTTGGTCTAAGTTTATCTTTGTGAATCAGGCCCATAGACTTTTACCTGCCCAGGAAAATCAAAGACCGTTATAATTCTAGCTTTCCATACCAGTTAGCTTCTCTCTTTAAAGACCTGAACAGATGGAGCAAAATTTAGATTTTGTGATTTGGGATGACTGCATGCTTAAAGATGAATTCCTTCCTAAATTCTTATATGCAGCTCGTTCATGCCGCTTCCTCTCTCAAGAATTATTATGAAGTGTTTAAATGGGAAAATCTGTTGGCTGTGCTAATCTGTCCTGTCTTAGAATAGGTGACTTCAGTCATAACCAGTCATTACCAAACCATAAGCTACATATGAACAGGAATAAACAAATGTTCACTCAGATATTTTCTCTGATATTCCCAAATGTTTGGTAGTCATTTGTCAGGCCCTTTACACATAAACACCACTTGTATGAATCACCAGTTCAGGTTTTCTAAACATTAGAAAGTAATCAATCAGCCTTCTTTCACCTCTGACTTTAGTAGCACACAACAGAGACTTTCACATATTATTGTATGACAAATGGTAGGCAACATTGACTATACAACTTACTAAAATTGAGGGTAGCGTTTGAACAAGGTGAGCTGTGAGACTGTGAGCTTTGATCTTTTCCATCAGCTACCCAAAGATGGATTCTGTTTGTTGGAGCTGAGACGCTGGACTGCTACATCAATGGTTAAAAATGGGGACTCTAGCAAACTGTCATATGAGGAAGGGTTTTGTGATTATGGTCAAATAAAGAGAGGAGTTGTGTTGCTATAAAAATATTTCTACTTGATTTACTCTACTTGGATGCATAGGTTCAGGGTCGAGTGAGAGGAAAAATTAGAAATGTTCATATCAGAAATCACTTGGTTGATCTTCTGGAGTAGAAGGCTATCACATCCCTACTCACACAATGTGAAAATAATGCATTTAAGATTTTGATGCACTGGTACATGATCCCTTATCAGCTGAGTGCAAGCCATGTTAGTTTGGAGAGCGGGTGAAGGAGTTGTGGCTTAAAGGTTTTCCTTGGGCGTCTATGGTGGTTTTACCTACGGGTACAGACTTATTGGGGGAAATTATTGTTTCTGATCCAGAGTCTTACTGTGAGACCAGTTTGTATACTCACTGCTGCCATCTGCATAAATGCTGACTTGCACACTTCTGGTGGAAGGATAACCATAGCTCAAAAGTGGAAGATTCAAGAGGCCCCTATCTAGTTGCTATGGTAGGCTAAGATTTGACATTTTAGCACAGTGGAAAGACTGTTTCTTGTGCTGCAGGATGCATTAGAAAAGTTTTAAAAAAATTAGCTCCATTCAAGACTTTTGGCAGTAGTGAATCTCACTGAAGATGCTATAAATTGTTCCAATCTCAGTTTGTGACAAGAGTGAGATTACATGATTCATGATAATCATGACACTTAGTCTAAGACCCTTGAATTCTTTCAATATAGGTTTTTCTTTGTCTATCTTTCCCCCTCCATATTATGTGCAAGATGAACTTAATGACAGTTCACTTCATATTTGCAATGTACGACAGGTATGCCCAGACGTGGGTCCTGTACTCACTGTACCACTGGAATCAAGCTATACCTGGCTTATGAGTCCTTATCAGTGTGAAACCGGTCCTAGATTGCTTGTAATCTAGTTCAGGGAGGACGTGGCTTGGCAGTTTGGGCTGGACTGTTCCCGCAGAGTCATGACTAATTTGCATATGGTTGGGTCTAAACATAGGTGGCATGGTGGGCAAAAAATGATGGATTTGGATGGGGCTCCAAGCGATTGCCAGTAGCTTTGATTAATTGAAGCATTTCATCCATCACCTGATATTGCTGCAGTTAACTTTCTAAAAGTGGCATTTTTAGAATTGTGACCTAAAGTCTGACTTCACCAATAAAATGGATTTTAAATTATACTTCATTTGAACATAAACAGCATATCTCTGTTCACTCCAAAACCATATATAATGCCTGTTAAATATCATGAGGCAATCCAGTGTTAGTCAATGGGAGAGACAGGCCTTGCAACAGTAAGCAAAACAACTTTCGGAGATTTTCATTGGGCTTCTTTGTGTAAGTCAGTACATTAAGCAGGCTGTTAGAAATGGGGTCCTTGGTTGACAGTCAGGTTACACCCTGTTCAAGCAAAGACCCTCACTCTAGTCAGGGTAAAAGAGAATCACCCTCAGCTAACCCCTGCTTACCCCCTTAGTAGCTTGGCAGAGCAGTAGGCTTAACCTCAGAGTGCTAGGCGTAAAGTATTTGTACCAACACACACAGTAACTCAATGAAAACACTACAAAATGACACAACACAGGTTTAGAAAAATAGGAAATATTTATCTAAACAAAACAAGACCAAAACGACAAAAATCCACCATACACAAGTCAAGTTATTAATTAAAAATCAAAAAGAGTCTTTAAGTAGTTTTAAAAACACACTAGCGCTGCTAGAGTGAAAATGTACCTGGTGTGCGTCAAAAATAACCCCGCACGGGCGGGCGTGCGTCAAAAATAACTCCGCACGGCGGTACTCGAGTCAAAAATCCAGCCGCACGATGAGTTGACGATCCAGCCGCTCAGGTTGCGATCTCCCAGCCTCCGTCAGCGATGCTGCGCGTCGTTTCTCCTGCTCCGTGCGTCGATTCTTCGGTCGCGTTTCCTGCGAGCGTCGTTTCTCAGCTGCGGAGCGGGCGGCGCGTCGTTTTTCAGCCGCAGATCGGATTCGCGTCGATCTTTTCCCCGCAAGGCGCTCTGTGCGTGGATTTTCTTGTCTTTAGGCTGCCAGCTTCTCCTTTCAGGGTCCCAGGAACTGGATGGGCACCACAGGGCAGAGTAGGAGTCTCTCCAGAGACTCCAGGTGCTGGCAGAGAGAAGTCTTTGCTGTCCCTGAGACTTCAAACAACAGGAGGCAAGCTCTAGATCAAGCCCTTGGAGATTTCTTCTCAAGATGGAAGGCACACAAAGTCCAGTCTTTGCCCTCTTACTCTGGCAGAAGCAGCACTGCAGGAAAGCTCCACAAAGCACAGTCACAGGCAGGGCAGCACTTCCTCCTCAGCTAACAGCTCTTCTCCAGGCAGAGGTTCCTCTTGATTCCAGAAGTGTTTCTCCAGTCTGTAGATTTGGGTGCCCTTCTTATACCCATTTTAGTCTTTGAAGTCACCTTTCTTCAAAGGGGACTCACACCTACTTGTGAAATCCTGCCTTGCCCAGGCAAGGCCTCAGACACACACCAGGGGGTTGGAGCCGGCATTGTTAGAGGCAGGCACAGTCCTTTCAGATGAGAGTGACCACTCCACCCCTCCCTCCTAGCAGAGATGGCTAATCAGGAAATGCAGGTTACACCCCAGCTCCCTTTGTGTCACTGTCTGGTGTGAGGTGAAAAACAACCCAACTGTCAAACTGACCCAGACAGGGAATCCACAAACAAGGCAGAGTCACAGAATGGTTTAAGCAAGAAAATGCTCACTTTCTAAAAGTGGCATTTTCAAACGCACAATCTTAAAATCAACTTTACTAAAAGATGTATTTTTAAATTGTGAGCTCAGGGACCCCAAACTCCACATGTCCATCTACTCTCTAGGGGAATCTACGCTTTAATCATATTTAAAGGTAGCCCCCATATTATCCTATGAGAGAGACAGTCCTTGCAACAGTGAAAAACGAATTTAGCAGTATTTCACTGTCAGGACATATAAACCACATTACTATATGTCCTACCTTATCCATACACTGCACCCTGCCCTTGGGGCTTCCTAGGGCCTACCATAGGGGTGCCTTACATGTAAGAAAAGGGAAGGTTTAGGCCTGGCAAGTGGGTACACTTGCCAATTCGAATTTACAGTGTAAAAATACACACACAGACACTGCAGTGGCAGGTCTGAGACATGATTACAGAGCTACTTATGTGGGTGGCACAACCAGTGCTGCAGGCCCACTAGTAGCATTTGATTTACAGGCCCTGGGCACCTCTAGTGCACTTTACTAGGGACTTACTAGTAAATCAAATATGCCAATCATGGATAAACCAATCACATACAATTTCACACAGAGAGCATATGCACTTTAGCACTGGTTAGCAGTGGGAAAGTGCTCAGAGTTCAAAAGCCAACAGCGACAGGTCAGAAAAAAATAGGAGGCAGGAGGCAAAAAGACTGGGGATGACCCTGCATAAGCAAAAGTCCAACACAGGCGTAAAAGTCCAGAGCTAATGTTTTTTTTGGTTTTTTTTCAGTTTTACTTAAAATAAGGTTATGCTCATTCCATAGATGGCCGGATGGCCAATTCTGAGACTAATGAAAGAGAAGTATTTTGGCCACAGATAGCGTGTTAAGAGCTTGGAGGGCAGGTGTGATGTGGTCATGTACACACAAATGTGGCTGGAATTTGGACTAGTGTAATGAGGGCAAGACATGACAAGGGTAATGGACTGCAGTTTTTGTGTAACACATAAATGTGCGAATATGTATTAAGGATGCAAGAGTTTATTTGGTGTGAAATCATTTTGTTTTGTGCCGTGGATCAGTTAGGAGATCTCTAAAAAGTCCACAATCACTCTCACTTGATTTCAGTGTTTGTGGGTCAAGCCCTTGGGGGCAGATTGTTGTAAGATGGCAAATTATTAATTACTTGCAGGTCAGAGAGATCTCTGTTTTGGATAACTTTCATTTCAGGTAGTTCCTCAGCATTCATTGGTTGACAGCATAGAAGCAGTGATTAAAACTTGAAGGTTATAGGTTTATTGGGCATTCCAGCTTCTGGATGATCTGTGTCTAAATATTATATTTGTAGAAAGTTTGGTGAAGGTTCTAAATGGGTCTTGATGAGCAAAGCAATTCTGGTTTAGATCCAAAATGAGCCACTGAGTCCAAACTGCTAGGGCTTCTGAACCAAACCCAATTAAATACCCATTTCCATCTTAGTGGACCTAATCATACTTATGCCATTTGAAATGTTACACCTCCTTAACTGATGTAATAAAACCTCATCCTTTTGCAAGTTTTTTAACTGCTTTAGTTTTCATTTTTTCAGTTACAGATTAGTGAGTTAGTGTCAGACCCAACTTGCTTGGCGTGATATTCCCCCAGATTTTGCCATCAGCCCTCCTGTTTTTCTGAATTTATTTTAGTTGGTAATAGGACTCTGTGCACTTTACCACTGCTAACTAGTGCTAAAGTTCATGTGCTCTCTTCCTAAAACATGGAACAATTGGCTTTTACTTAATTGGTACATTTCCTTTTCCTTTTGGTCTCTAGTGTATGGTACTACATGTTTCCAGGGCCTGGAAATTAAATGCAATTAGTGGGCCTAAAGATCAAAAAGTCGGTTTATTTCCCCAATTATACATATTGTTTTAAAAATGACAATTTATGCAGTAAGTATACAAGCCTCGAGAGGGCACCCTCACACAGCAAGTGACAACTGTACACATTCTTCTCTCATACTCACAATTTCAAATGCTGTTTAGTCTTAAGAAAAGTAACCACTACTAACAATTATCTATTTAATTCTGTGTTTCAGTACTGTTAGCCAGTAGAATCCAGAACACACTGGGGCACAGGACAAAGGAAATGAATATGTCACCCCTAAGGTATGCCCTAAAAGCCCATAGAGCAGGGTACATTGTATTTAAAAAGTAGGGTATGTGGGTATAAATTGTACATGTCCTGGTAGTGAAAAACTCCTAAAACATTTTTTGCTACTATACAGCCTACCTCTCCATAGGTTTACATTTGATTGCCTTATTACATATAATAAGTGCTAACGTTTTACTGGGAGCAGGAAGGGATGCAATGTTTGCACTCACATTAATGGAAGAGTTTAATTTAAAATCACAATTCTGTAAATGCCACTTTAAGACAGCAGCATTTTCTTGTCCTAACCATTTGTGTCTTTCTCTTTGTCCTGGATCACATTACTGTGAATGGCTCTGCTATTGGGATTTGTGTATTCTTCCCAGACAGTGTGTCAATATGGGGCTAAATGTGGGCAGGAAGGGCTATCCTGTCCAGATGGTTGGGTCAAACCTGTGCCCAGCCCCATTTACACTTCAAAGGGCATACTTCCAACACACACAAAGGACCCTGACGTTACCCTTTTATCACTGCAGACTTCTTGAAGCATTGACAAGGAAAGGGAAAAACTTTCCAGACCCAGATGTGGGGGTAGTAGAGGGAATACCCCCACTTCATAGGCTGGCATGAGGTATAGATATTGGACCCTCAGAACACCTCTGGACCTGTGGACAATACAGAAGAAGGACTGTCCTACCACCAGAGGACACCCTGTTGCTACTGTTAGCGTGTCAGACCTTAATAAGTATACTTACAAGGGGATGCGAATAGGTCGATTAACTTTTCGACTCGCAATTAAGAAGTTCCTACCATAGCTCCAGTACATACTCAATAATCAATACACAATAATCAACAATCATTAGTAATCAACAAAATCAAGAATCAATGGAGTCTGTACATGTCACACACCATGACCTTTCAGCCATGAATAACCACACCTGTAATACAAGTTTAGTACGTTTATTTCCCTATATAACAATGCTAAGGTCATATAGATTAATCTCAAAATAAAATGGAACACATACAAAAACATCACTGGTTGTCCAAAGCAGTGGAAGAAACGCAATCTAATCAAAGCTTGGACTATGACACATTCTAAAGTTACAGTGCAAATCAATAGCAGAGTCAGCTGCGTTGATGAAATGAAATACATGTAGTTTAGCAGAGAAATCCTTCAAACATCTGTCTTTTCCATCATCAGTCAGAATCCTCGACTAACATCAGATTAGCATCAGCATGTTGGGCTTTATGCAAAACAATTTAGTAACACAAATTTTGGAAAAACATCTAACTATGGTTCTGTCAAAACAGCACAGATGGTACCTAGAAAGAAAAAGCAAATATGCATAGTAATCACAGTTTTAGCTCATTATACCTATCCTCTGTATGGGTCAGGAAAGCAGAATCAGTCTTCGTCCTCAGGTCATCAGTCGATCAGCAAGCATCAGGCTATCAGTCAATGTAGGAATGAATGTCTCTCTCCTAGAATCTCTGGAGTCTTTCCAAATCTGAATAAGTCTGAATAATTATGGAGTCTTTTCCCTCTGCGGCGTTGTTATATCAAAGTCACCTAAACTATCCCCTAATTCCCTAATGGTCAGTTAATCGTATGTTCATACTTTGTCCAATAATATTTCTATATCAAGTCTATGAATTCTTATATTTCACCATTCACATACAGTTGATTGGTTCGCCTTACGATGTTCTTATCATCCGGCTTGTCAACATTTTGTTGCAGCTTCAACTCCAGCCAGTATCTTCATTGTTCTTGTCCTGGGAAAGTCAGTCTCTCACACACTATACAGAAAATGTTACATTAGCGGGGTGGCGCTAGCCTGCCAGCAAGATGGCTGGCACTTAGTGAGGCTCTGCTCGGCTTGGGGCCCTATTCTTGCATTTATCCTGGCAGGGCGGTGACATTTTTGTTTTTCTGGCCGGGCGGCACTGCGAAGGCGCAGGTGCTGCTGGCTGCGGAGGTGGGGACTTGGCCCAGGCCTCTGTCGTGTAGAATTGGCTGCGGACGAAGGGCCTGGCCCGGGCAGGATCGGACGACGCGCGGCGCTCGGCCGTGGGCTTTCCTGGCCTGGTTGGCGGGCCAGGGGAGGTGAGAGCCGCTGCCTTGTGTGGAGTTGCCGCCGGCGGGCAGTTGGCAGCGAATCGCAGGGGCCGGATCGGCGGTTTAATCGGACCGCGGCTCCCCGTGATCTCTCGCGGCCTGCGGCCAGGTGGCTCCTGGGACTGAGGCGGGCTGGCCATGGCGTCGGCGGGATGGGAGGCCCGCACAGGTATTGGGCCTACCGCGGCCTGCTAGAGTTGGTCGCCCTTGGCGGGCGCTGGTCGATTGTACCCCTGCGGTGCGCTGGCATGGTGGCGCTACTGAGGCGGATGTGGGGGATGCCCCATTGTGCAGAGCGGGGCTAGTGGTCCCTGCTGGGGGCTGCTGGTCACGTGGCAGCTCATTTCGACCAGTGCTGGAGGGGACCTGGGCGGGCCTGCTGCGAGGGGCTGCGCAAGCTGGATTGGGCCTGGAGGCCTCCTGGTGGTGAACTCTGGGAGTCAGCCGTGGACCGTGCTGGACTGGCGGAGCTAGTTTGTGGAGATCTGTACTATTGCTGGGCGCGGCCTTCCTGCCTCTGGGACGGGCGACTTTGCCTGGTGCGGTGCCGGGCTTGGAAGCGGGGAGGTGTCGGGCCTGGGCTGAGGGGGCCCCACTGGCTGGGGGAGGCCTGCATCTGTGGAGACATTGCTGGACGAAATTGGTACTTTGATTGCCGCCTTCGAAGCCCCAGCCGGGGGACCCTTGCTGGGTGTCCTGGCTGCTTCAAGATGGGAAAGGCGGAGCAGCGGCAGGCGAAGATCTCCTTTGATGGGGGACGGAGGAAGGGGGGACCCCTTCATCTCAGGTGGGAGAAGAAGTGACGTGGGATGTGTCGTCCGACATGTCGGTCAAGGCCATGTTCCTGGATTAGAAAACCAGTTTGACAGGTATCGACGCCAAGCTCGATCATTTAACGGAGCAACTTGATTGCATCAAGACCAGGGTTGATGATCATGACTCCAGACTTGATTGGTTGGAGGCACGTACTTCTGACATGGAGGATCAACGTCAGGGCGAGTGAGCACAATTGCTGCAAATGGAGAAGGTATTGGAGGTGATACGCAATAAAAATGAAGATTTGGAAGCTCGCTCGCACCGTAACAATGTTAGACTTCTTGGCCTTCCCGAGTCCACCGACATGGGCAGAATGGAAGATTTTATGAAAGGCATGCTCTCTGAGCTCTTTCCTGGTCAGCTCTCCCGATTGCTGGTGGTGGAGAGGGCGCACAGGTCTCTGGGCCCTCGGCCTCCGCCTGGTACCTCGCCCCGCCCCATCATTATCCGGCTTTTGAACTATCGTTTAGGGATGCAATCCTCTGGCTGGCTAGAGAGTGGCACCCGGTGCTCTAACAAAATACTGAGTTCCACTTCTTTCCAGACTATACCCCAGGAGCACAGGCTGCGTGCAGGGCCTTCCTGCCGATCAAACCCTCTCTCGGGCAGACCGACGCTAGGTTTTCCCTTATCTACCCTGCGAAATTGAAAGTGCAGCATGGAGGGAAACTATACTTCTTTACTGATCTGAAGCTGGCGGTAAAATTTGTTAAGGCTCTTCCTCAACGATCTGCAGATGTGGACTCGGGTGGGCCTGGTGCGGAGCATGAGACTCTCAGCAATAATGACTGAATGGTCCTGTTGCTGGTGCATAAACTGACCGCATGGCTACCGTGCTACAGTACTGTTTGCCGTCCTGATGTTCATTCACCTTTTTGCCCTATGCCTCCCCTTCCCGGTCCAGTGTTGGGTTTGGGTTGGGTGGCTAGCTGATTGCCCCTTGGATGAGTCTTGTTAAAATGCTATGGTTTACTGCTTTGGTTTTTGGGGTTAAGGGGGGGTATTTGCTTCGACCCGGTTGGGGGGTCTGCGTGGGTGGAGCGTGGGTTTGTATACTTGTTCGTTGGCTCTTGTCTATTTGATGTTTTCTTCTTACTCTTTATGTCTGTGTTCGCTGTGCTGGCTGGTGGGGGTGGCGGCGTGGTCTGGTGTACTGGTAGGAGTGCTATGATGACGCAGGATGGGGTGACATTGATTCGTAGTCTTACCTGGAATGTGCATGGCCTGAATGATGGACGCAAGGTGTGGCTCATGTCTGCGTATGTTAAGCGTCAGAATGTATATATATGTATGTTGCAAGAAACTCACTTGATGGCGGACACGATGCATCGCTTGAAGGCTGGATGGATTGGAGAATGTCACGGGACGGTATATTCGAGGTATGCCAGAGAAGTGGCAATTCTGCTGCGCAAGGGACTGCAATGGCGCACTCAGAGAATGTTGGAAAATGGGTTATTGGTAAGGGCAGGTAGGTACCTACACCTAGCAACAAGCCACTAACCTCCACTTAGGTCCAGTTAGGTCTCAGTAAATTAACCCCAGCTCAACCCTTGATAGCTTGGCAACGAGCGTCAAGGCTTAACTTAGGAGACAATGTGTAAAGCATTCAAATATCACAAAACAGTAATTAAATAAAACACAGGAAACAGTTTAAAAATCCAAAACCAATTTATAAAAAATAGTTTATATTTTTATCTTTAAAATGACACACAAACGAATAAAATCGGATAAGGGGAACCGGAGATATGAATTTTTAAAGAATTATTATTTTTCTAGCGCTTAGAAACAAAAAGCGCCTATCGGGTCATCTGGTTGCACCTCGACCGGGGCAAAGTCAAAGTTTCAGGCTGACCGTGATGGAGCCATGCTCGGCTACAGGTCGCGGGAGGCCTCGGTTAAAAAGTTACCTTCTGACTTAGTCTTTATTTTGAAGATTTTCTTCAGCGGGGCGAACCTGCCAGTCCTATCCGACCTCCTGGAGCCCTTCTCCGGATACGCGATGCTGGAATCCTCGGTGGAGATTTTTACCTTCGGACTTAGTCGTTTTTTTGAGGTGAAAATCCTTCGACCGGGGTAAACCTGGATCTTGATCCGACGTCCATGGAGCCCTTCTCGGATACGATGGCTGGGAGGTCCCGGTCAACTTTTTACCTTCAGACTTAGTCTCTTTTTCTGAGATTTTTCTTTACCGGGACGAACCACCAAGTCAGGCCGGGTCGCGGTTGAGGCAAGCCGGCTAGAATTTCCACGCGGGTCGGTCCCTCTATGGAGCTTTTTTACAAAAATTCTCAAATCTTCTCCAAACTTCTGGGGCTTCACCCAGATGTTCTTTTAAGGTTCTTTTGGGGTCCACAGCTCACCCCAAGGGTCCAGAAGTTCTGAGATGGTCCTTGGGGGGTGCGGACTACAACTCCCAGAATGCACCTGGGGCAAACTCCTTTTTGGCCACTGGACAGTGGTCAGCTGGTCACTTTCTTCAGGAATTGGTGCAGGGGACTCTGGATAGCAATTTTTCACCTGTAGCAAACAGGGAGTCCCTCCTTGAACCAGTTGAAGCCAGGCAAAGTCCTTCTTGTGGTGAAGCCCAAGTGTGCAGCTGGTGCAGTCCTTCTGAGTGCAGGTTCCAGGTGCAGGCCAGGGGTCCAGCAGGGCAGTCCTTCTTCTCCTTTAGTTCTTTTCTTGTTGAAATCTGGTGGGGATCTGAGGTGTGGGTTCAGGTCTGCCAGTTTTATCCTTGCTCCTGGGTGAAAAGCAGGGGGGTCCTGGTTCTCCAATCAGGTACAGGGTCGTCCCCCTGTGATGACCACTTCCTGGGAAGTGTGGCAAAAATCCATCCCAGAAGGCAACATTCTCTAAAAATCCAACATGGCTGAATCTGATTTTTGGAGGGTTACATCTGGCTGAGCCCACCCACTGGTGTGGCTAAAAATCATAAACACACCCCTCTCCTGCCCTCTCCTAATCTAATCAAGGGGGCACCTAGTTGTCTGGGGTTGCAGGATGTGGGGGTGTTGCTGGTTGCTCCAAATGTCCTTCTCTGCCTTTGAAGACCAGTTTGGCAGCCCTCCCCCTTCCTGCCTCACCATCTGCTGAGGGGAGATTCTCTCCCACAAGCACATTCCTTTGTGTGAAGCCAGGCCACTTCACACCTCATCAAGGCTGCTTGGCTAAGCTGCTGCAGGCTGGCCAATCAGAGCACAGCAGCAAAAACAATGCAGGGCTGAAATTGGCAACTTTTTAGGTAAAGTCTAAAACTTTTTACCTGAACAAGTTATATTAAATCCAACAACTGGAAGTTGTGGGATTTATTACAACAATTAATTTTATACCAAATTCTTGGTATGCAACATTTAAGGAGACTTTAAAATTTAAAATAAAGTCTCCCCATTCTAGTCTATGAAGGCCATTTACTTCAATGAGGGAAAAACGAATTTGGCTATTTTTACCTCACCAGGGTTTATAAATCTATTTGTATAAAGTCCCTGCTTATAGTTACATGGCACCCAGCCCTATGGGCACATAGGGCACACCTTAGGGGTGACTTATATGTAAAAATAAGGTAGTTTAAGACTTTGGAACTACTTTTAATTCCAAAGTCGAATTTGCATATAACTTTAATTTAAAAGCAGCCAGCAAGGCAGGCTTGCCTTTAAAATGACACTGGGCACCTCAGCAGTGCACCTAGGTGTGCACCACCTATGCTGTGGTCCCTAAACCTACATGCCCTACCATATACTAGGGACTTATAGGTAGGTTAACTTAGCCAATTATAATTAGCCTAATTTGCATATCCATTTTACACAGAGCACTGGCCCTGGGACTGGTAAGCAGTACCCAGGGCACAGCCAAGAGTCAATAACCACCAGTACCTGTCCAAAAAGTGTGGGGCTGACCAGGGCAAAATGGAGGACTTTCCTACAGCGAACTACAGTTGATCCTAACGGAAGTTATGTGCTGATGAGCGGTGTGTTGCTGGACAGGCCCTGCAGACTTGTGGCAGTCTATGGTCTTAATAAAATCTTTTTTCACTAATTTACTTTCCAGCGCTCAACTTATTTAGGAAATTCACTGAAAAGCAGCTCAAAGCAGTGCATAGTGCTGCTTTTAATCACTTGGTCCCAAGGGGGCATACCATGGGTGGTGCATGGGTGCTCCCATGAAACCACAGAAGATTTCTGACACTAAACTTTATTTACTTAAAAGTAGACAAGGTTGAGCATCAGAAAATTGCACCCATTTCTGATAGCCACTATGAAGGAGAACTTTTTTTTTTTCTCCTTTATTTTCCGACTTTGCATGTGTGCTGCACTGTACAGCACGCAAAGTGGGAAAATGTTTCAAGTTTGTCGGAGCATAGTATTTTGTAATGGAAGGGCATCCTTGGAGTACAAAACCTATGCTAGACTCATAGGGATACCCTTGCTCTATGTTGAGAAGGTGGCACACGGTCTCACATTTCTGTACTAGCGTTAGGGAGAGGGAAGGATAGTGCTATATTTCTGTAAATATTGCACTCTCCTGCTCTCTCCTTCTCATGCAGCACAGCATTTGCGGCTGCTGCACTGTGCTGCATGACAAACTGAAAACCACTTCTTGCAGTGTTTGTTGTCATCAGGTAGAGGAAGACATTAATTTCTGTAGTCTTCTTTCTTTAGCAAGACAGTGGAATGGTATATCAATAGCTTAGACCTAACCTGCCTAGCTCTCTTGTTTGTGGTAAAAAGACATGAAATATCAAGCATCGTATTCTTAAGAATAGTACCATCTTGCACTATATTTATAAGAAGAATTTCAAAAGGTAAGGATGAGGGATCAGAAAATCATCACAGGGCTTATTTTGTAGGTCTGACTATAGATGGCTTTCGCTTTCTGCAATGCTTCATGCAACAATCCTTCAAAAAACTACAGCAAGAACAAGTACAGTGGGAGTATGGGCTTAGGGTTAGCCTTCTGCAGCAATTGGCTTTCATGTATTTTCGATGACATGCAATTTAGGGCCATATTTATACTTTTTGACGCAAAACTGCGCTAACGCAGTTTTGCGTCAAAAAAATTAGCGCCGGCTAACGCCATTCTGAAGTGCCATGCGGGCGCCGTATTTATTCAATGACGTTAGCCGGCGTTAGCCGCCGGCGCTGCCTGGTGTGCGTGAAAAAAAATGACGTACACCAGGCAGCGCCGGCGTAGGGGGATATGGAGCTTGGGCGCCAAAAAATGGGGCAAGTCAGGCTGAGGCAAATTTTTCGCCTCAACCCGATTTGCGCCATTTTTTTCGACTCCCAACCCCATTGAAATGACTCCTGTCTTAGCAAAGACAGGAGTCATGCCCCCTTGCCCAATGGCCATGCCCAGGGGACTTATGTCCCCTGGGCATGGTCATTGGGCATAGTGGCATGTAGGGGGGCACAAATCAGGCCCCCCTATGCCACAAAAAAATAATAAAAAAATACTTACCTGAACTTACCTTAATGTCCCTGGGATGGGTCCCTCCAGCCTTGGGTATCCTCCTGGGGTGGGCAAGTGTGGCAGGGGGTGTCCCTGGGGGCATGGAAGGGCACCTCTGGGCTCCTTCCGAGCCCACAGGTCCCTTAACGCCTGCCCTGACCAGGCGCTAAAAAACGGCACAAAAGCGGCTGGACGTCATTTTTTTTGACCCGCCCACTCCCGGGTGTGAATTTTGCCCGGGAGTGTAAATACGGCGCACATGCCTCGGAGTCGATTTTTTAGACGGGAACGCCTACCTTGCATATCATTAACGCAAAGTAGGTGTCCACGCTAAAAAATGACGCAAACTCCATGGACTTTGGCGCTAGACGCGTCTAACGCCAAAGTATAAATATGGAGTTAGTTTTGCGTCGGAATTGCGTCAAAAAAAACGACGCAATTCCGGCGCAAACAGAGTATAAATATGCCCCTTAATGTTTTAGAAGGTCGGTCCATCAAGGCCAAGAGCTTTTCCGGATGGTCACATTTGTGATTTTATTAAGTTTTCGTGACGGTTCTCCAAGACATCCTTCTGACAGATTGCAGATGTGCAAGACAGTGTTAGTTCATTGAGTTGCTGATGTAAAGCTTTTTTGCAGTTTGGTTCCCTTAACCTTACGTAAAGTCACAGTGCAATGCCGCTACACAGTCAGTAGTACTTTGTTTTCAAACTAACATTGTTGGAGTTATAGACATTTTGTTTCCACAGTAAATAAATGTGTGTAAAGAAATGTCTGCATTGAGGTTTTCTTAAAGCTACAACAATCATACTGGCCTTTTGCCAAAAGCATTTGCTGGATTTGCTTTTTTGAGTTCACCACTTACAAGGCACTCTTCATTCTGTGACTACTTTTCATAACTCTATGCTTTGCCTTTGTGGTCAGCTTAACATTGGGAACACTTTCCTATTGTTGTAACCCAAGTGGTTGCTTAAACTAAGGGATTTCCGTTCTAGGCCAGCTGGGGGGCAACACGCACACACGTCACCCAATGTTACATTACCAGACACTTCCACTAACAATAAGCCAAACCTATTGTCTTTGTCAATGCTTATCATGCTGTCTCATTAGTTAAGATCCTGCGACATAAAATTACATTCCTGGCAACTGTTTTGAAGCTGTAACGGAATGAAAAGGTTGTTTTCCCACAAAGCAATGGCGACTCAAACGACCCTGCCTAGGTAAGAAATCTCCAAAGAGCTGTGGCCATATCTTAACCCCATTCTGAGCACTCCGCACACAGGCTATAGATTTAATTCATTTTCTCAATGAAATGAGCTGCCTACAGACCACAGATAAATTCCGAAATCAATCAGTAAATGACTGCACAATGATTCAGAATTTTGTTGTTTGAAATGTATGCACTATCCCAGAGATTTCTGGATTAATATATGTATCGTTTGGGGAACAAAAATGCATGGATCCAGTCTGCCCAGCGCCCAAAACGGCGATCATGTATCAACCCCACATGCAGGAAGGGAAGGCCGGACTGGAACTAAAAGCAGACCTGGCAAAAGTGTTTAAACAACCCTCCTCTTCTTCTTTCTCTTCTCTTTTTCCTCTCACTCACTCTTGAATACTCGCCCGAATGCTGTAATTGCCAAGCCACAGACTTGGCAGCAGCAGACCCCTGCTGTACAAACAGTCTCCCAGGGATCCATCCAGCCCACCAGGGACGTGTCTGGTGGAAACGTGCATTGGCAAAGCCAATAGGTCGTGCCTTGGGACCTTTCACTTTGCCAATTAATTTTAGGCGAGCTGTACAGCACCCACTTTGCTGTGCTGCATGGCTAAATGCAATAAACTAAAAAATAGGCATTATGAAGCAGAGATCTGTCATTTTGCAGGACTGCGCGATACGTGCGTGAGCTTACAAAATGACACAGCAAACAGCATGGAAGGCCTTGGAAACATGCCAGGGTGTGGAGATGCAGGTCGGAAACAATGCGCAAGAAAGATAAACTGGGTGGGGGAACCAACAGGGAGGGCGGGGAAATGAAGCAACACAGGGAGACAGAAGGAACACGGATTGTACTGATGGGGAGGAGTTAAAATGGGCAAGACAGAGCAACTTGGAGCCCAGGAGAACAAACTAGAAGAGAAGGAAAGATGGAGTGGGCAGGGGAGAAGCACATGGGCGAGAAAGCAAACAAGGAAAACATGAAAAACACATGCCCTGTTCTAGTGTGCTTACCCAAAAGAAAAAAAGGTATTTAAAAGTGAGCAGTGGAAGGATACAAATAAAGGCATAATCCTCCAGAGTAAAGTAGACACAGGATAGTTAAGGCAAGCCATTGAATGAAAAACAAGCAAATGAGGTTAACAAGAAAGCCAACCAATCATATGCAAAGGGTAGGCTAAACACTTCTGTATGTTTTTGGTAAGTCCACAATATGACTTGGAAAAGCCAGTGCACGCACTGCCTAGTAGGCTCAAGTTAAAAACAATAAGTCATAAGCCATACATGCAGATCCACTAAGTGTAATATGCTGGGGGGCATAGGGGCATCATGGCCTACTCGATTCTCTGCCACTCATGAATCATGGCCACTTCTACAGTGTTTAAAGGTAACACATAGCCTATTACACTTTGGTTAGTTGTACATCATTTATTGGCTATTGTTTAGTTGCAATTTACAATTTAATTCCATTGAATTTACAACCCTCAAACTGCTGTTTAATTGTTTACTTTTATTTATGCACCACTGTTTTGGTTTTGTTCTTTTTCTATTTGGGAAGTGCTCTGGCACCCTTCATTTCTAATGTGAGCAGTGGAAACTGCAAATAAATACAAAAATAATTGCATGCATGCAGATGATTTAATGTAACTTACTCCCATCATTGCTGGTCTCAAAAAGGATAAAGGAAGTTCACAATCCAATTAACAGAACTGGCTTCAATCAGTAGATAGAATGGCGCTCAAGTATAACACTGTGGTTTCCACTGTTTAACTGTTAGTTTTCAAGCCTTCAAAACCCTTGTGGATGAAACAATTTTTCATACCGCTCCAGTGTTTAGACATATGGCGGGCTGAGGTGAATGCCATGTCGGGAGGTAAGCATGGGCGTCAATTCACCAAAATGCAAGGGGAAGTGGAAGTGACATCATACACTTTTGGGCTTTTACTCTGACTCATACACAGATGCTTACACATACACACAAATTCATACACTCTCACCTAAGTACACTCACCTGGAAGCATGCATACAACAAACATTTAAAAGCACTTTTTGCTTACCGTAACTGACAGAAAGGGTCCTATACCCAGTTAATTGTACTCCATTTTCTATTACACAAGTAGTGTATAATATTATTCAATATTTTCTGTAATAAAAAAAAATTGATAGAAAACCAGGTAAGTGGAGCCCCCGCCGACATCCGTTACGACGAGCTGCCCTTGTCTTCAGGTACTGATTTTGCCACCTCTGAGGCCAAGGGTTTCAAAGGCAGAGCTAGGGGTCTCAAGGGGCAAGCCAGGGTTTGCTGATGCGACCCCTGGTGGCCCTTAAGTGACGTCCATGGAGTTAAGGAGCATTTCTGTACTTCTGAAGGAACGACAATGTGAGATGATCTTGAAAACAAGCAAAAACGCAGGATGGGGGCCGGGCTACAAGCAACCTTAGGGGAAGCAAATAAGAGGAAGCAACCAGCAACAAGATGTGAAGCAACAAGAGAAACAAGCATTTGTAATGCAACGGGTCTCGCATTTGCTCGAGTTAGAGTTATTAGCATTCTAAATTCCTAACTGGACTTTTCTTGCCACATAAATTAAAAATGAAAAGTAAAACAGTTGACATAAGTGAGGCGATTCAAAGTGCCATGGCCTCCATGAGCATGAGTGCGAAGGAGAGGCACAAAAAGAAAAAGGTGTTCGCTCGCAGTCAAACGTGTCGGCAATCGTGCAATTATCCATGGAACAGGGTTGATGGCCAAGGCTGTAACAAAACTACCCCGGGGAGGGACAAACTAAAAGCATTTACAAATAACAAAGGATTTTTGAAAGGTATGCCCATGAACAAGTGATAGTGATGGGCGTGCGGTCGGTGTGGTTAAAAGCACACAGATAGATTACAACACATCAGAGTGCTTGTGCACTCGACCTAAAAAGTGGGTGGAACACAAATATGGCAGGGTGAGCACAAGGTACATTAACAGTGGAGCCCCAGCTCTGACAATTCTAAATGACCCCCTCCAGTGTGAAGGGGATTTTTAGTTGAACTGATCGTCAGCATTGCTGTTATAGTGAGGGATAATGTTTTTTTATTCAGAAAAAAATCTATAGTTTATAGCCTCCTCTCCTTTCTAATTAGTCATAAGTGTTTAGCACAGACCTGCTTTCATGAAGTTAAACAAAACAGATCTGCAATTTGCATTTAAAATATCTAATTTTAGCAATATTTGTAATTTCACAGTGTTTTGGCTAGAGCACAATTAGCTCATTTACATCCTTTGTACATTTCCTTAAATAAACTCCAATTAAAAAGATATGACAATAAAGATTACTTTGGAATTTCATTGTATTACAAATTACGTAAAACAACAAATCTCGATGCAAAACAGAGAAAACAAACTTACCTCATGAAAATTCTGGCATGCACCTCTTTGTTCGACCTCGAGAATACTTTCAACGCTTTTATTTGGGCATCAAACTAGAATGCTCGCTGCTCTGGACTATCACCATTATAGTTCACCATCACAACATCTCCCACTTTCAGATCACTCCATTTCATAACAGTTCTTGCTTTTGGGCAAAGATTGCAGGAAGACATTTCTATAACACCATTCTATTGAAGACTTGAAGTAAAAGAAAGGGGAAAGGGAACGGTTACCGAAACCCATATTATCTGCATGAAGCAACACTGTTAACAAAACCACTGGACGTCGAAAAGAACAGAAACTTAAAAATGTCCACTTAAGTCACAAATTTATTTGAAAAAAATAAATGTTGCTTTTAACCTTCGCAATTATAGTATTTCGATGGTATACTGAAATTGAGAAAATTAACAGTCTTCTGGAGGGGTAAAAACAAGACAAGATCACGAATAGATTGTGACCTTTCACTCAGGCTGAGGCAAAGCTTGTTCACAACACCATAACCTACATTTTTATTTCCAGTCCTTTTCACAAAGTTGTTCCGTCACCCACCGCTCCTAGACAGAAAGTAATTATGTAATTTACATATCATACTTTTTAAGTATACATGCCGTTTTTAAGAAATGTAAGTAGTAATAAATTGTATTTTTTTTTCATCTGAAACAAATGTCTGTGTTGTTCTAAACCTGTTGTTCTACTGAAACATATTGTTCTCAAGCCACTTTTAAACACAGGGCTTCCCTTTCTTGGTGTGATTACAAATATCCATGGGCACCACTTAATTGCATTTCAAGCTCCCGGTACTCTGAATTGCCAAGGAGTTAGGGAGGCAGATTCCTCTTCACCAAACCCAGCAAGTCAAGTCAAGAGTGAGCTGAATGCAGCATTACAGAAGCATCCAGTCTGCACCTCCCGCATTCCATTCCATTAAAGGCGGGGAAGGAGGGGTGATTACAAATTTGTATGGCGTGTTTATCCCTTTCCTCTGTTAATGTAGATGCTGTGTGTGTGGTCTGTGGAAGCAGCATTCTCTCATCTGAGAAAGGATTTTCGTAGCTTGCTCGTAAGCAGGCTCTTGTCGCTTTCATCAGCAGAGTATGTCAGTTGAACAGTGTCTTGCGCTCGACCAACAGGCAAAATGGCTTATTTTAACACACATGATGTTGCATAATAACTACGTGAAACAGAAAAGACTTCTGCCAAGCGAGATCGCGCTGCCAAAAAACGATAAAAATGTAGTCCACAAACTGGACAGAAAACAGCGAGCCTCGCATGTTTTCAGTACTTGGTTGCTGCGCTTGAGGAGGGCTAACCACCGGAAAAGGCATGACGTATGCATGCCTTCCACTAATGAAAGCAAGCAGATTTTAACAGGCAAGCCCACGAACCATTGAAAGACACTGACGTGACATGGACGGGGCTCCAAGCCCTTTTCTAACTACTTAAGCGTCTCGCAAGTGAAACGCATGCGCAAGCGCATGCAACGCACGCTCGACCCTAAAAAGTACTAGATCCCATTCTATCAATGGATGTTCACCAATAAAGTCATTAATCTGTACTTCTTGCATGCTCCATCGAAGGGACAAAAGAATGAAGTGCCATCAACATGCGCTGCCTAATGAGAAGTGACAAAATCAGACTGACAACGCCCATTAATGGTAAGTAATGAGTGAGGTAAAAGCCCCTTTTTTTAGTTTTTTTGAGTAACGGCAGGTTGCGGTAAATGACAGCCCACATCTGCTGTCACAGTTGAGACCTAACACAGACAGTTCAGGCTTGCAAAGAGCGTAAACTGAGTACACTATATAATTTGGGCACTAATTCAGCCTTCACTGTAGTAGGTATAAGTCTGCATTTCGCTTTTGTTGCCTGTGTCAAGTCACAAACTGCATTTTCCAATGCTGTAAATTTAGTATGTAGAACATTTTCTAAGCAAATAGGAGTTAATTCTGTAACACCTAATGTGTACTTTTAGATGCAACAAAATAAACTTTATAGCATGACATGCATGTTACACATTCAGCGTGCAGCAGTTTAGGCAGAGACGTTTTAAGGAATTAGCAAAGTGAGCTCTGGTGACCCATGATACAGCTAGTTCTGCAGACAGTCCGGCTTGGTGACCATGAATGATTCTTAGACATAGAGGGGCAAATTTACGAGCCCTTTGCACCATAATATTGCCACATTAGCATAATTTTTCTACGCTAATGTGGCGATATTATGGCAAAAACCCTGCACTCGATTTACAAAGTGGTGCAATGCATCCATTGCTCCACTTGGTAAGCCCTTGCGCCACGTTATGCCTGCACCAGGCTTAAGGTATGCAAGGGGGGCGTTCTTCTGTTAGGGGGGGCCCAAAAAACGGTGCAAAGAAATCTAGGTGATTTCTTTGCACCATTTTTTCAGCATTTTTAATGCCTGCTCAGAGCAGGCATTAAAATAGAGTACACCTTTATTTATAATGGGCCCCTATGTACTGTTCAGAATTAGCTCCAAAATTTGGGCACTAACCTTGAACAGTACATCAATAGCGTCATAAATTATGACGCTATTGCCGCCTGCCCTGCGCCATGATGCGCTGTATTTTAAATACAATGGTGGCAGTAGTGGGGCGCTAAGAGGCGCAAGGAAAATGGTGCTGCAGTGGGTGCAGCGCCACATTTCTTAAATTAGCCCCATAATGTTTTACATACTGTTTTCTTTGATTTATTTTTAATATGGTTCATGTGTGGGAGTCTATTACAGACATTTTGCACGGAAATGCTGGATTTATGTTTTCCAACACCATGCAACAGCCATAAAAAAGTTTCTATTAGAAATGTATGAGAAATGTAATTGGTCGCATTGATTATTTCCAATATTATTAGTGAACTGCTGTTGTATTACAATATTGAAAGCACATTTTATTATCCCTGAATTTTAGAAGGGCATAGATTTAGCTTTTGGACCAATGTGCTTGTGCACTGTCAGTGACGTGGCCAAAGAGGGCATGAAAAAGCTGAAACTGTGTCATAAGCTCAAAGTTCTGATCAGAGGCCCCCAAAATATGTTTGTCCCAGGGCCCCCAAGATCCTTAAGATGTTCCTGAGTTTAGGATATACCTACAGAGAGCCATTAGTTAATCTGTGAACTGGACACCAATGTTCATGATCCAGTTCTTTAGAGGTTGGCCCCAATTGCTACATTCTGAATAGCTATCTGATAAGCAAAAAAAGCAGATGCGTTTATATGTTTAAATGTTTGAACTGGTTACGTGCTATTTAAACCTGGTTTTGACAAAAGTTTCTTTAACATCGTTTACCTGGCAAACGTCCTTTCTTCAACCAGTTATAAACGTTAGCAGTCCTACCATATCTCAGTGCACTCATTAAAACTGCTTTCGGTGTGTCCTTCAGTGGAAAATAACAAAACATTATATAGTATAACGTAGTACTATATTAATCGCACGGATAGTCTGCCATTTCAAACTCACATAAAAATAAATACAGTGCTTAATTAAAAAAAAAAAAGTCATTCCGCCGCGTTTCCCTATCAAAAATCCCAAACGTCTTTGTTTCTTATAATGGCAAACGTATTCTTATTGTTGGATGTAGCAAAACATTCGTGCTATAGCAACCAGGCTGGAAATCTAAAACGTTTATTATTTCAAATTTAAATGAAAAAAATAAAACGCATGCAGAAATTCGGTATGCCGCAAGATGGAGCCCTTACACAGCAAATGACACCTCTACACACTCTTTTCTCAGACTCAGACAAATATCCCTCTCAGAGTTAGGGGAAGCAACCATTTCTACCAATTGCCACTACTGTTAGAATAACTAAGAACATAGGACATGCACAGGACATTCGTGTATAACCTGTTTAAACAAGCATGAACAAGTTTCCTACTTGAATAAAAATGCCACTTGAGTAATCATTTTAAACTACATCACCATAAAACTATATAGTTCTCTAAAAGACAACCGGGTTTGGTTAGAGTGATGCTTTTCTCGCTACGTGCTAAAAAGACCTCACAGTGTGGGGAAAACATTGCTCTTGCAACCTGAATAAACTTGTCAGTTTAATTTTATGACAGTTACTAATCCTTATTTATTGCAATTTGCAGTGGATTTGGACTTCGGTGAGAGCCCTTTCTGTTAGAAAGGATACTAGTGGGGGGTGTGACCGAGGGTGAAATGGGGCACATCCTTGACCACTGAGTCCTTTCTATGTGTGAAAAAGGTTGCTTTATTGTAACAGGTACGCTTCACAAAAAACATCCTAGGTATACGGCCTTACAAAACGAAACCATCACTATACAGTTAACCTACACTCCCTAGCCCCTACCCCCAAAAGCCGCCCGTATACGTACCCCTCAAAAATGAACATCATGATCTATTGCACTTCTGTGATTGTATCACTTTAAACTTCCCCTCCCACTTAACAGTGAATCAATCAACATCTGCTCAACTTGATATTCCTATGGAGTAACCTTTAACTTCCAGGACTTCCAGTGTGGCCTTGTTGACACCCTCCCTTTCAGCCTGGTTTGCCTATGTTAACCAACATAACCCTACGTATAGCCCTGCAAACTTGTGGGTCAACCGCCACTAGCAAAAGGCGCCAACCTGTCTTTTCCTGCCCCCCCACTCCAAGTTGAATGCTTCATACCTGTCTATTCAAGGTCCTAACAAGAAACTCCCTCATCAACAGATACTATTCCATCGCGTACTGTAGGAGGCTGGACTGGCTTGTAGTGAGTACCAAGGGGTACTTGCACCTTGCACCAGGCCCAGTTATCCCTTATTAGTGTATAGGGTGTCTAGCAGCTTAGGCTGATAGATAATGGTAGCTTAGCAGAGCAGCTTAGGCTGAACTAGGAGACGTGTGAAGCTACCACAGTACCACTTAGTGTCATATGCACAATATCTTAAGAAAACACAATACACAGTCATACTAAAAATAAAGGTACTTTATTTTTATGACAATATGCCAAAGTATCTTAGAGTGTACCCTCAGTGAGAGGATAGGAAATATACACAAGATATATATACACAATAGCAAAAATATGCAGTATAGTCTTAGAAAACAGTGCAAACAATGTATAGTTACAATAGGATGCAATGGGGAAACATAGGGATAGGGGCAACACAAACCATATACTCCAAAAGTGGAATGCGAACCACGAATGGACCCCAAACCTATGTGACCTTGTAGAGGGTCGCTGGGACTATTAGAAAATAGTGAGAGTTAGAAAAATAACCCTTCCCAAGACCCTGAAAAGTGAGTGCAAAGTGCACTAAAGTTCCCCTAAGGACAAAGAAGTCGTGTTAGCGGAATAATGCAGGAAAGACACAAACCAGCAATGCAACAACTGTGGATTTCCAATCTAGGGTACCTGTGGAACAAGGGGACCAAGTCCAAAAGTCACAAGCAAGTCGGAGATGGGCAGATGCCCAGGAAATGCCAGCTGCGGGTGCAAAGAAGCTTCTACTGGACAGAAGAAGCTGAGGTTTCTGCAGGAACGAAAAGGGCTAGAGACTTTCCCTTTGGTGGATGGATCCCTCTCGCCTTGGAGAGTCGTGCAGAAGTGTTTTCCCGCCGGAAGGACGCCAACAAGCCTTGCTAGTTGCAAATCGTGTTTTTGGCGTTTTTGGACGCTGCTGGGGCCCAGGAGGGACCAGGAGGTCGCAAATTGGACCTGAAGAGAGAGGGGACGTCGAGCAAGACAAAGAACCCTCACTGAAGCAGGTAGCACCCGGAGAAGTGCCAGAAACAGGCACTACAAGGATGCGTGAAACGGTGCTCGCCGAAGTTGCACAAAGGAGTCCCACGTCGCCGGAGACCAACTTAGAAAGTCGTGCAATGCAGGTTAGAGTGCTGTGGACCCAGGCTTGGCTGTGCACAAAGTATTTCCGCCGGAAGTGCACAGGGGCCGGAGTAGCTGCAAAGTCGCGGTTCCCAGCAATGCAGCCCAGCGAGGTGAGGCAAGGACTTACCTCCACCAAACTTGGGCTGAAGAGTCACTGGACTGTGGGGGTCACTTGGACAGAGTTGCTGGATTCGAGGGACCTCGCTCGTCGTGCTGAGAGGAGACCCAAGGGACCGGTAATGCAGCTTTTTGGTGCCTGCGGTTGCAGGGGGAAGATTCCGTCGACCCACGGGAGATTTCTTCGGAGCTTCTGGTGCAGAGAGGAGGCAGGCTACCCCCACAGCATGCACAAGCAGGAAAACAGTCGAGAAGGCGGCAGGATCAGCGTTACAGAGTTGCAGTAGTCGTCTTTGCTACTATGTTGCAGGTTTGCAGGCTTCCAGCGCGGTCAGCAGTCGATTCCTTATCAGAAGGTGAAGAGGGAGATGCAGAGGAACTCGGATGAGCTCTTGCATTCGTTATCTGAAGTTTCCCCAGAGACAGAGACCCTAAATAGCCAGAAAAGAGGGTTTGGCTACCTAGGAGAGAGGATAAGCTAGCAGCACCTGAAGGAGCCTATCACAAGGAGTCTCTGACGTCACCTGGTGGCACTGGCCACTCAGAGCAGTCCAGTGTGCCAGCAGCACCTCTGTTTCCAAGATGGCAGAGGTCTGGAGCACACTGGAGGAGCTCTGGACACCTCCCAGGGGAGGTGCAGGTCAGGGGAGTGGTCACTCCCCTTTCCTTTGTCCAGTTTCGCGCCAGAGCAGGGGCTAAGGGGTCCCTGAACCGGTGTAGACTGGCTTATGCAGAATTGGGCACATCTGTGCCCAACAAAGCATTTCCAGAGGCTGGGGGAGGCTACTCCTCCCCTGCCTTCACACCATTTTCCAAAGGGAGAGGGTGTCACACCCTCTCTCAGAGGAAGTTCTTTGTTCTGCCATCCTGGGCCAGGCCTGGCTGGACCCCAGGAGGGCAGCTGCCTGTCTGAGGGGTTGGCAGCAGCAGCAGCTGCAGTGTAACCCCAGGAAGGGCAGTTTGGCAGTACCAGGGTGTGTGCTACAGACCACTGGGATCATGGGATTGTGCCAACTATGCCAGGATGGCATAGAGGGGGCAATTCCATGATCATAGACATGTTACATGGCCATATTCGGAGTTACCATTGTGAAGCTACATATAGGTAGTGACCTATATGTAGTGCACGCGTGTAATGGTGTCCCCGCACTCACAAAGTTCAGGGAATTGGCTCTGAACAATGTGGGGGCACCTTGGCTAGTGCCAGGGTGCCCTCACACTAAGTAACTTTGCACCTAACCTTTACCAGGTAAAGGTTAGACATATAGGTGACTTATAAGTTACTTAAGTGCAGTGTAAAATGGCTGTGAAATAACGTGGACGTCATTTCACTCAGGCTGCAGTGGCAGGCCTGTGTAAGATTTGTCAGAGCTCCCTATGGGTGGCAAAAGAAATGCTGCAGCCCATAGGGATCTCCTGGAACCCCAATACCCTGGGTACCTCAGTACCATATACTAGGGAATTATAAGGGTGTTCCAGTAAGCCAATGTAAATTGGTAAAAATGGTCACTAGCCTGTTAGTGACAATTTGGAAAGAAATGAGAGAGCATAACCACTGAGGTTCTGATTAGCAGAGCCTCAGTGAGACAGTTAGTCACTACACAGGTAACACATTCAGGCACACTTATGAGCACTGGGGCCCTGGGTTACCAGGGTCCCAGTGACACATACAACTAAAACAACATATATACAGTGAAAAATGGGGGTAACATGCCAGGCAAGATGGTACTTTCCTACACAACCCCCCCCCCAAACGAAGGACAATAAGACTAGCCATGACCTGATGAGTCTTCATTGTCTAAGTGGAAATATCTGGAGAGTCCATCGGCATTGGAGTGGCTACTCCCAGGTCTATGTTCCACTGTATAGTCCATTCCCTGTAGGGATATGGACCACCTCAACAATTTAGGATTTTCACCTTTCATTTGTTTTAGCCAAAGTAGAGGTTTGTGGTCTGTCTGAACAATGAAGTGAGTGCCAAACAGGTATGGCCTCAACTTCTTCAGAGCCCAGACCACAGCAAAGGCCTCCCTCTCAATGGCAGACCAACGCTTTTCTCTAGGGGTCAACCTCCTACTAATAAAAGCAACAGGTTGATCCTGGCCCTCAGAATTAAGTTGTGATAGGACTGCCCCTACTCCTAATTCAGATGCATCAGTTTGGACATAGAATTTTTTAGAGTAACAAGGGCTTTTCAGGACAGGTGCAGAGCACATGGCCTGCTTCAGCTCCTCAAAAGCTTTCTGACAGTTTGCTGTCCATAATACCTTTTTAGGCATTTTCTTGGATGTGAGGTCATTAAGAGGGGCTGCAATGGAGCCATAGTTCTTAATGAACCTCCTGTAATACCCAGTGAGGCCTAGGAAGGCTCTCACCTGAGTCTGAGTGGTAGGGGGAACCCAATCAATAATTGTTTGGATTTTCCCCTGAAGTGGTGCAATCTGTTCCCCACCAACAAGGTGTCCCAGATAAACCACCTTACCCTGCCCTATCTGGCACTTTGAAGCCTTGATAGTGAGGCCTGCCTTTTGCAGGGCCTCCAAAACTTTCCATAGGTGGACCAGGTGATCATCCCAGCTGGAGCTAAAGACAGCTATATCGTCCAAATATGCTGCACTGAAAGCTTCCAGCCCTTGCAGGACTGTGTTCACCAACCTCTGAAAAGTGGCAGGTGCATTTTTCAAACCAAAAGGCATTACAGTAAACTGTTAATGTCCTCCAATGGTAGAAAATGCAGTCTTAGATTTAGCATCTTCTGATAATTTGATCTGCCAATACCCTGCAGTCAAATCAAAAGTGCTTAGATACTTGGCAGATGCCAGTGTATCTATAAGCTCATCTGCCCTGGGTATAGGGTGAGCATCAGTTTTGGTTACCAAGTTGAGACCTCTATAGTCTACACAAAACCGCATTTCCTTCTTTCCATCTTTAGAATTGGGTTTTGGTACCAGTACCACAGGAGAAGCCCATGGACTGTCAGAGTGCTCAACCACTCCTAGTTCCAACATTTTCTGAACTTCTTGCTTTATGCAGTCCCTGACATGGTCAGGCTGCCTATAGATCTTACTTTTGACAGGTAAACTGTCTCCAGTATCTATAGTGTGCTCACACCAAGAAGTGGTGCCTGGCACAGTAGAGAAGAGTTCTGAAAATTGTCCTAGGAGATTTATGCAATGGTCTTTCTGCTCAGCAGTAAAACAATCTGCCAAAACTACACCTTCCACAAGAGCATCTTGTTCTGTGGAAGAGAAGAGATCAGGTAGAGGATCACTGTCTTCTTCCTGTCCCTCATCAGTTGCCATGAGCAGGGTGAGATCAGCCTTGTCATAGTAGGGTTTCAGGCGGTTGACATGGAGCACCCTAAGGGGACTCCTGGCAGTGCCTAAGTCAACCAAGTAGGTGACTTCACCCTTCTTTTCAACAATTGTGTGGGGACCACTCCATTTATCTTGGAGTGCTCTTGGGGCCACAGGCTCCAAGACCCACACTTTCTGCCCTGGTTGGTACTGAACCAAAACAGCCTTCTGATCATGCCATTGCTTCTGGAGCTCTTGGCTTGCCTGAAGGTTTTTACTGGCCTTTTTCATGTACTCAGCCATCCTTGATCTGAGGCCAAGTACATAATCCACAATATCCTGCTTAGGAGCTTTTAAAGGTTGTTCCCAACCCTCCTTTACAAGTGTGAGTGGACCCCTAACAGGGTGTCCAAAAAGAAGTTCAAAGGGGCTGAAGCCCACTCCTTTCTGGGGTACCTCCCTGTAGGCAAAAAGGAGGCATGGTAGAAGGATATCCCATCTCCTGCGGAGTTTTTCAGGGAGACCCATAATCATGCCTTTGAGAGTTTTATTAAATCTCTCCACCAGTCCATTTGTTTGTGGATGATAGGGTGTTGTGAACTTGTACGTTACACCACACTCCTTCCACATGGCCTTTAAGTATGCAGACATGAAATTGCTTCCTCTGTCTGATACTACTTCCTTTGGGAAGCCCACCCTGGAAAATATTCCCAGGAGGGCCTTTGCCACTGCAGGTGCTGTAGTGGTCCTTAAAGGAATAGCTTCCGGATATCTTGTGGCATGGTCCACTACCACTAAGATAAACCTATTGCCTGAAGCAGTAGGAGGGTCAAGGGGGCCAACTATGTCAACCCCTACCCTTTCAAAGGGAACCCCAACCACAGGCAGTGGGATAAGGGGTGCCTTTGGGGTGCCACCTGTCTTGCCACTGGCTTGACAGGTTTCACAGGACTCACAAAATTCCTTTGTGTCCTCAGACATCCTAGGCCAATGAAACAATGGAACCAATCTGTCCCAAGTTTTCATTTGACCCAGGTGCCCAGCTAGGGGAATGTCATGTGCCAGTGTTAGGAGGAACTTTCTGTACTCCTGAGGAATCACTAATCTCCTGGCAGCTCCAGGTTTAGGATCCCTATGCTCAGTGTACAAGAGGTTGTCCTCCCAGTAAACTCTGTGAGAGTCACTGACATCCCCATTAGCCTGTTTGACAGCTTGCTGTCTGAGACCCTCTAATGTGGGACAGGATTGCTGTGCCACACTCAGCTCCTCTCTGGCAGGCCCCCCTTCACCCAAAAGCTCAGCAGTGTCTGCTTCCAGCTCCTCTGGTGTAGGTTCTGCACAGGGAGGGAATTCTTCTTCCTCAGAAGTAGAATCCACTGTAGAGGGAGGGATAGTAGGAAGTGGTTTGCTTCTACTAGCCCTAGCTTTAGGGAGCACTTGGTCCATTGTTCCAGGATCCAAGCTTCCCTGTCCTTTTTGCTTTTTGGCCTGAGCCCTTGTCAAAGCAAAAATATGCCCTGGGATGCCCAGCATTGCTGCATGGGCCTCCAACTCCACATCTGACCAAGCTGATGTCTCCAAATCATTCCCTAATAGACAGTCTACAGGTAAATCTGAAGCTACCACAACTTTCTTTGGACCAGTTACCCCCCCCCAGTTGAGATTTACAACATCCATGGGGTGGCTTTGTGTTATGTTGTGAGCATCGGTTACTTGGTACTGGTGTCCAAGTATGTGTTGTTCAGGGTGCACCAGTTTCTCAATCACCATTGTGACACTGGCACCTGTGTCCCTGTAGGCCTGGACCTCAACACCATTTATTAGGGTTAGTTGCTTGTACTTCTCCAAGTTATGGGGGCAAGCAACCAAAGTGGCTAAATCAATAGCCCCTTCAGAGACTAAAGTAGCCTCTGTGGTCTCCCTAATCAGACCAACCCCAACTAAGTTACCAAAAGTGAGCCCAGCTACTCCCTTGGATTGGCTATTAGTAGGTTTGCTCCCACCACCACTGCTATTAGTAGGGACACTAGGTGTAGCAGTAGGGGTTGTAGTGGTAGGAGCAGTGGTGCCTTTCTTTGGACAACTGGGATCTGTTGTCCAATGGCCTTTTATTTTACATAAATAGCACCATGGTTTCTTTTCCTTGTTCTGATTAAAGGAGGATTTGGACCCACCACCCCCACCAGAGTGTTTTTGTGGGCCTGATGAAGACTCATTTTTAGATTTGTCCCCACCCTTGTCAGAAGACTTACCATCCTTCTTTTTGTTGCCATCTTTGTCACCCCCTGTATGAACTTTTCTGTTCACTCTTGTTCTGACCCATTTGTCTGCCTTCTTTCCCAATTCTTGGGGAGAGGTCAGATCAGAGTCCACCAAGTACTGGTGCAACAAATCAGACACACAATTATTAAGAATATGCTCTCTCAGGATCAAGTTATACAGGCTGTCATAATCAGTAACTTTACTGCCATGTAACCACCCCTCCAAGGCCTTCACTGCCTGGTCAATGAAATCAACCCAGTCTTGTGAAGACTCCTTTTTGGTCTCTCTGAACTTTATCCTGTACTGTTCAGTGGTTAAGCCATAACCATCCAGGAGTGCATTCTTAAGAACTTGGAAATTATTAGCATCATTTTCTTTTACAGTAAGGAGCCTATCCCTATCTTTTCCACTAAATGATAGCCATAGGATAGCAGCCCACTGCCTTTGAGGGACATCCTGTACAACACAGGCCCTCTCAAGTGCAGCAAACCACTTGTTAATGTCATCCCCCTCCTTATAAGGGGGAACTATCTTGTGCAGATTCCTGGAATCATGCTCTTTTGCAGGATGACTATGGGGAATACTGCTGCTGCCACCATGGGTATCTAAACCCAACTTCTGTCTTTCCTTCTCTAATTCAAAAGACTGTCTATCCAAATCCAGCTGTTGATTTTTAAGCTTCAGTCTGGTTTGTTCCACCCTCAACTTATTGAGTTCCCTCTCTAACATTCTGTCATCAGGGTTGGTGGGAGGGACATTTCTAGAAACAGAGCTATGATGGGAATGAACAGAAGGAGACCTGTCCCTTACAGAAGCCACCCTAACAGCTTGGTTTACAGAAACATTACTACCAGTATGGTGAGAATAAATGCTTTTGCTATGATGTGAGACAACACTATTTATTTGGTGTGGCTCATCATCATTACCATCTATGCTAGATTGTCTAGTAATGGGCAGGCTAGGAAGTTTCTTTCCTGAATCTTTTCCTGGGGGAGTCCCTGAATCAGATTGGGAACTATTAGGTACTTTTTCAACAGATGGGGCACCTATGGCCTTATCCTGTTCTCTAAGCATGTTAAGTAACAGTTCCAAGGAAGGATTTTTCCCTACACTCAAACCTCTCTCTATACAGAGACTCCTTGCTCTTTTCCAGCTAAGGTTGTCATATGCAAGTTTGGACAGATCAACACTTTGGCCTGTGCCAGACATTTTTTAGAGAGAGTTAAAGTGATAGAAAAAGAGAAAAAAGTTTTCAGAACTTTTTGGAAAGACAGAAAAAACTTTTTAAACTTTTAAGAACTTTTTGAAAGTTTAGAAGTACTTTTCAGCTCTTAGAAAAGAGTGAAAAGAGGAAATGCAAAACTTTTTGGCTATGTGTATATACACTGACCTTGTTTTGTATATTTTTCTCTTATGAAAAGTACAATGACAAGAGTGGTAAGTAGTCTCAAGCACTTATCCCACCACTGCACAACCAATGTAGGAGGCTGGACTGGCTTGTAGTGAGTACCAAGGGGTACTTGCACCTTGCACCAGGCCCAGTTATCCCTTATTAGTGTATAGGGTGTCTAGCAGCTTAGGCTGATAGATAATGGTAGCTTAGCAGAGCAGCTTAGGCTGAACTAGGAGACGTGTGAAGCTACCACAGTACCACTTAGTGTCATATGCACAATATCATAAGAAAACACAATACACAGTCATACTAAAAATAAAGGTACTTTATTTTTATGACAATATGCCAAAGTATCTTAGAGTGTACCCTCAGTGAGAGGATAGGAAATATACACAAGATATATATACACAATAGCAAAAATATGCAGTATAGTCTTAGAAAACAGTGCAAACAATGTATAGTTACAATAGGATGCAATGGGGAAACATAGGGATAGGGGCAACACAAACCATATACTCCAAAAGTGGAATGCGAACCACGAATGGACCCCAAACCTATGTGACCTTGTAGAGGGTCTCTGGGACTATTAGAAAATAGTGAGAGTTAGAAAAATAACCCTCCCCAAGACCCTGAAAAGTGAGTGCAAAGTGCACTAAAGTTCCCCTAAGGACAAAGAAGTCGTGTTAGAGGAATAATGCAGGAAAGACACAAACCAGCAATGCAACAACTGTGGATTTCCAATCTAGGGTACCTGTGGAACAAGGGGACCAAGTCCAAAAGTCACAAGCAAGTCGGAGATGGGCAGATGCCCAGGAAATGCCAGCTGCGGGTGCAAAGAAGCTTCTACTGGACAGAAGAAGCTGAGGTTTCTGCAGGAACGAAAAGGGCTAGAGACTTCCCCTTTGGTGGACGGATCTCTCTCGCTTTGGAGAGTCGTGCAGAAGTGTTTTCCTGCCAGAAGGACGCCAACAAGCCTTGCTAGTCGCAAATCGTGCGTTTGGCGTTTTTGGACGCTGCTGGGGCCCAGGAGGGACCAGGAGGTCGCAAATTGGACCTGAAGAGAGAAGGGACGTCGAGCAAGACAAAGAGCCCTCACTGAAGCAGGTAGCACCCAGAGAAGTGCCAGAAACAGGCACTACGAGGATGCGTGAAACGGTGCTTGCCGAAGTTGCACAAAGGAGTCCCACGTCGCCGGAGACCAACTTAGAAAGTCGTGCAATGCAGGTTAGAGTGCTTTGGACCCAGGCTTGGCTGTGCACAAAGGATTTCCGCCGGAAGTGCACAGGGGCCGGAGAAGCTGCAAAGTCGCGGTTCCCAGCAATGCAGCCCATCGAGGTGAGGCAAGGACTTACCTCCACCAAACTTGGGCTGAAGAGTCACTGGACTGTGCGGGTCTCTTGGACAGAGTTGCTGGATTCGAGGGACCTCGCTCGTCGTGCTGAGCGGAGACCCAAGGGACCGATAATGCAGCTTTTTGGTGCCTGCGGTTGCAGGGGGAAGATTCCGTCGACCCACGGGAGATTTCTTCGGAGCTTCTGGTGCAGAGAGGAGGCAGGCTACCCCCACAGCATGCACAAGCAGGAAAACAGTCGAGAAGGCGGCAGGATCAGCGTTACAGAGTTGCAGTAGTCGTCTTTGCTACTATGTTGCAGGTTTGCAGGCTTCCAGCGCGGTCAGCAGTCGATTCCTTATCAGAAGGTGAAGAGAGAGATGCAGAGGAACTCGGATGAGCTCTTGCATTCGTTATCTGAAGTTTCCCCAGAGACAGAGACCCTAAATAGCCAGAAAAGAGGGTTTGGCTACCTAGGAGAGAGGATAGGCTAGCAACACCTGAAGGAGCCTATCACAAGGAGTCTCTGACGTCACCTGGTGGCACTGGCCACTCAGAGCAGTCCAGTGTGCCAGCAGCACCTCTGTTTCCAAGATGGCAGAGGTCTGGAGCACACTGGAGGAGCTCTGGACACCTCCCAGGGGAGGTGCAGGTCAGGGGAGTGGTCACTCCCCTTTCCTTTGTCCAGTTTCGCGCCAGAGCAGGGGCTAAGGGGTCCCTGAACCGGTGTAGACTGGCTTATGCAGAATTGGGCACATCTGTGCCCAACAAAGCATTTCCAGAGGCTGGGGGAGGCTACTCCTCCCCTGCCTTCACACCATTTTCCAAAGGGAGCGGGTGTCACACCCTCTCTCAGAGGAAGTTCTTTGTTCTGCCATCCTGGGCCAGGCCTGGCTGGACCCCAGGAGGGCAGCTGCCTGTCTGAGGGGTTGGCAGCAGCAGCAGCTGCAGTGAAACCCCAGGAAGGGCAGTTTGGCAGTACCAGGGTCTGTGCTACAGACCACTGGGATCATGGGATTGTGCCAACTATGCCAGGATGGCATAGAGGGGGCAATTCCATGATCATAGACATGTTACATGGCCATATTCGGAGTTACCATTGTGAATCTACATATAGGTAGTGACCTATATGTAGTGCACGCGTGTAATGGTGTCCCCGCACTCACAAAGTTCAGGGAATTGGCTCTGAACAATGTGGGGGCACCTTGGCTAGTGCCAGGGTGCCCTCACACTAAGTAACTTTGCACCTAACCTTTACCAGGTAAAGGTTAGACATATAGGTGACTTATAAGTTACTTAAGTGCAGTGTAAAATGGCTGTGAAATAACGTGGACGTCATTTCACTCAGGCTGCAGTGGCAGGCCTGTGTAAGATTTGTCAGAGCTCCCTATGGGTGGCAAAAGAAATGCTGCAGCCCATAGGGATCTCCTGGAACCCCAATACCCTGGATACCTCAGTACCATATACTAGGGAATTATAAGGGTGTTCCAGTAAGCCAATGTAAATTGGTAAAAATGGTCACTAGCCTGTTAGTGACAATTTGGAAAGAAATGAGAGAGCATAACCACTGAGGTTCTGATTAGCAGAGCCTCAGTGAGACAGTTAGTCACTACACAGGTAACACATTCAGGCACACTTATGAGCACTGGGGCCCTGGGTTACCAGGGTCCCAGTGACACATACAACTAAAACAACATATATACAGTGAAAAATGGGGGTAACATGCCAGGCAAGATGGTACTTTCCTACACGTACCTAGAAAGATGTACTCCATTGTGGCAGAAAAATTCCACAGCCTCATAATACAGTTCAACATGCTCTACTCTGCCTATTACCTCATCCCTATTAACCTTCCTCCTGGCTTTGTCTATAGCTGAAGGCTTGCTAACTCCTCTCCAAAACCTCCTGAGAAGAAACTCAGGACCTACAAAACACCCTGACCACTGGGCTTTATTTTCTCTTAAGTCATGTTTCATTGTTCTTAGCAACACCAGACCTTTTTCAACCACCATGTCATTCGCTCCTAAATGTATCAGCAAAATGTCTGATCCAATACTCATGTGCATTAGCTTGTGTAGTTTGGGTAAAAGCTCCCTCCACCATACGCCTCCTTTACCATCCCACACTACCAACAAGGTGTTGCTGTTGATACCAAGATTCCCTCCCCACTAATTCTTCCCTGCTTCCTGATCTGACCAATTTACGAAGGAATTACCAAAAATCCACACTGCTAAGCCAGTAACCAACCTGTAAAGAGAAACGGTTTGAGCAAAATTGTCTGAACTGAGTCAAACCTTACCTCTGAAAACAATAGGGTGACCACCCACCCAAACCCATTCTTTGCTCCTTTGACTACCTCCTCCTGCCTGCTTCTGTCACTGCCCCAATGTGTAAAGAATAAATACCATATCCATATCCATAACCCAGCCTTGTTAGCACTTTTATCAGTACTGCTAGAAGTTGGAAGGCAGTGACCTGTTCCTGTTATAAGTGGATGAAAACCACACCAGTATGTCCCTGTGTCTGTATACGCAGTTTTTTGCCCCATGCTACTGAGCACAGGGCATACCTCTGTGCCGGCAATACTACCGTCATTCCTTACAACCTCTGGTCAGTTTTTGACCAATGCAGGTGGATCACTAACCCGCCTGGCCTAAAGCTAACGTCCCCCCATTGCAGACTCTTGTCACCCCAAACCCCCAGCAACTGACATGCTAAAAGCACCAAAAAACATCCACATCATCAGTGTGGAAAATAGAACAGTTACTGCTGGCGATGAACAAACTTCTGGCAGACTATTTATTAGTTTGCAAAAACCCTGGCAAGTAACTGGCCTCCTCTTTTGTCCCACCCTAACTTGTTTCCTAGCCCAACCTTCTAACATAATTTTACCTAATTTCTGTGCCAATGGTGCGTAACCCCAAAACATCTTCCCCATAAAAGCAAGACTCATCAGATTCCCTGCAATTGTGACTCTAGATATACCTTTTTCTGTTAACCATAACCTGAACTGCACCACGTTTTCTACTCTCTCCCATTCCCCTGGATGTGGACACGCTCCTGTATTCAGAAATTCAGCCCAAGCCTGGTAATATGCCTTATGGGTGGACACAGCCAGGGACCCTACTACCAGTCAAAACATCCTTTGTCTCCTACTGTCCATAACTCCGGTGGAATGCGAGTTCTGTCCCTGTCTGCCTCTGTGGTCAGTTCATCGAACCTCTCCCACCGTGAACGAGACAAAGCATCTGCAATTTCATTGTCCATGCCTGTTACTTGCCTGGCTTTGAACAAGATGTACTGCCACAAATATTCAAGCAAAAATACCTGCAGCAACCTGTGAACCTGAGTGTCATTTGCACACTCCCTATTACCACTTGGCCCACAGCCATATTGTGTGTTCTAAAAAGTACCTTTCAGTGCCTTAACAACACACCCCACAAGGTGACTGCCACCACCAGGGGAAACAGCTCAAGAAATGCAATACTATATCCCTCTTTCTTTCAGCTGTCCAACCATTCGTCTACACAGCAGCGTCCCTACCAATGCAATCCAAAGCCTATGCCACCTGAGGCGCCTGCTGTGACATAATTGGAATGCCATTGAAAAAGTCCAGAAAGAATCGCCACATCCGCACATCCTCTTTCACTCCCACAGACAACCGCACATGATGGAGTGACAGCGAAAGTCCTGATAGAGCTAAACCTAGTCTCCTACAAAAGGTCCTGCCCACCTTTGCAACCATACATGCAAAAATCAGGTGACCCAAAAGCACTTGTACCTCTCGAACTGTGACTTTCTGTTTTTGCCAGCATTGTGTCCACCAGCACTTGCATCCTTATCTTTGTCTCCAGTAGAAGGTGAGCCACCATTGCCTCTCAATCCAGCTGAATTCCTAAAAAGGAAATGTTTGTCACTGGGCCCACCAACTTCTCCGGTCCCAGCAGGACCCCTACCTTCTCCACGAGCTCCTGAAAAGTTACCAGCAACCGCTGGCAGTCCACAGAACTGGTGTGGTGATGAGAAAGAAGGCTTCTAGATATTGTGTAACCTTCCTATGTCCCATGCCTTGTGTGAAGAGCCATTGTAAAAACCAGCTGAAACGCTCAAACAGAACACAAGAAATAGAGCACTCCATTTGCAGAACTTTGCCCACATACCAGTACCCATCAAATTGAATACCCAGTAACTGAAAATCCTCCGGGTGTATGGGTAGTAATTGAAATGCCAATTTTATGTAACATTTTGCCAGATAAACTCCAGCCCCAGCTTCCTCCACCATGGCCTTTGCCACATCACCAAGGAATAAGACACTGATGCTAGTCCTCGTCAATGAAATAATTTATTGACTGACCTTCCAGCCATGACAGGTGTTGTATGATCCTGAAGTGCCCTTTCTCTTACTTCAGTTTCTGGGGCTTCCCCCCAATTGGGAATACAATCAAGTCCTCCATAGGCCATGAGTTAAAAGGACCGGCCATTCTCCCTTCCTGTACTTCTTTCTGTAACTTATCCCGCACCACCTGTAGATGTGCTTTAACTGACCTCTGATTCCCAGCTCAGTGTCTCACCATTAGACCTTCATAAACCAACCTGAACCTGCAATGAAAACCATCCTGAAGAATTTGTGCTTCTTCCCTGTAAGGGTAACAGCGCAGCAAGAATGTGAACCTGTCCAACTTAACCGGGTATGAGGTTTTCCTGTTAGGTTCTTGTGCTTCTCTACCTCCCTGTAGTTCCCTGAGTTGTGTGCCCCTACCACCCCTGCATTCTGTTGCCATTGAGAAGCATTACCTTCCAGACTGGCCCCTAGACGTGCCATTTACATTCCCGTAGCAAAGCATGAGGACGTGCTTCTTCAAGCAGTTTGAGCACTCTCTCTACAATACATGCCCTTGTTGAAGTCCCAACAGGCCCCTTGGAGGCCTCCCTGGTTCTTAACTGCATTCCCCACCACTCCCCTGGTAAGATGACCTGAAAGGGCCAATATACTATGGGCAATCCGGTCCCTGTAAAGATGGTCTTCCCAAATTTTACAGGACCCATTGTATGTTGTCATAGGTCTGTATCTATCTCCCCCACATTTTGCTTCTTGATACAGGGCCATTTATGCCCTAAATTGATCATCATACCAGACCTAGACATTACTGTCAAATGAGATTTGGGCTTTGCTTCTGACATCCATATACTTAAATAATGCTGCGCTCCTTTTTGGGTATTTTTCACAATATACACTAGCTTGAATGAGAAATGCTGCTTTCCAATGTTCAATGGTTATAGGCACCTTTCAGTATTTTGCCAGCTCATTCTCTTCCTCTTTCAAGCCTTCCTTGGCCCAGAGAACCTATGCAGGAGGTTCAACACTTCTACATACTTCCCTTTAAAATTTTCTCTTTGGTGGACAACATCGAGGATGCCCCCAGTCGCTTAGTTACTCCCATGTAGGGGAGTTTTTTTTATATCTTGAGTTCCTTACTTTCTTTACCTACTGCTTTGTCTGCCTCTCTTTTCTCCCCAGGTTTTCCCCTTCACCCATGCCTGTTGCTGAGCTCTAGACTTTTGCTTTCCCTGGGGTCATCCTCATACCCTTACTTCCTTCTGCCCAGTCAACTTCTGTCTTCTGTGTTACTGCTGACATTTGTTGCTCCCTCTCATCTGTCCCTACCACTGCATCTTTGACATGCCTACCATTCAGCAAGCATACATCCTTCTCTTCTCACCTGCTCCCAGCATCCACTTCCGTTGATACCATCACTGACCTGCCACAGCGGTTTCCTTTATGTTTTTACCTGGGGTTAAAGTCAGTGCCTGCTCCGAAGTCTGCCACCTTACCTGTGGGACTTGCCTCTGCTTCCCTTCTGTGTTAACAGACCGGGGCAGTGCCATAAGTGGAACCTGTAAAACAGCACTAGAAGTGGGAATAGGTTGACCGCCTTATCATATTTTTTCCATGTACCACCATTCTTGGGCTGACAGACCTGGTATTTCACCATCATCTTTCTCACCCTCCTCGAGACTGTTGTCACTGTAATCCAATTCCATTGCCTCATGCCATGAGGCCACTTCCATATCACATGCCATACCAGCCACACCCTGTGGCACCTGCTGCCCCACAATAGGGTTACCTTCAGCCGTATCCTGAGGAGCTGTACCAGCGGTTCTGATGACGTGGGCCATCAGGACCAATTCTGTCTTCCTTCGGACGATATTCTGTACCACTCCTGCAATTTCCAAGGCCTCTCTGGACCTTCTTCTGCCATATGTGGCCAGGTCCCATGATGCAGCCCGGCTGGTTGTTCTGGTCTATGCTTTCTCTTCTCCCTGGGGTGTGTGAGCTGCACCATGCTCTCCTGAGTCTACAACTTGTTGAAAGCTTGATACCTTCAAAAAAGGAGGTGGGACTGGTGTGCAGCACCCTGGGGTCCCTGTTGCCTAATCTGGAACCCTCCTGTCTCCTCCAAACTGTCATGTTGGATAGTAAAGCCCACTCTCCCATCCCCTCCCAGCATTTTTTACAGGTACTTTCCAGGGCTTGAATGCAGTAGCCCCCATACCTTCATCATTGCTCCATTCAAGCATGGCTGCTTCAAGCACCACTTCTGTGCCCTTCATTGCTGCTTGTTGGTATTCTCCTCTATTTGACCACCTGTCAGCTGGTCCCCCACCCTCCCAAGCACTCCTTGCTGCCATTACTGCCAGACACCCATGGAGGCCGTTTACACCCAGTCCCACTTTCCTCAGGTCACCTATTGGGTGGCTTGAGCTCTGCCAGTCTCATTGTTGTTCTTGCCATTTGAACTGGCATCCACTGTTTCCCCATACTCCAAAACCTCCTCACCTAGCCCAGTTGAGGCCCACTCCACTTGCTCAACTGCTTGCCCCACAAACCAAGGACACACACAGGGCCTTTCCTGTCCCTAAACCCTCATCTGCCTACTAATGCAAGCCCTCGGTCCTGCTCTGACATGTTCCTTCCATCCAATGGGCCTGAATGCTCAAGCTACATGGAGCTAGCCTACCCTTCCCACTCCCAGCCAGGCTGTTGTTCATGACGTGCGCCCTTTTCACCATTGCCCTGCCCTTGTGTATTCTTTTGTAGGCCCCGCCAGTCGACTGAGCCCTACAAGCATTCCACCCCGCTATGCCCACTGGTGTGCAGCCTATGACCTGCAGCTTCTCCTTTGCCCCACCCTGCTGTTACTGCAAGGGCCACTCCATGCACTTACAGTGGCCACAAACACTCAACTGGGTCTCCTCCTTGCCCAAAGTCCGGGCCCACGGAGGGGAGCATGCCAGAACGGCAGCCGCTACGCCACTGGATGTGCAGTTTGCTGGATGCACCAGCTGGGCGGGCGCACCACCACCAACCGAGTGGGCCAGGCACCTAGCTTCTGTCAAATAGTTGGGGTGCCTGTTGGTCCCTCTCATTTCACACTTTATAGGATATAATGAGATTTATTTTGGTCAGACGGGATATCCATCACCGTTGTGAATGAGTAACCCCTCCGCCAAACTCTGAATCAGGTCCTAAATTGTAAATCGAATAATAATACTGGAAAAGTTCTTGCTGAAACAAAAGGCTCTTTAACAAACTACACGTGACCCCGCATGTCAATGGAAGACTGTGATATGCAATACGCTCACTAACTGATACAGGCAATTGTGTACAAACTTAACAAGTCTTTGCATCCATTGTGTCAATGTGCCATATACATTCGAAAAAGGATCTTCTCTAGAATTAACTACATATAATTTCCCAACTAGTGGATGCATTCCACTGTCAAAATCTGTGGAACTAAGGATTGAGGTTCCCGGGCACTTTGGGATCTAATGTTTCCTAATCTAGAATGTGTAGGTAAGCATAATCAAATTAGCAATGCAATCATCACAAGAACTGTCACAACTAACACTCTTGCACATATATATCTACCTTTACTATACTTGTTTCTATGGAAATGAATGAGTTCTCTAATTTCAGACTGGTAATCAAAATGGTCAGCAAAAATAGCAATTGTCTCTTCCATTGTTTTCATTCTGAGCAAAGCAGATAGCAAGCAATTGTCTTTTCAATAAAGTTCAAATATTAAAGGCGATATCTCCTTTAATTTCCCTTAACTCTACTCTGTGCCCTTCTAACTGACACCCCTACAATAAATGTTGCATACTCAGACCTATGTAATCTTCTTTATTCCCTACAAAGTTCATCAAATGTCTAACAAATGATCACATGTCTCTAATAAGTGTGTACTTCAAAGTCACTAATAATCACATCCAGGATCGCGGCGGTCATTCCGGCTTTCCCGCTGGGCCGGCGGGCGACCGCCAGAAGACCGCCGGCCGGGCCAGCGGGACAGCCCCTTCAACAATGAAGCCGGCTCGGAATGGAGCCGGCGGAGTTGAAGGGGTGCGACGGGTGCAGTGGCACCCGTCGCGATTTTCACTGTCTGCTAAGCAGACAGTGAAAATCTTTGTGGGGCCCTGTTAGGGGGCCCCTGCACTGTGGCAGGGGCATGGGCAGTGCAGGGGCCCCCAGGGGCCCCACGGCACCTGTTCCCGCGATCCTGGTTCTGGCGGTGGACACCGGCTGGCGGTAAGGGGGTCGGAATCCCCATGGCGGTGCTGCAAGCAGCGCCGCCGTGGCGGGTTCCCTGGGCCAGCGGGAAACCGGCGGGAAACCGCCGGCTCCCCTTTTCCGACCACGGCTTTACCGCCGCGGTCAGAATCGCCCAGGAAGCACCGCCAGCCTGTTGGCGGTGCTTCCGCCGCACTCCGCCATGGCGGTCATGGACCACCAAGGTCAGAATGACCCCCATAATGTCTCAGTCTGTCAAGTGACAAAGTAATTTAAAAGTTCAATTCAGTCACAATAATAAACTCAAGACGGTTCAGCTGGATATGAAGTGGCTATGAAGTGTTACAGCAAAGGTTTCCAAATTCTCTCCCCCAGTCATTTGCTGAAATGTTTGGGTAGCCTCCTTCGATTTGATTGATGGTCTAATGGCCCTTCAGTACCACTGTCACAGTTTCTTCCAGAATGGTTTGTGCCACTTGCACTACAGGCACAATCCATTCACTTGGCCAATTGGTCTCCAGGCACAATTATTTTTGCTACAGCACTAGGTATTCAGTAAGCCTCAGAGTTCTGTGTGGTCAACCTTTCTTGTCTCGACCTTTCTATACCAACTGCTGCTGTACACTCACTCAGACCTTCTTAGACTCTACATGTGCTGTTTTAGTAACTTGCTTATCCCCAACAGCTTGACTAATCTGCCCTCTTTGTCTCATTGTAACCAACCCTTCAGCGACAAGTGCTGTTTCATCAAGGGAACCTGGAACTTTGCAAGAGTATGCCATTTGCACCCAGTTGAGGATATCACTACACTTTACAGCTGCGTTGTCACTAGACTGACCTGGTACAGCTCCTTCTACAGAGGCTGGAAGCACAACTTCAGAATGTGTTTCTTCACCATCATGACCCAGTTTCCTGGACACAGGTCAAGACACTTTTCCTGTTGCAGCTGTGTAGTGGCTTCTCCAACCTAATGAAACACAGAGTGAACCAAATCAATCAGTCCTTTGCAATAATTGAATGTAATGTCATCTATAACATTCACAAGTTCATTTGCAGGCGCAACTGGTAATCTCATAGCATGGCCCATAATTATCTTGGAGGGCAACAATCCTATCTTCCTGTCTGGAGTACTGTATAGACTCATCAAAGAGGTAGAGCATCAGGCCTTTTCAATGATGTGGCAGCACACACTTTTGCCAATCTGGATTTAAAAGTGGCATTAACTTGTTCCACCAGGCAAGAAGCCTCTGGTTATTAACTACAGTGTATTCTTTGTTCAATTTGCAATGCTGCACACAGTAACTTCAGAGCCCCACTATTGAAGTGAGTCCCTCAGTCTGACTCTAGAGAAGTCAGGAATCCAAAATGAGAGTCAACTTCTTAAGCAACAGCTTTGCTACAGTGAGACTGTCATTTCTCCCTGTCAGGTATTGTTAAAAATGGGGTCTTTAGTTGGCAGTCAGATTACCCCCCTGTCCAAGCAAGCACCCTCACCGTAGTTAGGGCAAAGGAGAAACACACCTGGTTAAACCCTACCCACCCCCTTGGTAGCTTGGAATGAGCAGAAAGGCTTAACTCAGAAGCAACATGTAAAGTATTTGTACTAACACACACAGTAATACAGTGAAAACACAACAAGATGGACACCACACCAGTTTAGAAAAATAGGTAATATTTATGTAAATCAAATAAGACCAAAACAACAGAAAATCCAACATACACATGTCAAGATAGGATTTTTCAAAAGAATGAGGCCCATATTTATACTTTTTTTGTGCTGTATTTGTGCCACTTTTTGACGCAAAAATGGCGCAAACTTTCAAAATACAATTGTATTTTGCAAGTTTGCGCCACTTTTGCGTAAAAAATTACGCAAATGCGGTGTTAGGAAAGTATAAATATGGGCCTAAGAGTCGTACTCTATGGAAAACAATGGAAAAGTTGATTTCACACAAAGTACCTGGTTTGCGTAAAAAATAAAACTGCACGGACTAGTGGGCATCGGAAAGTGAGGCCGTGCTTAATTTCTTCTCTGGTTGGGTAGGTGTTAGAAATGGGGTTTCTGGTTGGCTAGGGTATGCACCTCAGCCAGGCAGAACTTACCCACTCTAGTCAGGGCAAGGGAGTTACACGTCCAAGATAACCCCTGCTCACCCCCTTGGTAGCTTGGCACGAGCAGTCAGGTTTAACCCGGAGGCAATGTGTAAAGCGTTTGCACAACACACACAACACATGTGACGCAATATCCCCACCACAAAGGAAACACAACACCAGATTATATGAAAATATACTGTATTGTACACAAGGCAATTATCAGACCAAACATCACATATCAGTACTATCCTGCTGCCTTAGTAGTTGTCAGAACGTTACACATTAGTTACTCTGCAACCTAGCAGTAGTCACACATAACACACAGGTTACTCAGTATTCTGCAACATAAGCAATAGTCAGGAAAACACGTTATTACATCACAGCACTTGTCATAAGAATATCATAAAATGCCCATAGTAGGAACATTAGAAAACATATGGCAAGTTAGAAAAACATATTAGCAAGCATGTCCATAAAAGGAACATTTGCATACACATATGTAAAAACATCAAACGCAAGTAGGTAATATATGAATCAAACAAAAGTCTGCAGAAAGAACTTTGGATTGCAACTATATTGGTCCTTTAAACAGTACCTGGTTGGATGAAGGCACCTCCAGTGCCTAGAAGGAGAACAATGGGGCCCCTGGCGCTCCTATGCGCAAAACGGGGGCCTCCTTTATACTCTGGGGTCAGGGGAGGACGACATGCACCTCCTCTCTTTTATAGACAGGCCCCTCCGGGGACCGTGATTACTGGGGGCCCCCCAGGGCCTCAACCGGCCCTCACGAGGGGGGCCAAAGCCAGCAAAAACAACTTAGGGCAGGAGGGGGGCACCACGCACCCCCTCTGGTTTAATGACAGGCGCCTCCCGGGACCCGCGATCTCTGGGGCCCCCCCAGGCCTCTACTGGCCCTTCCACCAAGGGGGGGGCCCACAATAATGGCCGTTTTACCTAACAGCAGAAAAGGAGCGCCCTGCTCCTAACACAGAGGCCAGGGGGAAGGGTGCACTCCCCGCGCCTTCCCCTGGTCCTGCTGTGAAGCCACAAGAAGATCGGACCCCTCCTGGGGCCCGAGCAGACACTCACCTGCACCCGATGCGGTGCGCAAGTGTTCTTCCAGCTTCCCGGGCCGCTGCAGTGATCTTATTTAAAGGGGCACAATGCAGCCAGGAGCCTACGAACTCCCAAGGCTCCATAAGCGCGCTGCAATCAGCGCTTTGGCAGCAGCAACCACAGAGAAGGACCCCTCGTGAAGAAATGGATGCAGGGGTCAGGGGCCACAGCACCCTGCCCCTGGGGAGCAGAATCTTAAGACAAGGTCCTCAGGTGGAGGGCCCAGCTACAGGCCAGCACAAGGGAAAGGCAGCAAGTGGCAAGTCCTTCACAGTGACCATGCAGGTCACAGGTCAGCACAGCAGCAGCAGTCCATGGCGGTTCCTGGTGAGTCCTTTCAGCCTTTGGTGTCCAGTTCCAAGATGATTCCAAGAGTCTCCAAATTGTGGGGAAAATTCCCCTGTACTTATAGTCAGTTCTTACAGTGTTTTACCATGGTAGGGAGAGGAGGTTCCAGCCAGTTACAACTGGTTCTGGGAGTTCCCCCTCTCTCCTTTCAGCACAGGCTCCAAACATCAGTGGGGGGTTAACAACCCTATTGTGTGAGGCCAGGGCACAGCCTTTACAAATGTAGGTGTGCCCCGCCTCTCCCTTCTCTCAGCCCAGGAAGACTATTCAGTATGCAGATGCACCTCTGTGACACCTCCACCCTGTACAGGCTGTCTGAAAAGTATGCACAAAGCCCCAACTGTCACTCTGCCCAGATGTGGATTGGAGTCAAGCTGCAAAACACCAGAGTCATAAGTACAGATAAATGCGCACTTTCTAGAAGTGGCATTTCTGTGATAGTAATAAAAAATACACCCACACCAGTAAGCAGTATTTATTATCACCATCACAACCATACCAACCACGCCTACGCTACCCCTCATAAATCAGACAATACCCCTTACACATAAGGCAGGGCATTTCTAATGCAATCCTATGAGAAGGCAGAAATCACAGCAGTGAGACACCAAGTTAGGCTGTTTGTCACTGCCAGGACATGCCATGCAATATGGCACATGTCCTGTCTTTCTACATACATGGCACCCTGCCCATAAGGCTAGCTAGGGCGTACCTTAGGGGTGACTTACATGTAGTAAAAGGGGAGTTCTGGGCCTGACAAGTAAGTTTAGATGCCAGGTCCCTGTGGCAGAAAACTGCGCACACAGGCCCTGCGCTAGCAGGCCTGAGACAGGTTTGAAAGTCTACTTCAGTGGGTGGAGCAAGCAGCGCTGCAGGCCCACTAGTAGTATTTAATTTGCAGGCCCTGGGTATAGAGATACCACTGTACAAGGGACTTATAGGTAAATTAAATATGCCAATTAGGTATAAGCCAATCATACCAACTTTAGATGGGAGAGCACCTGCACCTTAGCACTGGTCAGCAGTGATAAAGTGCTCAGAGTCCTAGAGCCAACAGCAAGAGGTCAGAAAAACCAGGAGGAAGGAGGCAAAAAGACTGGGGATGACCCTGCGTAAGGCAAAAAGTCCAACACAACCCCCTACCAGCCAAAAGCCAGGGGAGAACAATCAATACCTTGATGTAATTCCCTGATTGGGGCGATAGAACAAGGACCCAGGCCCACAACAGCAGGGGCATGTTCCAGTTCTACGCCTTCCTGACTCCACTTGGATCTCTCTGTCAATGCTTCCCAGGCAGCCTAGACCAACCCATGGGGGTTCTCTAGCTGCCAATGGCCAGAACCAGGCCCTAGGCCATCTAGGAGCCTCTGGTCTCTGAAACCATAACGAATGGGGGGCGGTAGCCCCAGGTGCAAAGCAACCTCTCTCCACTCCACTTCCAATCAGTTCAGGAGCTCTATCCTGCCACTGATCCACCAACCTAGGGTCCGCACCCATAGGCTCTACAGGGGCTAGAGGCGAGGCTCTCCTCCCTCTACCCCTCCGTCTAGGATCCCGCCCTCCTCTCCTAGGAGGGGTATCACCAGAATCCACACTTGCCAGGGTGCTGGGTACAGCCGCCCTGCACAACTCTCTCGCCAGCCCAGGATCACTACCTGGCGACTGACTACCCAACCTAGGGACGACACCCTTGGGTTGCACCGGGGTCCGGGCGTGCTTCCCCATCCCTGAACCCCACTTCCAGTGTCCTGCATCTCCCCACCTCGGGAGAAGCCACCAGAAGTTTCACACGGGGAGGTAAGCACACTAACCGCCCCCCCAACCAGGTCAGAGTTTACCCCCTGAACCTGTCTATCTAGTCCAGGGACGACACCCTTAGACTGGACCACTGCCCAGTGAACCAGGACTTCCTTGGGAGCACACCTACCCCCTACCAGATCAGAGCTTACGCCGTGAATCTGGCAATCCAACCCAGAGTCACTACCCTGAGGTTGAACCACTGCCTGGCGCACCAGGACATTCTTGGGAGCACACCTACTCCCCATCAGGTCAGAGTTTACCCCCTGAACCTGATCATCCAACCCAGAGTCACCACCCTGCGGTTGAATCATTGCCTGGCGCACCAGGACTTCCTGGGGGGCACACCTACCCCCCACCAGGGAAACACCTTCCCCAAGGGCCACACAAGAGTCTGGCTGGCACAGGTCTCCTGACCTTTGCCCATCTGACAGAGTCTGGATTCCTCCCTGCCCAGAAATGGTCTCACCAAGATCATTCCTGGGGGGCTCTGCTCTCAGAGCTGACCCCTGACCCTCCAGGTTCTCCACTGGGGCCCGCAGCCCCCTCTCAACCCTATTCTTGGATTTCCGCCTCCTCCGCTGTAGAGCGAGACTACCAAACACCAGGACCGGCGGAACGCTATCACCAGCCACCCGCCCATGTCCTAATGACAAAATGGGATCCTTCTGAACAGCTCTCCCTACGGCACAGGCTAGGCTCACCTCCTGGCGTTCACTCATGGAACCCTCCAGGACCTGTGACTGGAGCTCGGGTACCCTGGGCCTCAGCCCAACCCCATTCCCTCTCCTCTGAGACTGGACATGGGGTGCCTTACCCGCCCCAATACACTGGGACCTACCTGGGACACAAGCCTTTCCCACCACACCTGGTTGGGAAACACCTAGACCACTCTCATTAGGAACACTCCCTAATGCCACACCAGACCCTCTCGTACGCAACCAGAAGTCTGCCTCCTTTGCAAGCTCCCTGGGGTCAGAGAGCTCACACACTGACAAGTGTTGGCGTAACTCTGAAAAACAACAACGAAGCAGGTGCTCTCTGACAATCAGATTAAACAGCCCTTCAAAATTGTTTACTGTGCTACCCTTCACCCATCCATCTAGTGCAATGCAGCAATCCTCCACAAACTCCTCCCAAGACTGGTGGGACAGTTTCTTACCACCCCTAAACCTTTTTCTGTATTCCTCAGGGGAAAAACCATACTTCACAATGAGTGCATTTTTTACAGTGGAGTACCCCTCCCTGTTACTCTCTTCTAGAGTCAGTAGGGCGTCCCTCCCCTCCTCAGGAATAAAACTCCCTAGGCCAGTTCCCCAATCCTTCTCAGGGATCCTGCGCTCTACCAGAGCCCTCTCATATTTCTTTAACCACTGACGTATGTCACCCCCCTCTTGGAACCTAGGTACCGGATCTATGGGTATGTGAGGAACATCTTTGCTACAGCACTCTACATTGCTGCCACCACTGGACTCCGCCTGCAGCGCTGGTGAGTCCAGAACCTTCAGACTGCGCTCTAGAGCGAGTCTTTCTCTTGCAAATGCCCTCTCCGCCTCTGCCATCCTCTCCTGTACTAAGGCCTTCTCTACCTCAGCCCTTATCTCCTCAACAGCTAGGCGCGCTAACTGTGACTTCAGGTCCCTCTCTTCCTGCCTATCTTTTAGCTCATCGGGCATCAAGGAATGAGAGGTAGCCCTGCTTCTTACACTGGACCCAACAAGGGACACCCTATCACTGGGGCCTTCCCTGTCAACTGGCGTCCCCAACCGGTCATTCTCACCCTCCTGATCAGTCTCTCTACCACTCTCTAGGGATGAGGTCTGGGAGCCCTCCCATTGGGAACCCTCGCTACACTCAGGACCCTCTGGGTACTCCCTAAGCACACTCCCTCCCTGGGTATATGTCACAAACCTTTCAAAGAAATTCAGAGATCTCCTGAGGTCCCCTTCTACAGGCAGCCCTCTCTCTCTACAGAACCCCTCTAATTCCTCCTGCGTGTAAAACGGCAGGTCCTCTAAATCAAAGGTAAGCCCCATCTTGAAAAGATACAAATAACTCAAATGTGACAACCACAATACCCAAGCGTGAGAACTGAAAACAGGAAAAATGACCAAAGAGAGAAAGTTAAGAGAAGCCAAACATGTGATGGTCTAAACGCAATCCTTGTAGTGAAATAATGAGTCACAATGGTATTGTGCAAGTGCAAGTCATATCCTCACCGCTGACAACTAATGTTAGAAATGGGGTTTCTGGTTGGCTAGGGTATGCACCTCAGCCAGGCAGAACCTACCCACTCTAGTCAGGGCAAGGGAGTTACACGTCCAAGATAACCCCTGCTCACCCCCTTGGTAGCTTGGCACGAGCAGTCAGGCTTAACCCGGAGGCAATGTGTAAAGCGTTTGCACAACACACACAACACATGTGACGCAATATCCCCACCACAAAGGAAACACAACACCAGATTATATGAAAATATACTGTGTTGTACACAACGCAATTATCAGACCAAACAAAACATATCAGTACTATCCTGCTTCCTTAGCAGTTGTCTGAACGTTACACATTAGTTACTCTGCAAATTAGCAGTAGTCACACATAACACACAGGTTAATCAGTATTCTTCAACATAAGCAGTAGTCAGAAAACACGTTATTACATCACAGCACTTGTCATAAGAATATCATAAAATGCCCATAGTAGGAACATTAGAAAACATATGGCAAGTTAGAAAAATATATTAGCAAGCATGTCCATAAAAGGAACATTTGCATACACATATGTAAAAACATCAAATGCAGGTAGGTTATATATGAATCCAACAAAAATCTGTAGAAAGAACTTTGGATTGCAACTATATTGGTCCTTTAAACAGTACCTGGTTGGATGAAGGCACCTCCAGTGCCTAGAAGGCGAACAATGGGGCCCCCTGCGCTCCTATCCGCAAAACGGGGGCCTCCCTTATACTCTGGGGTTAGAGGAGAGAAACATGCACCTCCTCTCTTTTATAGACAGGCCCCTCCGGGGACCGTGATTACTGGGGGCCCCCCAGGGCCTCAACCAGCCCTCATGAGGGGGGCCAAAGCTAGCAAAAACAACTTAGGGCAGGATGGGGGCACTATGCACCCTCTCTGGTTTAATGACAGGCCCCTCCCGGGACCCGATATCTCTGGGGGCCCCCCCGGGCCTCCACTAGCCCTTCCACCAAGGGGGGGGGCACAATAATGCCTGTTTTACCTAACAGCAGAAAAGGAGCGTCCTGCTCCTAATGCAGAGGCCAGGGGGCACTCCCTGTGCCTTCCCCTGGTCCTGCCGTGAAGCCACAAGAAGATCGGACCCCTCCTGGGGCCCGAGCAGATACTCGCCTGCACCCGATGCGGTGCGCGAGTGTTATTCCAGCTTCCCGGGCCGCTGCGGTGATCTTATTTAAAGGGGCACAATGCAGCCAGGAGCCTACGAACTCCCAAGGCTCCATAAGCGCGCTGCAATCAGCGCTTTGGCAGCAGCAACCACAGAGAAGGACCCCTCGTGAAGAAATGGATGCAGGGGTCAGGGGCCACAGCACCCTGCCCCTGGGGAGCAGAATCTTAAGACAAGGTCCTCAGGTGGAGGGCCCAGCTACAGGCCAGCACAAGGGAAAGGCAGCAAGTGGCAAGTCCTTCACAGTGACCATGCAGGTCACAGGTCAGCACAGCAGCAGCAGTCCATGGCGGTTCCTGGTGAGTCCTTTCAGCCTTTGGTGTCCAGTTCCAAGATGATTCCAAGAGTCTCCAAATTGTGGGGAAAATTCCCCTGTACTTATAATCAGTTCTTACAGTGTTTTACCATGGTAGGGAGAGGAGGTTCCAGCCAGTTACAACTGGTTCTGGGAGTTCCCCCTCTCTCCTTTCAGCACAGGCTCCAAACATCAGTGGGGGGTTAACAACCCTATTGTGTGAGGCCAGGGCACAGCCTTTACAAATGTAGGTGTGCCCGCCTCTCCCTTCTCTCAGCCCAGGAAGTGTATTCAGTATGCAGATGCACCTCTGTGACACCTCCACCCTCCCTGTGTACAGGCTGTCTGAAAAGTATGCACAAAGCCCCAACTGTCACTCTGCCCAGACGTGGATTGGAGTCAAGCTGTAAAACACCAGAGTCATAAGCACAGATAAATGCTCACTTCTAGAAGTGGCATTTCTGTGATAGTAATAAAAAATACACCCACACCAGTAAGCAGTATTTATTATCACCATCACAACCATACCAAACACGCCTACACTACCCCTCATAAATCAGACAATACCCTTTACATATAAGGCAGGGCATTTCTAATGCAATCCTATGAGAGGGCAGCACTCACAGCAGTGAGACACCAAGTTAGGCTGTTTGTCACTACCAGGACAGGCCATGCAATATGGCACATGTCCTGCCTTTCTACATACATGGCACCCTGCCCATAGGGCTAGCTACGGCGTACCTTAGGGGTGACTTACATGTAGTAAAAGGGGAGTTCTGGGCCTGGCAAGTAAGTGTAGATGCCAGGTCCCTGTGGCAGAAAACTGCGCACACAGGCCCTGCGCTAGCGGGCCTGAGACAGGTTTAAAAGTCTACTTTAGTGGGTGGCGCAAGCAGCGCTGCAGGCCCACTAGTAGTATTTAATTTACAGGCCCTGGATATAGAGATACCACTGTACAAGGGACTTATAGGTAAATTAAATATGCCAATTAGGTATAAGCCAATCATACCAACTTTAGATGGGAGAGCACCTGCACTTTAGCACTGGCCAGCAGTGATAAAGTGCTCAGAGTCCTAGAGCCAACAGCGAGAGGTCAGAAAAACCAGGAGGAAGGAGGCAAAAAGACTGGGGATGATCCTGCGTAAGGCAAAAAGTCCAACAATCGGGTAATCACTCACTTCAAGCAGTACGGAGCTACACTTTCTGACTATGCTTTAACAATTATACTGTGAATGAGTCTCAACCAGCAGATCTCACTCGGATTGAAAGAGTTTGTCTCTGTGAACTCAAGATTCACTAATACCAACCTCTCACACTCACGCAAACAATGCTAATGGTACTGTTGATGAAGTCTCTCGATCAGCACAATATACACAGTAGATAAAAACAACAACAACCAAGGGTCTTTTACACTTGTACAGTATCCCGTCATCCTATGCCAGAATGGATCCGTTGACCAACTCAACTTCTTAGCAATAAGTACCAACTTAAATCTCTGCAAAACACTTCACACTTCACCGCAATCTTGAGCCTAAGCAATGCAAAGTGCAACCCTATTAATACTCAGACATCCTGCTCTGGAACTCCATCAAGCCTCTGAACAAGCCATGGGGTCAGAATATGGGCTGGGCCTGGATAATCTCATTAAAGGACACCCTAACCCCGAAGTACTATCTCCCTATTACTATTCCCCCTTTGTTGGAGAAACCACTGCTCTGCTACCAGATTTGTTGGAGCATTACTTTGTGCTCTAATTCAAGTTTGACAAATCCTTTCACCCTAGGGTGGATGAGGATCTAGCAATACATGACATCAATCAACATTTAATTTACAGTAAGACTGATTAGACCACACCATGAAACCTCAAATCAGAAATAAAGTTAAAGGGTTTTATTAGAAGTTAATACTCAAGTTTATATAAACAATTCTCAAAAATAGATTGTAACGGTACAAGATCACCATAGGATGTCCAAAGAGCCTAAAGAAGTTCAAACAAATTAACATCAAGCAAACTAAGCATTCTTTCACAGTAATACAAAATAAAACAACAAAATATTGTGGCCTGAAAAGAAACACTGATCCAATCTGTTACACAATAGTGAAACTCAAATACATATAATAAGCTAGCTGGGACAAAGGGAAACCTCCCTAAACACCATGCCACTAGTTGACAAGGGCTAAACTAGAATACATTGGGACAGAACGTAAAAAGGAAACAAAGGACAAAGAGAACTTTAATATTAACCACCAACTTAAAACAGTGTGGGCCCCAAGGAATCACACAGGTGCTAGTATTTATATATAAATATCTTAGAGCTCAACCTTTCTGTGACTCCACTGTTCACAAGTCACTTCCTAGGAATAAAACTAACAAAGAACAGGGAAGCCACAGTTCACAAAATGAATTGTCCTTGTTCTAGATGTTCAATGTATCCAAAGGATAATCCGTGGCCAAGATGAAGAAAAAGTTATTCTTCTTTTAAATCATCATTAGATGGGAGCCATACTTCAGTATCAACAATTGATTTTATTGGTACCAAAATCGAGCCAAGACAATGTGTTGCTTCTTACAAGGACTTCATCAGGGTTCTTCTATCCATGAACATTTTACATATGAACGGGTTCCCAACATTCCCTTGAGTCATTGGTCCTGAAAGATCATATCACTTCCCAGTGGGACTCAAAAAGAATAGCAGCCACGTCACGCCACAGTGCTGGAATAGTGAAATGTTGAACTTGTAGAACAAGGATAGTGCATTTTGTGAACTGTGGTGCTCCCTTTTCTTTGTTAGTCTAAGATGAATAGAACCTGTAAAATGGACATCTGGGGCAAATGTAAGCTATCTAAAGTAGACAAAAATTAGGTAAAAAGAGAAAGTTTCAGAATATTAGAAGCTTGATCAAGAGTCTTCTCATTGGTCAAAGAAAATCTAAGTGCTCTCAGCAAGCATTGGGAAAATGTGAGGCATAAGAAAGAGGTCTAAAACTAACTGGAATTGATCAGTGAAAGTCATATTTAAAGTGACAATTAGTCCATTGGTAACGACCAAGGGTAGGAAGATCATGTGGACCAATATCCTCACATTACACAGCAACATTTGAAACAGTCTTTTATATTCCTTGGACTATCCTGGGAAGGTTGCTGTCCTTGGTCTCTTGTACGACTTTTGCAACATAATGAACAGTGGCAGGCTACACATTCTTGGTCTCTCGGTATACCATATTCAAGGTTGCTTGCTCAGGTTCTCTATGAGTGGAACCATAGCCATCTATTTCTAAACTAACATTTCATGTGAAGGTCGCCTGAAAAGAAATGACATGTTGGCAGAAATGAAAAACAGTTTCCTACTTTGTAGAGATTCGGACCTAGGAGGCCTAACATGGCGAAGCTAATACTGAATTAGGATTGCACATTTTAAATAATATTATCAGAATGTATTGACTTTGAAATTATAAAAAGTCAGCTACATTCTCATTTAAACTACATTTTATAGTGAATGCTAAATTAAATAAAATTGTTAATACATGTAAGTGAATCTGATGGAGAACCATATTTCTCAACATTTGCCAAAATCATTATTGTTTCAAAGGTAAACACTCACTAGCTAGGTAAGGATTGTTGTAAAATCAGAATAAATGGTTACATTTCAATTAATATCGTTATACCACACACATTTCTTGTAACACTGCAGTGAATGCACTTCAATATGGACTTCAAGTGCACCAACAGTTTATCATCAATTCAAGCATTATGTTTTCAGTATGGTCACATATAGATCAACATTGTGACGACAGAGGTTGCAGCCAATTCTCTGCTTCACCACTGGCAAGAGAACAATGCTTGTGCTGACCGAGGGATGAGGGCCACTGGGTGGTCCAGCTTGCAATGTGGAAATATGGGGAAAGATATGTAGATGCATTCACCTTAGGAAAATACAATAACACAGTACACCACAGCCCAACCATTCAGCAGATGGACAAAAAAAAGTACAATGATGGGAACAGTCAGAAGAAAAATCATTGAGCTGCTGTCAGCAATACAGGGCTCCAGGACCGACCTTGAGGGAAAAATATAAGGTGTCTTACTAGAAGATAACCTGCTACACACCCACTTGCACAAAATGGTGGACAGAGTCCATGGTGTGGAAGGTGTAGTGGTGGACTTATAAAATGAAGTGAACATTTTTAAAACTCAAATAGCCAAGCTGCCCACAGCTGCAAAAGTGTTGGAGGATAGGCCTGAAGACACGAACAATCACTTCTGCAACAAAAAAGATCATATTTGTGGCATTCATGGACCAGATGAAGGGCCCTGAAATAGAGGCCTTCTTGGAGATGTGGATTCAGCAAGAACTGCATCAAGATGGGTTGGCAAAACTGTTTGCAGCAGAGGGAGCAAACAGAGTGCTGGGGGTCAGCCTTGATTGTCAGAATATTTAATCTCAAGGATCAAGACTGAATTATTGCAGCGGCCAGAACTGGGGAACAACATTGTTTTGAAAATCCTGTAATGTTGGCCTATCCGGACCACACACCAGAAAGGTGGAAATGCAGCAGAAATCTTATTTATAGTTGACGCAAAAACTAAGGGCAATGGAGCTCCATTATATACTCTTATTTCCGGGGTGTCTGAAAGTGATACCGCAGAGGAAATTTACCTCTTTGATAACCTAGAGGAGGTATGGGTGGAAATGTGGGGCAAAACAGGGGCTCGCCATCTGGCATGACCTAATCCCATGTTCAGGAACTAGACTGTCAGGAGGCGTGGACACATTGCCACCGTAGGTCTGTAGGCGGTGGGACCATCACATTGTAGACACCCCACATTACAATTTAGGATGGTGACACTATAGACAAAGTTGGGACTTTGAGGAGGATGCCTCAAGACCACAGAGAATGTCTTGGTAGATGAGATGGGAGATGGTGGATGGGCTACTTAAAACCAGTCTGCTTGCTCCCTCACCTCACGCACAGGAACACTGACAAGGAATCTTGTCTTCTCTGCTGGGGGGTTTGAGCTGATGATGTTGTACTGGGCTGGGTAATCCTGCCTGGAGCTGATTTGGCCTGGTTCATTGGAGTCTGCAAATTACTTACTTTAAGACAATCTTAGCTTGTTAAGAAGGGGTGTTAACAGTTCAATCTCGGTGGTGGTGGGGGACATATGAACGATTTGCTTGATGCTTGATGATGAGCTAGTGTTACACTTGGATGAACCATGAGCTGAGGTGGGGACGGTATTTGCCCAGAGGGTGGGGGGGAGTTGTTTTTCACTTTGCTTTCAGACAGATGTGGTAGCAGATGAGGCATATGAGGCTGGACGATGTGAGACAATGTGATACTGACATAGGCATGACAGCACATTGTAACCTCCTACTGCGAGAGGGAAGATAAAGGAGAGATAGAGCAGGGAGTGTACAATTTTGGACTATAAACAGAATGTTAAATACTTGGAATGTGAGGAGACTCAATATCTACCCTAAGAAATGAAGAATACATTGCTAGATGTGTAGATATAAAGTCCAAATAGCATTGCTGGAAGCAATCCACCTACTTACATCAGAGGTTGTGACATGGGAAAAGAGGTGGAGGGGCCATACGTATGGGTCAGACTAATCAAATTATGTGGGGTAATGGTGACATGGATAGCTGCATGGTTCCTATTCTTGGAGCGGGTAGTATTGACAGGCCCGAAGGAAGGATTAGTGATAATAGAAGTACTCTTGGACACATGTGAATTTATATGCCCCAAACACAGTTGGCAAGTCTTTCTTCCTTGAGGTACTAAGGAACTTGACCTCATTCCTGAGATGAGGCTAATTTGGGAAGGAGATTTCACGTGTGTCTAAATTGGAAAAAGAATAAATGCCCCCCAAGACTGGGCCTTAAGCCACACATGGAAAAGACATTTGGGAGGGATTGGGCAATTTCTGCTTCTTAGATATTTAGAAAACAATATCACCCACATAGTCTCTTTACTTACAGGCACACAAGGTGTATAGCCACATAGATTGTGTATTGGGCTACCAAAGACAATGCTGATATGTAAACACTCAGGATACCTTGACCGCTACTTGTCCAATCACTCCCCTATGTTACTCAAAAATATCGCCAAGGTGGCATAGACCCAAGATTCCATTATGGAGATTAGAAGCAGAGGCGTTAATGGATGCCACCTTCCTTGGACATATTAAGGATTATATGGTGTCCTTTTTTGGGAATAACCAAGATTCTGCAAACTCCAAGACAACCGAATGGGAAACATACAAGGTGGCAATTTGAGGGAAATGCATAGCACAGATATTTAGGTGCACTAACAGGTAGAACAGACACTCGCTGCATTGGAGCACAAGCCACAGCTTATGGATACATCCATAGGCACACAGATGGATGGGGTCAGGCGCTAACTGAGGTATAGAGACAATTGTCAGAATCTTGGGCTTAGATAGAGAAATTTACTAACATGCAAAACACATGTGTTAAAAGGTGGGTAGGATTCTGACATGGTTGTTAAACTGCCGTAGACCACATGCTCATATACTGGCCCTACAACAAGAAGGAGGACCAGGCCTACTAGGTATGGACCAAAGATTGAGGAATGTACAGAAAATTTGAGGACTGGGTTAATCAAGACACAGATTCCTTACAGAGCATATTACAGAAATTCTTGGAAAAGATGATCCTGCCAGGTCTATCAGCAGAATAGCGACAATCTTTAGAGATCTTGCTAGGGTTAGATTAACTTAGGAAAGCACTAACTGAAATTCCCTAAAGTAAAATGCAGTGGGTGGTGGGGATGCTAACTGAGTTGTATCAGACTCTGCTGTCCCTGACTCTCAAATGACTGCCTGAGGTTTTCTTGGAGGCTCCAGAGTGGGGGACACTCCTGCCCTCGATAAGAGAAGCAGTGATGATTCTCATCCAGAAGAAGGGGAAAGATCCAAAAGAGCTGGCTTCCTATAGACTCCTGTCGATTTTGAATACAAAGTTAAGTTATTGTACAAGGTCTTGGCATCTAGACTGCTTCGGTGGTGTATGGGTTGGTACATCCAAATCAAACAGGGTACCTGGGAGAAGTATAGAGTACTATATATGCCTGTTAAACCATGTGCTATGTGTGCTAGCTGACTCAGAGGGCAAGTTTGCTTAAACAAGTATTCCATACAGTTGGCTGGCAGAATATCTAGGCAGTCTTGCTGGCTCGGGGTTCCAAATTCATCAGATGGCTGTGCCTATTGTACACTGATCCAGTGGCCAGAGTGTGGATGGGAGTCTTGGCGTCATAGAGGTGGAACCTGGGCAGAGGGACTAGACATGGATACCCCTTGTGCCAGTGCTATTTGTGCTTGCAATGGATAGATGGGGCCATAGGGAAAAGAGCTAAAGGGTTTTAAATCACAAAGTCTCTATGTATGCGGATGACACAGTGATATACATGTAGGACCCGGAGCACTTTGTGCCCTGCATTCTAGAGATTCTGAGTTGGTCTGCTGTCATATAAAGTTTGCATGTGAATCAATCTAAATCTAAGTTGTTCCCGCTGACTGGCCTGCAAGCTCATGAAGTGACTTCCTGCTGGAGATGTCATTACATTGGGAGACCGACTGGTTCCAATATCTTGGGATCTGGGTGATGAGTGGTCCAGTTGGGCAGTATGACCTAAATGTGAGGAAACAGCTTGGGTGCTATGCAGGTTGGCTGATTATGGATCCAACTGTATAAATTGATGTATTAGCTGGTATGGGCTGGGAAGAGAAGTAAAGTATAACTGAACATACTGAAGCTCCCATGGGCAGCATGCAGGCTGGGCTTTCCAGACCTATTCCTATATTATGCAACCACTCTGCTTTATCACACTGTGAGCTGGTTTGATGAGGAGGCCATCTTGGAAAGAAAGCTTCTGTCCTAGACCTTCCCAGAGTATGATATGAAAGGGGAACCCTGCACCTTATCCACATGACTGCGGAGGTCTGTTGTAGGGTGATCTGCAAGGTCTTCCGGAGGACTTCTTTTGCGCACAATATCCCCCGCTGGACTATGAATGCCATTTACAACCTGCAGAAAGATACAGACTAATACAAATGGAGAGAGGGAGGTTGTGAGCATGCAGGGAACCTGTACCTAAAAACATATTTCTTTTCTTCACACAGGCATACAAGCTGTTTGGGCTGGGAAAGGAGCGATTTCTGCATTATGCAAGACTGGAGCATGTGGCCTGTGGTATATGGCCCTTGTTTTCAGATAAGCCATTGGTGCACAATGTCATTCAATAACTACTGATGTTAGTGGGGTGTGAATGGCCTTGCATATAGTACTGCTGACAGACAAGGGTGGCACAACAGATCGAGCAAAAGATCCATGGAGGGTGGAATGCCTGAATGAGTTAACTGACTCCAATTGGAAAAAGGAGTGTGAGCAAGTTAGACTAATGCCCTCTAACAACAGATTCAATATTTTCAATTTCAGAATCTACACAGAACTTACTGTGGGTGGTAGGTGTAAACTTCCCTTGGCTGATGTTTTGCATATGATGAGGACCTGCTCCATGGTGGTAGACTTCTGTGAGAGGGTGATGGCGGTACTGTTGCATGTGATTGGAATGGCATTGGCGGTATCTACAAGACTGTGCCTATTGGGAGTGATGTCAACTCAAAAATACTGGAAAGTGCAAGCACAAATGATAGCACTGAATATGGTATTGGCGTGAAGGGGGATTGCAGTACACTGGATGTCACCCAGATCCTTAAAGGTAGTGACTTGGAAACAGGATCTGCTAGAATGGACTGCAGCAGATGAACAACATATCTGGCTCACTAAGAGAGAGGTGGAAGAGGACATGGAATTATAGGATGCAATGGTTGGTAAAATTATGGACCAGCCAGGTGACAGATCACTGTGAGGGTAGGAAATACAGCCCTGCAATCAACGTGGAGACAGCTGGGTGGACCCACTGGGTGCAATGGGCTAAAAGCTGTGATCTGAACGTTTTACTGAAATTCTAAAACTGTAAAGGTAGACATATATTTTGTTTATTGCTGTTGATCATGTGCCAATCTGGAAACGCTTTGTATATAACTGGAGATGTCCTTTTAATATCAACAGGAGTATAACCATTTGTCCCAGTATTCATCAATGAGTCCCTCTAGTTTCTTTTGGGAGATCCTCACCAGCTATTTTCTACTACAAGTATACAATTACTCTGGTGTACTCATAGCTAATAGCATCATTATTGAGCCTCCTCCTTCCTCTAACCAACGGGGTAGTTTCCACATACATCCAGGAAACTATTAGGGATCTGTGAACAAAGATACTAAAAAGTGCAGTGAAAGTGAGAAAGTGATCTCAAAATGCCTCACTCAGCTACAATCCAACTTTACTATGGCTGGGATAGGGTATGTTTAAAAACAAATATAATGTGATGAGAATGAATTATGTATCCTTCACACATATCAGGTCAGGTCGACATGTTTCAGCTCACTTTTTCCCAAAAGGGTCATTGGCTTTCTTCAGGACCAAAGAATGTACAGGTTCCATACCTGGTTAGAAAAATAGATCTTAGCTTAATGAACAAAACAAGAGCAAACAACAAAAATCCAATAAGTAGAAGTTAAGATACAAATTTTTAAATAATATATGCAGTTGTAGTGCTTAAAAACTTAAAGTGCCAACCCTGGTCAAGCTAGCCCAGGGTAAATCCAGAGGTCAGGCCGACTGCGACGGATCATGAACCTGCTACAGGGACCAACCTTGTCCCTGCCAAGATTAAGACCATGCGCGGTCCAGGTCCCGCCCGAAACTCCACTGCACGGATCTGTGGCGCTTTCTGCGCACCACTTGTCATCCCCTCTTGCTCCAAAGGTGGCCATCGGTGTTGTCTGCCCTGTGGCAAAGCTCATAGAGCTGCAGGTTCAGGACATTGGTGGACAAGATGCACTTATTAGTGCTATTCCATGAAGGGACTACAATTCCCATGTTTTTAGAGGCAGCAGCCATCTTGGGGTGTGGCAGGCCTATAAAGCCCAGCCACACCCAAGCACGTTGCTCACTATTTTGAAGACTTCGATGCAGTCAGACCTCGTGGGGGATTCTCTGAAGAAGAGCAGAGTTTCTGCATGGCAGAGTGGCATCCGACTGAAGTATCCTTGTTTCCATGGTGAATTTAAAAACGAGTAGGTCGTACTCGTAGTGGTAAGGCCTTGCTGACTTCAATTTTGGAGGTAGTCATTACTTCCAGAAGTAAAGCGCCCCTTAGCACAATGAGCAAAGTATTTTCAGTTTCCAGGTTTCAGCGGCCTAGGCGCGATGATCAAAGGTGTTTCAGTCCACAAATGTAAAGCGCTCTAGGCACGACAATTCAGGTGCTTCAGTACACAGATGTAAAGCGCTCTTGGCACGTCACAGTTCAGGCGCTTCAGTCCACAGGTGTAAAGCGCTCTTTGCACGACAATTCAAGCGGTTCAGTCCACAGGTGTAAAGCGTTCTTGGCACGACAATTCAGGTGCTTCAGTCCACAGGTGGAAAGCGCTCTTGGCACTGCACTTCAAGCGCTTCAGTCCACAGATGTAAAGCGCTCTTGGCACGACAATTCAGGCGCTCCAGTCCACAGATGTAAATCTCTCTTGGCACGGCAGTTCAGGCGCTTCAGTCCACAGATGTAAAGCGCTCTTGGCACGGCAATTCAAGCACTTCAGTCCACAGATGTAAAGCGCTCTTAGCACAGCAATTCAAGTGCTTTAGTCCATAGGTGTAAAGCGCTCTTGGCACGGCAATTCAAGCGCTTCAGTTTACAGATGAAAAGTGCTCTTAGCACGGCAATCAATGCGCTTCAATCCACAGGAGTAAAAGGCTCTTGGTAGAACAATCAAAGTGATTCAGGCCACATGAGCAAAGCACCCCCGTAGCATAACGAGTCTAGCGCTTCAGGCAAGACAAGTAAAAGCGCTGTCTGGTGTTATAAGTAAAGTGCTTCAAGTTCAATGACTAAAAACTTTTCGGCCTTTATAATTGTGAATGTGAAAGTATTTCTGGAGATAAGAAAATCATAGTTTTCATTGTTTTTTGGAAAGCTTAATATGTGAAAAGCATATTTAATTCTTTGAGATTTTCTAGGTCATGATCAAAGGTTTATGTTATAAATGCATAGATGTTGCAGGATTAATATTCTGAGTATAATCATAGTTCAAAGCTCTTGCCATCTCTTGGTTCTGAGGTCGTAGTTTATTCTTGTTCCATGATGATCATAGTCTAAAGCTCTTGCCATCTCTTGGTTCTGAGGTCGTAGTTTATTTTTGTTCCATGATTAAAAGAAGGGGCTTTGCCCTCATTTCAAAATGGGTCTCCATCAGATATCGGAGACGCATTTGAGTCAAGAGTCTATTGAGTTATATTTCTATGAATGAGTGAATGCATATTTGTTCTAAGCTTTTCTTTTCAGATCTCTCTCCCTGCTGTTCCCTACCCTAATTCCCTTCCCCCGACTGGCATAACTCTGTGCTATAATAGCTGTCTGAGTTGGTGACGCCGGAAGGTGGTCCTTTTGCTCAGCAACATGCAGATCCCGAGAAAAGGACACTGTGACAGTCCTGCTGAAATAGTGCCTTGGGTGAAGGGTTACATTGACGTCCAGGGTCCGATGCAAGGAGCAGAGGAGACTATGTGAAGGTGATGCTTCGCTGCTGAGTCATGCAGTTGTTGGTGCTCGAGCAGTGGTGTGACATCAAACCCTTTGCTTTGAAGGTGATATGTCGTCATCGAGCCGCACAGCTGATGATGGGAAGGTGATGCATTGGGGCTAATGGTGATGTAGTGATCCTGAGCCGCACAATCAGCAATGTGAAGTCCTCGACCTCAGCGGCAGTGGCAATGTGTCAGCATCGAAGAGAGATGCAGCAGTTCTGGTCAGCACAGTTGCAGCAATGCGTAGTTATCCATAGAAAACAGCTGCCAAAAAAACTTCCAAGGGGCCAGAACTGGATTTGCACCACTTGCCCGCTAAATGGGTTGCAGCACACACTGTGCCACTCACTAAGGCAGCACTGTAAATAGTCTCAAGCCTGACATAGAAATCTGTAGTGCAGTTTTAAACTTTCATTTTGACCTGGCAAAATAAACCTTTTGCCAGTCCTAAACCTTCTTTTTTAGGTCGAACATAGCAGCGTGCATGCACTGTTTTTCCGATGTGTTGGTATGTATCTGGGCTTTTAACAACCCCTACCTCAGGCCCATCGCTATCACTCATTCGTGGGCTTACCCTTCAGAAATCCTTTGATGACATTGGTAAATGGTTTATGTTTGTCCTTCCTTTGGGGAGGTTTTGTTACCGCCTTGGCTATCGCCCCTGTTACGCGGCTAATTGCACTTTTTTCGATAGGTTTGACTGCGAGCAAACTTCTCTTTCCTTTTGTGTCTCTCCTTATCGCTGATGATCATGGCGGCCATGGCGCTGTGAATCGGCTTGCTTATGTGAAACTGTTTTACTTTTGATTTTTAAGTTATGTGGCAAGAAAAGTCCGGTTAGGAGTTTACAACGCTAATAGTTCTAACTCAAGCAAATGTGAAACCCATTGCATTGCAAATGCTTGGCAATACTTATAAGTTACCCCTAAGGTAGGCCTAAGGACTCTGGGTCTCTGGGAAATTTAGGCTTATGTTTTACATGTTCTAGTAGTTTAAAAATATAAAGTCACTTTCAATTACTGCACAGTACTCTCCCCCATAGACTAACACTTGGTTACATTATTTCACTTAACCAGAGTTACCTTAAGTCTGGGACAAGATAGAGAAATGCTGTACCGATTCAATTGCATTGCAATATAAATATTGGTTAATGCTAAAGTCTAAATTTAATTTACAATTGTGGATTTTCTGCCCAACTCAACTGTGCCTTTCTCTCAGCGTCTGGTGTCTCAAGACTAAATAGCTCTTCTGTCTGAGATGGATTGTGTATTCATTCCAGATATGAGAACAAAGAACACCTAGGGGGGAAGGGAGTTGCTCTTTCTGAAAGGATGACTGGGTAGAACTGCCCTGCCCTGATTGCACTTCAAATGTCCCGACCTGCAGGACATAGAATGGAAGATGAAACCAGGCTTGCCCTTGCCTTCGCCTTCCTAGACAGTTTGGACCCAGGCCCAGGGGAAAGAGAAGAACAGACAGGAACCAGTTTTGAGGGATGTCCAGGGAATTCACCCACACAAATCCTGGTTCCTGGTATAAAAGTGGGGACCTTCAAAACTTCTCTTCAAACACTCTTGGACCATTGTAAGACTCAGAAGAAGAGCTGTCCTGCTGTCTGAAGAAGGGAAACTGGACATGTGTGCATTAAACCAATGTTCTCCAGAGTGACTCTAAGGATCAGTTGACTGGCCTCCTGTTTGAGCTACTGGGACACAACAACCTTCAGAGGCCTCCCTGTAACTGTCCATCTCCACCTGGACCTGCCTGATCCCTGGGGAGGCCTTTGTTGGAGTAATTCCTGATCCCTAATAGGCATCGTGTAGGCCCTGGACCCCTGGTTGTCATCAGAGCGTACTCCTGAAGAAAAGGTGGAGATACAGAGGTTTGGGCTCATTGTGACCGCAAAGTGACCCCTTCACACTGAGAATTGACAGCTCACGGTGATCAGCAACTCAAAGCTCTAGCTGTACTTGCTCTTCGCACCAACAGTGATCACCCACGATGACCGCCAAAGCAAAGTTCCAGCGAAACCTGCTCTTTAGCCACAACGGTATCCCACGTTCACATGGCCACAGCATCTGCATCGACAGCTAACACAATTCCCCCACGATGACTGGCTGTTCACACTAGAACAGCGACGGTACACAATGCCCATCCTACTCCTCACGCCAACACTGAGCTCCTTGCGGCCTCCACCAACACGAACAGCAGCTCTTCATGTAGACTTGAGAAGCCAAATCCTGTGGGACAAACCTATTTGCTATATCTGACCTGATCATGGTACATCTGGGTAAGTCTGAACTTGTGACATCCCCTTGTCCAGCATGACCATGTAACCATGAGTGGTGCTTTGTGTTTGTTGGTGTTATTTTCACCTAAACGTTTAGAAAACTCATATCTTGAGTTCTACAGTTTTGATTTTTGTCATTTTGGTGTCACTATTTTAAAACAATTATGTTATTTTTCTAAATTGGTTGGGTTATATTTTCACTTCATTACAGTCTGAGTGCTGCATAAATATTGTACACTTAGTAAGTTCAGCATGACTGCTTTTGTGCCAAGGTTTATTTAGTGGCTGTTGTGGTTTATTATTTGACAACGTTTCCTACCCGTCCTCTAAATCCTGATTTCTTACAAGGTTCAGCTCCATACCAGCAGTAAATTCACAGTTTGCTCTCACATTCAGTGTGAAAGCTCCATGCTGTGTTTCAGGGGAGCAGCTTGTAGGAAGGTAGCCTCTTTCTAGCCTTGTTACCCCCACATTTGGCCTGTTTGTGAGTATATGTCAGGGTGTTTTTACTGTCTCACTGGGATCCTACTAGTCAGGGCCCAGTGCTCATAGTGAAAACCCTATGTTGTCAGTATGTTTGATATGTGTCACTGGGATCCTGCTAGCCAGGACCTCAGTGCTCATAAGTTTGTGGCCTATATGTGTTCCCTGTGTGGTGCCTAACTGTATCACTGAGGCTCTGCTTACCAGAACCTCAGTGTTTATGCTCTCTCTGCTTTTAAAATTGTCACTGTAGGCTAGTGACTAATTTTACCAATTCTGATTGGCACATTGGAACACCCATATAATTCCAGTGTAAATGGTACCTAGGTACCCAGGGTATGGGGGTTCCAGGAGATCCCTATGGGCTGCAGCATTTCTTTTGCCACCCATAGGGAGCTCAGATAATTCTTACACAGGACTGCCACTGCAGCCTGAGTGAAATAACGTCCACGTTATTTCACAGCCATTTTTCACTGCACATAAGTAACTTATAAGTCACTTATATGTCTAACCCTCACTTGGTGAAGGTTAGGTGCCAAATTACTAAGTGTGTGGGCACCCTGGCACTAGCCAAGGTGCCCCCACAATGTTCAGGGCAAATTCCCCAAAATTTGTGAGTGCGGGGACACCATTACACGCGTGTACTGCACATAGGTCACAATGGTAACTCCAAACTTGGCCATGTAACATATCTAAGATCATGGAATTGTCACCCTAATACCATTCTGGTATTGGGGTGACAATTCCATGATCCCCCGGGTCTCTAGCACAGAACCCGGGTACTGCCAAACTGCCTTTCTGGGGTTTCCACTGCAGTTGCTGCCAACCCCTCAGACAGGTTTCTGCCCCTCTGGGGTCTGGGCAGGCGAGGCCCAGGAAGGCAGAACAAAGGATTTCCTCTGACAGAGGGTGTTACACCGTCTCCCTTTGGAAATAGGTGTGAAGAGCTGGGGAGGAGTGGCCTCCCCCAGCCTCTGAAAATGCTTTGATGGGCAAAGATGGTGCCCATCTCTGCATAAGCCAGTCTACACCAGCTCAGTGATCCCCCAGCCCTGCTCTGGCACGAAACTGGACAAAGGAAAGGGGAGTGACCACTCCCCTGACCTGCACCTCCCAGGGGAGGTGCCCAGAGCTCCTACAGTGTGTCCCAGACCTCTGCCATCTTGGATTCAGAGGTGTTGGGGCACAATAGACTGCTCTGAGTGGCCAGTGCCAGCAGGTGACGTGACGTCAGAGACCCCTCCTGATATGTGCTTACCTCTCTTGGTAGCCAAACCTCCTTTCTTGGTAGCCAAACCTCCTTTTCTGGCTATTTGGGGTCTCTCCTCTGGGCTATTCCTCAGATAACAAATGCAAGAGAACACCAGACTTCCTCTGCACTTCCCTCTTCGACTTCTGCCAAGGATCGACTGCTGACTGCTCTAGGACGCCGGCAAAACCGCAACAAAGTAGCAAGACGACTACCAGCAACATTGTAGCGGCTCATCCTGCTGGCTTTCTCGACTGTTTCCTGGTGGTGCATGCTCTGAGGGCTGTCAGCCTTCACCCTCCAATGGAAGCCAAGAAGAAATCTCCAGTGGGTTGACGGAATCTTCCCCCTGCTAACGCAGGCACCAAAAGACTGCATCACCAGTCCACTGGGTCCCCTCTCATCCTGTCGAGCCTGGTCCCTGGAACACAGGCGCTGGGTATAAGTGTCTCCCACAGTCCAGTGGCCCTTCTGTCCAAATTTGGTGGAGGTAAGTCCTTGCCTCCCAACGCCAGGCAGCAAACCTGTGTACTGCGTGATTTGCAGCTGCTCTGGCTTCTGTGCATTTCTCAAAGGATTCCTTTGTGTACAGCCTAGCCTGGGTCCCCAGCACTTCGTCCTGCAGTGCTCAACCCTCTGAGCTGGACTCTGACATTGTGGGACCCTCCTTTTGTGACTCTGAGTGCACATAACTTCCAAGTGCCTGCTCCAGTACTTCTGCGGGTGCTGCCTGCTTCTGTGGGGTCTCTCTGAGTTGCTGAGTGCCCCCTCTGTCTCCTCCTCCAAGGGGTGACATCCTGGTCCTTCCTGGTCCCCAGCAGCACCCCAAAACCTTTACAGCGACCCTTGCAGCTAGCAAGGCTTGTTGGTTGTATTTCTGCGTGGAAACACTTCTGCAACATCCAGCACGCAGTGGGACATCTTCCATCCAAAGGAGAAGTTCCTAGCCCTTTTCGTTGTTGCAGAATCTTCGGCTTCTTCCACCCAAAGGCAGCCCTTTTGCACCTTCATCTGGGGTTTCCTGGGCCCCTGCCCCCCCCTGGACACTATCGCATCTCTTGGACTTGGTCCCCTTCCTTTTCAGGTCCTCAGGTCCAGGAATCTGTCTTCAGTGTTTTGCTGGTGCTTGTGGTTCTTGCAGAATCCCCCTATTACGACTATTGTGTCTTTCTGGGGTAGTAGGGTAACTTTACTCCTACTTTCTAGGGTCTTGGGGTGGGGTATTTTGGACACCCTTACGGTTTTCTTACAGTCCCAGCGACCCTCTACAAGCTCCCATAGGTCTGGGGTCCATTTGTGATTCAAATTCCACTTTTGGAGTATATGGTTTGTGTTGCCCCCAGACCTATGTTCACCTATTGCATCCTATGGTGATTCTACATTGTTTGCACTACTGTTCTTACTGTTACTTACCTGTTTTGGGTTTGTGTACATATAACTTGTGTATATTACTTACCTCCTAAGTGAGGGTATTCTCTGAGATACTTCTGGCATGTTGTCACTAAAATAAAGTACCTTTATTTTTAGTAACTCTGAGTATTGTGTTTTCTTATGATATTGTGCTACATGATATAAGTGGTATAGTAGGAGCTTTGCATGTCTCCTAGTTTAGCCTAAGCTGCTTTGCCATAGCTACCTTCTATCAGCCTAAGCTGCTAGAAACACCTCTATTCTACTAATAAGGGATTACTGTACCTGGCACAGGGTGTAAGTACCACAAGGTACCCACTATAATCCAGGCCAGCCTCCTACACAGCTTTCCATACCTCAGCTTTGTACTGGAGAGTTTCATACACATTTCCCATTTGGCTAACAGTCTTCTAACATTCTCCTAACCTCAATTGTATACCCAAATAATTCAAATAATGAATAAACATATCCACCTCTACTGCATATTCAAACACAGTCCTCAGCCAATTCTAATTCAGCTTTCTACTTTTTAAATCAGATTAATGAATTGATATTGATTGCATCTTTTGTTTGGTTATTCAAAAGCACACAGGCTATGACGTCCATCTTATACGATGGACTCTATTACCACCTAGAGGCCATTTACATTTTGTAACTAAAACAATTTTTGAGATAATACATAATGACAAGAATTGGCAAATCCGATAGCTGTTGCCTGTGCGAGAGCTATTGGTTTACTTATTTTTAGTGGTGTTGTACAGCACTATGGTTGTGCAGTATATTTAAAGTTTTATTCTAAATTGCTATGAAACAGCTATTATTCTTTTGTTCTGAATTAATGCATGAGGTATGGTATGAGCTTTGAATGAAAGCATGAAATGAAAGGGAAGTAGCAATTTGAACAAAGGCTGTTTTAAAAAGGTATTCTGATATAACGAACACTGGGCCAGATTTACAAAGCCCTAGCGCCTCCATTCGCAATACTTGCATCATTTTTTTATGCTAACGTGGTTCAAGGATGCAATTTTCACTGCATCATATTTACAATGCATGCATTGTGCCACTTTGTGACTCTTGCTTCACATTATGCCTGTGTCAGGCATAATGTATGCAAAAATGGCTCAGTAAAACCTACAAGACTTCACAGCGCCATTTTTGGCGTGAAGTGAGGGGCCTATTTTAATCAATGGGCCTCGTTGCACTTTGCTGCAATAACGTCTACTTTTTTGATGCTAGTGCAGCAAAGGTCCAAAATAGGATCAAAATTTCTTTGATGCTGTTGGCCTAATGTGCACCATGGTCTGCCGTATTATAAATACAGTGCACCAATGGTGTTGTTCGGTGGGGCAGGGGTGTCACAAGAAAATTGGCATATCAGCGCTGATGCACCAGTTTCTTGTAAATATGCCCCTGTATTTTATATTGGGGGCTGGAGATGTTTAAAATAGAGAATGGGATGGGTAGTGGTAAATAACCAGTACGTTGGATAATGTGTAGTGTGATAGTAAAAATGCATCATGTTAAGTGAAAAGGACTGTTTAATTTATGAAATAATTTAAATTAATGAAAATTGTTGTGATTATGGTGCAGACTAATTAACATACACATGTAAAAAAGATTAATGAAATTTCCCATGTAACTTCATAAATCTAAAGGAAACAGAATGGACAGAGTGTGTGTATAACAAGCAAGCAGCTCCCTGAATTTGAAAACATGTGCACTTGAGCTAAGAATGAATGCTAGCTGGTTTTAAAAGCACAATAAAAGTATGACTTTGAAGTTTACTATTTGGCATAGTAAAGTTGAAAATAAAACATAGGTTGTAGGTGAGGTGCAGTCACAAACATTGTTTAAAGCTGTCTAACATAACAAATGAAAGACAACATTGTCTGAGTTGAAATAAAGATACATTTAAAGCTGAATGTAAAGGTTTGTTGAGACCCGCACGGGTGAGTAGCGCGCTTTATAAATGTTAATGATTTATAAATGTTAATGATTTGTGGACACCCATAAACTCAAAAAATTGAAGGGTAACATTTTCCCGTGTACCTTTCCGACATCCTGTGTTTTTGCAGTCACAACTATTGTTTAACACCATCTAACAAAGTAACTGAAAAACAGCATTGTTTGAGGGGAATAAAACTTGGGTTGTGGTTGAGGTGCAATTGCAAATGTTGTTTAAAGCAGTCTAACACATCAAATGAAAGGCAGCATTGTCTGAGGGAAATAAAGGTAAGTTTAAAGCTGAATGTAAATGTTGCCCTCTTGCTTGCTTTTTGGACTCCCATAAGCTAAAATAAATTAAAGATAACATTTCCCAGTGCACCTTACACACAACAGAAGTATTGAAAGGCAGCATTGTCCAAGGTGACATAAAGGTTAATAAACAAGCCCTCACATGCAAGATCCATTTTGTTTGAGATTTGAAAAGGTGCTTCCCGTACTGCTTTCATTTGCAATGTTAAGGGAGGTGGGGGGGCTGGATTAATCTTTTTTCACATGTCCACATTAACTAATGTGTTCCACAGTCACAAGAAGTGGTGGCACAGCTGGGACTTGAATTGTGTTCTTCAGCTTCAAAGGCCACAGTTCTAGACAGGTCGAAAAACATAGCAATGCAGGTCTCCTTATATGCAGATCAGTGGCCTTTGAAGCTGGAAATCCCGTAAAAGTCCAGTGACAGAGAGTGTGCATTACGGGGAAGTAGTTAATGTGATAATGTGTGCTTCTGCTAAGGATAAACAAACACTTATGTGCAAGATCACCTTGCAGGGGCCGCACAGGTGTTTTAATAACAATTATTAATGAGTGTTCATGTATTCTGAATAATGGATTTGCGTAGAAAATATAATAACATAGACAAATAATGCCCGCTTTTGAAAATGTGATTACGATGAGTGGCTGCCAATATTCACGAAGTGTACTTATTGATATTCTAATACTGTGAAATGTTGAATATATGTTTTGACTAATGTCATATTAAAGGTTATGCATTATTTATTAGCTTTATTAATTGTAGACCTTAATTTAGCAAAGGTATTGGCCTACTTGTCAGGCCTCATGTCAAAGCTGTATTTCTTAAAGTTAAATAAATGGCTTTCCTAGAGAGTTAAACTGTGATTTTCCATTTGCATTGTTTAAATGTGTTCATAGCTGAAAAAGTTTTATCATGAGATCCGACTGCTAGAAGATGCTGTTCTTGCTAAAGGTAACATTTTGTGTGTAAAATGTGTGAGAATTACTTTCTCAGGAGGAGAGCAATGGAGATACTGACTGGAGTAGAAGCTGCAACTATATTGTTACCTGATGAGCCGGATGATGAGGACATTGCAGGACAACCAATCAACGACATGTGAATGGAGTAATGGTAGAATTCAGAGATTTGGAGTTTTAGTTTTATTGGACAAAGTGTGAACATAGGATTCCTTTACCAATAGGGATTTGAGACATAGGCCCATATTTATACTATTTTAACGCAAATCAGTGCCAGGGCAGATTTGCGTCAAAAAGTTTACAGTCGACTAATGCCATTCCAACGCACCAGCCGGGCGCCTTATTTATGGAATGACATTAGCCGCCACTGCGGCCTGGTTAGCGCCAAAATAAATTACTCTAACCGAGCAGCGGAGGCGAAGGGAAGACTGGGGGTTGTGCGCCAAAGAATGGTGCAAGTCAGGTTAGAGTAAAAAATATTGTCTCTAACCTGACTTGCGCCATTTTTTTACGCACAACCCCCCATGGAAATGACTCCTGTCTTAGCAAACACAGGAGTCATGCCCCCTGTCCAAAGGCCAAGCCCAGGGGATTTCTGAACCTTGAGCATGGCCATTGGGCACAGTGGCATGTAGGGGGGCCCAAGTTAGGCCCCCTGAATTAAGGTAGCCTCTTTCTAGTCTTGTTACCCTCACTTTTGGCCTGTTGTGAGTATATGTCAGTGTGTTTTTACTGTCTCACTGGGATCCTGCTAGCCAGGGCCCCAGTGCTCATAGTGAAAACCCTATTTGTCAGTGTGTTTTTATATGTCTCACTGGGACCCTGCTAGCCAAGGCCTCAGTGCTCATAGTTTGTGGCCTGAATGTGTTCCCTGTGTGGTGTCTAACTGTGTCACTGAGGCTCTGCTAACCAGAAACTCAGTGCTTATGCTCTCTCTGCTTTTAAAATTGTCACTGCAGGCTAGTGACCATTTTCACCAATTCTGATTGGCACACTGGAACACCCTTATACTTCCCTAGTATATGGTACCCAGGTACCCATGGTATTGGGGTTCCTGGAGATTCCTATGGGCTGCAGCATTTATTTTGCCACCCATAGGGAGCTCAGACAATTCTAACACAGGACTGCCACTGCAGCCTGAGTGAAATAACGTCCACGTTATTTCACAGCCATTTTGCACTGCACTTAAGTAACTTATAAGTCAGCTATATGTCTAACCCACACTTGGTGAAGGTTAGGTGCAAAGTTACTAAGTGTGAGGGCACCCTGGCACTAGCCAAGGTGCCCCCACATAGTTCAGTGCAATTTCCCCAGACTTGGCGAGTGCGGGGACACCATTACACATGTGCACTACATATAGGTCAATACCTATATGTAGCGTCACCATGGTAACTCCGAATATGGCCATTTAACATGTCTAAGATCATGGAATTGTCCCCCCATGCCAAATATGGTATTGGGGTGCCAATCCAATGCATCCCCGGGGCTCCAGCTTGGACACCGGGTACTGCCAAACTAGCTCTCTGGGGTTTTCACTGCAGCTACCGCTGCTGCCAACCCACAGACAGGCTTCTACCCTCCTGGGGTCTGGACAGCCCAATCACAGGAAGGCAGAACAAATGATTTCCTCTGAGAGAGGGTGTTACACCCTCTCCCTTTGGAAATAGGTGTTAAGGGCTGGGGAGGAGTAGCCTCCCCCAGCCTCTGGAAATGCTTTGAAGGGCACAGATGATGCCCTCCTTGCATAAGCAAGTCAACACCGGTTCAGGGATCCCCCAGCCCCTGCTATGGCGCGGACCTGGACAAAGGAAAGGGGAGTGACTACTCTCCTGTCCATCACCACCCCAGGGGTGGTGCCCAGAGCTCCTCCAGTGTGTCCCAGACCTCTGCCATCTTGAATACAGAGGTGTGAGGGCACATTGGAGGCCTCTGAGTGGCCAGTGCCAGCAGGTGACATCAGAGACCCCTCCTGATAGGTGCTTACCTGGTTAGGTGGCTAATCTTCCTCTGAGGGCTATTTAGGGTCTTTCCTGTGGGTTTCTCGTCAGATAACGAATGCAAGAACTCACCAGAGTTCCTCTGCATCTCCCTCTTCGACTTCTGCCAAGGATCAACCGCTGACTGCTCCTGCTAACGCAGGCACCAAACTTCTGCATCATCTGTCCTCTGGGACCATGACGAGCGTGGTCCCTGGAACACAGGAGCTGGATCCAAGTGACCCGACAGTCCAGTGGTCCTTATGTCCAAATTTGGTGGAGGTAAGTTCTTGCCTCCCCACGCCAGACAGTAATCCTGTGTACTGCGTGAACTGCAGCTGCTAGGTTGCAAGGAATCCTTTGTGCAGAGCATAGCCCAGGTCCCCAGCACTCCGTCCTGCATTGCTCAACTCGCTGAGTTGACCACCGGCTTTGTGGGACCCTCTTTTGTAGTGTTGAGACGACTGCTGTGTTCAGATTTCTTGAACGCCTGTTCAAGTGCTTCTTTGGGTGCTGCCTGCTTCTGCGTGGGCTCTCTGTGCTGCTGAGCGCCCCCTCTGTCTCCTCCTCCAGGGGACGACCTCCTGATCCTTCCTGGGCCCGGGCAGCACCCATTTTCTTTAACTGCAATCTTTGCAGCTAGCAAGGCTTGTTTGCAGTCTTTCTGCGTGGAAACAACTCTGCATCCTCCAGCACACCGTGAGACATCTTCTGTGCAAAGGAGAAGTTCCTGGCATCTTCCGTTGTTGCAGAATCTTCAGCTTCTTCCACCCAGAGGCAGCCATTTTGCACCTTCATCTGGGGTTTAGTGGGCTCCTATCCCCCCTGGACACTTTCGTGACTCTTGGGCTTGGTCCCCTTACTTTACAGATCCTCAGGTCCAGGAATCCATCTTCAGTACTTTGCAGTCAGTTGTTGTCTGTGGAGAATCTCCTAACACGACTTTAGTGTGTTTCTGGGAAAGTAGGGTCTCTTTACTCCTACTTTTCAGGGTCTTGGGGTGGGGTATCTTGGACACCCTTAGCGTTTTCCTAAACTCCCAGTGACCCTCTACACACTACACTAGGCCTGGGGTCCATTTGTGGTTCGCATCCACTTTTAGAGTATATGGTTTGTGTTGCCCCTAGACCTATTGCATCCTATTGTATTCTACAGCGTTTGCACTACTTATCTAACTGTTTACTTACCTGATTTTGGTTTGTGTGTATAGTTTGTGTAATTTACATACCTCCTAAGGGAGTATATCCTCTGAGATATTTCTGACACATTGTCACTAAAATAAAGTACCTTTATTTTTAGTAACTCTGATTATTGTGATTCTGGAGATGTAGTGCTGTAAGATAAAAGTGGTATAGCAGGAGCTTTGCATGTCTCACAGTTCAGCCTAAGCTGCTCTGTTATAGCTACCTCTTTCAGCCTAAGCTGCTAGAACACTACTAATCTACTAATAAGGGATAACTGGACCTGGCACAAGGTGTAAGCACCATCAGGTACCCACTATAAGCCAGGCCAGCCTCCTACACCCCATTATGCCACTGAACAAAAAAATATATATAATACTTACCTTCACATACCAACGTACAAATATGGAGTTAAGTTTGCGCTGAATTTGCATAAACAAATTACGCAAATCCGGCGCAAACAGAGTATAAATATGGGCCATAGTTTTTGTGGTTTTAATTTAACGACTTTGCACTGGGAGAAGACTCTGCCATTGCCCATTTTTCTTGATGGCCGAAAGGTCAATATTTCTTGTGCGTCTTGACAAGAGACGTTCTTAACTTTATTGCTTAAAGACTGTGCGTTTTCTGAACTTTGATGCTGAATTCTGATGCCTTGCTGATCGACTGGTGTCCTGAGAATGAAGACTGACTCTGCTTGCTGATCCATACTGAGGTTAGGTATTACGGATTAGAATGTTGTTTATAACGCATATTTTCTCTTTCTTTCTACATACCAACTGCAGTGTTTTGACAGAGCCATAGTTAGCTGTTTTTCCAAATTCATGTTCCTAATTTATTTTGCATGAAGCCCAACATGCTGATGCTAATCGGATTATAGTTAAGGATCCTCACTAATGAAATTCTGCTAATAAGGAATAATGCTTGATGAATTTTTTGCTGAACTCGAATGTATGTAATCACACTGCCGCAGTTTATTTTGTTATAAATTTGCACTGTAAACTTAGGATGTATTGTAGTTCAAGATCTAATTAGATTACGTTTCTTTCGCCACTTTAGACAGCCTTTATTATTTCTGTATGTGTTTCATTTCATTTTGAGATTCATCTACATGACTTTAGCATTGTTAATATAAGGAAATAAACGTTCTAACTTTTATTAAAAGGTGTGGTTATTCACGGCTGAAAGGTCATGGTGCGTGACAATTACTGACTCCATTGATTATTAATGTTATTGACTTTTTTTGATTATTGATATTGTACACTGGTTATTGATCATTGATTTGCCTGTACTGGAGTTATGACGGGAACATCTTAATTGCGAGTTAAAAGGTTCATCGACCTATTCGCGTCCCCTTGTAAATTTACTTATTAAGGTCAGATGCACTAACACAGTCACATGTTAAACACATAAACTCGGGCAAATGAAAACTGTTTAAAAAAACACAGTAAGGAGATGGGTGAGATGCAGTGGCGAAATCTAAGCAAACACAGACAAGGGGTGTGAGCAGATGACAGAGCCAGCTACAAAAGATGCACTCTGTAGAGTGGCTCAACAAAAAGAAAAAATATCTCCCAAAAGTGGTAGCAGTGTAAGGACACAAGTACTAGGGACATGGTCTAGAGGAGGGTCATATGCAAGAAGAGGGAAGTGATGGCTGCAGAGCTGACCAGCGGGAAGAAAGCAATTGGGAGTGGCCTTGACACCCACCAATTGCAAGTAATAGGAGGGCTCTAAGCCCACTAACAGTTAACAAAATTACTCGAACAGACAGCACATTGCACTGTCCATGCGAGACTTAAAAAATAGAAACCAAAATAGGCAACGCCCATTGGTCATTCATTTTCAACAGACTTGTAACTTAGCCCCATACTCCTCTCTTCAATGGAATAGCTAATTAAATGGCTAACGGAACACTGAGCGACCTGGGGGCAGATTTAAGAGCCCCTAGTGCCTCCTTGCACCACATTAGCATCATTTTTATGCTAATGTGGCCCAATGAGGCCAAAATCGCTGTGCCACATTTACAAAGTGTCTCAATGCATGCATTGCATGACTGTAACCTTTTGAGCTACATTAGGTCTGCGCCAGGTATAATCAATGCAAAGGGGGCATTCCCCCGCTAGTGAGGTGAAAAAATGGCACAAAGAAATCAATGAGATTTCTTTGCGTCATTTTGTTCAGCACTTTTAACGCCCGCTCTGAGCAGGTCTTAAAAGGAGGCACACCAATGTTGACAATTGGCCTCAATGGGCTTTGCAGGATTAGTGTCAACATTTTTTACGCTAATCCTGCAAAGCTCCAAACTAGCGTCAAACGTTTTGATGTTAGTACCCTAACTGCCACCATGGTGTGCCATATCTTCGATACGGCGCACACATGGTGATGTTAGGGGCGCACTAAGGGGCACAAGACAAGTGGCAGTGACCCTTTTCTTAAATCTGGTCCCTAGTTCTTTATTCAACTCATGTGGTTTCCTTCTTATTAGGGACATAGTACATTTACATTCTTTATCTCTATGTACTATTTCTGTCTCCCCTCATCTAGCATTGAGTCAAACATATTAAGAAATTTCAGAATGCTAGTGGTCATCCCGATGTTTTTCATGGATGTGTGCTGTAGGAAAGTACCATCTTGCCTGGCATGTTACCCCCATTTTTCACTGTATATATGTTGTTTTAGTTGTATGTGTCACTGGGACCCTGGTAAACCAGGGCCCCAGTGCTCATAAGTGTGCCTGAATGTGTTACCTGTGTAGTGACTAACTGTCTCACTGAGGCTCTGCTAATCAGAACCTCAGTGGTTATGCTCTCTCATTTCTTTCCAAATTGTCACTAACAGGCTAGTGACCACTTTTACCAATTTACATTGTCTTACTGGAACACCCTTATAATTCCCTAGTATATGGTACTGAGGTTCCAGGAGATCCCTATGGGCTGCAGCATTCCTTTTGCCACCCATAGGGAGCTCTGACAATTCTTACACAGGCCTGCCACTGCAGCCTGAGTGAAATAACGTCCACGTTATTTCACAGCCATTTTACACTGCACTTAAGTAACTTTTAAGTCACCTATATGTCTAACCTTTACCTGGTAAAGGTTAGGTGCAAAGTTACTTAGTGTGAGGGCACCCTGGCACTAGCCAAGGTGCCCCCACATTGTTCAGAGCCAATTCCCTGAACTTTGTGAGTGCGGGGACACCATTACACGCGTGCACTACATATAGGTCACTACCTATATGTAGCTTCACAATGGTAACTCCGAATATGGCCATGTAACATGTCTATGATCATGGAATTGCCCCCTCTATGCCATCCTGGCATAGTTGGCACAATCCCATGATCCTAGTGGTCTGTAGCACAGACCCTGGTACTGCCAAACTGCCCTTCCTGGGGTTTCACTGCAGCTGCTGCTGCTGCCAACCCCTCAGACAGGCATCTGCCCTCCTGGGGTCCAGCCAGGCCTGGCCCAGGATGGCAGAACAAAGAACTTCCTCTGAGAGAGGGTGTGACACCCTCTCCCTTTGGAAAATGGTGTGAAGGCAGGGGAGGAGTAGCCTCCCCCAGCCTCTGGAAATGCTTTCTTGGGCACAGATGTGCCCAATTCTGCATAAGCCAGTCTACACCGGTTCAGGGACCCCTTAGCCCCTGCTCTGGCGCGAAACTGGACAAAGGAAAGGGGAGTGACCACTCCCCTGACCTGCACCTCCCCTGGGAGGTGTCCAGAGCTCCTCCAGTGTGCTCCAGACCTCTGCCATCTTGGAAACAGAGGTGCTGCTGGCACACTGGACTGCTCTGAGTGGCCAGTGCCACCAGGTGACGTCAGAGACTCCTTGTGATAGGCTCCTTCAGGTGTTGCTAGCCTATCCTCTCTCCTATGTAGCCAAACCCTCTTTTCTGGCTATTTAGGGTCTCTGTCTCTGGGGAAACTTTAGATAACGAATGCATGAGCTCAGCCGAGTTCCTCTGCATATCTCTCTTCACCTTCTGATAAGGAATCGACTGCTGACCGCGCTGGAAGCCTGCAAACCTGCAACATAGTAGCAAAGACGACTACTGCAACTCTGTAACGCTGATCCTGCCGCCTTCTCGACTGTTTTCCTGCTTGTGCAGGCTGTGGGGGTAGCCTGCCTCCTCTCTGCACCAGAAGCTCCGAAGAAATCTCCCGTGGGTCGACGGAATCTTCCCCCTGCAACCGCAGGCACCAAAAAGCTGCATTACCGGTCCCTTGGGTCTCCTATCAGCACGACGAGCGAGGTCCCTCGAATCCAGCGACTCTGTCCAAGTGACCCCCACAGTCCAGTGACTCTTCAGCCCAAGTTTGGTGGAGGTAAGTCCTTGCCTCACCTCGCTGGGCTGCATTGCTGGGAACCGCGACTTTGCAGCTACTCCAGCCCCTGTGCACTTCGGGCGGAAGTCCTTTGTGCACAGCCAAGCCTGGGTCCACGGCACTCTAACCTGCATTGCACGACTTTCTAAGTTGGTCTCCGGCGACGTGGGACTCCTTTGTGCAACTTCGGCGAGCACCATTTCATGCATCCTTGTAGTGCCTGTTTCTGGCACTTCTCCGGGTGCTATCTGCTTCAGTGAGGGCTCTTTGTCTTGCTCGACGTCCCCTCTCTCTTCAGGTCCAATTTGCGATCTCCTGGTCCCTCTTGGGCCCCAACAGCGTCCAAAAACGCCAAACGCACGATTTGCAGCTAGCAAGGCTTGTTGGCGTTCTTTCGGTGGGAAAACACTTCTGCACGACTCTCCAAGGCAAGAGGGATTCGTCCACGAAAGGGGAAGTCTCTAGCCTTTTTCGTTCCTGCAGAAACCTCAGCTTCTTCTGTCCAGTCGAAGCTTCTTTGCACCCGCAGCTGGCATTTCCTGGGCATCTGCCCATCTCCGACTTGCTTGTGACTTTTGGACTTGGTCCCCTTGTTCCACAGGTACCCTAGATTGGAAATCCACAGTTGTTGCATTGCTGGTTTGTGTCTTTCCTGCATTATTCCTCTAACACAACTACTTTGTCCTTAGGGGAACTTTAGTGCACTTTGCACTCACTTTTCAGGGTCTTGGGGAGGGTTATTTTTCTAACTCTCACTATTTTCTAATAGTCCCAGCGACCCTCTACAAGGTCACATAGGTTTGGGGTCCATTCGTGGTTCGCATTCCACTTTTGGAGTATATGGTTTGTGTTGCCCCTATCCCTATGTTTCCCCATTGCATCCTATTGTAACTATACATTGTTTGCACTGTTTTCTAAGACTATACTGCATATTTTTGCTATGGTGTATATATATCTTGTGTATATTTCCTATCCTCTCACTGAGGGTACACTCTAAGATATTTTGGCATATTGTCATAAAAATAAAGTACCTTTATTTTTAGTATAACTGTGTATTGTGTTTTCTTATGATATTGTGCATATGACACTAAGTGGTACTGTAGTAGCTTCACACGTCTTCTAGTTCAGCCTAAGCTGCTCTGCTAAGCTACCATTATCTATCAGCCTAAGCTGCTAGACACCCTATACACTAATAAGGGATAACTGGGCCTGGTGCAAGGTGCAAGTACCCCTTGGTACTCACTACAAGCCAGTCCAGCCTCCTACATGTGCTACCACCTCTTAATTAAAAGTCTTTATTTTTAATGGCTAGAAAATGTTCAGTGTTTTGAGATTAAAATCCCCTTGGACTCCATCAGGCCTTTTCTCATAGCTGTTGCTGTGTGACATAAAATTGAATGTTGGAGCGCCAGGCTTTTATCAGCCATTAGTAGCCCGGAGCACTCCAGTGTGTTCAATGGAGCGCCCAACATTCCTTTGTTCTAATAACGAGGAGAACAAGACATGCGTGATTACTGACTAAAGTTAGGGATTTTAAAAGGTACAGCAAATATGTTTTCATTACTGGAAAAATTACAGCTGATGAAAATTAACACACTACTGCACACTACTTTCATTGCAGTTTTAGTGCCAGATATTGCAGGTCAAATTCTACCCCCCCCCCCCCCCCACCCCTTCACAAAAAAACACTTCCATATGTTAAACAACATGTTTATTTGTGGGTGGTGTCATGTCAGAATGCCTTGGAATAAACAATCGATTTAACCTGAAAGTGGATAGGCACTTTCAAATTTAAAAATTTGTATCCACTTGCCAGTGTGGTGGAGGACATTTACTCACCACTTACGCAGATGAAGATATGTTACATGTAAACCTTCCTGTCATGGGGACATGACTTTGTTCTCTAAGGTGGAATAGTGGAATTACTCTGAAACCAATGTAGCAACTGAAAATGTACGTACAAAGTAGGCGTGCATTTCAGGTTTCCACATTTCAAATGCATCTGACATGCTGAGAGCTTTCTGAGGCACGTGAGAGACAGTTCACTGTGGATGCTTACGCGACTGCTATGCCGTATGTGGTCGTGATTGCTGGAGTCACCACCAGCAGTATCACGACTACTTGATGATGTCCCCAGCAGCAGAGATGGAAGACGCAGCCGATCAAAATAAGGTGGTAAAAGCAGATAAGGGTTAATGGAACTTATAATGTTTTGGAATTCGCCTTAATGACGAACTCTAAATGAAGTCCTCAGGACCTAGATACTCAATTGCTTGCAAATATTGGAATGTTTATAAGGAATAAATTGTGAATGTATCACTGAGGTAAACTAAATTAATTATATTTAGAAACTATCTTTTGGCATACTGCATCAATCCTCCGGTGTCAAGACCACAATTCGTAGAGCTGCACTCTGTCTCATATTTAGAAAGAATGAAATAATGTAAATTAGCAAAACATTGCGAGCCATTTTAACAGCATGGTACAATTGAAATTAAATTTACCAAAACATCTAATTGTCTGCACTTGGTCAGGTGTTTTGTAACATCACCAGAGAATTTTTTTATGGACAGAAACATCTAGGATTTTCTTCCAGCCAGTAGCTCTGCTCTCAGGACTAACATTTTGTATGGTAAAACATCCGGAGTGTTCTTTCATTTAAAAAATGCAGAACATAAAATGATGTTATAAAATGTTCACCAAAAAAACAGTAAAACACAGATATACCTAAACGGGGTAGTGCAGTTCAATTCAGTTATGGTCTATTGTCGATTCCTTAATACCTTCACCATAAAATCAAAATACAATAGGATAAAATAATAAATGACAAAACAGTCCTACGAATACATAAATTAAAACAAGATCAATGGCCTAAAGCCAAAACAGTGTAATTACCAATATTAAAGACCAAATAAGTGCCTTATGGCATAGTCCATAAATTTAACTACTCCTGGAGTCAATCCGTATATTTCAATACCTCCACAGAAGGATGAGAGCCCTAGTCTCTAAGACTGCACCGCAAACGTTTTTTGCGTCTATCAAAGGACAAGGACCAATACGAATGATATGCAATAACGAACCTGTACTTTTGAACACAAACGCCAATAAATATTGCAGACTTCAAAGTCATACCAAACTTCTCTAAATTCCTATAAAGGAAGAACTAGGATGCTCAAAACTGTGTCTTACATCCTTACTTATTGAGGACCCTAAATTATTTGGCACCCCTTTATTGGCATAGGAATCAAGTATATGTATCAGATCACTAAAGCGAGGAGGGGCCTTCATAAGAAGATTGGCTAGCATGTTGATTGGTCATAGGGAGGAAAAGGACTAGCACAAGTCTCTGAAACAGAAGCATGCTGGTGAGCTTTTAAGACAGCGCAACTAACCCTCTAAAATTGAATCCGTATTAAGCGGCATATTTACAAGTAAGTGGTGCATCGGTCCGGATGCTCCACTTTTCTTGCGTCATCCCTTCCTCTCCCAACGACACCATGGTTGCACCGTGCACCATGGCTGGCAGTCGTCTTTTAAAAAAAATATATATATATTTGGATGCCTGAGATATAGTTTATTACATTAATCACACCAATTACATCCGCAGGGGAAGAAGAAATCTCCTATACAATGATATAGCAATACACCAAAGGTGAAAGAGTGCGGCAACCTTGATAGATACGGTCTGGTACATAAATCAGTATCCTAGAAAGAGAGTAGGAATAGTAACGTTCAAAACATATGAGAGAAAAAAAAAAGCAGAGGGAAGTAAATACATGAAATACAATGCGCATATTCCTCGAAATCATACAATTATGCTCCCTACCATTGTTTTGTTCCATACTGCCAGCTGTTTAGTTCTGATCCACTCACCGAGCAATCCGCAGACTACCTGCCCCTTCCGTCTCGCTCCCTTCCCCTTTCTTTGATACAGTAAGCTCTCAAGCTGGTATATAGAGAGGAGGAGTCCCAGCCAGAACTGGAATACTGGAAGATGTGAATCCAGCCACGCAGAGGCAATGCATAACTGATAAATAGCCATTGAAACAATAACAAACTTAGAGATCATAGGCACCTCAATTCCAATTGTGTCAGATACGCCTAAGACTATAATCTCAGGTGTTAATTCCACATCCTGTTTAACAATCTCTTTTAGAAATTGCCTATTATCCCTTTTCAAAGTTTCTAATTTCATACATGAAGCGAACATGTGTATGAGGTCTGCACTGAAAAGCTGACATCTCAGACAGTGTATCCCCTCTGTCCTACCAGACTTGGCTATTTTATCTGGGGTAAAATATAAATTAAAAATTGTTTTATAATGTTGTGTCTGTAGTGCTGCAGAAATCAAACTGCTACACCCCAATTCTATGGATTCATAAAAGTCTGCATCTCTAATGTTCAATCGAGCTTCCCATTGCTTGCAAAGCTTCTCTAAATCCTCTGACTGTTCTGCATTCAATATAGCATGCAATGAACTTATAGTCGTCCGTGCATCAGTTGTCATCATCTCCATAAGAGGACATCTTGTAAACCCTGCTAGCTGCCCAGTTTTCTTATACATAAAATCTCTCACTTGAAGTTATTAAAAAAATTCCCTTTGCTCCAGGCAGTATTTCTCCCTCAAATCCTCAAATGTACCCATCCCCAATCCTTCAAGGAGATCTCCTAGCTTTTGAACTCCCTGTGTATTCCAATTTGCCATAAGTGTATCCCTAAATATCTCAGGAGAGATGGATTATTCTGAATCAAAGTATAATGATTAAATCTACCTAGTCCCATTTTCTTCCACCAGGGTTCGAGCATTTAACAGAGGAATTTAGTGCCTTGAACTGCACTTTCTTATAATAGCTGGGTTCAGTTAATGTCAGAAATCCACCACTGGCCTTATGACCAATTAATAATTCATAAATATCTGGAATGTACCCTACCCCTCTCATAGTTCCCTTGCTAGTTAGCAATGGATGCATAAATTGGACTGCGGCTGCCAGCTGATATAGTTTAAAATTTGGTAAATACCACCCCCCTTTCTCCCTTGGTAAAGTCATATATATACTAGTTCTCCTAATCTTGCCATAGGACCAAATAAACCTCATCACTAGCTGATCCATTGCTTTAAACCAAGATTTTCCAAACTCCAACGGAATTGCCAAAATAAATAGAGTACCTTGGAAAGGAACATAATTTTGACCATGTTGAATCACCCCATAATAGACATATGTAAGTTAATCCATCTGCTAAAATTGTATTTAGATTTTTTTAAGATCGGCGTCAGGTTGATCTGTACAATCTCCTCCGTGTAGGATCTAATATCAATCCCTAAATAGACTCCGTGGGCCACCCTTGGAATGTTGCTTGTCTTAGTATGCTCATTCATCACTATCTGAGTTTTATCTTTATTCAGTAAGTAACCAGATACCTTCCTAAAATTAGATGCTACTTTTTTGATTTCCAAGAGAGCCGTGTCCGGTTTAGCTGTGACAACAGCAAGATTTTAGTGTCCCAGAGATGACGGCTTACTGGCATAATTACTGTGTTCTTTTCTAATTGACATTTCAATGGGTCAATATAGAGTGCAAACAACAAGGGGGAGCATGAGCACCATTGTCTAGTACCTGGTTCGATTTGTATGACCTTTGATTGGCTTCCTAGCATTTGTATCTGGCGTTTGGATGCTTATAGAAAGCTTTAATTGCGGTAATGAAGCTGCTTCCCAATCCATATACCCCTTATGTTTCTGTACTGCCATTTGATGGAGTTTGTTTTGACCAATGACTTTGTGTTTCACCACTGCGCATATTAGTTGCTCAATGTTCACCAGTAGCACATGGTATGTTTTGTTCAGTTTAGCCGCCTATGGGCTTTGACATGGCATTAGCCATTGCTTTCTGTATTCAGTTTAGCCGCCTATGGGCTTTGACATTGCATTAGTCATTACATTCTGTATTCTGCCTATTGGCTTTGACATGCTGTATCCAGTCTAGCCGCCTATTGGCTTTGACATTGCATTCCTATTGGCTTTGACATGATATTATACATTGTATTTTATATTCAGCTTAACTGCCTATTGGCTTTGACATGATATTATACATTGCATTTTATATTCAGCTCAGCTGCCTATGGGCTTTGACATGATATTCCTATTGGCTTTGACATGACACTAGACATTGCATTTGATATTTAGGTTAGCTGCCTATTGCCTTTAACATGACATTGCATTTGATATTTAGGTTAGCTGCCTATTGCCTTTAACGTGGAGTTAGACATTGCAGTTGAGAATCCAAGCTGTATTTTTCCAAGCTGTGTTTTTGCACCAGATGAACCAAGATGTTTTTCTCACAGTAGACTAGACCTGATAAGAGAGGGTACATGGGTGTTGTTTTTCTTCGCTTGAGCTTGGGAACAGGAGTAGTCTTGGAGACCTGGCCAGTCTCCAAAAGGCTTGCTCAGTTTCCCAGGTCTGAGAGGAGGGGGCACACCTTGGTAACGAATGTAACAGGCTGCAGAGAGTCAGATTCGGATCTGCCGGACCTCGTGCTGGAGCTTGGCGCCAGCTGCCAGCAATCCCGTGTGGGTAGATGAATCTCTTTCTCGCGGCTGACAGGGGTCATCAGCTTGCAGACCTTAGAAAGATGAAGCTGTAAATAGTTTCCCACACGGTGAAGTATTTGTTTTGCTTTGCATTCAATATCTTATAAATATAACCTGCTGTGTATATTGCAAACTGATATATTTTGTTTGATTAACGCGGGCTTGAAAGCTACTAATTCGTCATTCATAAATATTGTGGTTGGGGAAGAATTAACAACAATAAAAGTCTTCTTTGACCTCAGAAGTGCATTTCTGTTGTGTTATGTTAGTGCTTAAAAACTAGCTAAGAGGAAAGCACTACAATTGGTACCAGGAGTGGGGTCGGTCATTAAGAGGTGATTAAGAGGGTGTTGACGAGTTGGTAGATTTCTAAGTGCACACTTTAAAAGTGTAATTGTTTTTGTTGTTTGGAGAATTACAGAAATTGTTTTTTTTGTCTGGAGAATCACAGTAGCACGGCAGACCATGTCTGAGAATGCATGTGTTGTTAAACTGCCCGATGGTGCTCGGAAAAACTGTGAATTGTTTTCTGTTTGGGGAATTACAGAAGCACGACAGACCATGTCTGAAAATGCATGTGTAGCTAAAATGCCTGATAGTGTTTTGAGAAATAATTTCTGTTGTACATATGTAGAAAATGTGTCTTTTGGAAGTAATGATGACAGAAAGGTCTGGATACCTTTATCTGCTTACAGAGAAATGCAGGAGAAATGTAGGCAGTTGGAACATGAAAATAGGAATTTACGTGAGCAAATTAGCCAGACTGAAAGTTATAAAAATGCTGTTGTAGAAGAATCTTTCTTGTCCCATTCCAGTAATGAGGGGGTTAAGACAGCTCCGAGCTGCTTTGAGTTTTCGTGTGAGCCAGGGTTTTTGGCAGACAAAATGCATTCCTTAACAGATAACACGGACGAGAGAGACCAGAATGTGATTTACGAGTTACCGTTGCAAAATGCACAAGTAAAACGAAGGATTTTAGAGCAAGACACCCCGAGTTTCATTAGCTTGTTTGATTTTTGGAAAAAGAATAGCTCTCATTTGAGAGAAATCCTAACACTTTTGTATATGGTCACTGTGAAAAATAATATGCAGCTGCGCGCTTGTGATTTGGCAAATGAAATAATGCAGACTTTAGGTTTCTGCGCAGTGCAAGAAGGAAATACTTATGTACATGTAAATCAAGAACAAGGAAAGAAAATAGTGCCCCTAGCTAGAATCATACAATGGATCTGGTACTTGCAAGACAGGGCTAGAGTACCACAGATAAAAGAGTCCCCAATGAAGTTGAGTGCACCATTTGAATTCGTGTCCACTGAAGATAAAAAGCATGTTTGTTTTACTAATGATTCATTGACTGAAATGTTGTTTTCTGGCACAGTAGAAGGAACAGCGTTGTATAATGTGTGTCAGATTTTAAAGCAAGAGCTACGTGAGATGTGTCATTTTTACGCTGATTTTTGGTTCTTTGCTAATGTTTTAGCACCTAACTGGTTCAATTACCTTGCAGATGTTAATGAGAAAAATTCAGAGAGAGAAGTGTTCACCCAGAATTCTGCCTTAGTGGGGATGGCTAAGTGGGTGCCCCAGAAATGTGAACAGCTGAGAGAAAAGGCCACTTACAGGTGGGCAGAGATGAGAGAGATGCACATTCCCCTAGATTTGATAAAAACTGTGCAGCACGCACAAAAGCAATCTGTCATGCAAGCAGTCACAGAGCAGTTGGGGAGAGGAACGTTACCAGGACAGGAATGGCAAAGTGATCAGGTTTTAGGGAGAGTGATTGCTGCAGATTACCAAGGAAAAATCGAAATTATGCTGATACCTAGAAAAGAATCTGATTCATTCATACAAATTGGAGACAGAATGGCCCAACTTGACAAAAATGCAGTGAATGGAGGTTTGGTAAAGAATGAGTCTGCCCCAGCCCTTCTGACAGTGCAAGAAAAGGGAAGCTGTGGTGCAGCAGATAAAAACCTCAGTGCTGGTGTGTGGGCTGAAGCCCCAAGTGACCCTCCAGAACCTGCAGAGAATATAACAAAGGGCCCCAAAAACGTCCTGCTGATTATAAAACAGGGAAAGAAAGAGGAAGGGTGCAGTTTAAATGAAAAATGTTGTTTGCAAGAAAAGTCATACTTGTTTCTTTTGCAGATCCTACCACGTTTCGCCACTGTCCCTGAGTGTGCTGTGTGGTCCCCCTTCCGGTGTGTGCATGTGGGGTCGGGGAAGGGACCGAACCCCCAACCTGAACCTGGCTGAGTAAAGTGCCAGCACCATGGATCCATTTTGCGCAAACTGCGCCTTCAGTTCAAGTTCAACTTGTTTGATTGCATTCTTCCACTGGAACTAAGCTGTGTTTTTTTTTTTTTTCCCTTCTCGTATGGAACTCTGACTTTTGCTTATCTTCCAGCAAACCTTTCAGGTGGACCGTGCCCCTTTACATGAGTAGAACTCATGCCACATCAAATTGCTAACACTGTTGAATTAGAGACTCATTCAGAGTACAAATTGCTCAGTCTTTTCTGTATAGATGTATCTGATGTAAAAGGTTATGAAACCAATGTGTTAATCCACTTCTATTGCTTTACAGGGATTGCTTTGATCATTCAAATCTGACTTGCTGATAATGTTTTTTTTTGTTTTGTGCTTATGTTTTTTGTTTTTGTTTGAAACAGGAGATATGTGAAACAAAAATTAATTGGTCAAAGGGCGGAATGTACTGCCATTTGATGGAGTTTGTTTTGACCAATGACTTTGTGTTTCACCACTGCGCATATTAGTTGCTCAATGTTCACCAGTAGCACATGGTATGTTTTGTTCAGTTTAGCCGCCTATGGGCTTTGACATGGCATTAGCCATTGCTTTCTGTATTCAGTTTAGCCGCCTATGGGCTTTGACATTGCATTAGTCATTACATTCTGTATTCTGCCTATTGGCTTTGACATGCTGTATCCAGTCTAGCCGCCTATTGGCTTTGACATTGCATTCCTATTGGCTTTGACATGATATTATACATTGTATTTTATATTCAGCTTAACTGCCTATTGGCTTTGACATGATATTATACATTGCATTTTATATTCAGCTCAGCTGCCTATGGGCTTTGACATGATATTCCTATTGGCTTTGACATGACACTAGACATTGCATTTGATATTTAGGTTAGCTGCCTATTGCCTTTAACATGACATTGCATTTGATATTTAGGTTAGCTGCCTATTGCCTTTAACGTGGAGTTAGACATTGCAGTTGAGAATCCAAGCTGTATTTTTCCAAGCTGTGTTTTTGCACCAGATGAACCAAGATGTTTTTCTCACAGTAGACTAGACCTGATAAGAGAGGGTACATGGGTGTTGTTTTTCTTCGCTTGAGCTTGGGAACAGGAGTAGTCTTGGAGACCTGGCCAGTCTCCAAAAGGCTTGCTCAGTTTCCCAGGTCTGAGAGGAGGGGGCACACCTTGGTAACGAATGTAACAGGCTGCAGAGAGTCAGATTCGGATCTGCCGGACCTCGTGCTGGAGCTTGGCGCCAGCTGCCAGCAATCCCGTGTGGGTAGATGAATCTCTTTCTCGCGGCTGACAGGGGTCATCAGCTTGCAGACCTTAGAAAGATGAAGCTGTAAATAGTTTCCCACACGGTGAAGTATTTGTTTTGCTTTGCATTCAATATCTTATAAATATAACCTGCTGTGTATATTGCAAACTGATATATTTTGTTTGATTAACGCGGGCTTGAAAGCTACTAATTCGTCATTCATAAATATTGTGGTTGGGGAAGAATTAACAACATTAAAAGTCTTCTTTGACCTCAGAAGTGCATTTCTGTTGTGTTATGTTAGTGCTTAAAAACTAGCTAAGAGGAAAGCACTACAGTTTCCCACAGATAGTTCCAATTAACCCTGTAGAATGCATTTTTGGCATCCAGCAGAACCATTGCCATGGGGGCAGGAGGTCCACATAAGATGATACATATTATAAAGAACCATAAAAAAGATAAAAAGGCTAAACTTTCTAAACAATTGATTAAATTAATACAGTGTTTACAAACACATAAAATAATTAAAAACTCTAACACAAAACATTTCATTTGGAGGAATAAGGAGGGCTTGTAATAACTCAGAAGCAGTACTAAAGGAAAAAGTGAAACAAATAGGGCGCAGCCCCCTGCGACGATAAGGCAATAAGGCCGGACAAATTAAAACAACATGTTTCAAATCTTGGACGCCGTTATGACAAAGATTACAAATGGTGGAGGAATGAAACCATCTGGCCTGCAAAGTGTTAAGGGGAAGCAGCCCCTGTCGCAGCAGGAGCCAGAATCTTCTCACCCCATGGGGCATGTTCCAGATGAGGTATGGCTGTGTAACCCTCGGTCTTAAGGTATCGGATATTATGTCAAAGCTCTGCCTGTGTTATCAAGCCTGGCTGTCCTGGCAGAAACACGCCGCCCAGGTTGCGTTCCTGAGTGTGGATTTGAGCAATGCTGGGGTGAGAGTGAAAATTACAGAAGAATCTAATTGCAGATGATCAGTGGCATATAGAAAATTCCTGCAGATGGTATATTTTGCTCTATGGCCGGCCAATATTTCTTTTTTAGCAGTGACCGCAAGGAGTCATCGCTGCACGTCATCAGGTTAACTGTCCAGCGAATTACTGCAGCCAGACCTTGAATGAAGGAACTTCACAAGCCCACCTCAAGTCTTAATGTTGGTGCCGAGAGGGCAGAATTTACAGATAAGATATCCTTCAAGACGCATCCCTCAAGTTTATCAAGAAAGACCCATTTGGAAACCGCAATATGCTCTAAGCCATAGAGTAGAGACGGGGGATCTTTACCAGGTAAACCTCTAGGAGATGTTTAAAGTGCCTTCTGCCCATTGCCCTATGTAGGGCATTCAGACCATTAGCTTGGAATGGAGCCTTCCTTTGGTTGTGCTCGATATGCTCTCTATCTTTGAGGTTCTCACAGATTATTTTACCCAAAAAGGCATGTGAGGTTACTCTTTCGAGGTGTTGGGCTCCCAAGCTCCAGTGAAAATTACTGTACTTAAGTATTTTGTTCCCATGAAAGCACGTCATTTTGCTTTTAGAGCAATTTACCTTTAAAAAGTGGGCTTCGGAATATTGCTCGAGGGCTTGAAGGCAATTATTGAACCCCTTTGGGGTGCGATCTAGTATGATTATGTCATCTGCGTAAAGCAGACAGCATAATGCTCTACCTCCTAGTTTAGGGGCGAAACCCTCACACTGAATTAAATGAGCAGGTAAGTCTGAAAGATACAGAGAAAATATCAATGGGGCCAAAATACACCCTTGTTTTAGACTGTGTTTTGTTGGAATTGCACGGGATGGACCTCGCTCACCCCCTAACAATACTCTGCACCAGGTGGAGGGGTAAAGGGCTACCACAAGGTCAAGGAGGATACCAGGGCCCGTATTTATACTTTTTGACGCTAAACTGAGCTAACGCAGTTTAGCGTCAAAAGTTTTTGCGCCAGCTAACGCCATTCTGAAGCGCCATGCGGGCGCCGTATTTATTGAATGGCGTTAGCCGGCGCTAGCAGACCGGCGCTGCCTGGTGTGCGTGGAAAAAAACCACGTACACCAGGCAGCGCCGGCGTAGGGAAAAATGGCGTTAGGGCGTCTTAAAAATGGTGCAAGTCAGGTTGACGCAAAAAAATCGCCTCCACCCGATTTGCGCCATTTTTAACGACGCCCAGACGCCATTTACATGACTCCTGTCTTAGTAAAGACAGGAGTCATGCCCCCTTGCCCAATGGCCATGCCCAGGGGACTTATGTCCCCTGGGCATGGTCATTGGGCATTGTGGCATGTAGGGGGGCACAAATCAGGCCCCCCTATGCCAAAAAAAATATATAAAAAAAAAAAAAATTATACTTACCTGAACTTACCTGAATGTCCCTGGGGTGGGTCCCTCCATCCTTGGGTGTCCTCCTGGGGTGGGCAAGGGTGGCAGGGGGGGTCCCTGGGGGCATGGGAGGGCAGCTGTGGGCTCATTTTGAGCCCACAGGTCCCTTAACGCCTGCCCTGACCCAGGCGTTAAAAAGAGGCGCAAATGCGGGGTTTTTTGCCCCGCCCACTCCCGGGCGTGATTTTTGCCGGGGAGTATAAATACGACGCATTTGCGTCGCAGTCATTTTTTGGGACGGGAACGCCTACCTTGCATCTCATTAACGCAAGGAAGGCGTTCACGCAAAAAAATGACGCTCTTTACTCATACTTTGGCGCTAGACGCGTCTAACGCCAAAGTATAAATATGGCGTTAGTTTTGTGCCGAATTTGCGTCGAAAAAAACTACGCAAATTTGGCGCAAACGGAGTATAAATATGCCCCCAAGCATGCCTAATCTTAGGAACATCTTCTACAAAAGGACTCAATCTACTTTGTCAAATGCTGTGGAGAAGGCTACAAAGGCTGCATGGATCACTTCCACTCTCAGAGAGACATTTTTCTCATTAATTACTTGTAGGGCTGAGATATTGTCTATTGTGCCATGCTTTCTCCTGAAGCTTGTCTGTTTCAAGGGGATAATTGTGTTCCTTTTTGCCCAATCATTAATCTGAGAGTGCATATATTTGGCAAAGATTTTTCCAACCGCATCCAGGACTGCAATCTGGCCGTAATTCCCAGGGCTACTTCGAGCCCCTTTTTTATACAGGGAGACAATGATGTGACCTTTCCAGGATTGGGGTACGTTATTGGCTTCATAGCAGTATTGATACACTGGGAAAAAGATCCTGCACCAGGAGGATATGTCGTGTTTTATTAACTGTATGGGATTTCATCTGCACCCATTGCGACAGAACTACGCATTCCTCTTATAACAGTCTCAATTTCTTTTAGAGTAGGATGTGAGTATGAGGAATCGATTCTGGTTTGGGGGAATTCCACAGTAGTCCCGTTAGAGGCATAAAGGTCAGATAGAAAGGCCGACCAGCTTGATTCATTGATGGATGTTGGATGGGGCCTGGTTATCTACCACATCCCTCTGCAATCAATGACCAAAACCGCCTGGTGTGGCCGATAGAAAATGCTTCTCTTACTTTTGGATTACCCAGAATCTGTCTGTAGCATCCTTTTTTAGACACACTCTTAAACTCCCTCTCCCTCTTTTTAAAATACCTAGCTGGGATTGCCTTGAGGATGTATGGTCCCTATACTGTTTACGAATATGAGTATTAATTTCTCCAGTCAATAAAAGTAAGGGGAGGGGTTTTGGTCTGTAGTTTCTCTGAGGCTTCTGGCAGGGAATCAAAATAATCTGCTGAATAAAAACAGAAAAACTCTCCATTACTTTTCCTACCCAGCTACCAAGATCATTCAGGGTACTTTCTAGGATATTTTTAAGCCCCTTGAAACTAACTGGGGACCAATGTGTTCTTCCCATTTTGACATTATGCCGGGGGTGCTGCCCTGCTGAGCTCCATGGATCAGCAGATTGCGCCTTCAAGTCAAGAGAGACAATCAAAATGCTATGATCACTGAGAGTAGTCTGCGATAGTACTATATCCTTTAACAAGGAAAAGGACTGATAGCCCGATACCAGATAATCCAGGATTGCAGCACCCCCTGCCGATTTATGTGTGAAGTGGGCTAGGGAATCAGATGGAAGTCTACCATTAGCAACAATACAATCATTCTCCTTCAGGTACTTGAGAAAGAGCTTCCCACGCTTATCGGACCTTATTTTATGTGGAAAAATACAAGGAGGTAATACAAATGCTTCCTCCTTTTCTTCGTCCCAAAAGGATGAAAGCCCTGAGTTAGAAAATGTACAGTTGACATCTCCAACCATAATGATGTGATTACTGGCTCCCTGTTGTAAATCTCCTTGATGTAGAGAAATATTTTAACTAAAAGTTTGTTGAAAGGGACGCCAGGAGGGACATAAGAATTTATCAATATGAGGGAGGTTTCCTTGTCTCCAACGCCAATACTGTACAGGGTTACAGCTAAAAACAGGTTACTGGGGTCTCTAAAGCATTCATGCTGCCAGTGCAGTCTATTGGACAGCAAACATACAATCCCTCCCTTAGCATGACCCCTCTTTGAAGGGGTGGTCTTGCTGCAGAGGGAATAGTAATTTTGAAACTGCAACTCCCCAATGGACCAGGTTTCTTGGAGGCAAATTATATCAGGATTTAAGGAGTCCAGAAAATCACTTTTTCCCCTTTAGACTTTATGCCTGCCGCATTCCAAGATATAAGGGTAAGCTCATTGCTACATTGTTAGCCGGGAAGTTGTGGCAGAGCTGCTTAACACTGCCGGTAACCAGTTCCAAGAATGGGGATTAATGCATGGATTGGGAGGTGGACAATTTGAAAAATCCCTAAGTAGTACTTCTCGGCCACGAACCCCCAAGTGGATTTTTAAGTCCTGATAAGTATGGAAATTAGTGTCGGGATAACTAGCGGGGTAGCTGGGGTGGTAGATTTCCACAATCCATTGGGAAACTGGGGAGCCCACTCGGTTAACCTTGAACCTGTCTCACTCAAGGGCGGTACCTCATCGATACCTTTGCGTTGTAGAAACTCTAAGTTACTTAAGATTTTGTTAACAATCAATATGGAAGAGAAGGATACTCGAGACAAGGGACCAAAACCAGAGGCCTTCAGAGAGACCAAGTGTATATCCCTACTTTCAATCAGTCTTAGTGATTCTATATCTGAAAAACATTTAAACAGTTGACATTGGTTTAAAAAAATATCGTTATCAAATAAAAGCATAAAGTCTAAAGTTAAAATGTCCTCAGGGTAATGCCCCTGTCCCCCTTTAGAGGGTTGTGGCTGGGCCTGAGCGGGCTTAAACCCTGAATTACTCCAAAGGATTGTGCGGAGGGGTTTAAGGATGGCCTAATCGGTTGAGATGTGTTCAGATCATAGGCCATAATTGCTTCATTCATGTCAGGGTTGCCGGTGGATCGATGAGATATGGACATTGGTTGGGAGGCGGCAGGGTGGGGAGAAGATGTGAAACTGGAACCTCCTGGGTTGAAGGTTTTTGCGAGCCAGATTGATCATCTGAGAATCGTATCTTTTTAGAAAATGTCCGGATTGTTTTTTTTAGACCTTTTGACTTTTTTCCTTTTGAGTATTGGAGCTTGTTCTAAAGTTTCCGAAGCACTGGTCGTGATGTTTGCCTTCGATCAAACTTTAAAAATTGGAAACATGGCCGGCTCGGGGTATTGGGAGACCGATGTGGGACTTTTTCTGTCGAAAAGTCACTCAATACAAATCTAATAGAGTTGACTGGGCTCTCAACAGGAACGTGATTCATAGGAAAAAGTCTGACCTGTGGTGCGCCAGCCTGAGAGCAAAAGTCTGTACCAGGAGGTATTTCTTTATTTGCAGGGGTATGAAGTTGTGCTAAATGGTTGTCGCGCTGTAGCGTAAATAATCTAGGATTAACTCCATTGCCAGCTGTCATTTCTTTTAATATGGCTGTGACGGAATCAAAAATAAAGTCAGATCCTCCAACCAATTTTTCTAGAAGATTCAAAATAGAAGATAAGAGATGCTCGAAGCTTAAGAGCGAAGAAGAGACCAAAACATTTTGGTCAGAGTTACTGCTTAGAGGATTAACTCTGGGCCAGCAGATGAAGCGGGAGCATCATTACCAGATTCAAGAGACAAAATATCCTTTACAAGGGCCAGGCTGGCGCAATCATTAATTAATTAAGGGATTGCAATTGACAAAGGCGGAAAGGCTTTACCAAAAGACGGAGTTTCAAGAATGAAGGAAGATGTGTAAGGTGTGGCTGGGTAAGGTGTGGCTGGGTCCCTGCTTGGATCTGCCGAAACGTGAGGGAGGACTGAATCCTTGGGATAAGGACAAGAAGGTACAGGTTCTTCTGATGGAGGAGGGACCTTGCAGTCTGGAGATCCAGGCTTTGGGGGGTTAAGTGGGGCCTTATCTTTGTCCCAGAAAGAGAAGATTTGATTTCTGCATTTTAGACCTGAAGAGACTACAGCATTATTGCGTAAGGTATTGGATTTTGTTTTGGAACAGGATCTCCCCGGAAGTAGTCGGCTGGATCTCAACTTTTTAGCAGTCATTGTGACCTGCAGTGCTATATTGGATGTTTCACTTGTTTTGAGGTGGAAAAAGTTCTGATGAAAAATAAAAACATCTGAAGTTAATTAGAGCAAAGGGATCACCAGGTAAAAGGAAGAATAATTGGGGTACTATTTAAGAAAGACCAACAGTACTTTATAGCGATAATGGACAGTTACCACCACTTGCGTCTGGTGGAGACCTTCACTACTATAGTCTATGACCTCCTCCCAGTGCTGTCGGCGTTATCGTAGACCTTCACGTGGGTCCTACGTCTCCTCAAAGTTCCTCACAGCACCATAGGGCATCACACAGCGCCACTCAAACAGCAATGGCCGGGCTTCTCTCAGTTCCTCGCCGCTCCTCACTGCGGCTGACTGGAAATGAGTAAAACCCAACAGAGCTTAGGTGGGATGCCGAACCAGAACAACTCACACGCTGACTTTGCTGCACAGTTCCCGCTGCCGGCTGGGGCCCATGACCCATGTTGGGACCAGGTGATAAGGCGGGTGGATTTGATGGCTGCCACACAACTTGCGGCACAGCTTACTGGCCCACTCCCGGGACTCCAATGGTGTTTACTTCATTCTGCGTGGCTTTGTGAGCGCCACGGGTGTTTGGTGGTGCCACTCTCACCAAACTAGCCGGGGGAGTCAGATGCAGATGGAAAAGTATCTAGAGCCCTCGGAGCACAACGCACAACTTGGTGGCCTGGCCGAGAGAAAGGGTACCAACCCCAACTCTTTGAAGGTGAGAAGGTCAGTGTGAGCAAGTTGGAGACGAGGGGCCGGCAAAGGGGAGATAAGTCTTGCAGTGGGGTAGGGAGCTGCAAAATTGCTGCGTTTGCTGCGCTATCACGATCGCGGCCACCGCCCATTGCTCCTTTGCCCCTTGGCATAGCGTCAATGTGTCACTACCACGGGCCAGTGCAGGGCCAGTGCAGGTAGGGAGCTGAAAATCTGGCCAGGCTCACTGTCTGTCTCGACAGGGGCTCCGGTCTCTAACTCCATCCAGCGCGCCCGGGCCCCATCACAGCCCGCAGGTGCCGTCTATCCGGGTCACTGAGGGCTCGAGGGGGGGCTTGCGCTCCCTGCACACGGTCCTCCAGCAGCTCCGCTGCCTCCGCGGGCTCATGCTCAGTTCGTCGTGGCGCCAACGGTTCACTCTCACTACGTCGGGGTCGCACACAGCGTCTCAGCATCTCAGCATCAGCTGCAGTAACTTTGGAAGCATCAGAGTCAAAAACATGCAACTACACAAACTGCAGATCAACTAGTGCTGAAACCGCAAGTAGGAGTCACAGCAAAGGAAAACAAAAGCTTTGCACTAACACCCGTGCTCAGCCCTCTCTCTGCGAGCCTTGCACCGAACACCGGGAACTCTAATAACTCTTCTGATATGATCGGTAGTATCCCTCCATGGGACAAACCCATGTTGGTTCTGTGTGACTAGCTTACAGATACAGGCAGATAAATGGGTTGCAAGAATTTTAGAATAGATCTTCACATCACTATTGATAAGTGTGATGGGTCTATACGAGCTAAGGCTTAGCAGAGTTTTACCCTTCATCAGGAATACTATTATATTGGCGGCTGCCCAGGATGGAGGGGGTTTGCCCCTTTGCTGTACATGAATAAACTGTTTTAACATTATCGGTATCAAAAGGGCCTTAAAGTGCTTATACAGTTCCAACAGGATTGCATCCATTCCTACAGCTTTCCCACTAGGTAACTCTCGGATCACCTCCTCTAATTCCTCCATTGTAATCTCATTTCCTAATCTCTTCAGTTTGTCAATGGTAATCCTACTGGCCTCTACAGTGCTTAAAAAGCTATACAGTGCTTTTTCCTCTAAAACAGGGGTGGCTTTATATATTTCCACATACCTACGAAAGGCTTCCCTGATTTGCTCAGGGTCTGAAACTAGCTTACGCTGCCTATTTCTAATTTCTCTGATTAAACCGGAGGCAGCCCTCTGGCGAGCAAGTACCACCAGTAGGTGTCCTACTTTCTCGCTATACTCATAGCACTCCATACATCTTGCAAGGTATTTTTCTGCCAATCTTTCTGCCGTCCTTATGTTAATTTGTGTTTTTGCAATCATTATCTGCCGTAGACCATCATTAACATTCATGCCACATTCAACAGCCATAGTAAGTTGATTGTCTGCCTCTCGAAGATTTGTATATTATTCTTGGATCTGTTCTGCGGCATGTTACTGTCGTCTTAAACTGAAGCTTAGTGTTTCCCACCTTATCCCTGCTTCTATTGTATCTCATACAATTTCTGCTGGGGCGGACTCTCTATTTATTTCTAGAAACTCACTCAGCCATACTTTCATGTGGTGCAAGCATGCAGGATCATTCAAGTCCAGCCCTTCCTGCAACTTTTGATATCCGCCCTCTTAATTTCCAAGATTAAAGGATTATGATCTGACATAAACCGTAGATATCGTTACATATCTTCCCCTTCTAATAATTCAGGAGAAACAAAAAAATAATCCAACGGGCTAGTTTCCTGTGTGCGGCTGAATAATACGTATACCCTGGATCTGGTCCCCTCAGTCTTGTCCAGACATCCACTACTCCCACTTACTTTTGTAGGTTACGAAGGGCTTAAAATACACTGGGTTTACGCCCCGAGTAGCTTTTACTATTAACCTCTGTTATGTTTTTTTGTCCGTCCCAGGAACCATTAAAATTCAAATCACTACATATAATATAAGGGGCCAGCCATTCTGCTAATTCAATTGAAAGAAAATGTAACAATGCCGGATCATCGAGCACTGGACCATACAAAGAGAAGAAGGTGAAGCTCCCTTTACTCAGCTGGCACTCTACCACGACCCATCTTCCAAGTTGATCCACCCTGCGCCGGGTGAACTCACACTGTATACTACTTGTTAAAATAGCCACCCCTTTGGTTTTAACATATTGTTCAGTACACACCACTAACTTCAGCCCAAAAGTATCCAATATACCTTTGTTGCAATACTCATCATGAGTTTCTTGTAAACAATATATATCGGCTTTTAATGTTTTCAAATCCTCTGCTATTTTCCCTCTCTTTCAGGGGCTATTTAAACCACATAGATTCATAGACGCTATCCAAAATTTAGCCATTTATATATATGCTATTGCTCAAAATGTTCCCGGCATCGCCACATTCACACATGGTCATTCTATTCCTCCTACGTCTATGGTTAAGATCCATTTCAGAAGCCTTCTCATCTTCCCCATCCCTTGCTATGCCTTCCCTCACTTTATTGCTCTTCATCCTCTGTGCTATTCGTATCTCAGGTATCTTTTTTTTGCACCCCCAACTTCTCCCTCAACCACCACCCCTCCCAAATCACCCTTCCCTCCACCCTTCCCCACCACCCTCTCTCCTACCCTACCACCACCCCTGCCCCCCCACCACTAGAGAAAATCAGACCCCCTCCGGTCTGGATGACGGCTCTCATGGTGTATCCAATAATTCTCCCCCCCAAACTGCCATACTTAAACATGTATACCTATACTATAGTCGTCTATCTTCACTTTTTTTTTATTTTCATTTTTATGCTATTTTGGCTCTTTGCTGCACTAGCAAGAAGGCCATCAAGATATCTGAAAAGTCACAATTGGAATAGCATTTAGTGTGAATAGGAAAAGTTTTTATTAAAAAGCACTTTAGGGAAAGAAGCACATAATATTTTCAAATAACAATTTTGTGAGGATCATTTGCAACAGTTTTTTTCTCCGGTGCAGCATTTGTGCTGAACTGATAGGCTGTATATAAGAGATATGAACATGGAACCAGTGGGCCTGTAGCACTTATTGTTTGCCAACATAAGTAGCCCTCTAAAACTTGTGTCAGGCCTGCCATTGCAGCCAGAATGCAATGTCACACTGTCATGATGACTTGGTATGTATAGCCCCTTGCCAAGTTTATTTTATTACATATAAGTAACCCGTGAGGTAGACCCTGGGCAGCCCAGAGGACAGGGTGCTGTGTAAATAAAAGGTTGGACATGTACTTTTAAGTCCTGGTAGTAAAAAACTCCCAATTTCGTTTTTCACTGCTGTGACATTCATCCCATAGGATAACATTGAGGATTCATTATTACATTTATTAAGTTCTAATTCCTAATTAGTTGCAGGTAGATATTTCATGTTTTGTACCTATGAAATTGTAGTGATAAACTCTCTTTAGAAGTAAGGTGGATTTTTCATTACAATTTTTTTAATGCCACTTTTAGAAAGTTGGGTGGGTCCAAGCTGGAATGGCATGGTGAGCAAAAAAATAATGGATTTAGGTCCAGATCTGTGGCTGGGGCTGACTGTTTGACATTGTTCAGCATTCTGTCCATCATCTGTTCTTTTTGAACATTTAGAAAGTTGGCATATTCCTGCCTTCAGCACTTTTGTGCCTGTAGCCTGGCCTAGGTCATATGACTGGGTGTAACTAATGGTCAGACTTTGCAAATTCCACCGAGACAGTCACACAAAAGAGGGAATAGGTGTTCTTGAATGGGTCATATGCTGGCAGGGTGCAGGGGGCAGAGCTGAGCACAGCCCCACTTACAATTAAAGCCTGTGCTCTGCCTTCTCACCAAGTGCTTAACAACTCTGTATAGTTACTGCATCCAGCTTGGAATCAGGGGAGTCAAGAAATTCCATGCACCTCAAAGATCCTTTCCAGAATTGTCTCCCACCTTCCAGAAGAGGGGCACCAGGGTATAAAAATATAACCTTCAGACTCGCTTTTCAGTTCCCTATTGAACCTGCAGAAGACATCTCAGATAACTTGTTTCTGCTGTGCACTCTGCCAGACTGCTGCTGTACCTGGAAGGACTGCTTTGCTGCCTAGAGCCGGCCTTGAACCTTCAGAGGCCATCTCTGCTGTTGAGCCCTGCATCTTCACTTACACACAGGACTACCAGAAGTGACGCCAAGGGCTAGTTTGCTACTGCCCAGCTGACCTGTTGCATTAGACCTGTCTGGGCCTGCAACTGGACCTGCCTGAGCCCTGCTGGCCTTTGCTGGAGTGAGTTACTGATTCCCAAGTCATGCCCCCAGATCCTAGACTCTTGGTTGGTATCAGTGTGAGCTCTTCCAAAGAAGAAAAGGTCAAATCCTTAGTTTGTGCTTCTCATGAATGTGAATGGGCCAGTTCTCGCCCAGACTCTGTCGCCTGTGTCGACTGTCAATGTGAACCTCCGGTAAGACCTGCTCTCCTCGCTATAGATATCCACCAGTGATGACCGGAAACATGAGATCTGCACTTCGTGCTATAGCAAAAAAACCCTGTGCTTACTGCCAAGGAGAAGCTCAGCAATGACTGTGCAACACCTGACTAGCTCTATGCAATAAAGCACTTACAGGCTCCTCATGCTACAGTGAACGCAATTCTACACACCGGACTTTGAGGAGGTACCTCTTTCGGGGAACTAACATGGTCCTTGTATCAGGTAAGCACTCCGTTGTGGTCAGCCTGAATTTGTAACTTTCTCTCGGTCTAGCATGACTCAAGTGCTGCTTTGTGATTTTAGGCACTATTTTTACCTAAAACTTGAAAATTGCATATCTCTGGTTCGACTGATTGGATATTTGCTGTTCTGATATCATTTTATTTATTAAAATGTACTCTAATGTTTCTAAAAAAAGTCTGGGATTTTTTTCTCTGTTGTAATTTCACTTTCTTACTGTTTTTGTACTGCATAAATAATTTACACTTTGCCTCAAAGTTTTACCTGACTGCTTTTGTGGCAATCTACCAGTGGGTTAGGCACATGTTAATTTGGTGACTTTTGTGATTCACCCTGACAGGGTTTGTTGTCTGAGTGGGGCTTTCACCACCCTCAACCAATTACCTGAGTTCTTATATTCAGCTTTATGAAAATGAGATGTGTTGTCACAGGTGGAATATTCTTGCAAGGTTCTCCTCTATGTCAGATGGCACTAGTGTGAAGGTTCTGACAAGGACCGGTACGAGCATGATGGCTTAAGGGAAATCGCCTATGAGTTGTTTGCCACAGTAAAGTTCCTGTTTCTTTCATCACTGAATCTTGTGCCACTACTTCATATTTGCAACGGAGTGTGGACAAAATGTTCATTTTGCACTAGTCAGTAAGTACAAATTACATTTTTGCACTTATTGATGCATTTATTGTTGCAAAATGACCCAGCATTAGAGCAAATGTGCACAGAGTGAGGGCTAAATTGACCAACAGCTGTGCAATTTACATGGATTAGCCAGTAGTCTGCCTGTAGCCTGTCATTATTTTCCTTTGCTGTTGATATAGCTAGTTGGTGCAAGACTTTTTTTTTGTTAATTTGAAAAGATTAAGATATCTCTACATTTATTTTCCTTGACGTGGTTAGCAAATGTAGATGCTCCTTAGTAACTAAAATTTAAGCTCATAGTTCTATAAATATTTATTTCTGCTTCAAGGTCTCCGGTAATTTTTGCTATGTCAAGCAGATTACCAGCCGGCCGGGTCAGTGGAGGCCACTGAGTACATAGCTGTGAACCAATATTTAGTGATCTGAGACTGCCTTACTGGGACTTTTTTGCTGAACATCCCTCTGGCTGTGTGGCGGAGGAACTTTCAGAAAAGCAGAACAAAGAGTGGCCACTATGTTGGTTTGGCCTTTAAAGTTTCCAAGGGGACCAGCAAAACAGTTTCTATCCCTATCACAAATTACATTGTTTATGGGAAAACTGCAAACCTGAGACCATGTTATCAAAAGTGCCTAGAGGGCACAAAGGGTATATGCATTCACTTTATGGAGCCCATGTGACTTTTGTATTAAAGAAGGGACTGCAGTTGCTTTTACAAGCCCTACTGTAATAAATATCATGGTGGCACACATGTAGCACCAGCAAAATATTAAAGTAGAATTCTGTTTTTTATTTAATGGCAGTGGTGGCCTCATCCAGTGGAGGAAACACATAGTTTATGCATATATGCCTTAATATAGAGGGGAGGGCAGAGGCAAAGAGGCTGACTGTGTGCCACATAGAGGTTGTGCACGGTCAGTGCACATCCAAGGGTGCCCAGTGGAAAAGGTTAAAGAGGTTCATATGGACTCCCTCAGGCATCCTGTGCATGTGGGTTCAGTCACTTATTACAGTCGGCTGCAGGGGAGATCGCTGCTCCCCCCTTTCACATATATGTTGGTTAAAACAGTGAAAATGAGAACCGGCAGCCTCAAACAGCTGGTCCCCTCCCACTAATGCATGGCCCGAAATGTAGTTTGCAAATCTGAGACATTTGTTGACAACCATGTGATAAATGTAATATATAAAACTGGGACACCCTGTCTAATGCCCTGGATAACTCTAAATTATACAGCTGGCATATTATTTATACTGTAGTGGATTTTGACAAAATTATTTCTGGGAAGAGTCATTAGGACTCATTACACCTTAGGTGTCAAGGCAGTGCAAAGGAGTTCCACAATTTGACACTACCATCTACTTTCTATCTCATCAAAAGCTACTTGCTGGTGAATATTCATTGTGAGGAGTCAGCACCCTTGTAGCATTACATGTTTCAATGGGATCACACTGAGATGAGATTGCTGTTTGATCCCTTCCTGTGACTTTTTTGAAGAAATGTATTGAATTTGGATTTTTTCACTTTTTGGATGAAAAAAGTAGAAATGTTTTCTAAGTCCCCATTCAGAACAGGACTTTGTCACATTTTTGAAGAAAAAAATTGGAATTTGATTTTGTTCACTTTTGGGACTAAAAAAGATCAAATTTGGATTTTTTCACTTTTTGGCTGAAAAAAATTGAAATGTTTTCAAATCCCCACTCAGAATGGGACTTTGTCACTTTTTTGACAAAAACAAAGAATTTGCACTTTTTCAATATTTGGATCAAAAAAGTTTATCTTTCCATCCAATAAGTCAAAATGTCTCATTCTGACATGGGAAGCGGCACACATGTCAACTTACACAAAAGTTTAATATTTTTCTAAGTCCATCTCATAATGAGATGGGACTTAGAAAAAATTAAACTTTTGAAAAAAGTCAAAAGAGCTTCCAAGTCCCTTGTCAGAACGGGAATTTGTCACTTCTTTGAATTAGAAAATTAAATTTGGATGTTTTCACTTTTTGGTCAAAAAAGGTTGACATTTTTTCTAAGTCCCCATTCAGAATGGGACTTTGTGACTTTTTTGAAGAAATGTATTGAATTTTGATTTTTTTCACTCTTTGGATGAAAAAAGTAGACATTTTTTCTAAGTGCCCACTCAGAATGGGACTTTGTCACTTTTTTTAAGAAAAGAATTTAAATTTGATTTTTTCACTTTTGGGACTAAAAAAGATTTAATTTGGATTTTTTCACTTTTTGGATGAAAAAAGTTGACATTTTTTTAAGTGCCCTCTCAGAATGGGACTTTTTTCACTTTTTTGAAGAAAAAAATAGAAATTTGATTTTTTCACTTTTGGGACTAAAAAAGATGAAATTTGTTCACTTTTTGGTTGAAAAAGGATTAAATATTTTCTAAGTTCCCACTCAGAACGGGACTTTGTCACTTTTTGAAGAAAAAAATTGAAATTTGATTTTTTCACTTTTGAAACTAAAAAAGATGAAATTAGGATTTTTTCACTTTTTGGATGAAAAAAGTTGACATTTTTTTAAGTGCCCTCTCAGAATGAGACTCTTTTCACTTTTTTGAAGAAAAAAATAGAAATTAGATTTTTTCACTTTTGGGACTAAAAAATATGAAATTTTGATTTTTTTCACTTTTTGGAAGGAAAAAGTTGAATTATTTTTCCAAGTGCTCACTCAGAATGGGACTTTGTCACTTTTTTGAAGAAAAAATTTAAATTCGATTTTTTCACTTTTGGGACTAAAAAAGATAAAAATTGAATTTTTTCACTTTTTGGATGGAAAAAGTTGAATTTTTAGAAATCCCCATCAGAATGGGACTTTGTCACTTTTTTGACAAAAACTCTGAATTTGCACTTTTTCACCATTTGGATCAAAAAATGTATCTTTCCATCCAATAAGTTAAAATGGCCCATTCTGACATGGGAAGCGGCACACATGTCAACTTAGACAAAATTTGAATATTTTTCCAAGTCCCATCTCAGAATGAGATGGGACTTAGAAAAAAATTCAACTTTTGAAAAAAGTCAAAAGAGCTTCAAATCCCTTGTCAGAATGGGAATTTGTCACTTCTTTGATGATGAAAATTAAATTTGGATGTTTTTATTTTTTGGACTATAAAGGTTGAAATTTTTTCAAAGTCCCCATTCTGAATGGGACTTTGTGACTCTTTTAAAGAAATGTATTGAATTTGGATTTTTTCACTTTTTGGATGAAAAAAGTAGACATTTTTTCTAAGTGCCCACTCAGAATGAGACTTTGTCACTTTTTTGAAGAAAAAAATAGAAATTAGATTTTTTCACTTTTGGGACAAAAAAATATGAAATTTGGATTGTTTCACTTTTTGGATGGAAAAAGTTGAAAACATTTTCCAAGTGCCCACTCAGAACGGGACTTTGTGACTTTTTTGAAGAAAAAAATAGAAATTTGTTTTTTTCACTTTTGGGACTAAAAAAGATTAAATTTGGATTTTTTCACTTTTTGGGTGAAAAAAGTAGATTTTTTTTTAAGTGCCCTCTCAGAATGGGACTTTTTTGCAGTAAAAAATAGAAATTGGATTTTTTCACGTTTGGGACTAAAAAGGATGAAAGTTGGATTTTTTCACTTTTTGGATGGAAAAAGTTGAATTTGTTTTCCAAGTGCCCACTCAGAATGGGACTTTGTCACTTTTTGAACAAAAAATTGAAATTCGATTTTTTCCCTTTTGGCACTAAAAAAGATGAAATTTGGATTTGTTCACTTTATGGTTGAAAAAAGTTGAAATATTTCCCGAGTGCCCACTCATAACAGGACTTTGTCACTTTTTTGAAGAAAAAAATTAAAAATTAGATTTGTTCACTTTTGGGACTAAAAAAGATTAAATTTGGATTTTTTCACTTTTTGGATAGAAAAAAGTTGAATTTTTTTTCCAAGTGCCCACTCAGAATGGGACTTTGTCACTTTTTTGAACAAAAAATTGAAATTCGATATTTTCCCTTTTGGCACTAAAAAAGATGAAATTTGGATTTGTTCACTTTATGGTTGAAAAAAGTTGAAATATTTCCTAAGTGCCCACTCATAACAGGACTTTGTCACTTTTTTGAAGAAAAAAAGTAAAAATTTGATTTTTTCACTTTTGGGACTAAAAAAGATGAAATTTGGATTTTTTCACTTTTTGGATAGAAAAAAGTTGAATTTTTTTTCCAAGTGCCCACTCAGAATGGGACTTTGTCACTTTTTTGAAGAAAAAAATTAAAATTAGATTTTTTCCCTTTTGGCACTAAAAAAGATGAAATTTTGATTTTTTCACTTTTTGGATGGAAAAAGTTGAATTTTTCTTAAGTGCCCTCTCAGAATGGGACTTTTTTGAGGTAAAAAATAGAAATTGGATTTTTTCACTTTTGGGACTAAAAAAGATGAAATTTTGATTTTTTTCACTTTTTGGATGGAAAAAGATGATTTTTTTTCCAAGTGCCCACTCAGAATGGGACTCTGTCAGTATTTTGAAGAAAAAAATTGAAATTCGATTTTTTCACCTTTGGGACTAAAAAAGATGAAATTTGGATTTTTTCACTTTTTGGATGGAAAAAGTTGAATTTATTTTTAGTGCCCTCTCAGAATGGGACTTTTTTAAAGTAAAAAATAGAAATTGGATTTTTTCAATTTTGGGACTAAAAAAGATGAACTTTGGATGTGTTCACTTTATGGTTGAAAAAAGTTGAAATATTTCCTAAGTGCCCACTCATAACAGGACTTTGTCAGTTTTTGAAGAAAAAATTTAAATTTGATTTTTTCACTTTTGGGACTAAAAAAGATTAAATTTGGATTTTTTCACTTTTTGGATGGAAAAAAGTTGAATTTTGTTTCCAAGTGCCCACTCAGAATGAGACTTTGTCACTTTTTTGAAGAAAAAAAATGAAATTAGATTTTTTCACTTTTGGGACTAAAAAAGATTAAATTTGGATTTTTTCACTTTTTGGATAGAAAAAAGTTGATTTTTTTTTCCAAGCGCCCACTCAGAATGGGACTTTGGCACTTTTTTGAACAAAAAATTGAAATTCGATATCTTCCCTTTTGGCACTAAAAAAGATGAAATTTGGATTTGTTCACTTTATGGTTGAAAAAAGTTGAAATATTTCCTAAGTGCCCACTCATAACAGGACTTTGTCACTTTTTTGAAGAAAAAAATTAAAAATTAGATTTTTTCACTTTTGGGACTAAAAAAGATGAAATTTGGATTTTTTCACTTTTTGGATGGAAAAAGTTGATTTTTTTTTAAGTGCCCTCTCAGAATGGGATTTTTTTGAAGTAAAAAATAGAAATTGGATTTTTTCACTTTTGGGACTAAAAAAGATTAAATTTGGATTTTTTTCACTTTTTGGATGGAAAAAGATGATTTTTTTTTCTAAGTGCCCACTCAGAATGGGACTCTGTCACTATTTTGAAGAAAAAAATTGAAATTCGATTTTTTCACCTTTGGGACTAAAAAAGATGAAATTTTGATTTTTTCACTTTTTGGATGGAAAAAGTTGAATTTATTTTAAGTGCCCTCTCAGAATGGGACTTTTTTAAAGTAAAAAATAGAAATTGGATTTTTTCAAATTTGGGACTAAAAAGATGAACTTTGGATTTGTTCACTTTATGGTTGAAAAAAGTTGAAATATTTCCTAAGTGCCCACTCATAACAGGACTTTGTCACTTTTTTGAAGAAAAAATTTAAATTTGTTTTTTTCACTTTTGGGACTAAAAAAGATGAAATTTTGATTTTTTTCACTTTTTGGAAGGAAAAAGTTGAATTATTTTTCCAAGTGCTCACTCAGAATGGGACTTTGTCACTTTTTTGAAGAAACAATTTAAATTCGATTTTTTCACTTTTGGGACTAAAAAAGATAAAAATTGAATTTTTTCACTTTTTAGATGGAAAAAGTTGAATTTAAGAAATCCCCATCAGAATGGGACTTTGTCACTTTTTTGACAAAACTCTGAATTTGCACTTTTTCACCATTTGGATCAAAAAATGTATCTTTCCATCCAATAAGTTAAAATGGCCCATTCTGACATGGGAAGCGGCACACATGTCAACTTAGACAAAATTTGAATATTTTTCCAAGTCCCATCTCAGAATGAGATGGGACTTAGAAAAAAATTCAACTTTTGAAAAAAGTCAAAAGAGCTTCAAATCCCTTGTCAGAATGGGAATTTGTCACTTCTTTGATGATGAAAATTAAATTTGGATGTTTTTATTTTTTGGACTATAAAGGTTGACATTTTTTCAAAGTCCCCATTCTGAATGGGACTTTGGGACTCTTTTAAAGAAATGTATTGAATTTGGATTTTTTCACTTTTTGGATGAAAAAAGTAGACCTTTTTTCTAAGTGGCAACTCAGAATGGGACTTTGTCACTTTTTTGAAGAAAAAAATAGAAATTTGATTTTTTCACTTTTGGGACAAAAAAATTTGAAATTTGGATTGTTTCACTTTTTGGATGGAAAAAGTTGAAAACATTTTCCAAGTGCCCACTCAGAACGGGACTTTGTGACTTTTTTGAAGAAAAAAATAGAAATTTGTTTTTTTCACTTTTGGGACTAAAAAAGATTAAATTTGGATTTTTTCACGATTTGGATGAAAAAAGTTGAAATTTTTTCCAAGTGCCCACTCAGAATGGGACTTTGTCACTTTTTTGATGAAAAAAAAATCAAATTCGATTTTTTCCCTTTTGGGACTAAAAATGATGAAATTTGGATTTTTTCACTTTTTGGGTGAAAAAAAGTAGAATTTTTTTTAAGTTCCCTCTCAGAATGGGACTTTTTTGAAGAAAAAAATAGAAATTTGATTTTTTCACTTTTGGGACAAAAAAATATGAAATTTGGATTTTTTCACTTTTTGGATGGAAAAAGTTGAAAACATTTTGCAAGTGCCCACTCAGAACGGGACTTTGTGACTTTTTTGAAGAAATGCATTGAATGTGGATTGTTTCACTTTTTGGATGAAAAAATTAGAAATTTTTTCTAAGTGCCCACTCAGAAAGGGACTTTGTCACTTTTTTGAAGAAAAAAAAATGAAATTCGATTTTTTCCCTTTTGGGACTAAAAAAGATGAAATTTGGATTTTTTCACTTTTTGGGTGAAAAAGGTAGAAATTTTTTTAAGTCCCCTCTCAGAATGGGACTTTTTTGAAGTAAAAAATAGAAATTGGATTTTTTCACGTTTGGGACTAAAAAAGATGAAAGTTGGATTTTTTCACTTTATGGATGGAAAAAGTTGAATTTTTTTTCCAAGTGCCCCTCAGAATGGGACTTTGTCACTTTTTTGAACAAAAAATTGAAATTCAATTTTTTCCCTTTTGGCACTAAAAAAGATGAAATTTGGATTTGTTCACTTTATGGTTGAAAAAAGTTGAAATATTTCCTAAGTGCCCACTAATAACAGGACTTTGTCACTTTTTTGAAGAAAAAAAGTAAAAATTTGATTTTTTCACTTTTGGGACTAAAAAAGATGAAATTTGGATTTTTTCACTTTTTGGATAGAAAAAAGTTGAATTTTTTTCCAAGTGCCCACTCAGAATGGGACTTTGTCACTTTTTTGAAGAAAAAAATTTAAATTCGATTTTTTCACTTTTGGGACTAAAAAAGATGAAATTTGGATTTTTTCACTTTTTGGATGGAAAAAGTTGAATTTTTTTTCTGAGTGCCCACTCAGAATGGGACTTTGTCACTTTTTTGAAGAAAAAAATTGAAATTCGATTTTTTTTCACTTTTGTGACTAAAAAAGCTGAAATTTAGATTTTTTCACTTTTTGGATGAAAAAAGTTGACATTTTTTTAAGTGCCCTCTCAGAATGGGACTTTTTTCACTTTTTTGAAGAAAAAATAGAAATTTGATTTTTTCACTTTTGGGACAAAAAAATATGGAATTTGGATTGTTTCACTTTTTGGATGGAAAAAGTTGAAAACATTTTCCAAGTGCCCACTCAGAACGGGACTTTGTGACTTTTTTGAAGAAAAACATAGAAATTTGTTTTTTTCACTTTTGGGACTAAAAAAGGTGAAATTTGGATTTTTTCACGATTTGGATGAAAAAAGGTGAAATTTTTTCCAAGGGCCCACTCAGAATGGGACTTTGTCACTTTTTTGATGAAAAAAAATGAAATTCGATTTTTACCCTTTTGGGACTAAAAAAGATGAAATTTGGATTTTTTCACTTTTTGGGTGAAAAAAGTAGAATTTTTTTTAAGTGCCCTTTCAGAATGGGACTTTTTGAAGTAAAAAATTGAAATTGGATTTTTTCACGTTTGGGACTAAAAAGGATGAAAATTGGATTTTTTCACTTTTTGGATGGAAAAAGTTGAATTTTTTTTCCAAGTGCCCACTCAGAATGGGACTTTGTCACTTTTTGAACAAAAAATTGAAATTCGATTTTTTCCCTTTTGGCACTAAAAAAGATGAAATTTGGATTTGTTCACTTTATGGTTGAAAAAAGTTGAAATATTTCATGTGCCCACTAATAACAGGACTTTGTCACTTTTTTGAAGAAAAAAATTAAAAAATAGATTTTTTCACTTTTGGGACTAAAAAAGATGAAATTTGGATTTTTTCACTTTTTGGATGGAAAAAGTTGAATTTTTTTTCTGAGTGCCCACTCAGAATGGGACTTTGTCACTTTTTGAAGAAAAAAATTGAAATTCGATTTTTTTTCACTTTTGTGACTAAAAAAGCTGAAATTTTGATTTTTTCACTTTTTGGATGAAAAAAGTTGACATTTTTTTAAGTGCCCTCTCAGAATGGGACTTTTTTCACTTTTTTGAAGAAAAAAAAGAAATTAGATTTTTTCACTTTTGGGACAAAAAAATATGGAATTTGGATTGTTTCACTTTTTGGATGGAAAAAGTTGAAAACATTTTCCAAGTGCCCACTCAGAACGGGACTTTGTGACTTTTTTGAAGAAAAAAATAGAAATTTGTTTTTTTCACTTTTGGGACCAAAAAAGATTAAATTTGGATTTTTTCACGATTTGGATGAAAAAAGGTGAAATTTTTTCCAAGTGCCCACTCAGAATGGGACTTTGTCACTTTTTTGATGAAAAAAAAATGAAATTCGATTTTTTCCCTTTTGGGACTAAAAAACATGAAATTTGGATTTTTTCACTTTTTGGGTGAAAAAAGTAGAAATTTTTTTAAGTGCCCTTTCAGAATGGGACTTTTTTGAAGTAAAAAATTGAAATTGGATTTTTTCATGTTTGGGACTAAAAAGGATGAAAATTTGATTTTTTCACTTTTTGGATGGAAAAAGTTGAATTTTTTTTTCCAAGTGCCCACTCAGAATGGGACTTTGTCACTTTTTTAACAAAAAATTGAAATTCGATTTTTTCCCTTTTGGCACTAAAAAAGATGAAATTTGGATTTGTTCACTTTATGGTTGAAAAAAGTTGAAATATTTCCTAAGTGCCTACTCATAACAGGACTTTGTCACTTTTTTGAAGAAAAAAATTAAAAATTAGATTATTTCACTTTTGGGACTAAAAAAGATGAAATTTGGATTTTTTCACTTTTTGGATAGAAAAAAGTTGAATTTTTTTTCCAAGTGCCCACTCAGAATGGGACTTTATCACTTTTTTGAACAAAAAATTTAAATTCGATTTTTTCCCTTTTGGCACTAAAAAGATGAAATTTGGATTTGTTCACTTTATGGTTGAAAAAAGTTGAAATATTTCATAAGTGCCCACTAATAACAGGACTTTGTCACTTTTTTGAAGAAAAAAAGTAAAAATTTGATTTTTTCACTTTTGGGACTAAAAAAGATGAAATTTGGATTTTTTCACTTTTTGGATGGAAAAAGTTGATTTTTTTCAGTGCCCTCTCAGTATGGGACTTTTTTGAAGTAAAAAATAGAAATTAGATTTTTTCACTTTTGGGACTACAAAAGATGAAATTTGGATTTTTTCACTTTTTGGATGGAAAAAGTTGAATTTTTTTTAAGTGCTCTCTCAGAATGGGACTTTTTTGAAGTAAAAAATAGAAATTGGATTTTTTCACTTTTGGGACTAAAAAAGATGAAATTTGGATTTTTTTCACTTTTTGGATGGAAAAAGATGAATTTTTTTTCCAAGTGCCCACTCAGAATGGGTCTCTGTCACTTTTTTGAAGAAAAAAATTTAAATTCGATTTTTTCACTTTTGGGACTAAAAAAAGAAAAAAATTGGATTTTTTCACTTTTTGGATGGAAAAAGTTGATTTTTTGGAAATCCCCATTCAGAATGGGACTTTGTCACTTTTTTGACAAAAACTCTGAATTTGCACTTTTTCACCATTTGGATCAAAAAATTTATCTTTCCATCCAATAAGTTAAAATGGCCCATTCTGACATGGGAAGCGGCACACATGTGAACTTAGATTAAATTTGAATATTTTTGTAAGTCCCATCTCAGAATGAGATGGGACTTGGAAAAAAATTCAACTTTTGAAAAAAGTCAAAAGAGCTTCAAATCCCTTGTCAGAATGGGAATTTGTCACTTCTTTGATGATGAAAATTAAATTTGAAAGTTTTTACTTTTTGGACGATAAAAGTTGAAATTATTTCTAAGTCCCCATTCTGAATGGGACTTTGTGACTCTTTTGAAGAAATGTATTGAATTTGGATTTTTTCACTTTTTGGATGAAAAAAGTAGAATTTTTTTCTACGTGCCAACTCAGAATAGGATTTTGTCACTTTTTTGAAGAAAAAAAATGAAATTTGATTTTTTTTCACTTTTGTGACTAAAAAAGATGAAATTTTGATTTTTTCACTTTTTGGATGGAAAAAGTTGAAAACATTTTGCAAGTGCCCACTCAGAACGGGACTTTGTGACTTTTTTGAAGAAATGCATTGAATGTGGATTGTTTCACTTTTTGGATGAAAAAATTAGAAATTTTTTCTAAGTGCCCACTCAGAAAGGGACTTTGTCACTTTTTTGAAGAAAAAAAAATGAAATTCGATTTTTTCCCTTTTGGGACTAAAAAAGATGAAATTTGGATTTTTTCACTTTTTGGGTGAAAAAAGTAGAATTTTTTTTAAGTGCCCTATCAGAATGGGACTTTTTTGAAGTAAAAAATAGAAATTGGATTTTTTCACGTTTGGGACTTAAAAAGATGAAAGTTGGATTTTTTCACTTTATGGATAGAAAAAGTTAAAAAAAAATTCCAAGTGCCCACTCAGAATGGGACTTTGTCACTTTTTTGAACAAAAAATTTAAATTTGATTTTTTCCCTTTTGCCACTAAAAAAGATGAAATTTGGATTTGTTCACTTTATGGTTGAGAAAAGTTGAAATATTTCCTAAGTGCCCACTAATAACAGGACTTTGTCACTTTTTTGAAGAAAAAAATTAAAAATTAGATTTTTTCACTTTTGGGACAACAAAAGATGAAATTTGGATTTTTTCACTTTTTGGATGGAAAAAGTTGATTTTTTTTTAAGTGCCCTCTCAGAATGGGACTTTTTTGAAGTAAAAAAATAGAAATTGGATTTTTTCACTTTTGGGACTAAAAAAGATGAAATTTGGATTTGTTCACTTTATGGTTGAAAAAAGTTGAAATATTTCCTAAGTGCCCACTCATAACAGGACTTTGTCACTTTTTTGAAGAAAAAAAGTAAAAATTTGATTTTTTCACTTTTGGGACTAAAAAAGATGAAATTTGGATTTTTTCACTTTTTGGATAGAAAAAAGTTGCATTTTTTTCCAAGTGCCCACTCAGAATGGGACTTTGTCACTTTTTTGAAGAAAAAAATTGAAATTCAATTTTTTCACTTTTGGGACTAAAAAAGATGAAATTTGGATTTTTTCACTTTTTGGATGGAAAAAGTTGATTTTTTTTTCAGTGCCCTCTCAGTATGGGACTTTTTTACAATAAAAAATAGAAATTTGATTTTTTCACTTTTGGGACTAAAAAAGATGAAATTTGGATTTTTTCGCTTTTTTGGATGGAAAAAGTTGAATTTATTTTCTGAGTGCCCACTCAGAATGGGACTTTGTCACTTTTTAGAAGAAAAAAATTGAAATTCGATTTTTTTTCACTTTTGTGACTAAAAAAGCTGAAATTTTGATTTTTTCACTTTTTGGATGAAAAAAAGTTGAAATTTGTTTAAGTGCCCTCTCAGAATGGGACTTTTTTCACTTTTTTGAAGAAAAAATAGAAATTTGATTTTTTTACTTTTGGGACAAAAAAATATGGAATTTGGATTGTTTCACTTTTTGGATGGAAAAAGTTGAAAACATTTTCCAAGTGCCCACTCAGAACGGGACTTTGTCACTTTTTTGAAGAAAAAAATTAAAAATTAGATTTTTTCACTTTTGGGACTACAAAAGATGAAATTTGGATTTTTTCACTTTTTGGATGGAAAAAGTTGATTTTTTTTTAACTGCCCTC